>NW_024466413.1:1200000-1800000 GCF_017591425.1 Ochotona curzoniae
ATTACAGCATCTTTGGTGTGGGGGGTGTCTGCCGGAGTATGCCCTCCTGCCTCTCCCTTCCTTACCCTTTCAAACCTGTAACTTGTACATAGTAAAGCAGGCATTCCCCATCAGCTTGTCTCTGATGTTTCTTGTGCCCAAAGAGCACTGTTGCCTCACCCTCGGTGACCTCGGGGTCTGCTGCGGGACTAACCCCCAAGACTCAGCTATTGGCTTACCTGATAGGGGAAGGGATGGGAATACATGTTCACGCACTGGCATGTCTGTTATAACTCCCTATGTCATAGCACACCGTGCACAGTCATGACACCTGCCCTCTGACATGCACCATTGCCATGGCTCTGCAGAAAAGGCCTTGGAAATGTCTAGACACTGAAAAGATTAGAGTGCCTCAGCTGTAAGCCGTCAAAATAAGTATGGAGAAGTGCCCTGTGTACCTAGTGGGCTGCTATTTTTTAGCATTCAAACAGCTCTTTCCAAAAGAGCTCTTTTTTTCATTCTGTATCCTATTTCTTCATAAACTTTTTTCTTTTTTACTTATTTATTACTTTTAAAAATAATCTTACTTAGTTGATTAGGGTACTAAGGGGCAAGGGCTACAGAAAAGTGGGTAATATCATTGTTTCCACACTAATATCTTTTTTCCCTCTATCTGGGGCAGGGAAGAAACAAAGAGAAAAGCCCACCCAGCTTCCCACCCATCCCAGGTCCCTGACATGGGACACGCCCCGAGGGTCCTGCTCAAGCAGTTTTGATAGTTCAACAGGTCTGAATTGCTGCCAATCTCACCATTCCAATCGTGATGAAACCTATTTAGAATCCACTTGCTGACATAGTCTCTTCATGGTTGGGGTTCTGTGATCAGTAGTTCAGTTAGAGGGATCTCTAAAGAAACTTCATCTGAGATGATCCCATACCTAATTCTTGTGTGAGTTTGCCAGGACAGGGTCTGGCACAGTCTGTTACCCCAATCAGTTTATGCACATGCTGGTCGTTGCAGTTGCTGGGTCAGTTCTGTTTCCAGCCCTATCTTACACTTGAACCAGTGGGTGTTGCAGTTCCAGCCCGATCCTACCCACTTCAAACTTGGTCCTCACGCAAACCAGTGGGAGCTGCAGCCTAATCAAGGCGACTCCCCATCACCCCCACCAGGCCTGCTCCCTACCCTGGTTCCTATGCTTGCTAGCATGTACTGCAGGCTTGTTCAGTCTGTCCCACATCCCATTTAGCTCTTGTACTTGTCAATGGGCATTGAAGCCTAGTTCAACCCAACGAATCTACTATCCAGCCCACACATATACTGGCAGGTGCCTTTCTGTCCAGCCATGTCTGCCCTGTCCTGGTTTTCGTGCTCTCCAGTGGGAGTGGTTACCCATGAGGGAGGTGCCCACTATCTCCCTGGTAGGCCTCTCGAACTCCCGGATTGTGAACTCTCCAGGTAGTTTCGGCATTTAACTTAACAGAATTAGCCCCCAGTGCTAGTCTCTGCCATCTGATGATGTGGCAAAGCCCAACCAACCCTTACCCAATCTAATTTTTGTTTGTACCAGTTGGAATAGTCAGCCCAATCTGGCCCTTCCTCAATCTAACTCACATGAGGCCTACAGGTGCTGTAGCCCTGCCTGGTCTGGTCTGTACCCATCCCAACTCATGTTCTCCAATGGGAGTGGTTGAACAGCAGGGGAGCCCACATTCCCCTGCCAGCTTTGCCTCCTCCCCCCTGCCCCCTGGTTCTCACATGTGCTATTTGGGTGCTGCAACCACATCTGGTTATGCTCATACTGGTGGCTCCATGGGCCAGGCCTTATTGCTGGTTTTCAATCCATTCCAGTTCTTGGTGTTGGCTGTTTCATTCCTACCAAGGCTTATCCATACCCAGACACTGCTCACACATGGCTCAGTAGGGACAGAGACCCAGCCTGGTCCGTCCTACATCTACCCAGGTTTTTCAGAGTGCCAGATGGTGCTGGTGTCTAGCCCAGTTTGGTGCACTCAGCCCCAGTCCACATTTGTGCCTAGGGAGATTGCAGCCATATCCAGACCAGAATGCAGCCCCAACTCCAGACCCTGCACCCTCCCATGGGAATCCCAACCCAGCAAGGGTGTACTCTCACAGCTCCCCAACCGAGTCTATTCCCAGCCCTAGATTATGCGTGTATCATTGGGTGCTCTGACCAAGCTGGCTTAGCTCCTCACCTGTTTCAGCCTTTGCCTTCGATGCTGTGCTGTAGTATCCCTGCCTCATGAAGAACAGCTGGGAGAAGAGCCTAGGTCAGAATGACATGTGCTCCATCCCGATTTCTTTTCTGTTTTGTGAGTTGAACTTTGCTTGGCCCTGCCCGATCCGCCCCCTTCCAGTTGCAGTTCGGCCCACCCCACATTCGGTTTTAGGATGCACCTTTGGGTGGTGCTGCCTTAACCTGCCCAGATTGCCATTGGTTCCTTTACCCGTAAGTGATGGCAGGTGCCATGGTCACTCCTAGCCTAGCTCATCGCCACCTCAGCTCGCGAGCTAACCTGCGGGACTTGTATTTCCACAGGGTTGGGCCCACGTTTGCCCCACAGAATTTACCCTGAACCGAGTTCTCTCACATGCTGGTTAGTGTCTTGGACCCGCAAAATGTGAGCAGTCCACTATTCCACCACCCAGTCAAGTAATGGTACCTATCCCTGCCAGACAGGCCCCATCCATAGCTTTGTGTGGACTGGTATGTAGCAGTCAGTGATGCTCTATGCTCACAGCGCATCTCAGGATTCCTAATTTGGCTGGTGGATCAGTCTGGCCCAAATAGATCTTATGGACTCTCCCCTCCAAGCCATAAGATCTCAGTCCCCACGCTTGCCAGAAAGTTTCATGACCCCATTACTGGGAATCACCCAGAATTTATCTCTCAGCTACACTTAATCTGGCCTTATTCATGGGTGTCCCTAGCAGCAATTTTATATCCTAAAAACCCCAGAGCTCGCCGGTCGGCCACCAGCAGGCAGAGCCTGGCACCATTTGGTGCACTGGCTGCCCAAAGTCAGGGACTCAGTCACTGCCTTTTGGCAGTGGCTTTGGGCTGAGTCCCCAGCCTTGGATCCAGCCTGGCAGGGGCACCCCCATAGCCACCACACTGTAGGGAGCAGCAAGCTGCGCCCAACCCCAAGACCTGGACCTCTCCCAGATTTGTCCTGCTGCAAGGTGTCAGCAGCAGAATGGAGCTAGAACTTTAATCCAGTTCCCAAGTTTCCCTCATGGTGTACTCACCCTGAGGGAAGAGCTCTCTTGGGCCTGGAGAAAGCCAGGGACTCAGTCACTGCCTTTCAGCAGTGGCTTTGGCCTGAGTCCCCAGCCTTCCAAAAGAGCTTTTTAAGAGATTACTTTTAATGCCTTTGCTTTGCTGCTATCTGGTGCACGAGGCTAATGTTATTAATGTTGAATGATTCAGCACAAGTTAAGTCAGTAGTTTTCAGGATAATTTGCTGTTAATTATTGTTTTACTTGCCATAGAATGTGGCTCACTGCACACACACACACACACACACACACACACACACACACACACACACCACGCACACACACCACGCACACACTTTGACCAGAGCTGCTTTCTAAAACCCAAAATGTAAGGCAGACTGCCCACCCCCTCACGCGCAGTCTGAGGGTCTGCAGAAAATGAGGTAAGCTAATGATGACTTATTCTGTGCAATGTAACAGTGTCTGTGTATTACTCACTTGTTGATACCAGGAATTTCCCAGTTTTCCTTTCAGCTCATGTAACTCCCATGGCATGCTTTAAAGGATTTTTAAAAAGCTGTTTTCACCTAAATGAGAAGGTTTCACAGGAAGCAACACCTCTCCCGCAGAAGAAACGCTGTTCCAGGGAAGACCCCAGCGGCAGCCTTTGGGCCCTCTGATGACCTTCTCCCTTGGGCCAAGGCCGCAGCTCTGTGTTCTAGATTCTGCACTGCCTCTCTCTAGTGACTGCTTTTCCAGCATGAAGACTTTGCCAAGTGGCTCCCGTTTCTTCTATGAAGGACAACAGATGTTCTCTGTGAGGAATCAGCTCTGCAAGCCTGTGTGGTCTTCCACGAATGCCCCACTCTGCCCTCACAGAGAAGGCAGTCAAAGATCCTGCTCATGCAGTGGGTATGGCTGTCTTGCAATAAAGCTCCATGACAAAGCAGCCTGTCAGCTCCGTGCATTTTGTCAACTTGGCTTTGGATATGCTCACGCTGTCATACTCCTGCTAATGGGCTTGAGTGGCCATGGACGTGTCAGCTCTCCTTAGAATGCTGCTTGGTCCCTTCTCTTTCTCCATTATGTGGGCCGCACCACACTGCAGTGATGGTGGGATGTGAACTAGAAGGATCCTGGGTCCCTGTGAAATCTGAGCTGGACCAATAACCTTGCAGTTATTCTCTTGTGCCTGAAAGATTGACAGAGCCTGACTGAAAGGCATCTGAACTAACACAGTACATGACTGAAGCCAGGCTCAAAGAAGGTGTATTGTGGAATTTACTGTCTTCAGATGTTAGAAACCCAGAATTGTATTTCAGTTGTCCCCACCCTTTGAGCACTCCTATGCCTCCTGAGAGCTCAGCAATTGCTTTAGCATGTTCTCTGCTTTTTTTATTCTTTGCTTCACCCCTAAGTCTTTTTGAATGCTGTAGGTATGGCTTGGGACACGAGTATAAATGAGGCATGCAGGGCACATGCGTCCGAAGAGCTGCATGCTAGCAAACATCAAGGCTGACTCATTGCATTTCAGTACCTTTGCTTGGACGTGAAATCTATTGACCATCGTTTTTCCTTTCAATTTACTTTCTATTTCCCTTTTGAAATCACTTTGCCCTCTGTCTTCTGCCATCTCTGGATAGTCACTTTATTCTTCTTGGTTTCATTCTCCCAACATCTGATCTTTGTAATGAATCAGACAATTTCACCAACTGCTTAAGCCTTCCAAGCACTTCCCCTCAACACTATAGAATCAATCCCCACATCCTGTACCATAGGCCATACATGCCAGTAGTATCTGGGTTGCACGGTGTCAGGAACATAATAGGTGCTTGTTAATGTGTTAGTTAATGATGTCAAAGTTGATAGGGGAATGAAAAGATTGAAAAAGGTTATGTCCAAGCCCACTATATATGATAAAGACTCTGCCCTTACTGTCTGAACACCCGGGCAGGAATCTGTTTCCTGTGTCTTCATATCCACATTGTTAAATTGGTACAATGATATATATTTCACATGCCTGTTAGAGTAACCAAGGAGATCTTGCACAAATGTGCATGGCGTTTAGCATCATGCATGGCGTCCAGTGAGAGAAGGTCCTTAGTAGATGTCATTGTGATATTCTTTGTCTTTTCCTGTTCTCTCCCAACCCCTCAAAGCTGGGACCCAGAATGTGATGGAAAAATGAACTGTTCCTAAGCTTACAGCTCACAGGGGAGAATGACCGCCTTGCTCACTGTGCAGGAACAGGCAGCCCTGAATCATTAGGCACTGGACATAAAAAACTCCAAGAAGCCACAGCCATTGCCCTGTGCTTGAAGTCTTCTGGAAGCTTACAAGTGAAGCAGCATGACACCGACTGGTTCACTACAGCTCTGCTGTCAGTCACACACACGGGCACAATAGGCTTCTTGCTTTCTTTTCCCCTTTTTTATGAAAATTAATTACATAAAGAGAGGGAGAGACAGAGAAACATTTTCCATCTACTGGTTCACTCCTGCAATGGTTGCAATGGCCAGGAGCTTCATCCTGTGTCTCCCACATGTGTGAAAAAAGCCCAACACTAGAGTCATCTTCTGAGGATTTTCCCAGGCCATTAGCAAGAGACTTCATTGAACGTGGAGTACCCAGAGTACAAACTAGAGTCCACGTAGAATGCCACCATTGCGGGCAACTCTTTAACCCACCATACCACAATACCAGCCCTGACTCCTTGTTTCAAGATACTTCCCCTACGAACTTTTAGAGGAAGACGAATGTTAACCACTTTTGGAAGAAGGAATGGCTTTTTCTTTGGCACTGCTAAAAGTCTGAAGAAGATCAGAGTCATCTTATGTTCCATCCTCCCTCCCGCTCCCCCCCACCCCCTTTTTTAAGAAGATGAACTCACTTTACTAAAAACCACACTGTGGTCAGCACATGTTTTGGTTTATACTCTTCTCTCAACCCGAACTGGAAAATGTTTCCATTTTGGAGATAATAAACTAAAACTTGAGAATCATGAACACAGCTACTATAACCTCAAGACAACTGAAGACTACACAACTGCACAGCATCCGCTGGCCTTCCAGTGGATCATTCTTGCTCTCTCTAAGACAACCCCGGTCTTCCAGACATGAAGAGATCCACATTGCTCTGTGGATCTGGCAACTCAATGGCTAGGGAATGTGATGCACAAAGCCAATATTTTGAGTTCTCTGGAGGAAAGAGTTATGGGCTACCTGTCTTTGCCTCCCTGGTGCCCAGGACATAGTTGGCACTGATGCCAAGAGTTTCATGCAAGATCATGTATATTGAATGCCACCCAAGTGCAACAGTTGCATTTCCTTATTTTAGGCCACATCAGAAGTGCTCCCCAAAGCTGCACAAGCCATGACCTCTGTGGCTACAGAGACAATCCACAACACAGCAGTGGCTCTTGGTGTCAATACAATTACTGCTGCCCCTGCGAAGTTGGTACTGATGATGACGTGTCCTATGGTGGTCGTAGCCAGTCCTCAGCTCTCTTATTTAAGTTGTATGTGCCCAGAGGACCTTTTGATGATAAAACATCTCCCTTCCATATTAACAACTTTTAGTGAAGGTAAGAGCAGTGTGAAAGCATATGTATTAATTTCCTATTGTTCCTGTATAACATAGCCACATAAATTGAGTTGCTTAAAACAAATTCATCCTTTATAATTTGAGAAGTAAGAGGTCCAAACATGAGTCAGCCTGGGATCTGACCTTTTGGGAGAGTCCCCATTTTCCTTTACTTCTCTAGCTTCCGAGGTTTAGCAGCATTGGTGGTGGGGGGGGGGGGCTGTATGATTGTGTTCAATCTGGTCTCTGCTTTATTCCAAATATCTGCTCCAATTCTGACTGCTTTACCACTCTCTTATAAGGGCCCTTAAACTTTTCCTTTAACCAGACAATTCAGGACAATCTTTGGACCCTCATTAAGTTATAGTTGCAACTCATGCAAAGCCTTATATTCAACAGCTTCTGGGAACTCTTTAGTGGGTGTCTTTGGAGGGGCTTGTGTTATAACCTCCAAAGCGAACGGTTTCTCACCATCTGGCTAAAGCAGGGCTCCACTTTGCCTGAATCCCATAATCAATGTTGACTTGCAATTTAGAAGTAATTCAAGGGAGGACTTCAACAAAAGATATCAGCATGCTCACTTGAAATGTCTGTTTTGCAGGTCCTCTGTGGACTGAGATGACAGTCTCTGACACACACTCAGGATTGTCTGGGTCATGGAGTCTTCTGCAGACTGAAAACCCCTGTCCAGGCTTCTACCTTGGAGGACAGGGTTGCTCCTTAGGGCTCTGGGATGGGGCACGTTCTCCACATTCTTAACAGGCACTCAAAGGAGTTCTTAGAAGCCAAACAGATTGAAGACTTATTTTATCACCTTGTGTACACCTTTCCCGTCCAAGCCCAACCTTCCAGGGATAAGGCTGTACAAACGCATTCAAAATCTGCTGGGTGATAGACATCATGTCCCACATAGACATAAACCATTTCTTCAAACGTTCACCATAAACTGGATTGTTGGCATCCTCTCCATCTGGACAAGAGGCCACAGGAGGTCTCCAGTGTGCCCTCATATCACATCTAGTCATGTGTGGGAATGCGAGTCTATCTGGATCCATCCAACTTAAATCATATTTTCTTTCACTCTACAGAAAAGGTGGCAAAGTTCTCATAGGAATCTAATGCTGGGCCATGAGACATTGAGACTTATTTCACGTACAATGAGGTCTGACTAGAGATATCATTTATGCAATAAAACATTGGGAGGATGAGTTTGACTGCTAAGGATAACCCGTCCTCGTAATGTTTGTAAAAATATGCGTTATTTTCCACTCAATTACTGTTTTCCTTTTAGCCCACATTTTCTGGATAATTGTGTCAATTTTCCACTTTATTCCTTGTTTAAACATAGCCATGGCTTTCTGTGGCTCTCAAAGGAAAATTGGACAACAAACAAGGAAGCAGAAATTGGGCCAGTCATTATTCAGAGAAATAGAGGGCCTGGCACATTCTGTAATTTCAGCCAGTCCCTGGGCCGGATTTTCACTCAGAAAGTGAAGCAGCTTAATTGCAGAGCATTATGTGCAAGTGGGCAAAGGACAAGCCGTAGGGAGGGTCTTGATTAGAAATAATGGCAGGGCACTTGGTTTCTAAAGTCACTTTTTGTTTTTTAGAAAATTGAGGGAACAAATGGCATAATAATGTATGTTTAAAACTAGCAGGTGCAAGCATCTGGGTAGAATTCAAAAGAACCCCTAGGAGAATACAATTCTGAAATACAAATCAAGTTTATCCATTCAGAGAATGCTTAGAAAATTTTTCAATAATTATAAATTAGAAATGAGTGTTGGCACATCCTTTCTACGTGATAGTGCAGTATTTCACAGCAGGTACACCCAGGGAATATTTAGTTATGTAGCAGAGATATTCCTTGGCTTGCTACTCACTCTCAATTATATCCCAGGACAGATGCATATTGATCTGTAAGCTTTACCCATTGGAAAGAGAAGTGCTCTTTGTGGCATATATGATAACTATCAAAATTAATCATATTGACTTAGAGCATGCCAACTAATTTTATCTCTAAATTTATTGCAAGTAAATTTGTACACACAGTTAACATTGTGTGTGTACAATAACATTGTTACAATACGTACAGATCTATACACATTTAAGCATCTATCCTATTTTGCCCTTTCTTCATTCTACATTTGAAACAGCTGTACTATTTTGGCAGTTTTCACATGGATGAGTTAATACACACTTTTCCCCCCATAATTTGAACTCTTTTTTATTTTCCATTATTCATTTTTATTTGAAGGGCAGATTTAAAAAAAAAAAAAAGAGGAGACATAGAGAGAAAGATCTTCCGTTAGCTGGTTCACTCCCATGATGGCTGCAAAGGCCATGCGGACCTGATTTGAAGCCAAGAGATTCTTCCAGTTCTCTCACTTCAGTGTCAGTGGCCAAAGCACTTGGCCCAGTCTCTGCTGCTTTCCCAGGCTATGACCAAGGAACTGGATTAAAGGTGGACCAGCAGGAATAGAACTGCTACTCAAATGGAATGGCAGTACCACAGGTTTAGGTTTAACTTGCTATACCACCACACTGGCCAAGTTAATACATTGTTGACACACACGTGTTTGAATATTTACGTGGAATTCTTGCATGGGCTATGTAGGAGAACAAATGCAGAAGGTGGGGTGATAAAGTGTAGAGTGAGACGACCTTGAGATGAGCGTGTAGGGGTGCTTCCTAGTCTAAAATTCCATCCCTCTCTTTGGCTCTTACTGACTTAGTCCCTATCAATTTTATAGACCTGTGTTTGATATAAAATGTACTAAGTATAGCTATAAATATAGTACACCATTATCATCATGATAGCCTCATTTAATATTGTACATAGGATCAGATTATAATTTTCGTTGAAAATTCATGAAAAAATCCAAAGGAAAATGCAAACCACTTCATCATTATTCTTTGCGTAGACAGGTAAGACATCAATGCAGAGTTTCAGTCTATATCTCAGTGATGAATCATGCTTTCCAATAGGACACACGCTCCATGACAGCCCAAGATTTAGTTTGCAAACTGTATTCAGGTCTATAAGAGTGTAACTTTTGTAGACTATGTAAATTTACCTTAGTGTAATTAAAGGTGTCAGAATTTACAGTAGAGTATTGTTCTTCTCGTTATATACTAAGAAAAAAAATATTGCAGGCAGCAAATCCTCACTGTTTAACAAGTGTACTCAGAATTATTCAATTAACTAGGGGCATTTACCTGACCTTTATTTTGAAATTTGATATTTAAGGCATCAAACTCTGACATTTCTTCAACCTGTTGACCTTTTCCAGTAAGGATGCAAAAACACTTTCTGTCCAGTAGTAAAGGAATTTATTACACAGCATAACACTAACCAGTTTTGTTGGTAATGTAGACAATTGACTTCAAGTTTGGCTTTTGGGGAACAATTTGGTTTAGTATATATGGGCAAATTATCTTTGACTTATGTAATCAGAAACCATCAGGACCAAATCAATATTAAATATTATCTGCCATTCATTATTGGCTAAGGAACTACAGGCCAACACACATTTATCTATATACTTGTAAAAAACCTTGCAGGGGCAGGCATTGTAGAGTAGCAAGTGAAGTCACTGTCTGTGACACTGACACCCCAAATGGTTGACTTACTCCCATCCCTACTCCTCCACTTCCCATTCAACTCCCTGCTGAGGGTTTTGGGAAAAGGAGAAGATGCCCCAAGTCCTGGAGCCTCATGCCACTTGGATAAACTCATGGATTCAGTCTGGCCCACCCGTAGCTATTGAGGCCATCTGGGGAATGAACAAGCAGAGAGAAAAAACCCTTTCTCTCTAACTCTGACTTTCAAGAGAAAAAAGAAATTAAAACTTTTTTTTTTGCTAGAATTACTTTAAAATACATGAATTTTGACTTTCACTTTGTACAGCAAGTATGGCAGGAAATGCTGTTGTTTTGCTTTTAAAGCTAGACAAGTCATCAGCCATTTCTCAGCAACAGTCAAAGGGAAAAATAACCTTGAATCAGATCTTCATTGTTCTGTAAGAATCACTGGCATGTTCTCTTTTAGTCACAGAAATGCAAATAGAGAAAGCGCCCTTTGTTAGAGGAGCAAGCATATGCAAAGCCGATCAAGGGAAGAGGGTAATGAAGGTAGAAGCAGCCCAGGTAAGTGAGTGATCAATGGGAAATTAAGGGAGAGCCATGAGATTCCTTAAGTGACCCCTGAAGAACAGAACAGCCCAGCATGGCTCCCAGGCTTCCAGACCAGGACTCAGCAGGGAGAAACACGGTGGAGTGAGTTCACGTGTCTATTGTGCATACCTCTGTGGCAGCCTTCCTTCTGCTAGTACCTTTCTACATAGCGCCTGAACTTGACAACTTGCCTTGCCCAAGAGCAGCAAAAAAATGTGACTCAGTGAATCTGAAAGCATTCGTGTGTCAGCCTTTGCTTTCTTACTGATCTTGACTCTTCCCCATGGCGGAAACAAGCTCAGGGTAACTCTTTGGAGAAGTCGCCAGGGTCCTCTGTGCTTTCACTTCATGTTCTCACAGAGCAGAGCGGAGGCACAAGGAAGCTGAGCCAACACCACAACCACCCGGGTGGGTCCTGCTTTTCAACCTGGAGATTCAACAGCCTCAGGATCGGAGTGTGAGGAAATCTTGTTCAAAACAAAGGCTGACTCCTACAAGGACTGCCTGTGGTGGATATGTGGCTGAGGCTAGCCCACCTCAACCGCAGAGACACACTCACAAGGCTTTGCCTTAGAGAAACACCAACTGGAAGCGAAAACTATGCAATCCGTGATACTGGATGGGCTAGCCAGGGGTCTGACCCAGGAAATCCATCCCAACAGCCCCAAAGTCGGTTTTTCTGCTGTATGTCTGCATCCATTGTTCATTTGTTTCCTTAAAAGCTTGAAACTGGGACAGAACAGCCAGGTACAAGTTTCATCTCCAACAGGCAGAGGTTTAAAATCTTTTCAGGCCAAGTCAATGTGTAGATACTGGAAAATTCAACTCCTGCTGCAATCACTGGATTCCAAGTAGACACGCAAGTACATGAGCAGCAACTGAAAGATGCGAGGCGTGCTCCAGGTCCCTGAGTGCTTGGCGCATGCCACACTGGTCCCCAGCCTTGCTGTTTTATTGCGTACTTTGGACTGGAATCTTGAAATAATGAGAAAGGTGATGAAGCAAAGGCCAGAAGAAAATTTTACCTGTACATTCTAAAAATTAGGAAGTCGAGTAAGATTATCAGTGTTGGTAATTAACAGAGGAGGCAGGAGGCTGTTGTTCAAACATCTGCAAGCACTACAAATACAAGCAAATAGGTGTTGGAGGGTTATGGAATGCAGTGGGAAGATGAAAGAAATTCAGATTCAAACTCACACTCTATCTATCCATGTGCTAATGGGAAAGAGAATTAATTGGTGCAGGTCTCCAGCTCCTAATATAAAACAGTTTTTCACATCTCAGCTGAGGGTACATGACATGCTTAGGGAAAACACGAATGCAAGCTTTGCTGCAGTGTCTGCTGGAAGAAGCTGCCCCTGGTATGTCTGCCCCCGGATGAGGTTGGTCCCCAGGAAAGGAAGGCTCGCCTGTGTGTTAGGGACAGACGAGGACAACTCAAAGGTTAACATGCAAATGTATCCAAAAGAACTAGACTACAGAAATCAGGTAAGCAGGAGTAAGCCTAAAGGAAGATGGCGAGATGTTAGATGCATGTGGGACAAACACTAAACCAGCCTGACGTTCTCCGCTTCTGGTCCCTTTGATTGTGGGCAAGACCTGTGACTTCTTTCTAAGTAAAAAGATGCAATGAAACTGGTGGGGAAGGGTGGGATCTCGTGGTAGAAGACGGCTGTCTGCTCGTGTTGCAAGTGACAGGCCTGTCCTTTGCCAACTTGAGATCAAAATGGCATGTCGTGTGTTGACCAGGGACCATCACATGGCAAGAATCTGAGGGCAATGTTCAGCCAGTCCAACAACCTACAAGCCGCTGTCACGTGAGCTAGACATGAGTTCCTTCCCGGGCCAATCTGAACTACACAACTGAAGCTACAGTTCCAATCCACAGGATTACTGCAGCTTTGTGAGACCTCCAGTTGTGCAGATACATTCACAAGTAGGTATGCATTTTTATGAAATACTTTAAGTTTAGATTAATTTCTTTTTTTGTAGAGTTTCAAATCTTCCTTTTTTATTATTTTATTTTTAACCTAACCTGCAACAGTTTCTTGCAGAAACTGCCAATTGTAAATGCCCTCCTTTTACAAGCAGATAATTGTTGGTTTTCTAACACATCGCCTGATTTCAAGGAATCCAGCACTTGAATGTCGAAGTCTTGTGAAGGTAGGTGCTGTGGACTTGTGGTGTGGGGTGATCCAGTGAAGCGCCTTGTCTTGTCTTTCCCTTGGTGCAGGTGCACAGTCCCCACACAGTCTGCACGCTGCGACTCTGACTTTGCCCCGAATCCTCTGTACCCTAAACTGCTGCAGTATGTTTGCCACAGGGAGTGCATGAAGTCACTCTCACGTTGCCACTCTGACCACAGGCATCACTAGCAAATCATCACTTTTAATCCGCTGAGGATGGCTTGATGGAACTAGCAGAAATTGATTGTCGGTCTGTTCACTAAGAAATCCAACACAACCTTTAATACATGCTTACTTTATCCTGTATTTCTAGAAGAGCTGTAATCTTGCCTTTTGAAATAATGCCTCTTTCCAGTCTGGAAGACATTTATTGAGATGCCTAATGATTCACCTGACAGAACCAGGCTGACCGTGTCGCTAGAGAATTAGACCTTAAGCCCAGGTACATTTCTCCAGGCTCACAGAAGTTAATTCCAAACAGCAATAAACTCTGCTGGCCCTTCACTGTGGCTTTCTCCCTGCTTTTGTTTTGTTTGGCTCCCTTCACAGCTGGTAGAGTTCTGTCTGAATGATAGCATTAAGTGCGAAGTTGCTGCTCTGATCTGACCACTAAATGTTCTCTAACTGGATTACCCTTGCACGGGGATCTATTCTCCATTACATGATACGGGTTTTTGTTGTTGTTTGTGCATTTGTTTGTTCTCAATGTTGTGCCTTTTGTTCCCAAGAAGAACTGCCATTTGATCTCTGCATCTGTGGGTTTGGATTTTTTGTGTCTCCCGATACATGGTTAAAACTGAAGCCCAGATGGTGTTAACTGGCTTATGAAGTCTCTTAGAAGGTGCATTGTTTTAACTAATTTGCCAAGATGAGAAAGTGCTAACATAAATGGAATATATTTAGAAATCCCAGAAAAAATAAGAAACTTGAGCCTAAAATGACTTTAAAAACACGGGTTGTAAAATTTCCACCTGATGGCCCAAACCTTACCTCTGTGAGCACAGCTCACATCTCAGCACCCTGGCACTGACGATCCTGTTTGGAAATCAGCATCTCCCAGCCTGACCCACGAAAGGCAGAACAATGGGCATTTGAGTCCAAACACTTCTTTTTTTATAAACCTGTGTTCAGGGAAGGTGAACTCATCTGGCTACAACTTTATTTTCAAACACGTAAAACAGAGCTAATGACACCATCACAAAGAATTGTTCTAATAATTAAATAAGGATTTAATAATTAAATAATAATTAAGTAATTAAATAAGGATTAAATAATTAAATTTGGTGCTGATGTTGATCTTTAAAACTCAGTTATGCATTTTTGATTTCTTTGCTTTTCTCATTTCTGCGAAATTATTGCCATATGAGTTTTTGTAAAAAATTGCAAGGCAGAATGACAGAGGGAGAGACAGGTCTTCCATCTGCTGGTTCATACTTCCGAGAGTTCAGGAGCCTGAGATCATTGTCCGATCCTCCCTGTGAACCTAAACGGGTGCCAGACCCAAACGCCTGTGTCCAGCCTCATCCTTACTTTCTTCTTAGAGAAACATGATTTGAGAGACCGATCTTCCATTTATGGCTTTATTCTCCAAATGGTTATGAAGAGCCAGGATAAAGCCAGGTTGAAGCCAGGAGCCAGCTGGGTGCCAGGGGTCCACACACCTGGCCGTCTTCTGCCTCCTTTCTAGTTGTGCTAGCAGGAAGCTGGAGAGAAGTGGAGCATCTAGAATGTGAGCCAGCACTCACATATGGGATGCTAGTATGGGCAGTAGCAGCTTAACGTGCCGTGCCACAATGGCACCCCCCACTTTGCTGTGTGAATTTTAATCTGTATTTTAGAATAATCTGTAAATGAGTCCAGTGATCTGAGTCTCCCTTTGATAGACTTGCTCTCTGAGGACTGGAAATGCTGTCAATCCCTGCACGCATTGGCAGTTGTTTAATAAACAGCAGAGGCTTTGAACTGGATGCTTTTCTATGCTCTCAGCTGAACAGCAGCCTCTTGCTTCGTAAAAGGAGCATTGGGACAATCAGTCACATGGTTTCCAGTCTGGTCCACACACTGCATGGGACATGGCAATGAGGCAGTTGATCATGCAATTAATCTATAACGTTCCTATTCACAGAGCGATCATCTATTACGATTTCTTCTCCATTTAAATGAAAGAAGTCTTTTATGTAGGAAGCTGCCAAATTACCATTATCTCAGAAGATATGGCATGCATTTTCCATTAGACATCAAAATCATAATTAGAGCTTTCGCAGCTTCCAAAGCTGCATTTCTGTGAAAACAACTGAAGGGAGAGAGGAGGGTGGGATTTTGTAAAATGAAGTAGGAGAGCATGAAAACTGCTTAGAAACAAAACCGCAGGTCATCCGTGTAGGGAGCAGCAAAGGCAAATGGACTGCCCTTCTGTCGGTCCTCTTACAGCAAAGCTGAGCCAGGTACCCACTCACTTAAGCTGTGGCCGAGGCAGGAGCAGAGCGTCTCCACGGGGCTCAGGGGGACTGGCTGTCCCAGTGTCACGAGACTGCCCTGAGCTTCATTGTCTCATCAGTCAGATTGAGAGACTTGCCCCAAACTCCTGGCATTCAGGTGTTTGGAACTTGTTGAGGGCTTTGCTGCTGCCACCGGCCCCTGTTATGAGACATTGTTCCCACCAAGGTCCGCCAGTTCCTGAACCTCAGTCCCGGGTCTGACTCGGATATCACCTTGAACTGGGATCTCACTAGTCTCACCTCCTGCCGCCCCTTACCCCAGTCTTGGCTTCTGTTGCCTCGGAGGAGCACAGGGTCCTTTAATTGTGCGCTGCTCTCAGTGCTCCGCAGATAACAGAACTGGCCATGGTTGTCCCCACTGCCCCTGCACCTGCTACTCTGTGCAGACCTCAGGTCTGCGTGGGAGGCAAGGAGCAGGGCTAGAGGGGAGCACTTTGATCTTCCCTAGGATGCAGTAATAGAGAAAGAGCCATTAAGATACACAAAAGTCGAGGGCATTAACAACTTGGGTCATTTGGGACCAAAGTGATTTTAGAAAATAAAGCGCATTCTTGGTCTGTTACATAAACAGTGACTTCTTAGAAAACATTTATGAAATGTGGAATCAAGTGCTGGAGAGTGTTAACATCGTCATGACTCCAAACACCCAGAGCCTGTCCTGGTTCTGTAACTTTGCAATCTTTTGATAGTAATTTTGCTTCAGAAATGGGACTAACTCCATAAAACTATTATGCAAGCCAATTTCTCCACTTAGTGAAGTATTTTTCTTTATTTTAAAATATATAAAAAGAATAACAGTTGGCCAACAGCTTATGGGCTTTTCTGTATTTCACCTAGTTTCCTTTCATTACACATGAAAACCATGCCCTCCAGCTCGGCTTGCTTTAAAGGACGCATGGAGGGCTGTCCTTGGATTGCAAGGGAAGTGGTCCCTGCCCTGTGCTTCAGGCTGCTCGGAAATTGCAGGTAGAGTCAGGACCAAGACAGGACGCCCTAAACAAAGGTTTTTGGAGCCAGATAGCATTGGGAAAGGCACCAACAATTAACTTTTGAGTTGTTTTTTTTTTAAAGATTTATTTATTTTTATTGGAAAGGCAGATTTACACACACACAGAGAGGTCTTCTTTCTACTGCACTCCCCAAATGGCTGCAATGGGTAGAGCTGAGCCACTTACAGTCAGGAGCTTCTTCAAGGTCTCCCACGTAAGTGCAGGAACCCAAGGACTTGAGATTCTTTTGCTGTTGACCCCGTCCATAAGCAGTGATCTGAATTGGAAGTGGAACAGCAGGTGTTAGAACTGATACCCATGTGGATGCAAGCACAGCAGGTGGAGGATTAACTGGCTGACCTACCATGCCAGCCCCCAATTTTCTGAGTTTTGTTTTTCTTAAACCACCCTAAGGTCAGTCAATTTGTACAGAGATATCAGCTGAAGGTGCCTGCTTTGTGTCTGCACAGCATGGGGCTCTGGGATGATTTGAGATCCCAGTTTTTCCAGTCAGCACAGGAGAAAGCAGAGGAGGAGAAGCCTCAGAGGAAACCCTTTGAACTCCATCTTCTGGCCTCCAAAACGTGAGACAATAAGGCTGTGCTGCAGTCTGCTCCCGGTACCCCAAGTTCATGAATCCAATACCATAAACCATTGCCACAGTTCATCTTCACAGATAGCAAACGGGGAATGGGAACATGGAACTGTCACTGCTGGCTCATGTGCTGTCTCCCTAGGGCTCCGTGCTCATGCCTGCATAAGTAATGATGATTAGTAGCATCATAAACAGCAATTACAGAATACCTGTTTATAAGAAATTTGTCATAGTAATTCTGACAAAAATGTTCATATGTTGGGCCTGCTGTAGTAGCCTTGTGGCTAAAGTACTTGCTTTCTGTATGCCAGGATTCCCTATGGGTGCCAGTTTGTGTCCCAGCTTCTCCACTCCATTTCTAGCTCTCTGCTTGGGGCCTGGGAAAGCCTTGGGACCCTGAACCCAAGTGGGAGACTTGGAAGAAGCTCCTGGCCCTTGGCTTCCTGATCGACTCAGCTCTAGTCATTGCGGCCACTTGGATAGTGAACCAGATGGCAGAAGATCTTTCTGTCTGTCTTTCCTTCTCTCTGTAAATTTGACTTCTCAATGGAAATAAATACATCTTTTTTTAAAAAAAGAATATCCATAGGAGTATTAAAAACAAAGTGATGAAGTCATAGACAAGTTCTGATGCTAAGCAAAGCAGGAGCATACAGCCATGAATTCGTTCAACTGGAAGCTATCGCAGGGTTTTAATCCGGAGGTGGGGCTGGCAGAGAAGATCATCCAACCTTCCAGAAGCCATGCTGGGATATGGCCAGATCCAGCCCTGCCCGCATCACCTCCTCCATCCTCCCGTTCTCTTGTCACTTCATCACCTGAATCTCTCAGGATTTGCACAGAGACCTAACAGCTGTACGACCAATGCCTTGCAGTGTCAGTCGGGTCTGGCCTTCTCTTAAGGCCCAATGAGAGCCCCTGCTCAACTGGCTCCTGTTTTAATTATTTCTGTGTCTGATGTTTCACACTGGCTTGGGGATACCTCCAACGCAGGGGACAGAACATAGGGTCAGGCCAAGGGGAGGCTTTTGGGCAATGCTAGGTTGGTTAAGGGGACGGTGAACGGGAGAGACTCTTTATGTAGTGCTAATTTAGACATCTCCTCCCTTGCAAGAGTATGACTCCGAGTTCTAGAAGGCCAGGGTGGGGAGCTGAGCTACTTGTTCTAGGCTTCCCTCCAAGCCAGGGTGCAACACCGTCGGTGAACACAGCCAATGCGTACTGAGCGTGTGCTACACAACAGCTACTCCTTCCAATGTTTCATGTGTACTGAACTATTTAATCCTCATTCTGACCTCATTGCGTTCCCATTTTATAAGTCCTAGAGATAAACTTTTAAAGAATATCTGTTTAAGAGAACCTTTGGATTTATAATGGATCGGAGAAGCTAGAGAGATGCCTCATGTGATCCCACAGCCTTGTCGGTGTCACCGCGGCTGCTGTGACTGCTGCCCTTTGGTGGATGCACCGGTGCTACTCAACATGCACAGTGCATCATTGCCCTCACTCTGGTATTGCATTTTCCATTGTTTCGAGTAAATGTATAATAAAAGCCGTTAGTTAAAATGTCTCTGTGCTCTGCTTGCTCACCCCTTCCTCCTCCCATATCCGAAGTATGTGAAAACTTTAACCCCAGCTTGTAACTCTCAATGCTAAACGTATCACTTGGCATCCAGACACCAAAGACATTCTGGCCTCATTCTGGTCTATCAAGGTGAGAATGATGAAGTCAGCTAAGAGAAAAATGTAAGAAAATAAGACACTGGAAGCACCCGGTAGATGCCCGCTTTCCTTCCCTCGCTGCCCGTTGCAGGTCTCGACACTGACAGCATCACTTTTAGGGACCTCTGTGACACACAGATCAGCAAAACGCTCCAGGAGCCCTGAGCCAAAGGTAGAAGAGGCACTAAGTTTAGCCCAACATTCAAGCCCCTTTAACTTGCTCTTTGTGGAAAGATCACAGAGCAATTCCCGCATTTGCTGGTTTGGGGGCTTGGAGCAAGAAACACCACTTCTCTGCCAGCAGGGATGACAGGACTTCCAGCTGGTTTGTGCAAGAACAAGAATCAGAGCATGCATATCAAAGCATGCAGTAAATTGTTCACAAGCTCTGCATTTGCAAGGTTGTTGGCCCCTAGCCAAACTCTTTGATCTCTCTATGCTCAAGCTTTGTCACATGCAAAGTGGAAATCAAGCAAGATGCTAAATGTAAAAGCCTTCCTCAGTTCTTGCTGATAACTGAAGTGGACAGCTGTCAACCTCTGGGAGGGAGAACCTCAAATCCTGTGTGTGCAAACATGCCAGACAAAACTACCTTCATAGACACATCAGAATGCTTTGTGGTGCCTCTGTACATTTCTAATACACCTGGGCCCCCACAGGCAGAGAACCCTCTTTTTGTCCACAAGATTGGGTGGAGCTTGGATGCAGCAAGGCTATCTGGTGTCATGCAGAGGTCCACCTTGTAGGTTAGTAGGGAAAGGGAAAGCAACAGCCACAAGGATCCTCAGCTGCTTTTGGGCAGTTGGTGCTAGGTGGACCCCAGAGGTCACTGCAGTAGCCACCAGGTGCAGGTTTCCACCTTATTTAATGCTTCTTGGAAACCAGAAGGTTCCCTTCCAAGTCACAGTTGAGAGCTCTTTCATCCTGCACGGAGAATGTTTTCCTCACCTCCTCCTATTTGCTTGGCAGTTACCCACTCATAGGGACATCTTTTTAGATTCTGTGCAAACATCACTTCCTCTGTGAAGTCCTGTGGGCAGAGCTAACCAATGCCTCCCCCAGCTTCCCATAGCTCACTTGGCACACTTGCAGCATGACTCCTTCACGTTTGGCATGACCCTTTGTTCCTTATTACGCCCCAGTTCCCAAACCCACTAGCCACACCTGCTCACAGATGTCCCCAGTCCTCCAACCTCTGGGGTCTCTTCTAGTGCTTTGGAGACTTCCGCATCGTTCCAGACTTTCAAGCTGGAATTCCACTAGGTTTTGAGTCCAAATATCACCTCCTCTGGGGAGTATTTCCACCCATGGCCTCCAGCAGCTTGCACTGTACACCGTGGTACACTATCTGTGGCACTAACACTCTTTGAGGTGTGTTCATCCTGGACATGGAGGGGCTTTGGAAGCTGAGGTGTCTTTAAGAGTTCCTCAGGACAGTGGAAACCCAGTGCAGCACAGGAGCTACTTCCCTGAGAAGGCTGTGGGAGGGGAGAGCCCCAATTCTCCTGGGCGCTCCAGGTCCCTGTTGACCTCTCAGCAGAGGTTTTCGGAGTCTATGGCAGCTTCTCTCTATTCCCCACCAACCCCAGCGTTTTCTTGCTCTTCCTCTAGGAGTTGTCCATATCCCAGGAATGCCTCACCACCTTCCTGACTTCTCTAGCAGTGTGGGCTAATGGGCTGGGATCAGAGAAGCTTGGAATCACAATCCCATCTTAGAAATGCCCTGAGAGCTTGTTTTCCTATTCAAAGTGGAAGCAAGGCTAGGACCCACCTCATCTCTTATTGTGAAGATTAGCTTAATAGTGCAGCTAAGACTTGGCAGACTTTCATGTTGGTTGCAGGGACTCAGTCACTTGAGCCATCAGCTGCTGCCTTCCAGGCCTACCAGCAGGAAACTGGTTTATAAGTGGAGGTGCTGGGATGGGAACCAGCACTCCTCTGATGTGGGCTACACTCAAACCAAGCAGTGGCTCAACCTGCTGTGCCAAGACACCTGCTCTCCACTCTTTTCCTCTGCGTGGCTTCATCTTAGCATCACGAGCACCTCTAGTCCCTCAGCCCTTAACCTCTCCCATTTCTGTCACCCTTGTCTCCACCTTTAATTCACCGAGCTTTCAGCTCTCTTCACCCCAGTCCCATTGCAGCACCTCTGGAATCCAAGCCAGCCCCCAGTATCTGCTCTTACCTGCCGCTTGAGTCAAAACCTTGTCTGATCAGCCAGGTGTCATATCAGCCCTTCCCATTTCCTTCAAACCCTAATTCCAAAACTTCCCCTTGAGGTAGGCAAGCCCTCTGTTTCTCAAAGAGAGTAAAACCCTGACAGGTTTTTGTGCCTCCCTTCTCCATTTCTTTATCATCTTGGGACACATCTCATCCCCTTTCCCTGCCAGCTGCCTCTATAGAGTGGAGCTGGCTCACCTGAGTCTGATCCCAAGCTTTGGGCTCAGCTCCTGTTACCTCTCTGAGGCCCTCCATCTTCCTCCTTCATATGAAATATTGCTACCCTGTGCAGTTTCCTTTCACTTTTGAACAGGTTCACATTGTTCCACCCCTGAAACATTTTGTTTTTCCCTTATTAACTAAATCAATAATAATAAAAAAATCTTCCTACAAAGACACTCTCAGACTTCTCCATCAAGTGATTTTATAGTTAACAATTCAAGAAGTAGAGGATTAAATAAGAATTTCAGGGTTGTTATGTAGTAAAGAGGGTGAAGTTACTGTCTGCAATGCTGACATTCCACCATATAGATGCTGGTTCGCGTCCCAGCTGCTCCATTTTTGATCCACTCCCTACTAGTGCATCCGGAAAAAGCAGTGAAAGATGCCTCACATGCTTGGGTACCTGCATGCATGTGGAACACCTGGAAGCCCAAGAAGAAGCTTCTGACATTAGGGTGGGTCAGCCTCAGCTGTGTCAGCTTTCTGGGGAGTAAACCAGGAGATGGAAAACCTCTCTAACTTTGCCTTTCAAATAACCTTTTTTTAAAATTCAAACTTAAAAAGAGGGAAAACAAACAAACAAAAAAAGATAGTTGAACTTTGATTTTACACCCAAGTGAGGCTGGGAGAGTGAAGCAAACAATATATTCAAATCATGTCATAAACACTGTTTAGGAAATATTGGCAATCTGAATAGAAGAATGTTTGTAAAAAGATGTTATATTACAACAGTTGGAGCTTATTTCAAGAATGCAAATTTGTATCAATTTTATAAAACATATTGTAATCTACTCTATTTATAGAGGTGAGGGAGAAAGCCATCTTATCTTAATAGACACAGAAGAGTATGTTAAAATTTAATAAGCTTTGGAAAGACATAAACACAGAAGATTTTGTTTAGCTACTAATCTGTACATAGCTTCTTCCGGGTCTCCCACATGGGTGCAGGGTCCCAAGGCTTTGGCCCATCCTCTATTGCTCTCCCAGGCCACAAGCGGGGAGCTGGATGGGAAATAGGGCCTCAGAACGCGAACTGGTGCCCATATAGGATCCTGGCACATGCAAGGTGAGGACTTTGCCTGTTAGGCTACCAAGCCAGGCCCACTCCAAAGCATTTCAAGCAGGGTGAGGACTAGACTGCTCGGGATCACTTCCTCCATCCGGCTCAGCCTGGAACTCTGCCATGAGACGGTGCACAAAGTATGAAGAATCACAACTATCACAGCAGAACTGAGTTTGTAGACAAATTATTAGTATATGTAAGAGATTGAAGGAATACAGCTGATATGATCCAAATATTTTTCATCCCCAAGTTCTACTACTTCCCAATGTGAGGTATAAAACTTTGCAATGTGAGTGGTTCTTGAGTGAGTTGAACTCCCTTACAAGAGAGGTCCATGGCAGTGTGTATGTGTCCTTTCTGTCCACGCGGAGGACGCAGTCACAAGGTTTTAGTTTTGGGGACTACTACATCCTCACCACACCCTTACTCCCCAGATGCCTGGATCATGAATCTTCCAGACTGTAGGACCATAAGACACAAATTACAGCAATTTCATAAAGGCCAGTGAATACATGGATTTGAAAGTCAGAGTTAGAAAAATTGTGGGAAGATATTTGAACACATGAAAAGCTTAAGAACTATGAATGTGTGAAGAACTCCAACAGAGCTGGGAGAGAGAAAAAATGTAATAAAAGTCAGCAAAATAGCAGCATTGGAAAAAACCAGAAGCTTGACTGCCCAGAAGGGATGACGATCTGAACAGCCATAATTGGAACCATGCAAATCAGAATCCTCCTCAGGAGGAAGTACTATTTGCCATTCATCAGATCAGCAGAAATTGAAGTCTGACCTTCTAAGGAGGCTGTGTGAGCTCACGCTCCCTGCCTGAGTGTGAGATGTTAAGGCATCGCTTGGGAAATAATGTGGCTTGCCCAGCCAATTGGAACATGTATGTGTCACATAATCCAGCAATTGATTTTAGGTGCAGAGGAGACTGGGATAGCGGGAGGTACACAAGCACACATTCATATCATTCTTTTGAGTTTAGTGTGAATGCATGCACGCCATGGATACACACAAGCCAAGAAAATGACCCAAAATGTTCCTCAGTCCTAAAATTTCACACATAGGTTCAGCTTTTTTATAAAAATGTATTTTCACACAGAAACAGTCTTGATTTTTCAGCTTTCCAGATTAACATGTTTGGTTCTCAAAATATGTTGAGCAAAAAAACAAGCCGTAAAAGAACACTAATTGGATTCCTTTTACAAAATAATGTAATAGACATACACAGTCTAAAAGTTTGTGAAATTCTCATGAGAGAAAAAAACAGATTCCAAAAATACTTTTGTACCAATTTTTGAGGTACCCTTGTGTAGAATAGAGTCTGAATTTATTTCATAATTTTAAACTTTACAGGAAGTACATATAGTTGTGTTTAAGAGATAAAGCCTTGTGCCGGCTGATAAGAATAATGTGGTTGAGCTGATGTGTGTGTTGATTTTGTGTTTTTGACATGGATGAAATGGGATACAGGTCTGATGGCATAAGAGATGCCAGATTAGGGGGCCTTCTTGCCTTAGTCCTACCCATTACAGAGATGTGAAAACTGAAGGTTTCACCAGGCTCACTGACTCCTCACCTGCAGAGCCAGGCCAGAGAAAGCAGAGGGTGCTCCCAGCCAAGGTATTCCCATTGGACTGCTCACGGAAGGGGCAGTCTGAGCGCCTGCTGGGTTCCAGCCATGCCCTGTGGTGCCATGTGAGCCCCCTGACCATGGCTTCAAGGGCAGGGCTCATATCCTCCCACAAAGGAGAGGCTAAGTCTCTGAAAAACGGGCAAGAAATGGTCACACACAAGACACATTCTTCTTCCTTTGTAACTGACCGAGGGCAGGTCTTGGAACCATGCCTGGAGTTTTCTTCAGACTGGAATGATATTGGAGCCCTAAATGTTTCGATCGAAAGATGTGAGACCCTCCTGACCACCTCCCAAGGTTGCATTCTTTGGAAAAGTAAGTTTGTCCCCCAAGTAGTTGTTTAACAGTGACTCACCCACTTCAAATCAAGGTTATATAAAAACATGAAAGTAGCTTATAGTTATTGTATACCATTGAGTTAAAGGCTCTCTGTATGTATGAAATATGTATACACAAATACTTCACTGATTTGCACGATTTAGTAAAGACATTGGTAATATCATACTCTCAGATTTTGATTTAAAAAAAGGCGTTTTCAAAGATACAACTGATTTGTTGCCGATTGATTTCTTTTCTTGGTAGCCAGTCAAGCTTTTCACTAGAGAAATTCATGACTTGGCATGTGCTCAATAAACACATCTTGCTTATAATTCGGTTTTTCATGCATTACTTCCATCGGGAGCTCTCTGAATAGAGCATCCGGGAAGCAGACCTCGTAGGGTCAGTGCCTAGCTGTTTTTTTCTGTTTGGGGGAAGTCTTATTAGCCTCCAATTCTGTGAGAAACCAGGGTAACTATAGCACCTATCCCAGAATGCAATTGCTGTATGTAGTTTTGGAGGCAATTATCTAATGGTGTAAAAATTTGGTTACCAATGGGTTATGTTCTACATTGCATAAACAGAAAATTCCTGAAATCTTTGGAATATGAGTTAATTTCTTGCTCCACCACAGTCTAACAGGCCAGACAAGCCATTAGGAGATTCAAATGGGGCGGGGGGGATTGCTAGGAAGTGGTTAAGCCACCAGTTGGAGTGCCCATATCCAGTATCAGAGTCCATGGGTTTGAGTCCTCACCCCTGCTAATGCATGGATTGGGAGAAAGGTGAGAGTTCAAGTACTTTGACCCCTATCAACTACGTGGGACTCCTGAGTGGAGGTCTCATCCTGGCTTCTGCCTGGACAGCTCTACTGTCAGGAGGATTTGGGGGAGTGATGCAGTGGATGGAAGAGTGCCTCTTACCCCTCTGTGCCTTTCAAATAACATGAATATTTAGGTGTTTCAAACATAGCTTCAGGGGTTTGTCCTAACTCCATTTTAAGGTTTTCTATTTTTTTCTGCTGCTGTCTCCTTGCTTTGAGCTGCACAGATGTGTATGTGTGTGGTTGGGGGACAGCAGGGTGAGGTGGAGTTCATGTCTACTACTTCATTTGGCAATGACTTGGTCCTGTGATCTCCACGTAGCCACCAAGAGTGCTGGCTAATGCGGATGGCTGTACAGTGGACAGAGAACAGATACACCCACAGCTTTGATTCTCATGTAAGTCTGCAGACGAGGGCACTTAACATCCAGGCAGATTACGGTCATGAACAACAGTGCTTCAAGGTCCAACGCTCTGGTTCTAATGCTTGTGTACAGTCTGTAAGAACACAGCTAACTTCCAGGTTGCAGGGGAGAGTCTGTGTACAAGACTATTCACAGTTTAGGATTTGTAGAATATATTTTAAGGGACGCAAGTATATGGAGTTTTGACTTAAAAGGGAAGGTGGTTAGGCTCACTGGTGTTTAATTGCATGACTGGAAGTGACTGCCTAGTTCAGCTCACATTTTGGTGGGCACTTGCCTTGCCTTATCCTTCAGGAAGAATCTGGAGCTACATGCCAAACTGAGGTTGACTTTGTGCCTTGCCTTCAAGGTATGGACAAGTGCAGTCAGTGCCTAGATGAGGTTTATTCAGGTATTTTGAAGTAACCTTTAACGGTACAAGAGTCATAAACACATGAAAACATATGAAAACACACGAACCCATAAAAGGTAAGCATGCACATCAGAAAAAAACAAATGACTAAGTAGAAAAGAAATCCAGCAGTCATCTTCATCAGGAAAGCTCTTATAGCCCAATGTTTTATAAACAAGTTGATCATACCTAGCAAGCATCAACTTAATAACATTTGAAGTAGTATTTACGTTGGTTATAATTTAGTATAAAACTTTCTGTAAATTCGTTTTTCTGATTAGTGGTTTTCAATTGGAAATTTTTCCCACCAATGAACTTTTCAAGGCGTGGAAGCTATTTTGGTTGTCAACCAAACTGGGTGGGGGAGTTATGCTACTGGCATCCAGTGTGTGTGTGTGTGTGTGTGTGTGGTTGCAGGGGTGGGATGTTTAACATTTTACACTGCAGAGGGCAGTGCTTCAGGACAAAGACCCCTCCTGCTGAGGTTAGGAAACACCACCACGTTGGGTAAGACGGATGGGACTCTCGGGTATTCTCTATGCTATGTTAACCACAGAGAATGGAAACGAGAGATCGTCAAGTATAGAGGTGGTTATGTGCAGGGACTTAGGCAAACCAGCCTTGCCCTAGTTTCCTTACAACGTGGTTCCTATTGGGTGGTTGTGAGGATGGCATAAGTTCCTGAAAAGGATCTTCAGAACTGTGGCTGCCTACAAAGAGCTCAACTGTGAGGCTGATGTTGTGGCACAAGACATCAGGCCTATGTCTGTGATGCCTGCGGCCCCGCACGGGGGCCGGTCCCTGTCCCGACACTCCACGTCCTGTCTAGCTCCATGCTAGTGCACTTGGGGAAGCACAAGATGGAGCTCCTGCCACCCATGATGGAGACCTGGATTCAATGGAGCCATGTGGGGAGTGAACCAGCT
Source organism: Ochotona curzoniae (assembly GCF_017591425.1). NCBI lineage: Eukaryota > Metazoa > Chordata > Mammalia > Lagomorpha > Ochotonidae > Ochotona > Ochotona curzoniae. The sequence goes on from NW_024466413.1 coordinate 1,226,996, forward strand.
GATAAACGTGATAATCTCTGCAAGTCGGCCTTCTAAATTAAATTAGAGAGCAAGGAATGCACGAGGTAGATATTTGCTACTACTGTTACTTGTGCTTCAAGTAAGGCATTGGCAGGAGGAAGTGATAAATCCAACGTTCGGCCCTCTGTGTTAGGTGCTAACACTAGTCAAGCCAAAGGGCTTTATCTTTTCATTTATTCATTTTAAACATTCATTTATTTTTATTAGAAAGTCAGATTTTACAGAGAAAGACAGATAAAGATCTTATACCTGCTGGTTCACTCCCCAAGTGGCTGCAATGACCAGAGCTGAGCCAATCCAAAGCCAGCAGCCAGGAGGTTCTTCTGGGTCTCCCTGCGGGTGCAGGGTCTCAAAGCCTGGGGCCATCTTCTACTGTTTTCCCAGGCCACAAGCAGGGAGCTGGATGGAAAGTGGAGCAGCCAGTGGAGAACCCGTATGGGATCCTGGCACGTGCAAAGAGAGGATTTAAACAACTAGGCTACCACACCAGACCCAGCAAAAAGTTTTATTAAGTATGGGCGAGAGTATGATGAGCTGTTCCCTGGCAGAAAATGGCCAAGATCACTTCCATGTGATGGAGGTGACCACATGAAGAAAATAGCCACTTAGAGCATACACCTGGGATTTTACACACAGTAGGGGATGGGAGAATGTGGCAGCTCCTTCGTTTGTGCATGCAGGTGACCTATGGCTCACAGGGCTTGCTCATTGGGTGGTTCCTGTGGAGCACTGCAGACATTCCTGAGGAAATAGAGCTGGGATGCTGCATCATGGACCCACTTCCCTCTGCCTCAGGCCATCCTGCTCTGCCCAGCCCAACACTCTGAATCGAAAAGCTAAGGGCTTATTTCAAAGGTGAGCAAAACTGGGACTCCTCCTAGAATCCACCCGCCCGTGTCAGACCAGCTGAGCCATTTGTGAGCCAGCCCATCATGTTACCAGATGAAGCACTCTGTATGAGCACCCAGCATGCCGATAAACATACAGGAAACAAAACATTTGAATTGGGGGTGGCAGAAAATGCAAATGAATAGTCAGTCTAGAATCTGTTCAAGTTCTGAAGAAATGTATCGGACATCTACAGGTTCTAGAGACAATGATACATCTTGTGAGCGGTGGGGAAGGTAAAGAGATGTAGATGATTGAATTAGTGTGGCGAACCTTTTAAGGCAACATGTGACAAAGTTCTGAACTTGTGTGAGGTTCAGATGAGCTCAGCACAGGCAACAACTTCTGGGAAGGTTTCCTGGAAGTGGCATGAAGACAAGAGCTTGAAGGATGACTGAGAACTCATGGATGAGCCAGGGATCTTGGAGCAGGGATGAGAGCTTTTGGTGCCTCTGCACAGCAGGCCCTAAAGTCCAGCATCACTCCTGAAACACTGAAGGTGAAGAGCACAGGATCCAAGGCGCAGTTTTGAAACATTGGTACTGCAGATAATCGAAGGGAGGAATGGGAATTGGGGATGAAATCAGTTTTAGATAAGAAACACCTCTGAAACAAACCCAGCCAAGGTTCTAATCCAAGGTGATGTGGCTCAAGAAGTAGATAAGAAGCATAGTGGATAAAAATGGTCCCAGCACCTCTATATGCCTAAGACAAAGTCCACAGGCTCACGTCTCCTCCCGGGTGTGAGGCATGCGCATCTTTGTTTTATAGAAAGGGAAACAGATGCAAGAAGGCCAGGTTGCACCTACAAAGGCAGAACCCAGGGCTGGGCAAATTGGCCCAGGCTGAGCTTTGGCGACACAATCCAGGGACACGCATGTCTCTCCTCTCGTGGGGCTCCTGTTTCTTCAGAACTAAAACCATGGAGTTGCCAGAGGGGTTGGTCCCAACTTCATGGGGACGTTGGGCATTTTGAGACAGTTGCTTCTTTCTGCCACAGGATGTCACCACTGAAAACTCCTCCACAAGAAGAAACATGGTCCACTTTGCAGTAATCTGAGCTCATCCTGCAGGGGTACAAGCCCCAGATTTCTACAAGTGAAGACAGCCTCACTCCACACCCTTCAACTAAAGTCAGCCAGAGCTGTTTCATGCTGACTTCCTAGAATATGTCTCTTGGTGTTGAGCTCTTTCAAGTGGCAAGCTCTTCTTTTATGTGCCAGAACTGAGGCTGGATCAGGCATGCTCCCTGTCCCAGAACCATTCCTCCACTCCTGCCCCCATCCTAGCCATAACTGCCTCACTCAGAACATACACTCGACACTCATTTCAGTAGGTGTGGTTTTGCTCACAGCTTTTTTCTGGGGGTCAAGATCACAAAATCCCATGAGACCTTGTCAAAGATAACTGCGAGAGGTATTTACGTGGCAGGATTGTCAGTTTGAGTTGGATGAGTGGGAGACAATGTTACGTTCTGGCTCCTGAGACTGGATGGACAGTGAGTCATTCCCTGGCTGGGGGCGGTGGGGTGTTGCCAGGGAGGGCTACTTCTGCATTGGAGTCTGATGCGGACACCTCACCTGGGACGCTGAGGACTCAGCTCCGAGGTCTGAGAATACACTAGCTAGAAGCAGAACATTGCGTGGGGTTCATCTGCCACAGGGCATGGGGCCAGGGCGAGCCACTGCAGGTGCTGGATTGAGACAGCCATTGTCGGCAATGCACGCGCAGGGCTTGAAAACGTCCTCAGAGCAGTGAGTCAAAGGATCAGGGTGGGAGTGGGAGAGCAGATCCTGGGACACACTGATTGGAACAGGTTGCAAGTTGCTTTATCTCAAGGTTCATTGAGATTCTTATCACAGATAACAGATGTGTGTTGGTGAAAAAGGAATTAAAAAGTGTGCTTTTGTGCAAAAGAAGGGGGTTTCAAAGAGTTCCACAGAAATGCAGAATATGGATTTCAAAAATAAACTTATCTTGTTCTTTTTCCATTAACTATTTGAAGCATTCTTGTGTGTTGTACATATATCAACATGTAATTTTTTTTTTATTCAAAAAAGTCGGTGTTTTCCAAGAGCACACACTGGCGGTCTCAGTTCTCAGTCCTGTCTGCCAGGCTCCCCTACCATCCTTATCTCTATGGTCACCTGCCAGCTCTCTGACATCCTCCCACCAATGCCTGCTCTATGGGCATGCTCGAATCCAAGGTCCTCCCACTGACACACCTGCCCCAGAGGTCCTCCCACTGACACAGCTGCTCTAGGGGCATGCTCCTGTCCGAGGTCCTCCCACTGACACACCTGCCCCAGAGGCATGCTCCTGTCCGAGGTTCTCCCACTGACACAGCTGCTCTAGGGGCATGCTGTACAAGCACTGACTAGTTTGTGTCTCTAGTCATTTCTCATGAGTTACTTTAGTTTAAAACTACTTTTACTTTTTGCTTTCCTGCTTAATATCAGGGAACTTTTATCCAGGCACTTGAAGTATATCCCAGGATAGGAAAAACTCCATGCTCCTGGCCTTTGTCTATGGCCGGAGTCTAATAATTGGGGAGGATACCATTGAGGTTAAGGAAAAGTGCAATGTCCAGCACCAGCACTATGGTAGAGTGGGCTAAACATCTGCCTGCAGGGCCACCACCCCATATGAGCATGATTTCATGTTCTGAGTGCTTTGTTGTGATTAAATTCCCTGCCAGGGACAGCAGCAGAGGGTGGTTCAAGTCCTTGGGCGCCTGCACCCATGTGGGCAATCCAGAGGAAGCTCCTGGCTTCAGATCAACCCGGCTCCATTTGGGGAGTGAACCAGTGGATGGATGAGTGTGTCACTCTGCCTTTCAAATAAAACTAAAATAATTTATATTTTTTAAAAAAGTCAATACCAATAGTACAACAATGTCATATAATTCTTATCATATTTTCAGGACAAAGATTGTAAAAGAGCGGCGCCCTTTACTCTGTGGAGAAATAACTCCTTGGTTGTTTGCCATTCAGCAAGCCTTCACTGAGGAGACAGGTGTCCACGGTTTGGCTGTGTGCTGTGAAGGCAGCCAAGGCGGAGCAGGGACTCCTGCTGCTGTCAGCTGTGGTGGCCTCTCTCAAATCCCTCCAGTGCCCCCCTGCTGTCCTCTGGGTCACTCAGAGTCTTTGGCATGCTGCCCATGGGTACCCATGGCAGGGCTTGCCTCCCTGTCCCGGCAACCGGCAATGCTGCTCAGCTCTCCTGGTCGCAGTGTGGACGGACCAAGAGCCTGGACCGCCGGTGCATGCCAGGTCCTCTGCTTTCGGAGCCACCCCGCTTCTGCTCTTTTCCTTGTTCCTGTCTTACCTGGGTTCCCTGCTCCCATTTACACTCACAAGGGCTGTAGCTGCTTGGCCACAACCCCCTTGTGTTGTAATGAACTTCCAGGTCCCCAAGCCCAAGGCCGTCTTGTCGCCTGTGGCAGGCTTGCCAGGACAGCCAGCAAGGAGATGGAGAGGCGGAGATCCAGGCAGGGCATCTGCAGAGATTCTTAGTAAACCAGATCTGTCTTACCCACCCACCTCTTTCTTGCTCTTAAACACTCGGCAGGATTGTTCAGGTGCCTGGACCCTCAGGCTGGGGTCCAGACGCGACGCGTTAACGGACGGACTGCAATCGTCAACGGGGAACTTGTTTGGTGTTGCCTGGCGCTATAACCCGTCCTCGGGCATCTACTTGTTGCCCCTGGACTCATTTCCAAGTGGAGCACCTCCTCCTAAGGGCGACGTCTGGAAAGGCCCCCTGCTTGCCTCCTCACAACGGTCCTCCAGCGCCGAGCGCACTTGCGGCGCGCGGCTGGGACTGAGCATGCTCGCGGCCGGCGGGGCGGGCAGGGCCGCACCTCGCCCCGCGCTGGCGCCCTCCGCAGGCCGGGCGGCCGGCGGTCAGCGGGGCGAGCGGGCGGCTGTGGCCGCCGCGCAGGGCGCCTGGCCGGGAGCTCCTGGCGCGGACCCGCGGCGGCGGCCTCGGCAGGGCGCGCAGCCGCTCGGCCGTGCGCAGCGGCAGGGCGGGCTCTCCGGGCCGCGGGGGCGTGCTGCGCGGCGCGGGGCTGGCCGCGTCCCGGCGGGGGAAGGAGAGGCGCAAGGGCGCTGAGGTGAGCCGAGCCCGAGAGGCTGCCGCGGGGGTGGACGCGGGCTCAGCCCTCGGTCCTCCCGCCTGGGCAGCGGTGGCGGCCGAGTGCCCTGGCCGCTCGGAGGCCGCGGCGGGCAGCTGTTGCGCTGAGAGGGGGCAGGTGCGGAGTTCCATAACCATAGCAACCGCATCAGCACCGCGGCTGTGGCAGCGGCGGCGGCGGCGGCGGGGAGGGCAGCATCTTCTCGCTCCTCCTCCAAGCAGCCGCGCCGTGGGCACCCGGGATCCAGCTCACAGGTGCGGGGACTCCTTGGCCCGCCCACTGCCGCTGCCGGTGTCTGGAGAAGGCGGCGGAAAAGAGGAGAGGGAGGAAGAGAGAGGGACCCAGGCGCGGCCCAGGAGCTGAGAAAGAGGAGTCCTGCGGTGGGAGACAGGTAGGTGAGAGCGCACTGGGGTCGTGGCCAGCAAAACTCTGTCCTGAGGCAGTGACGTTTCTGAAAGTGGTTTTCAGTTAGGTGGCTTTCTGTCACCAGCCGCAATCCTGCCGCGTTGTATTTTACCCCTCTTCCCCAATCGCTCAGCTGCTTTGGCAGATCTTGAGAGTACTGGAAGGATGTGTGGGCTTTAGGTGGAGAACTCTGGGTTCCTGAGATGGTCTCCGCAAAGTCCCGATGGAGTCTGAGGGAGCTTATATAGACCTCGTCGGAGTCATGTCCCGGCAGGCCACGCAGGGGTGGAGGGTACAATCTTGCGTGACCCCTGAGTTTCCTGTGCCTGGATCACGGGTCACTGTAACTCAGGTGGTATGCGAGCCAGAAGGGACACCGCCGCTGAGCTGTATGGCTGGCTTCAAACCCAGCCTCCGCAGGGGTCCCAGCCGCAGGAAGCAGCAACTCTGATCATTTGGGACTGGAGAGGGTATCCCTGGAGTTTCTCATTGATGATAGGGGATGGGATGGAGTTGACAGAAAATGTTAAGCCAACAGTCAAGACAGCATCCCCCCACCCCAGCGTTGCCAGCAAAACGGGGGACTACATGGGACTTGGTGATTCTCCTTGCCCCTGGATAGTCTAAAATCCCCCTTCAGTTTTGCATTTTAACTTGGGAGGGGGAGGGGACATTGCTGGCCATCAGGTTACTGTACTGTGGCTGTTGAGTGGCATGTTGAAGGGGCCAGGCACCGTGGGACTGTCCCCACAGTGATGGCTGTTAACCACATCTGTAGGGTAGAGGTGTACGTGGACTCGCGTCATGGCCCTGGAGAGAACCGCAGGAGAATGGGATGTATGTAGGTGAGGTATTTGGGGTTGCAGTACTCTTATATTTGGGTAAGTAGGTCTCTGGGCAATTTCCAGGCAGAGCAGCCATTGACTTTGAAAGAGCTCTGGCGTTTGTACCCTGGCCTCAGGGGACAGTGATAAGTCCCAGTTAAAAGGCATGTTCTTTAATTGTGTTTTAATTTATGATGTCGTTATGTTACCCCTGGGCATGGGACTTGGCCAGTGTTCCATCTGGGGACTCATGTAATGAGGATGGAGCTGTAGTAGTTTAGGCAGATGACAAGGTGCAGAGGAAAGGGTCAGAAAACAGATTTGAAATCCGATCTTATCACAGACTGGCTCTGTGACCTTGCTTGGCTTCTCCCATCTATAAAATGGGATGTTCATGAAGTTTGAAGCTTACCAGAGTCTCCTAAGTATCATAAAGGGAAAAATCGTAATGGAAGGTTTTTCAAAATCCCACATCTCACGTAATTGTAAGGAAGTTTCATTTTGAGAATCCAATCTATTAGCAAGTCATGCAAGAGCCAGCAGCTACGAAATGGGAATTGAAGCCTTCATCAGGTATTGGCCACTGGGGCGCTATCATCTGGTCCCAGGTGCTCACAGGTCAATACAAAGAGTTCATCAGAGTCCTTCCTGCTTACAAGTGCCGGAGGTCAAATGCCTTGCCATCAGTCGCAGGGCTCCTCTAGCTTGAGCTTGAGCTCAAACTCGGCTGGACTGAGCATTTTATATCAGCAGTGTTGACTTGCCCATGGCCTGAGCCAAGCGCATGTTGGCTAGATGGATCATTGGACAGTGTGCACTGCTCCTTTGCTTACCAGTGCTGGATGTTTCTAAATGTTTGCATGTATGTGTTCCAAACTGAATGTTTACAACTTGATTGCATTGTTGGGAGGACTATGCTGCTGGAGGAGCCAAGACTGTCTCACGTGGTTACCTGTTCCTTCTATCTCTTCTGCACATGCCTACCCTCTTCATCTGATGATTCCGCTTCCTGTGGAAAGCCTTCCCACTGTCCTGTGACATGCTCCCATGACACCTTAGAACTGCTCAGTGATGGGCTGTGCTGTGTCATTACCTGCCCTCCAGAAGACAGGGGCCTCTGCCTACCTGACCTTGGCTGTGGCTGTAGCTTCTGGCCCAACAGCTGCCTTGGTGAATGTTCATGGAATGAGTGAGGGGGATCTGCTTGCAGATGACCACCTGTGCAGGGATGAGCTACTCCAGCCGTTTATTCCTATCTCTGCATGGTGAGGCAGGCCTGCGGATGCTTTCTGAACTGCTGTGTGGTTGTACCTAGCTTAGGATCAGCCCACTGAAGCAGAATGAAGGGGAATGGAAGTACATGTTTTTGCCTTAAAAATGCTAATTTCTTCCTCAAGTGTGTGCTTTAGGATACTGTACTCTTGAATTGAATGGCCTTCATGTAACATTTGCTCAAGATGCCTCATGGAATATTTTAAACTTTTTATTTCTCTCCCATCAGTTGTTTGCCTTAATTTCGACTCCAGTGTGGAGAAACATGAATTCAGTTGAGAACCCCCAGGTTTGAATCCAGGTTCTCAGGGGACCTGGAACAAGTTCTGCTCTCACAGTTTCCTCATTTCTGAGGTTTGGATGTAAGCATTCAATCTCATAGGGAGCCAAAGGCTTGGAGTTGGTTGAAAGCTATGTGGTAATAGCAATTCATAAGCTACAAAATACTCAACCCATGTAAATCCCTTATGTCCTAGAAAATGAGCCAAGCCCTTTGTGTGGGAACACGGTGTCAGACACAATGGACTTTACATCCTGGCTCTTCCACTTGTTAGCTGAGTGTGACCTGTCAGCCATGTTGCTCCCAAGCCATTTGTCTCATCTGCATTGTATTGTAAGGATAGCTACCCTGTAAGATAGACTGGGGATATGTACAATGAGAAAAGTGCAGTCTAGACAGCATATTTCATAGTGGTAGTTATAAATGACCAAAACTGAAAGCTGAATTTTGTGAAGTGCACCAAATATACTTTCTTCCTCTACTTTACCTGCTTTTGAGGAAGAGTTTGGGGACACTCTAGGAAGATGTTAGGAGCCTACATCAGGAAGGGAACTTTGGCAGGTGATGTGCCGAGGCAGAATAGCGTGGAATAAAGATTTAGGTTCAAGTGCTGATGCTTGTGGTACCTTGTCCACCTGCTTATAGAACTGTAAAGCACCTGGCCTCCTTCCATCTCTGGACCTCAGTCTGTTCATCTTTAAATGACCTGTGTGGTTTTGTTAACCCTGTCAAGTTCTTGTTCAACACTTAAATATACCAATCTTTACTTCTTATTCCCAAGGATCTATGCCCCATAGCCCTTCCTCTCCCATCAAGGTTTACAGCCGGCTAAGAACTCTGCATTTCAAAGGACTCCATATCTACACCTTCACCACCAGGGTTCTCTGCCAGTTTGCCCTCAACCTTGAGGGCTACGCTGGGCAAGATGACCCGGAGACTTGTGAAAATTTAAGACCCATTTCTCGTTCTCTCTCCTTGTCCCCATCTAGGTGTTAACTGATCCCAGAAACTATGCTGTCAGCCTAGGCAGTCTCCTTCATTCAGGATGTGGGTGATTGTCCCCATGCAGTCTGGTCTTGAGGAGCTAGCAAGTTTTCATGGCTGCCCCGATACCTCCTGAGCTTCCCAGACACCAGTGCTCAACCCTGTCGTGGATTCTGCCTCAACAGGAATTATATCTGGGTGGCTGCATGCCAGTCTCAGGGGCCGTTGTTGGGGGCAGATTTCAACCTCACAAGGGAGATGGCAGAGAGCCAGGCCCTACAGCCATTCACTTCTGGTGCAGATCAAATGGTACCTAGTTCAAGGTATTCAGGCATAAATGGCCTGCCATGGGCTACTCACTGTGCAGACCCTAGGACTCAGATATGTTGTAGGGACCAGGCAGAGGTGGAGAAGAACCAGCCATGACATGCAGGATTCTGGTGGGAGCAAGGAACAGGTGCTTCAGGCCCAACTCTCAGCCATGGCTCCACAGAGGGACATCTAAAGTGAGGGCTGAAGAAATTTCCAGAGGGGAGGGGAGTTAGAAAGGGAATGACACATGGTGACTGGGATACAGAAAGTAGCAAGGCCGGAAAGTGAATAAGCAGGGATAGGGAACAGAGGGTGAAGGGCTATTGCTGAGACTAGACAAGTAGATGCAAGAACTTTGGACATTGTGTGAGCCAGGCGAGTGACTTTTCCCCTGTAATGAAAGTCGTGGAGAGCTGTGTAAAGCCCTGGAATTGGCAGAATGTTCTCTCTACCTCTAGCATTGCAGCTCCCTTAGAGAAGCTGGGTCAGGGAGAGGCTAGGACTGCCTCTGAGAAGGCTTCTGAGTGTTGCATTTAGGCAGTGAGTTGGCATGAAGAGGGGATGAGAAGAAGAGTTTTGAAGGGACAGGAGGATGTCTGATCTCAACACTGCAAGGACTTCAGGCCCCTGATGTAGGTCAGATGGAAGAAGGGGCTGTGGTCAACACTCAGCATTTTCTCCCCTCCTCCCCAGTCGCCTGCAAACCCCTGTGTCTTTCCCCTGAACTAATCTTACAGGTTTTGAGTGGACACACTTGCTTCCCTCCTACTCCTATAGGACTGTGATATTAAATTGTGGTCAAACTTTTGCAGTAACTTCCTTTCTTAGGGTAAGATTTGAAACCTTCCCAGGACCCAAAAATCCTACTTGACCTTCATCTGGTCACAGACCAAGGCCACCCTTGTTCCCATCTCTGCCATTCCCTGGAGACCTTTCACCTGCCCCACCCCACCCCCCCTTCAGTACCATGGTGGCGCTCCTTCCTGGAAGAATCTTTCTTCAGGTAACCACATAGTTGATTCCTACTATAGTTTGGGTGCAGTTTGAGTGTCACTTTATCAGCTACCCTCTAATGCCTATCTCTAAGCCAACAGTATTTTCTTTATATTGTGGAGTGACTGACCCCGGCCAGACTTAGCTCTTGCCTCAGAGAAGGAACTCAAGGAAGAGACATAAAGAAAGGTGACTGGAGAAGACTTATTCAAAGCAAAAGCACACACTTACACCAGTGTAGGCCAGCTTAGGAGAGAGAGGTACTGCGCTTCACAGCATTGAGCCATCCTTTTATTGGACCTGGGGTAAGGCTTAATTGCATATTCAGAGTGGATGGAGTTTAGGACAGGGCCTGAGTAACCACCCATCTGCTTGCTCTGTTTTGGAAATCTTAGTAGTGTCATGACATCAGTTGCATCATGGCAGAGAGAGTGTTTGATGAGCTAATTTTATCATAATGATGTTACAATGAGCCAAAGGTCACTATGGGGTCACAGCTGGCAGCTGTATTGGCTATATTTTAGCTGATGCCAGTTCTTGATCGGTGAAGTAACAGCTGTGGCCCGCATGAAAATGCGTGGGTTTGGGGGCACAGTGTGGCTACAACACGGGTGCTGGCAAACTCAGTTTCTCTTTGTCTGTATCCCTTTGATGTGTCTTTATAGCACTTTTCAGCCTGTTATTTTTATGAAGCCAAGTGCTGCACTCCCACTGGTGTTAACTTTAACCTGTCATGTAACAGGTGCTCATGCCCATTTGTCGAATGCATGAATGTAAGATTGGATTATGTCAGTCCAGCAGTGACAAGAATGATTTAAGGATGAAACAAAGACTAATCCGAATAATGGATTAAGAAAAAAAAGTAAATGACTATTTATAAAATACCAACTACCTAGCAGACATGGCAAGCTGGTTGCAGAGACTGCCAGGACCCAGTCTGGATGAGCTCCTCCTTGGGCCTTGGAAAATGATGAGAGTCCCAAGCTGGGGCTGACTGAAGACTGAATTCTGATACTTACTTCGTATGTCACTTGAGACATATTCTTCCCACTCTATCCTGTGCCGTGTGCTTTTCATTGATGGCACAGCTTTTGTTATTGTTGTTTGGAGGGAAGAGTTTTATTTCTCCCTGTGGGTTTAGTTTCTAATTTTGCTTTACTTCCACAGATGTTGAAGTGATGCCTGAGTCTCTAAGCTCACATGAAAATCTTAAGCCTCTTGGGTGGGCAGTGAAGGGAAGGGATGGGCATCACCCAGAGTGGGCAGAGAAGAGGCTGTGATGGGGTGAACACTGCACATGGATCACCCCAAGCCAGTGCATACTCACCCCGTGGGAAGTGTCCTTCTCTGGAGGAGGCTCTTTGCACACTGTGCCTGTGGAGAAAGTGAACTCTGGGTGGAGTGACAAAGGCAAGGCGCACTGCACCCTTTTTCTCAGCCAGGTCTGCCTCTACGGGGGGCCTGATGCCCAACTCATTGTCACCCTAACCCTGTGTGGGCTCCACGGACACTCTGGCTCCTCTCTTCCTGCCCATACATGGTGAAATCCCCTTGGCTTGTTGCTTGGTGTATGATGCTTCATGTCTGGTTCTTATGTATGTTTTTGAGTTTCTGAGATCAGGGCCTGCATTTGACTTTCTGCAAGAAGCCTAGTGTCTGAGAAGAAATTGGGTCAAAAGCTCAGGGCAAGTGTTCTAGGGCTACCGCTAATCTGAGTCCGCTGTGTTTCTGGAACAGGGCCTTAGCCTTCCTGGGATTATTTTCTAGTGTGAGTGGTGAGTGTATCTTACACTGGAAAATGGTGGTTACAAATAAATACTTTGGAAGTGTGTATTCCATTGCTGCGCAGAGGTTACACAGGGTAGAAGAGACAAGGGAGCCATGGAGACTTGGTGGCAAGATATTGTAGGCAATAAAGGGTACATGGAATGAAAGATGGCCAGATGACCCTAACCCAGATGGAGGTAGAATGACAGGAGACCAAACCTGATGGATATGGAGTTAGTAGAATCTTGAATGTTTTAAGTGATTCAGGATAGAGGGTTGAAGACGGGAGGGGTAGGGAGGTGGTTGGCGTCCTTCTCCCTTGGTCTGGTGGATCTGCCTTGGCTGGGGACCTGGAAAAGATCACATCTTAAGTAGGAAATGATGAGTTCTGTGTTGAATAAACAGAATTTTAGGTCTTGGGATTTATCCAGGTGCAATGTAGATGATTAAAGAGATCAGTTAATTGAGAGAAAAAGAGAGAAGAGAAGAGAAGAGAAGAGAAGAGAAGAGAAGAGAAGAGAGCGGGAAGAGAGGGAAGCGAAAAGAGAGAGGAGAGAGAGAGAACTGGAGGGTAGTGATCACTCAGTGGACGTGTGTATAATGAGGAAATAAACATATTCTAGAGCCATAAGGTCTCTCCCACTGCCCATCCAAAAATAAAACAGAAAACCGAAACGGCACACTATAGGATTTCCTCTTGCCTTAGGGAGGTTCACTGTCTGTCTCCGCAGTTGGCTGGGTCAGAGCATCCCCTGCTGTCCCCATGGCTTGCTCCCCTCTCATCCAGGCTCTTCTTGGAGTCTCTCTAGACAGTCTTCATCAAGCAGCTGCTCTAATCTCTAGCCATAGCTTGTTTTTTTCCCCATAGCATTCATAATCCTATCACTGTCTGAAATATTACAGATATACTGCCTTGTTTTTTTTTTTTTTTTTTTTTACTGACTGTCTCCTCTGCAAGATGATAAGCTTCAAGGTACCAGAACTTTGCCGTGTTTACAGCTGCTCTGGAGGCTGTGAGCAGTTGCCACCATGCCATGAGCTTGCAATAAATATCTACCAGAAAACAAATAGAACATGCAATACTAGACATGTTCAATAATGAAATAATATGCTTCCAAATTAAAAACCAATAACCACAGCCCCATTTAAGCACCACTTAGAATGAGCTCCTGGTCAGGAGACAGACTTACAATTCAGGGTGTCGTGCAGCCTGGTCTCTGAGGCTGCTCTTGCTCTTTGCCTTGCTCATTCCTCCAGCTGACACCAGTGCACGTCTTTCAGGTTTCCATCTGAATGGAAGAGGGGAATCTCCCAGGACACAAAGATAAAAGCTATGGGCAAATTCCATCTCCTGCTTTTTCAGTGAATGCAGGAGTGTTGGGCAGTGTTCTGGCAAAGAGCTTGGCTTCAGAGCTGTAAATGTGGGGCCTAAGTTCAGAACCCCACTGCTCTACTTAATCTGGAGTTGCGGAAGTCCTTCCTGAGACAGTTGGTCCTAACCTTAATTATGCTTAATTATGCTTAATTCAGCTTTGGACAGCTGAAGGAACCTGTGACCATGGTTCTCGGAAGAAAAGAAATGAGTTCCTATAGAAATTGTGCATTGTCCATCATCTTTCCAGGCCCTCCAATCAGGAGAACGTGTCTACAGAGGGGCTGTGCTGCCTCAGCGCCTGTGAACATCCCTGCTTGGGTGCTGTGTCACAGATGCACTGTTTGGGAAAGCCAGCTCAGCGAGTGTGAGGGCAGGTGAGACAATTGTGGAGGTGGAAGGACTTACAGAGTCTTCAGAAGAAAGCAGCTCTGCTTTGAATTCCAACTGTAACCAGATTTGGCAGGTTTATTCCATTGTTCCCATTCCAAGTTTAAAATTGGAAATTTTGCCTCCCTGCCATGTCCTGGGGGACCACACTGATTGGTCACTCTGGTTCTGATATTTGCTAGCTGAGGAACGTCTAGTGGCCTCCATGGAATAGTCCTGCTCATTCCCTGTATTTGGTTCACTTTCCTGAGATGCAGAGCCTGAAATGGATTTCTTGTGTGGGGGATGGATGGAGGGATGCTCTCATCTGAAAAGAGGGTGTGGAGAGAGCTGGATCAGGCAGGCAAGAGGCTAGGCACAGATATTAGTGACGCCTGGTGAAATTTGAGCCTGACAGCACAGGATGCTTTAGGCCCAGTGTGTCTAGAAGTCAAAGTTTCAGGTTTTGGCCAATGCTGTGGATCCAGGGCTAGGGGATATTTCCTCCCAGATATTTTTGAGCAAAGGTAGCTCTAACCAGGATTGTACTCAGTCACACACTTGCTCGCATGATGCACCTGTCATGTATCCAGGTATTCTGGGTAGCAGAGACCCACTGCCTCGTCTGCTTGTTGAACATTTCCTTTTATTGCCATTCTTTAATTGCACAGATGCTTCTGGCCAGCCACCTGTCATCTATCTGTGAATTTTCTATTCCTCGTTTACTCATGTGGGCTCATTGGCATGGAATTTCAGCAGTATTATTCCCCCCCCCCAACCTAATTTTAATCTTCTATAGTGCTGTGATTTTTTTTTTTACTTCACTTATGTTACTTTACTTGTATTAATATTAGTTTCTTATATTTTGGAGTATCACTTAAAATGTAGTTACTTAATTTTAGAGTTACACACACACACACACACACACACACACACACACACACACAGCAAGAATGATCTCCCATCCACTGGTTGACTCCTCAGTGACTGCAAAGCTGGCACTCTATGGCTGACACTAGAAGCCAGGAACCCAATCCAGTTCCCCCTTGTGGCGGCAGGGACCTGGCCATTCAATCCATCGCTTATTACCTTCCAGAGTCAGCCTCAGTGGGAATCTTGAGACAGCAGCTGGAGCTGGGGCTCAAGCCCAGGTACTGTGTTGTGGGCTGTGTGGGTCTCAGCTGGCATTTGAACTGCAGGGCTGATTGCTCCTGTAATTAGATTATTTTCCTTGAAACATTAGTATTAGAAAATAATGAAGAATTTTTAATGAAAGTTACATGGGAAAATAGCATTTAATAGCTTCTATTGTAATACATGGTGCTGTAGGCGCCTAATTAATGTTTGTTCTGTTTAGAGGTTGCTCTGTATACTTTCCTATCAATGGAGAAGGAGGGTTGATATTCATGAAGACTAAAGAAGCGGGGTGAAACTCTTCCTTTGTCATGATGTCTTGTGGGATGGACTAAAGGAGACCTTTAGGGAGCCACCTAGGGTCCCATTGAAGGAGCATGGAGACCCTCAAGCTCTGGGAGTCTGAGGTCGTCAGCCCATGCCAACCCTAAGCAGTAAGTTATGTTCCTAAGTGTGACTGTGAGTCACCAAAGAAAACCTAAATTACAGACTGTAAATCCTGCTGAAAGAAGACAGGAGAGAAGTTCTAAAATAAGTTACACCAGAGATTGCTAAAATTAAGTATAGAAGTATGTGATATTTAAAGGATTTGGTACAAGTTATCTGATAATTAATTTCTGGGGCACGCATCCCCATAGCTGGGGTTTTACTGCAAGGGAAAAAACAACGGCTAAAACAGTGGCTTTTGTGAACCCTTGTTGATTTAAGATGAATATAAAGTGCATTGAGGAATAAATTCTTTTTTTAAGTTTGTTTAAAGGAAATATGCACATATAAGGTTATGCTTGAGTTCAAGGTAGATTCACTAAGCTCAGTATTTTCACATGCTGGCTTGTATTGGTCTTTGGGGGGAAGGAAATGAATGTTAATAAATTACCTTGGGAATAGCAGAATGAAATTCCCTCCTGGATTTTCTCACCCTCCCGCTTCTTTTTAAAGTGTGTGGAAATTGGCATCAAAGAATGATTATAAAATCATTTTCAAGTGACAGATGAACTCTGCAATAGGAACTGGTGCAGATTTGAGTTCTTTTTAGAACGCGTTTTCCCAGGTGATGCTTCCAGTTCAACTCTGTGCATGAACTCTTGTTGGTCCCACTAAAGCTGCAGAGACTGTGGCGGAGAGGACCAGCCATCTTTACACCTTGTCATGGAGTTTGGCGGAGTCAGAGCTAGAACCTGACCTCAGAGTGCTCTGCTCTCGCAACCTGTTCCTCTCTAGCCATTCTGTAGATGCCCTTTGTGGAGGGCATTGAAAATTCAGCTGCAGATAATGGAACAAACCAAAAGATAAAAGAGCAAAAACAATCCAATCCAAAGCTTACCAATTCTCCAATAGCTCAGATCTTTAGCTTTTGACCACCTAAGTGTAAATCCACAGAAGTCATGGACTTATGATTGCCTGGAGGATTTGTCTGATGACCTCATAATGTCAGTGTTGTTTCTAGCCTCTTGACAGGAGCACAGATGGGAGAGTATATGCGTGTTCATGTGCTAAGATATTTGATGGGATTAAGAGCCTGAGCAGGTTTAAATAGAATTGGAAAGGAAAAGGAGTCCAGAGTAATCTCTGTTCTTTCTACTTATTCAAGTAAAAAGACAAGAAGTTTTAGGTGTTTTTCTTATTAAGACTTCATTGGCTATCCTGAATCAATATGAAAGAAAATTTATTTAATGCAATTGCAGATCTGTCCTTTCTTTTTTGTTCTAGCAGTTTAATTCAGTGGCTCCCTGTATATTTCTGTTCCAAATTCAGTGATTAATGCGCGTGTCAAACTCCTGGGAGGTTAATGTAATACATAGTTTACATTTGAACTTAATTTAAGATGCGTCTCATTTAAAGCCCAACCTGAGGCTGGGTTGACACCAGTGCAGTGTAATGTGGAGCTGGAGGCTGGTGTGGACTCCCCATGGCAGTGAAAAGCGCGTGTTGGGCTCAGTTTCCAAGGTCCTCACTGTGACCTCGAGGGACACAGAGAGTGAGGTGTTCCTGGGAAGGAGAGGCTGTGCGTCCTGGCCTGGCTTTGTCATGATGTGTTACTGTCACCATCATTTCTGTCTCTCTCTCGCGCTCTCTAACACACACACACACGCACACACACACCTTGTTTCACCTGCACAGCCTCCTCACATCCACCTTAGTTGTCGTCTTTTCTGCACAGCCTTCCCCATTCCCTTGTGATTGAATCCAGCACTTTCCTCCAATCCAAGAGTAGTAGGACTTGGCAAGATCATGGCACACAGTGTCAGGCCATGGAGGCAGTGTGTGTGTGTGTGTGTGTGTGTGTGTGTGTGTGTGTGTGCACGCATTAATTCTCCACATCTTGGTTAGCTGTGTGTCCTTGTATAGGCATTTTACTCTCTCTGTAATTTCCTGTTTTCATTTATGAGATTGGGAATAATAATAATATATCTTTTAGGTTTTGGTTAAAATTTAAAAAAACATGAATGCAAATGTTAGAGCTATTCCTTATGAATACCAGGACTTTATAAATGTTGTGTTTCACACTGCAAGCATTGATTTAGCTGTGTTACTTGGAAATAATGTGTTTCAACTTTTTATTTCTTGTGCCTGAAACAGTGTCATTCACTCATTGAACAAAAATTCAATGAAACACCTGACTCTAGGCACTACACTTGCACAAGTTTCATAGGAAAATACATTTGTTGAATTCTTGAGAGAATAACAGGATAGATGGATGTATATATAGATTAATAAGGTAGATGCATGGATGGATGAATGCTGGAAGAATGAAAATATGGATTCTTGTAAATAGATGTATTAGAGCAACTTGTTTGAAGTTGAAAATGTAAAATCAAGGAATTCAATGTGACAGAAAAGAGTATTGTCTCTGAAGCTCTGTGTTAGTCAAGTTTATTAGCCTAAGCATAAAATCGTTCATCAAATAATAGGAATAATGCTATACCTATCTGATGATGGCTTTATGAAGAGTAAATGAGTTGATACATGACAAGCATTTATTCATTACTGACCTGCGATGTGCATAGAGTACTACTAAGGGTAAACTGCCCCGTGTGGTAGCCTAGCAGCTAAAGTCCTCACCTTTCAAGCACCAGGATCCCATATGGGCACCAGTTCTAATCCCGGCACCTCCACTTCTCATCCAACTCCCTGCTTGCAGGCTGGGAAAGCAGTCAATGATGGCCCAAAGCCTTGGAACTCTGCACCCGTGTGGGACACCCAGAAGAGACTCCCTGCTCCTGGCTTCAGAGTCCTGTTTCCTCTTGAATTTCAGAAGCTAAGGAGCAAATTCCTGGTTGGGTTCCTCATGGCCTTTCTGGCCCTGTGCTTCAACACATTATTGCTTTATTTCTGTGTCCCCAGTGCTTCCCCACATCTTGCAGATACTCTGTGTAGCTTGTCATTGCTCACAGCTTTGGAAACAGGGTAGTGTCACATGTCTACAGCCTGCATTCATGTCCTCTCTGCTGGAATGACATTTGTTGCCTATCTTGTCAGCTTCTCTTCATTCTGGAAGTCTCCTTTACATCTGTCTGTTGCAGCTCAAACATCAGCTGTGATGTGGAATGTTCCTTTCAGCTATTGGGATAATGTAGCCAAATGAATGTTCATCATAATACTGAACTCTTTTATACTCAAGTCTCTAGTTGGTGGGCCCTGTCAAAGCAGGTCTTTGCTGGCTTTATAACCCCCCCCCCCAACCACAGCCAATATCTGGCTATTCCAGTCATCTCCTTGAAAGGCAGCTTGGCCTAATCATGGTCAGATGGAGTCCTGGTTCTCAGAGCTGTTGAAGTAGCTGCAAGGAGGTAGTTGGTCATGTGCTGAGACAGAAATAGCAGCAGAGTGGAGGCTGGGAATACTGGAGTAGAAGGGCTGTCATTCATTTTGGAATAGAGCAGGAGGAATGACTGGCTGAGCTTAAAGACACATGGTGGGCTGTGTGAAAGAAGCGCTGAAGGGATGGCCTCCCAGACCATTCTAAAATGAACCCAGTTTAAGCATTAGTCCATCTAAAGGAGTGGAGCAGCCATTCGTTCTTTTCCCTCAGCCTGCCCTGCTGGTGTGAGCTCAGTCCTACTCTACTGGATTAGCAGTCAATCAGTCTGCAATCAATACGACCCGAGGCGCACGAGCAATGCATTTGACTTCAAGAGATTTTAGGCCTGGTTTTCACTTTTCCACTCACCAGCTCTGATTTGAAAAACATGTTTAAGTTCTCTGAAACTGTTTCCTCACTGAAAAACAAACAAACAAACAAAACAAACAAAAAACAATGATGAGGTGATTATTTGACCATAGGTGGCACTGTACCTGCTCCCACATGTGGATTTCACAAAGGGGCTGACATTCAGCAGAGCATCTGGGAAGGATTAAAAGTTCTCAGGTGTCTGGTTGTATAGTGCAGACATTGCGGAGAGGTGGGCAGACTTGGGGTCTGTCTCCTGGAGCATAATTCCTTGTGGAGGAGCCACAGATCACAGCAAGGGATTTCTTAGTTTTTGTTTTCCTTCTCCAGACATGCACTTGAACACCTACTCATTCAACAGCTGTGGATTTTCTCATGTGATCTTCAAAACAGCTTCATGAGATAAAAGTGCTTCTTCTGCTCCCCCATCACAAATGAAGACCCCGGAGCTTGAAGACATTGAGGGCAGTCTCCGAGTACAGGTTTCTTTGCCAAAATTTTTATGTCAGGCCAAGTTATAAAAGAGAGGTAGGCTCAGGCCCACAGAACATATTAAAACATGAAGTACAATGGAGCTGGAGCTAAACTTTGAAGAGGCTCGAGGATATTCAGAGTCCAGGAGCAGTCACATGCAGTTTGAACATGTTTGCCCTTGGCCTAGTCTTGCTACCCCAGTCTCATCACAGACTTTCCCAGGAAGCTGATGCTCTGGGTGTTACTGAGCTCAGAAACAACCCGACCAATGAGGTGTGCTTGGGGCTTAAACATCCAAGGGTGTTTTGTACAGAAATTGGGTACATGAGGATACACTGGATTTTGTTCACTGTGTACTGCTCTTGAGTGCTTTGCAATTTAGAACTAAAATTCATTAACTTACTCTCATTTCATTTATTCATACTGCAGATATTATGGGACCTGCCATAGGTCAATTCCAGGGATAAAGATACAAGATTCTGCCATCATCATTTGAATAGCTACTGATTGCTAGACTTAGCTTAGCAGGCGTTACGTTCAACGCTCTGCACACCTTATGTATTCTATTCAATCTGTAAGGGTATTCAAGTCCAGGATTTACAATAGGATGACATATGAAAGTATTCGTATTTTGAGGTATGTAGATACACAGCTTACTCCTCCATTATCTGCAGAGACTTAGGAGTTTTAGAACTTGTGGTTTCCTAAATAATATGGAAGGAACATCTTCTGTGATCTATGACAAGTCAGTTTCACACCTCAGTGGCTTGAGCCATACCAGTGGTCCCCATGCCTGGACCACAGGAACCTACCTTGTAGTTAGAGGGTCAAAACTGTCAGAGTCTCACCTCCGTCTTCAGGGCAAGGGAGACAGGAAAGGCTGGAGATTGACTTGTTCCTTAATGGCCAAATGTTTTAATTAGCCAGGGCTGTCCAATGCAGCCCCTAACAAAGACAAAGAAGAGATTTAGAGAACTTTCAGGAAGTGAAGAGATGCTAGGAGGTAGCTGACTGGAAAGGGCAGGGATGTTCCACACTGCCCCTAAACTTTGCCTCACACACTATTTCCAACTGCTGCTCTTGAGTTTTATCTTTTGTAGTAAACCAGGGCATGGAATTCAATGCTTTTCTGAACTGCGTGTGTTGCTCTGGAAACTTGAGGAAGAGATTGTGGGGACTGGTGATTTACAGCTGTTTGATGAGAAGCACACACCAACAGAAACTTGAAATTGCCTTCTGAAGTGCTGGGTAGCAAGAGGAGGCCTTGGAATGGAGCCTTGAACTTGTGGAGGTCTGTGCTAGGCTGGTTAGTCACGTGCTGAGTGTCAGTTGCTTGATGTGAAAAGTCTGCTCATTCGATAGTAGAAGCATTAATAACTTTTTGATTCTTCCACACGTAGCTGAGGAGGGGTTTCTGTCACCTGCAGAATGATGTCCCTGGGAGTTGGCTTCTGTGGAGTCCCAGGGATACCCCCATTTGAAGCTAAATATTTAGAGAAGGCCAAAATTGCAGTTTTTGTCAGTAGAAGCGATAGATTTAGAAAAACCTTTAAACACCACATTAAATGCAGAATAAGGCATGTTCTCATCACTTTGGAGCAGCAAAAAAGACCTAGAGGAAGAAGCAGAAGATGGAGCAAGTAGTGAAGATGGTTCATGAATTGCTGTCGCACTGCAGCCGTGGGGCGCTCTATGAAAGTCTAGTGGAGGAAAGACTGTGAGTTAGGAAGGTCTGATGGAGGTGATGTTCACCCTGGCCTCCAAGGGAAAATTGGACATATTCAGGTGAAGTTGTGTAAAAATCACTCCAAAGTGGGTGAAGCAATGGTGCAAAGACAGGGCCTATGGATAAAAGGAGGAGTTTGTGGGGACTTTTAGAAATATTGAGGTGCAGAGAGCATGTTGCAGGAGGTGTTGGAGTGGAGTGACAGATGTGTGGACGTGGAGATGAAGGGACGTGCAGAGCAATGGGCTGGAGTTTCATCTTGTTAGTAAAGAAATCAGGGAGAACAGTGCATCAGTGCAGACTTGGTTCAGCTGCAGTCAGAAGCTCATGACAGGGTGTATCCTTGCACGGTGTTATTTGTCTCATGTGACAGTAGGCCTGGCTTGTGTCACTGCCTGCAGGAGTCATGGAGGACTCAGTTCAGGTTTCCTAGGCAGCGGACAACTTTCTTCTTCAGGTTCGTGCTTGGGAACGCAGCTCTGCCATCACAAGATGTCCACATTCCAGATGAATGGGAGGGTTGTCAGCAGTGCACTTCCTGGACTAATTTTGCGGGCTTTGCAGCGGGTTGAGATTAGATTGGGCTAGGGTGGTTCTTTATGACCTAACGGGAAACTATTTTCCAATTTCCTTTTTGTGTGTTTGTTTTTCATCAACTGAGTCATTTTAGGGAAATTTTATGGTCACAGCAGAATTGACAGAGATAACCTGTAGGCTCCTTGCCCTGACACGTGCTCTGTCAACATCCCACATTGCAGTAGTATATTTCTCACAATTCATGGACCTGTGCTGCCATTCCATGACCCAGAATGTGTGGTTCCCATTAGCATTTGCTTTTGACGTACTTCTTTGGGTTTTACCAGAGAAGTGATGTCACGTATCCTCCATGATACATCTTGTCCAATAGTTCTCTGCCCTGAAATTCTTTGGCACTCCACTTCTTTCTCATTTTTAACCACTCCGAACCTCTGGCAGTTATTGATCTTGGCAGTTTGTGGAGCTTCACCTTTCTCAAATGTTTCTGTAGTTAAAGTTAGGCAGTATGTAGCCTTTTCAGATTGCTTATTATCAGCACACATGCAGGTTTCCTCTGTCTCTTTTTGTGATTGGATAACTCATTTCTTCTTCCCATGGAGTAGTTTTCCTTTGTCTGGATATTCTACAACTGTATCCATCTACCTATTGAAGGGTATCCTAATTTCTTTCAAATTTTAGCAACTGTTGATAAAGCCATTGTTAGCTTCCATGTGCCAAATTTTCAGTCGACAAAAGTTTCCAGTTTGGATGTATGCCAAGGGCTCTGGCCATTGGATTGCATGACAGAGTTGTGCTTAGTTTTGTAAGGAATAGGTAAACTGTCTTATTGAGTGATTTCCAGTGTTTATTCTCTTGTTATGGAATGAGACTTCCTGTTGTGTTGTAGTGTGGGGATGGGGAGAGCCTGGCCTGAGGGGTGGCAGTGGAGCTTTGAGTTAGTGCTTACGACTGTTGGGGGGTTGGAAATCACAGATGTTGCTGATGGGTTGGATGTGGACATTTTCTTTCTTTTATTTAGGATTTATGTATTTTTATTAGAAAGGCAGATCAGATTTATGGAAACGAGGAGAGATAGAGAGAAAAATCTTCCATTTTCTGCTTCATTCCCCAAATGGCTGCAATGGCCAGAGCTGAGCCAATCTGAAGTCAGGAGCCAGGAGCTTCTTCCAGGTCTCTCATGTGGGTACAGGTTCCCAAGGATTTGGGCCATCCTCTACTGCTTTCTCAGGCCACAGGCAGGGAGTTGGATGGGAAGTGGAATAGCCAGGACATAAACTGGTGCACATATGGAATCCCAGCCATTGAGCCATCATGCCAGGCTCTTGGATGTAGATGTTAAAGTTGTATAGCAAGGTCCTACTTTGGATGACAAGGTGAGTAGTCATGTTAGTACACATAGGAAAGTGACAGGTTAGGACTGAAGATCTAAGGGCGGCAATGTGTTGTCTCATGAGTTGCTTCCTGTGGATTTGGGGAGAAGCTTAGTTGGAGAAATGTAGGTGTTGACTTTGTGAAGATTTAAGCTGATTTTATGAAAGTTGATGTGACTCCCCCATTGCAGTGTCAAATTCTCTCCTATAGAAAGATAAAATAAGATGTCCAGAGATAGAATTTTGCGCGGCGTGACCAGTGTTTTAGCTTTAGTGGGTAAAGCTGCTGCCTGTGACACTGGTATCCCACATGGGTTCCAGTTCATGTTCTGGCTGTTCCACTTTCAGTCCAGTTTCTTGCTCCTGCATCTGGGGAAAGCAGCAGAAGATGACCCCAAAGTTTTGAGCCCTGCTACTTATGTGGGAGAACTGAAGAAAGATCCTTACTCCTGGTTTTAACCTGGTGCATACCTAGATCTTGTGGCTACTTGGGGAGTGAATCAGCAGATGGAAGAGCTCTCTCTCTCTCTCTCCCTGTCTTTCCTTCTTGGGTAACTCTTACTTTCAAGTAAATAAGTAAATCTTTAAAAAAGGAAGTGTTTATGGTGAGGGAGCCAGTCAAAGTGGACTGAGGAAGAAAAGCCTCGAAAAACTAACAGTGCCTTGCCCACAGCTTGGTGCTTCAGGGAAAGCACGCTGCATTGAATTATTCAGTTATTTCTGGGTATATATGACTGAAAACAATAAATGAGGGCTGGTGCTGGGGCTCAATAGGCTACGCTCCTACAATCATCAGCATCCCACATGGGCAGAATTTTGGGTACTGATGCTCCACTTTTGATCCAGCTCCCTGAAAATGGCCTGGAGAAACAGTGGAGGATGGCTCAAGTCCTTGGAACCCTGCCCCCATATGTAAGAACTGGAAGAAGCTCCTGGCTCCCAGTTTCTGGCTTCTGATGGGCTCAACTGTGGCTGTTAAGGCCATTTGGGGAATGAACCTGAAGATGGAAGATATTTCTCTCCCTGTTTCCTTTCTCTTTGTATATCTGCCTGTCAAATAAAAATAAACCTTAAAAAAAACCCAAAACAACAAACCTGGCATGGCTTTAGGTCTTGTCCCAAAGCAAATGCCAGTAAGGACCATTCCACGAAGTGGTCTGGAGAGTGCCCTTACAAAGGGCTGGGAAAAACGAGCCAAGTAGTCAAGGACTGTTAGCATCTGGCGGATCTTATTCGTTTCTTATTGACAAGTGTTTCCTAATGCTTACCGTGAGTTGTACGTGGTCTGTTGGGTTGAGAATACAGAGGGAACAGACCTGCTCTGGATATCCACAGAGCCCCAGCTCTGGTAATTGGAGTCAAGTGGTGGGTGAACTTGAGAAGACACATAATACGAAATCTGTATCAGCTGGATTAAGGGAGTCTGAGAGTTCTTGGTTTTAGTGGTCAGTGATATTTTTTCCAGTATGAGGATGTTTGTGTAAAGACCAGAATAAAGTTAGGAGGCCAGCTGTGTCATTGGTGGAGTGGCAATCAGGCAGCTGACCCCTGGCCTCTGACCTTAGGACTTCCCACTAAAGGGGTGTGTGTTGAAGGCACCTCCGTGGGATCACAGCCCCTGTGGCTGGGTTCCTAGGGGTGAGAGCCCCAGAGGGGGGCTGTTACTGGGTCTCTTCTGCACTGATCTCTGAATGTACCCTCTTCCCATGTGTTTTTTACAATCATGTGAAGTGGGGGGTGCCTTCGTTTTGCACCTGGGCATCCGAGGCTGTGAGAGAATAGGTAGTCCACTGAAAGTCCCCCAGGTGCAGCAATGTTCATTGCAGTCTGTCTGGCTTTAGCATCCTTACTCCTTTGCTCAACTATATGCCATCGTCCACAAACAGCCCAGGCAACACTGTTGATTGTATTTTACAAACATAAACTCTGCACTGCAAGGGAAAAAAAATCTGGGCTGTGTTTGTTTTCTGTTGACCAGCTGACCCTTTACAAGGCTTTGCAAGCCTCAGATAGAATCACTGAATCTATTTATAAAGTCTCACCCAAGATGTGGTGAGATAGTCCAATAAAACATGGAATGTTGATCTTTACATAGTGTGTGCATAACAAATATACCCCAAGGCACTCCTTTTAAACGGCCTGGTCTCCAGAGATGACTTACGCTTGAGGAAGCTCATTTTCTTTATAGCTTTATGCACATTTGCACAATGCTTGGAATGAATTAAAATGATGAAATTATAATTGGAAAAGATAAGTTTTCTCTCTCTGGTAGATGAAAACAGATCTACATATGACTGCTAGTAGTTTCAAAACAGCTGTATTCTTTCTTGTCTTCGCTATTGCATCTCAGTCTCTCCAGGGCCGCTGTTCTTGCTGACAGAAAGCACCTGCTGGCAGCATCAGCACCCACTGCATTTTCAGGAAGTTGCTTTGGAAGATGTTAGGCTGAATCTGGTTGGAAGAAAGGTTTTTGCTGCCTGGAGTATTGTCCTCGTCTGTCTTTTAGAAATGATGAAGGTGATGCTGAGAGAGCTTATAACGCTCCTAGTGTAGTTTTCTGGGTTGCAAGAGTCTTGGATCTGCATAGTGAAGAGTCAGATACGAGGATGGAGAAATCCCAGGACTTTGTTCCTTTCCCCGTGTGGGTTGTGGGAGGTATTTCAAGGATGCTGTGCTTGTAGCCTGTTGATGTCAGGGTTCTTGAGGACCTTCAAGCAAGGGAATGGGCTGATAACATTTTAGACTTTCGTTAGCTTGCTCTGTGACTACAAAGGTTGTGACTGTAAATTGGAACAAGAGGTTAGCATTTTTTTTATCTTTAAAAATATTTATTTCAATAAGCTACAGAGAGGAGGAGAGACAGATACAGAGAGATCTGGCATTAACTGGTTCACACCCCAGGTAACCACAGTGGGCAGCACTGAGGCAGGATCTATTCAGAGAAATGACTTCCCCTTGGGTTCTTGAAAAACAAAAAAACCTGGTGTGTTTTTCTTATGAACTGCTTCTCTTCAATCATTTTTACTTCTTCCCCCAACTTAATTCTTTCCTCAGCTTCTTCCCATCTGGCATGTGGTGCTTCTGTTTTTGTTGGTGTGTGCTGCTGTTGATTCTTCCCTTACTCCCTAGCTGACCCACGTCTCTTTTTGATGTTTCATTTGCTCTGGGGTGTCGGTTGTTTCCCATCATGTTCTGACTCTGAAGTCTTGCTTGATCACTTTCTACAAATCCATGCACCTGCTAGACATCTGCAAGAGCACATTTCCCAGCACCTTAAGCCTGGCAGGTCTGAAACTTAATTTTCACCCTCAGTTACACAATCAGAGCTCCTTCAATGCTTCTGTTTGAGAGGGTAAATGAGACCTCCATCTGTCCCTTTTTCTAACCTGGAAGCAAAAGGCCTCCCTCTTACCCATTCCTCTGTCCCCATGTCACCCCCTGCCCATTCCTCATCGTCCTCTTCCCCATCATGACAATGGAGAATGGACTGTCATCTCTTAGCTCTTTTGCAGCCATAGTCTCCTGCCTGCTTCCTCCACATGCAGCCTCAGCCTGCACAGACCTTGTGGCACACTGGATACTTTCATAGTGGAGAAGAGTTTCCATCTTTCTTTAGAAACCTTGCAAAGGCCCAGAAGTGCTGTGAAACCAGGAGCAGGCACTCTCGGGTTATTGGTGTGGAAAGCGGATGGTCCCCCTCAGCTCCGGGTGCTCCCTCCCTATCTGTGGCTTCATTTCCCCAAGCGGTGGTTTCCAGAGTGAAAGGTAGTAGTTCCAGGGAGTGCTGAATGCAGTTCATTGGAACTCAGAAAGTGTTAGAACTTTTAACTCTTTTTTTTAAAGATATAATTATTTTTATTACAAAGTCAGATATACAGAGAGGAGGAGAGACAGAGAGGAAGATCTTCTGTCCTTTGATTCACTCCCCAAGTGGCCGCAATGGCCAGAGCTGAGCTAATCCAAAGCCAGGAGCCCGGAGCCTCTTCTGGGTCTCCCATGTGGGTGGAGAGTCACAAGGCATTGGGTCATCCTCAACTGCTTTTCCAGACAACTAGCAGGGAGCTGAATGAGAAACAGGGCTACCAGGATATGAACCGGTGCCTATATGGGATCCCAGTGTGTTCAAGGTGAGGACTTTAGCCGCTAGGCTACTGTACCAGGCCCTACAACTTTTACTTCTAATGGTGTTAAAATGACATGATAAGTAAGAAATTGGGCCCTTTAACGTCTTCACGGTTTAGTGTCCTCATGTGTGTCCCCGTGGAATGGGTATTTGCAGTGTGATGATTTAGTGTCCTCATCTGTGTCCCTGTGGGATGGGTACTTGCAGTGTGACAAGTGTCCTGAAGGAAGTGGCTTTCTCCCATGTGCAGGGGTGTCCTTTAACATCCAGTTTCTTGTGACACTGTCATTTGCAGAGCCTACTTATGTAGATTTATTTAGTTTTAATCAAACAACCCGTAGGAAATGCACAAATGGCTTTAAAAAATCCCTGCGCGGAACCCACAGAGGGAAGACCGTGCTGACAACTGCATCCTGAATGCGAAATGAGTAGAAGTGTTTTCCAGTTACATCGCATGTCAAGAGACAAATCTGGTCCAATTACAGTCCATGATCAATTATAAAAATAGTGCCCATCAGATCATGGGAAGGAGGGCTGTTCACTCTCCTACATCCGCAGCAAGTCCCTGCCTCTCATTCTCCCTGGGACGTGAGATCCGATTAAGTGGATAAATATAAAATATACACATCACATTCTATCTGTGCTTATAAGACAGCGTCTTCTTATATCTGGCCATTGTGTGTATTATAAACGTTTAGAAAGCATGGCCCTACATTGTGCGTTTCCTCTTGTGTTAGGTGTTTGCCCATTTGTAGTACCACTTCTCCTCTTTCTTGTTTCAGCTCAGGTATTATATCCTTAATGGCAATGATTTTGTTTCTCCCTTAATTGGCTGGGGTGTCCCATGCAGAGGAGAAGGTGTCTGTTTTTGCTAATCTGTGGTGTTCTAGGCTTCAAGTATGCGGGCCTCACATCCATGTTGAATCACTAGCTGGTACTACTGCATGCCGCATGTTGTGTTGGGTGCATCGCAACCATTACAGTTTCTCATGTAATCCTGTGTGACAAAGTAAACGAGGAGCTCTGTGTTGGGTTCTGTCACTCAAATCTGTAGAACTGAGATGTAAACCTTGTTTCACCGATAATGTGAGTCCTACGGTAGCTCCTGAGACTATCTGCTCATTCTTTAAGTGTTTATTTACAAGGCAGGGAAAACGAGAAAGGTAGAGCTAACAGGAGGAGAGGAAAGGGGATAGGGAGCGCTTCCATCCTGTGATTCACCCCTCAGATAGTTGCAACCTCCAGACCTGGTCCTGACAGTAAATAGGAGCCAAAATCCAGGACCTCCGTCCTGGGCTCACATGTGGAGGGAGGGCCTGTGCATTTGGGGCCATCTTTCAAAGGACCAGCATCAGGAAGCTGCAGCAGAGGAGAGCAGGTGGAACTCAAAATGGTGCTCTGACACAAGACCACAACCCCGACTGCACTGCAATGCTGTCCCCTGTGTATCTGTTCATTCTGAACTCTCCTTGGTTCTCCTGTGCCCTCTCTCTCTCAAAAAATATATATTTTTATTGGAAAGGAAGATTTACAGAGAGGTGGAGATACAGGGAGAAAGATCTCCTGTTCACTGGTTCACTTCCCAAGCGGCTGCAAGGGCCAGATCTGAGCCTATCAGAAGCAAGTTTCCAGTTGCCAGCTGCCAGCTGCCAGGAGCTTCTTTAGGTCTCCCACATGGGTGCAGCATCCCAAGACTTTGGGCCATCATCTTTTGCTTTCCCAGGCCACAAATAGGGAGTTGGATTTGGGACACAAATCAGTGCCCAAAGGGAATGCCAACATGTGCAAGGAGAGGACTAGCCACTGAGGCCTCAGGCTGGGTCCCTCCTGTTGTGCTCTGTTGCCTCAAGAAACATGAAGTCACGTGGTTACTCAGGGGCTCTCTGGCCCTTGACATCCCAGGAGATGGGCAGCTGCTCTGTCTCTCGCTCTTCTTATCAGGACAAGCCCATTGTTCTATGGTTGAGGCCGGCTTAGTGCTTTTTGTTCCCTTGAACTGTTTTCTCCTTGTATTTGGTCCCTAAGATCTTGCACAATTGCCTGTTCCCTTCTCTTGTGTCTGTTCAGAGAAACGACTTCTGCCTCGTTCTGTGCAAGCAATCCTTGTCTTCTCTTCCTGGGATCTAATCATACGATTCCCTTTTAAGCCTTCATCACCAAGAACTTGATGACCTGTTATGGAAGTGGGTAACTCATAGTGTTTAAGAGGCAAAAATAAATATTGCATGACAGTTTCAACACTGTATTCTAAAAGAAAAAAAAAAACAAAGGGGAGGACTCAGAAAAGTTGGTTAACAAGGAAGACCATGATCACATCCTTTTGGGAAGAGTATGTTGAAAATTTTTATCTCCTTGACATAGATATAAATAAAATGAAGTTGTGAAGTAAGACCAGAAAAAAAAAAAGGACATCCACATGTGGAGTGCCTTGACGTTTATGTGTGTCAAGGACTGTAGACTCCATAGGGGTATTATTTCAAAAAACAATTTGTTATGATTTGATTTCCAATCATCCAAAAAAGTTGAAGAAGGTCACAAAGAACATGCACAGCCCCTACACTTGGATTTCCCAATCGCTAACATTCCAATCGCTAACATTATTTACAAACATGCACGATGTTGGCATTTAGACATATTTTTCTAGATTATTTAAAAATAGAGTTTCCCAGAAATTACAGCTCAAGTACACAGATTACAATATTTCTGTACCAAAATAAACGTATAATTTAATTGCATTTTCCATGAACTTTTCAAGAGGCTTGTGTACACATCGCACTTTTGCTGTATAGCTCACAAGAATTGGGTTTTTTGTTTTTAGGTATGTTATTTGTTTGTAGATCTTCCTATTTAAACCCGTCTATCCAAGAGATTAGCTATTTGAAATTCCAGACCAATTGTATTATAAAATTTCCATGTGCTAGAATTATTTATTTCTTTGTACTGTCTTAACCATAGCTTCTATATTTTGGAAACTTCCTAAGTTGGGCTTGTGCCCTTGAAGAATGTTCTGTGACGTTAACAATGCTCAGTATGCGTTGTCCAACATGGTGGTCATCATAGCCACACGTGGCTGTTGAACGCTTGAATTTGGCCACTTTAGTCAAGGCGATGGAATTTTTATTTAGTCAACTTACATTTAAGTAGCTGCCTATGTCTTGTGACTTCTGTGTTTGTGCTTCTTGGGGCTTGAGTATGTTCAGACTGATAGGCCAGCAGTTATGTCACAGGGACGTTATACTTCTGCTTTTCAGTGTTGAAGTGAGCACTGGGGTTAGACTGAGCAGCTAGTAGTGCAATGGGGCATGTACAAACCACATAGGCTGTTCTTCAGTTCTTTCTGCCCAGTGACTGTGCAGACCAGTGGAACCCTCTCTTGACTATTTGGGAATCCTGTGATTACATAGAATGCTTACTGACCCAAGGACTTCTTAGGAATTTCCCTTCTGAGGAGATTAGGAATTGGAAAAGTAGCAGGATGGATATTTATCACCGTCTTTGATCCTGGGAACTGCTTCCTGCTTCCCACTCTGTGACACCTCCTTTCGCTGATGACACAACTGCCTGATCTTGAATCATCAAAGCAAGGTTTGGATAAATTTGCCACTCCTGTGTTTCAGGAAAGAAAAGCTTTTGACGACAGAGACTGACGCAAAAACTTTTCCGTCATCTCCTAAACTAGACACAAAGTAAATTAAATAGAACTCTAGGTAACTAAGAGCTTGGAAATAGAAAGGTTTTGATAAATCACTCATGTTGCAGTGCTGTAGATGCTTCAGTTGCCCTCTTTGAAGACACGGCATTGCGTTATTCCACTGCAGTTGTTGGCGTGTTGACTCGTAGAGAAGTATGAAGGGACAATTTGTGGTGCCAGGTTCCAGCTCTTTCCTGCTGGCATCCTCAGGTGCTCCGGTGGTGCTGGGAGTCTGACTCAGACTCTGGCCCTCCTGCCTGCCTCATCTTGTTGCCCTTCCTGTGCCCTTGTTCTTGCCTGCTCATGGGCCCTTCTCCAGGATCATCACCGTCTCGGCATTTGCCTCACTGTCAAGCTGACTCTGACCTACTTCTCACTGCTGCCCAACACGCTGACCCACTCTCTAACTGGGTCACAGAGCACCTCAAGGCTCACTTTGCCCTGGTGTCAAGAACAGGGATCAGGTTGTTTTCTTGGCTCACAGGGCCTATGTCTTTTGCTTAGGCCTCTTTCCAGGCCCTCTGCACATGGGCAAGACATGGAGTGCATGCAGGCAGAGGGCAAAAGAGACCCCTTCAGGCTGAAGCCAAGAGCTCAGCAGAAGCTTATACCGGGTGGAGCGTGGGATGTTTGGAGACCCGGTGACCAGAAGCACTGAGCCAGGAGTCTGGGTGCCAGGGAGGAGCAGAGGCTTTTTTGTGTTTGCAGGGCTAGGCTCCTGCAACTCCAGCGTGCTGCATATTTTTGATGTCCACAGAGCTGGACTTCTGCAGCTCGCACTGCTACCT
The DNA here is from genome assembly GCF_017591425.1 of Ochotona curzoniae. Classification (NCBI taxonomy): domain Eukaryota; kingdom Metazoa; phylum Chordata; class Mammalia; order Lagomorpha; family Ochotonidae; genus Ochotona; species Ochotona curzoniae. The sequence continues at coordinate 1,258,632 of NW_024466413.1, forward strand.
GCAGGTGCATTAGGCAAAGAGTGGGCTGGGAAAGGCACAAAGATTGTGGGGCAGCACTGGAGCAGGCCCAGAAAGGAGCTTGCATTTATTAACTGTTAGAATGGGCCCATGTGCCTCTGGCTGGTTTTTAGAGAGGGGGCTCTACAGAGGGAGAACAATAAAATGTCTGGAACTGAATCTCTGATTTCCTTTGCTAACACCTCCCTCTCTTGCTATGTGATTGTAGGTCAAAGGTACTTCGTCTATGATTTGGGACCAATGTGAATTTACATGGAGCAGCACATTGTAATTCTGGTATGGGGCTGCGTTGACTGTTGACTATTCATGAATCCCCACTAGAAAGGCCCATGGGGGGCAAGCTGCAGGTGCCCTTGTGTCTACAAAGATGGAGCTTCCCTCCCTGCTGTTGTCTGTCCTTCCCACCCCTTCACAGCCACCGCATTTCTGCCCCGGTGTTGACTTGGGTAAAGTAAGAGCCTTGCTCGGCTGGTGTAGCCTTTTCCCTCCCTTCCTGCTTTGACTAGATGGTTTGTCTCCTGCAACTGTAGCCTCTAATTTTCTTAATAGTATAATTGCCCTCAAGCCTGTGATTCTCACTGGTGGCTGTTTCCTCATTAATTGTTCTTCAGGCAAGCAGTACAGCCGGTAGTCCCCCTCCCACCAACCCCCGCCCAGTTCTGAATGTGCTCTGCATCTGCAGAGGTATCCCAGGCAAAGTGGTAAGTGCCAAGGGCCAGTGACAGCCCGGCCCTGTCATGCTGACTGTGGCACTCTCAGCCTGGCATGGACAGCAGGGCAGCCTGGGCACTGAATGCAGTGTTCCTGAGTTAAGTGGATGTGTTTCCTGGAAGCACATTCACTGGCTGGCGTTTCTGCTCTGATACCTGGGCAGTGGGCCCACTGCTGTCCAGCCGCAAGGATCTCTGTGGGGACAACAACAGAATGTCCTGAAATCCTTCCATTCTGGTTTTTTCCATCTTGGAATTTCACAGTGCCCTTAGCAAACCTCTCTGCTTTACCTCCCATTTTAGAGTGGCTACCTCATCCAGAATTTGAAGGCTAGCTCCCTGTACATGGGGAAGGCAGGGGCCCTTGGGGGCTGCCACCAAGGTCAGGGGCTGAAAGATGTGGCTTGAGCCCCCACTGCTGCAAAGAGGGTGCTTTTCTGACTTGGCATTTAGCACTTTGCTAGGGGGTTCTGGAGAGTTCTGTGGATCTGCATCTTGGGGCGTGTGGTGTGTGTGTGTATGTGTTGTCATAGCCCTGTTCTGGGAGTCAGCCCTGCCACTCAGGAGTTTCCCTTTACTCTCTCTGTGCTGGGTGTTGGGCCCACATCTCTTGGCTGGCCTTTGCCCACTAAGCTCCTGGATAATGTCTCTGTTGCCCATGCTGGGCTGCAACCCTCTTGAGGTCAAGGATGGCATGCCCTGTAGTAGGTCTTGTGGGCCATGGTTGCACAGTATGGGCTGCAAGTTAGAGAGTCATATGAGGTCTCATGCAGCAGTGAAGATCACATGGATGCTTGAGCCTCTTAGTTTTATCTGTTAAAATAGGTGGAGTGTACTTCCTTCAATCTGCAGTCAAGCACATGAAATGAGCATGCAACTTGGTGATCTAGCATGCTTGCTTTTTCAAGCCCTGTAACCAGTGGCCACTTTAACAATTATTATTATTATACGCCCTTAGGGAGTTTCTCTACCAATGAGTCTGAAGTGTCTTTCTCTTGGCCCTTCTCTTTAGCATTGTATGGGCAGCAAGCTCAGGGCACCAGCTTAGGTTTTCTTCCATTCTCTGATGCCGTGGATAACTGCCCTCCAATTCCATCTCTGTCCCAACTCCCTCTCCTGGGACAGGAAGCCACACCTGCTGCTGCCGTGCACTCTTCATGCCGCCTCTGAGTTGCCACCTGATTAAAGGGGCTTGGTATTGGTGGGACTCATGTGTGTTCACCGGGAAATGTGCAGAGCAAATCACTCCATGTTGTCCCAAAGGCTACCTAGGGGTGATTTAGCCAGAGGAGCCGAAGCTCAGACCCTGAGGTCAGAAGCTGGAACTAGGAATCTGGCTTTTTCCTGCTTCCCCTTGGGTCCACCTGCAAGTGAGATGTAGCCAGACTGCCAAGTCCCACATCTAAAGCATCGTTCTAATCCATGTCCACTCCCTCTAGGGCTTTCTGGGTTAGTTCTCTCGTCCCTCTCGTCCTGGCAGGCCCCATCTCTTCTGCTCTCCTGGCCCTTACCACATGTGGTTATCAGCTTTTTCACCCCAACCTCCACTTTTCTGGCTGTCTTTCCTGCTGCCCGTGTAGCAGCACCTGCTGCAAGAAGCACTTGCTGTGCGCTTATCACCAGAAGTCCAGCAGTGGAACTTCCCCTTGGGGACCCAATCTTCACAGAGGTGCCCGTGAGCCCGGGATACAGAACATTGGTGAGTTAGGATACTGTTTTGTAAACAGTTTATTATTTCTTATTCTCACAGTTATGGTAGAGATGCCATTATTGGGCAGTTATTTTTTGGGTAGGAATACAGAAAAATTTACAGTCTTCTGATTGCTCAAAACACCAGTGAAGCACCCACCTCTGAATGCTCCTGTAGCCCCCTCCTCTTGTGTCACCCCATTTCCTTTCACCTCACCCTGTCTCCTGCTGATCCTGGCTAAATGGGTAAATCCCCACCGTTTTCTTTCTTTAGATGCATGAAAAGCTATGAACTTCCTATTTTTTAGTGCAGTTGAACAGAAATGCTGTACGCAGAAAGCAGACTGAGGAAAGCAGCTTGGGTGAAATCATGAGCCAGGGGTTCCATGCTTGAAAGGCCTGGCCTCCCTGCCTCCACCTCTTCCTTATGCCATTGGACACCCTTAAAGAGCCTATGGGCTGCCAAGAGCAGTGATGGAACCCCTGACTGTCCTCACAAGTGCATGCTCAGCAGTTGAACTGCCTCCCTTGGAGCTGATTTAGTTTATGGCAAAAACACTGGAGCCTGAATTCCCACCCTTTGAATCTTTAAAAAAAAACTTGATGTGACTTGCTTCACTATGTAGGAATACATTCTGTAAACTACAAAAGCAAAACTAAATGCAGAGAGCAATAGAACAAAACAGGTTGTCCCCGCATGACCTTTGGATCCGTGGACAGGGAGGGAAAGCTAAACCACGGCACATGCACTTTCTCTTTGTTTCTGCATGCCTATTGGATGGATTTACTTGGTGCTGATGATTCTCCTTGTTGTCAGTCAGAACAACCTTGGATCATGGACTCTCCTGACTGTGGCTCACTCAGGCTTCTGTGTCTTTGAGGCAGAAGGGCAGCCACATGAACCACACTGCTACTAAGCACAGATGGGTGCTTACTTAGCAACGCTGTCCCACCCTGGTGGGCAAAAGGCAATGCAGAGATCATCATTGCTGAGTGCAAGAATCAGAGTGTGGTCCGGCGTGGCCAAGGCTTAGGCAGGGAGTCAGGCCTGGGCTTTGGCTCTGTGTGATCACTGTTGGGCACAGGGAATGGCCTGCTTAGACTTTGCATATTCATCATGCATCTTTTACTCGCTGCAGCCCTGCCACTTGTTTCCCCTGTTTCTGTGAGCCTTCAGGGAGACACGTTAGGAGCACGGTGAGGGCTGCACATATGGTGGCCCTGTAGAAAGAGGCACTGGCTACCACTGACTTGCCTACCGTTGCATGAGCTTGAAAGCCCAGGATCAGTACCTGCCAGTCCTGAGGCTGTGTGTGGTAAGTGATTTTCCTGGTGATCCCCTGGGGGCACAGGGGTTTCTGTGCTGCAGTGGGGCTTGGATCCTTTGCAGTATCTCTTTTCTGCAAAAAGCTCTAAGATATTGAAATGCAAGTAGGGCTTCACTGACTGGTTTTGTTTTGCCAGTGAGAACTCATTTCTCCCGAGAGTGAGTTGCTTCCCTGATGAAACAAGGACACATCTCCAGCACCTGCTGCACAGCCTGGAGCCTGGGAAGCACTTAATAGCCCTGCCGATTTGAGCTGGCCAGGAGTGCCCAGCAGGATTCAGTCAGGTCTGAGGAACAGCGAGCCCAATGCTGGCGTCAGCTTCTGTCTACCTAACAAAACTGGGGTGATTAGCCCCTCAAGTTTCCCTCCATGCTTATAGAAAAGCACCAACTCCTATTGTGCAAATGTAGCTCTCTCTTGATATTCTTAATTGTCAGCTTATTGCTGCAGTGTTGCTGTATTGCTGTAAAGATCACAGCTCTGAACATCAGATCTATATTCCAAGTGGTAGGAAAATGGGGAGCAGCCATAGCCCTTCTTCTCTCTCTCCCCTTATTAATGGGAAAAATCGAATCTTCCCAGAAGTCTCCCAGAGTATTTAACTGTTATTTTAGGAGTCGAATCAGAGTCGCATGGAGATACCCACAAGGGGAAAGGTGGGAGTGAGGTGGGTATCCCTTCTTTTTCCCCAGTCTATACAGAAGAGGCCGAAGTCGAGAATGAAACAGCTCTTAATACCCTACTGGTGTGGATTGGCTCCACAGGTCTTAGCTCTTTCTCTTCTCCCCTTCACCTTGAAATGTGAGCGGGTTTCAGATGTGGAGGAAGACTGGGTAGTGGGGCTATGTGTCTCAGGCACTGCAATACAACATGGCATTTGTCTCTCATCAGCTTTGAACTCAGTCCATAGAATCTTCCATTTCTGCCTCCCCTGCTCGCTAGCTGCACACCTCCGAACAAAACATGTCCTTTTTCTGTGCCTCAGTTTCTTAATCTGCACATGTTAGCCAATGTTTCTGGCTGTAGGACCACATGTGATTATCTGATGGAAATCCCTGGGGAAATAAATGATAAGGAATGGATATGGAATGGGCAGTACTTGGTGCAATGCACGCCTGAAAGTGAAGCTTAAAATGCAAACAAAATGAAGCCGCAACAGTTGTAGAATATTTCCTGTGGAACCAGCTCTGTTCCAGGTGGTTCTGCAAATATTAAAACAGTTCAGCTTGGTGACAAACTTAAGAGGATGAGCCTCTTGCTTTAATCGTTTCACAGCAGAGTGAAGGTGAGGTAGTTGTTTCAGGTCACTCAGAATTCAAGCCAAGGCTGTCTGGTCTCAGCTGCTGTGTCTAATGACTGTGATAAAGTGACTCAGTGCTTGGCTGTCGCCTCTCCTCAGCTCCCAGCATCCATGATGTCTGTAGGATGCTGGACCTCCTGGGCAAGTGTCTGGGCCCTGCCTCAGTCCCTGACTGAGTGAACAGAGAGCCAAGGCCTGGAGTGGTGGCAGCCTTGAAGAGAACGAATTGAGGCAAGATGAGCTTTCATCTTGTCTTCCTGTGTGAATACGACATGTGCACAGGCATGTATCTCACCTTGGTCCTTCAGGTAGGTGACGAGCAGGCATTGGAGGTGGCTGAGGACAGCCCTCTCTGGTTGAAGAGAAGGCAAGGACTTGGAAAATGCGTAAAGTGTTTTGCAGTTCTCTGATGTTGAGGTCCTCTGCCTCCCTGTCTGCCGTGCTGCTCGTTTAGCTGGCTTGCTCCCCCGTGGCGTTTGCAGCTGTGACAAAGTGCTTCTGAAACAGCATCAGCTGTTCCTCTCAGTGCCTGAGCCCTGGCACATCAGGAGCCGGCTGATGCTAATGGCGGAGGGGCCTAAGGGCCTCAGTGTCCTTCCTTAAGTGCTGCATCATTCACTCTGCCAGGCCCTGCTCAACTCCAGAGGCACAGCACCGTGACATCGCCAGCTCCTTTTGCTCCAGGCTGACGTGGTCGTGGGGGCATATGTGGTGTGGACTTGTAGATGCAGAATCCAAAGCTAGGCTTTCTTTGCAATATTCCTTTGTTTAGGACACGTGACAGCTGTATACTGTGACAGTGTATAGTGCTGACAGTTTAGCAAGCCTGAAACACTATGTTGTGTACCCCCTTTCTCTTTTCATTAAATGTATGTTTATTTGGAAGATGAAGTGACCGGAAGGGAGAGACAGAGAAGAAATATTTCATCTGCTGGGTTGCTGCCTTGATAGCTGCGATGGTCAGGTCTGGGCCAGACTGAAACCTGGAACTTAGAACTCCGTGTGGATGTCCCATGTGGAGCATCACCTGCTGCTTTCCTGGCTGTGTTGGCAGGGTGCGGGTGGGAAGCAGAGAAGCTGGGCTTAGAGCCCATGTTCATTTTGCATGCCCTTGATGCTCAACGTGCTGCACAGCAGTGCCAGTCCTTGCAGTTCCCATTGTCGCCACTCTAGCTGGAGTGGCAGGGGTAGAGCATCGTCGCTTATTATTTTCTTTGACCTTATTGCCACTTCTAAAATGGTAGAGGATTAAATGAGCCTGTAAGTCGGGGTGAACAAACCTTCTCTAAGCAAGGCCAGAGGGATGGTATTTTAGGGCTTTTAGGACATCTAGTCTGTGCAACAATCATTGAAGTCTGACCTTGAGGGGAGAAAGCAGCCACAGAAGATGTATTCATAATGCCTGTGATTCCAGCCTGGTGCCAGGAAGCAAACATGAAATTCCTTGGTCACACCTGCTCCTTCTTTTGTCCAAATAGTAGCTCTGCAAGCATTCGGGAGGTCTTTTTCTGAATTCTGCCACTTCCTCTGTGGCGACTTTGACGTCTTGTTTCAGTCCATGATCCTCTCCTGTGAATTACCCAGATGACTCCGACTTTGTCCCAGATCTCCATTTTCTGGTCTGTCATTTAGAGTCCTTCATTCATTCAGTTGTGCATCTGTTCATGCATTTATTCAACCTGTATTGTGTCCCTATTGTGTGAATACCATGGTGCTCACAGCCAAGGCTTATTGTGATCCAGAAAATACGTGGCCAGAACTTAGAGTTTGGTGTGAAAACACACGAAACTGAGCTACTCTGTGTTTGCATGACTCTATAGTTTATATATGAAATGGACAATGACTGTATGTGCAATAAAGCACAAACGGCAGTGGAAAACCTTGTAAAATGAACCATAAGTGGTAAGTTGCTGATTACAAAACCCTTTACTGGCTGCCAGTACTTGGTGGAGGGTCACTTGCCCTGTACAGGTGAAGCGGTCAGCTGGGCTGACCAGCCCTTTTCATCTATGTTCTGTTGTGTTGACCTGCTCGGCTTTCAGAAAGACTCAACATCTGGTGGTGACCATCTGCAATGATGTGGGAAAAGTTGGTTTGAATATCACTTGGGAAACTCTGGGCTAGACTCGGACAGGAAGGCCTTGTATGGCTTCTGATTCCTTCCATCGTGTTGATGTAGAACATACCCAAAACTGGTTACAGGAACTGTTATGGAACCCCTAAACCTTGAGCCACTCAGCAAATGTGAGGAAAGCCAATCTCTGGCATCAGAGTGATGGAGTAAGTGTGGCATTTGTGGCAAAGTGCAGCATGGCTGTTCCTTCTCGAGGTTTAAGAGGGAAGGTTCTTACAGATTGCAGTTGTAGCTGAGGAATGCATGTTCTACTCTTGACCAAGTCCTTGACTGCTCTACAGTGCTCGTAGACTCCTGGGATTATATTGCTCAATGATATCATATCTTGCAGGGAATTTGAATGATGGCAAAGTGAGTTCCTGTCAGTCTGAGGGTGTGTGAGAGGGTGATTTTTAATCAGGGTGTAGGGATTCTAGAAAAGAAACCTCTGGCAAGGAAAGAGAACCATCAAGATGCTACCTATTAGGGAAACACATGACCTCATGGGTGCACTGATGAGAACCTTGCAGGGCCAGCTGCTCTACTGTTTCTATTCAGTGAGTTAGCTCTAGCTTGGACCCTGACGGTATTAAACATCTACATTCCAGGAACTGTGTAGGGGCTCTATTTCAGCGTGAATGCCGTCTTCAAGCTTCTTTACTGGGCCCTCATCCTGGGTCAGTGATGGCAATGCCTGGTGCTCCTCAGCCCTCCTCATGTCTCCAAGCTGGTCCCTCCCTCCATGCATTGCTCACACTTAGTGCTGTGGAGAATGTCAGCTACCACGCATGTTCCGACTCCCGCATGGTGGGTTAGTTATAAACCCTCTTCTTTCCCAGTATGTTGTAACTGCTCTTCCAGCATTCTATGTGTCTAGTTCTACAATTAAACCAATTTTTTCTTTTGTTTTCCTTTTCTTCATGTTGTCTTCATGGTTGTCCCAGTTTTAACCTCCCTAAAGCTTTTAAGGATAATTTTCTGGGTCCTTCTTCATTCATCTGCTTCCTCTTTCTGTGTCATGGGTGTGAGACACCAGGTATGACTCGAACAAGGGGAGGTGGCGCCCCATGTCTTGGCTGTCAGAGCTTCTCTTTATCTTTCCGAACACTAATGAACGTGGAACATTCATTAGTTTCACTAGACGGCCAATTTCTCTTTTTCTTTATTTTTATTTGAAAGATAGGGTTATATAGAGAAAGCAAAATGGAGAGACAAGAAAAGATGGAGGGGAGGGAGGGATGGAGGGAGGGAGTGAGAGAGAGAGAGAGAGAGAGATCTTCTATCCACTGGTTAACTATCCAAATGGTTGCAATGGCCAGAGCCAGGTGGATCTGAAGCCAGGAGTCAGGAGTTTTTGGGTCTCTCACATGGATACAGGGGAGCCCAAGGACTTGAACCATCCTCTGCCTTTTTCCCAAACCACAAGCAAGGTGCTGGATGGAAAGTGTAGCAGTGGGACATCAACCAACACTCATATGGGATGCTGACCCCAAAAATGAAGGCTTAGCCCAACATGCCACATGCCTTCCCATGGTTTGCCTTTTTCATCAGTCTGAGAGAAAGGCATGTTGGGGAATCTATGGAAGCCCTCTTGGTGCTGCTGCCTCACGGAGATTTAGATAAATTCAGGCCTCAAGATGTTGAGGACAGCATGACTCTTGTAAGCACTAGTGCTTCCTTTCTGTGGGATGCTAGGATTAAATGCCAGCAGCCAACTTAAGGATATGACCACCCTATTCCAGTGACTTCGCCACTACTCTCAGCCTCTTTAGAAATACATATGATCCAGGAAAACTACAAATCTGAAGTTCAAAAGATACAAAGGATTAGGAAGATTACTGATTATGTGAATCGCAGCTAACTTTTAATTCTTTGGGAGACTTCAACATAAGTGAACTGAGGGTATTTCTATTATATGTCCAGTGGCATCTGATAGGGTTTAAAATATAAACCTGGGGGTTCCCACTGTATAATTGCTCTGAATCCTGGTGTTCCTGCAAGTTTCTGGGGAATGCCAGTGTTTGACTTGTTGATTCATTCATTTGCTGAGCACTTCTTATATGCCAGCATAATTCTGGCTCCTCAGAGATGTCTTGTAAGTGGATCACATATTTCCCCTATTTTATAGAAATATAAATTGGGGCTTGAAGAAGTTATTTACAATGGCAGAGAGTTTGTGAATATGAAACTGACATACGGAAACATGCATCTGGTTTCAGAACCTGGTTGTGTAATGGTCTTGCCAAACACACCCAGCATGACTCAGCCCCTTCCCGAGGGAGCCACACTGTGGGCTCTAAGTCATGTTCACAGAATCCATGTAGTGGGACAAGCGTTTGGTGGGTTCTTCATTCACTCATACATCCATCTGTCCAATACCTACACAGTCATTCACACCAAAAATAATGCCAGGTGAGAAAAACAAAGAATCAGAATTTAGAATTAGCTGGGTTATTGGAATTAGACATTTCTGTTTTCCTCATCTTCTCAATTGGAAAGTTGGGATTATTGCAAGAATAAAACCTATATATCAGGTTTGTTGGTAATAATTAAATTAAGTTGCCTATGTAAAACTATCAGTATAGCGGTGACCCTTCATTGTATTATCATTGTTATTTATTATCATTTCAGCTGTATTATGTTTCATGGTATATATTTCACTCTATAGATTGGCCAGGACATAACACCTGTTGTCAGGCCGAGTATGCAAAGTTTATAGAATGTGACAGTTTGGATTTCATTGTCTTTGGGATCTGTGATGGTTAGAGAGGCAGAAGCTCAGCAGAGAATTTCCTAACAAATGGGCAGAGCCAACTAACTACTTGAGGACGCATTTAACCTCCAATGCACTTTGAAAGGAATTGTGTACTGATGATGCTATAGTTGTTGCATTTGAAACTGTCTTATTTTTGAATTAAAATAGATCCACAAGGTTTTCCTCTTTCTGAACATCACAGAATGCCTTCCAGTTCCCTTGTTTGCGTACTGAATGGCTCCAACAAATCTTTGAATGAATTTGAGCTTAGTTCTCTCTTTTCCAAGCTGAAACTCATCTGTTAGGATTTAAGTGATGCCATTCATGTACCCAATGGGTTTGTTGAATACTTACCACATGCCAAGCCTTGGACTCAAGACAAAGGAAGAAAATCAGACACAGTGGATGAAATTCCTGTTCTCCTGGACCCTACAGGTTTTTTGTTCTTGTTTTTGTTTTTTCTTTTCTTCCTGACTGACAGTGGGACAGCATTAGCACGCAGTACTGGCATGCAGTAGCCCCACAGTGGTTAGTTCTGTCCCTTCTCCAATCTTAGGGTACTTTCTGTCTGTAGAGCCAAGATATCAAAATGAGACTCCAGCAAACAAATTCAAGCTAAATCTATATTATAGAATTACATACCCCCCCCCCCCGATTTTAAAAATTAATTTCCCGGTTCAGAATCAGATTTTGGCCACAGTCCTTGTTCTGTGTTTATGTTTGCCCTCACTGTTTTTCTGTTTAGTGAGTGGTTCTGTTTAGCGAGTGCACTCCAGTCCTCTCTGGGGCAGGTGTTGGAACCTGCCAGTCAGGGGCATACCAGAAATCCCTCAGCAGCCATCATTCCTGGGAAGCACTTGGGGTGGTCATTCTCCACTTGCTGGATGGGGATGCATTACTGGTTTGACTGATTTGACTGTTCCGGTAACTCGCTTTACCTGGACCTGAGCCCATTTTTTGATTCTGAAAACTGGTCTTTGAAGAGAATTTCAGTCCATTCATTGACTTCAACTTATATGCTGCTTGTTGAAAACTCATGTTGGAAATTATTTTGCATTTCTAAAGCAGTGGATTTAAAAAGGAGGTTTTGTGTAATGTGTCTGCTTATCACCTGCCTTCTGTTCTTCTGATGCCTGTTTGGATTTCCTCAGCATTTGGCTCAGTATGGAGAGTCAGTGCATGGGCTGCAGCCATAGCTTGATCATCTGAATTGCTTGTGCAAAACCATGCATCTACTCCAGGAATGGATTCCTCTTTAGTGAAGTGAGCAGAGTATTAGGTTGTAGCCAAGATCCTTTGACTTTGCCTGGCTGAATTTGCCCCTCACAATACTACCATTCTCTCCACTGTGCAGATACTGAAGTAGAAACTCTGAATTTGTCATGTGAAGGATGACACAAAGACAGTATGTGGAGTGCTGGTATACAAACCCAGGCGATCTGGCCCCACAGTATACTCCCTGAACTACCCCGTTGTGCTGTTAAAACAGGAGCTCTCAACAGCTCAGGAGTTGCAACTACCGAGGAAGTGTACGCTGAGCATATCCAAGTGGTCTCAAAATGGCTCATGGAAATGCATATCATGCAACATTGTGCATGGATTGTTTTTTTGTACCAGAACAAGTTTTCATTTAATTCTGATTTTCTGGGAGCCTTTTGAAGTACCCTTGTACTTCTCACACACAATGAAGACCATCATTTTACTTTTTTTTTTTTCCACTTGGAGCTCCGCGTGGAAAGGTATAAAATTGGTGTACTTACAGTAAATATTCTAGTGTACATGATTGATAAGATGCACAAGGAATGGTTGTTGATAACTGTCCACAGGCTTCCAGAAGAAATACATGACCCTCACATGAACTTTACACATATGGGATTCTAAATGTGACCAAAAAATAATTAAGAAAAAAGATTTATGTCCCTGAGATGAGCAATGATACTAAAGGGTGATGAGAGCGGGCCTGATAATTTCTTAGCATTCTGTGTTGCAGACTTGCAGCTTTCTTCTGGCTCGTTTTATAACCCTAAGTATCATTCTTGTGGTAGCCTGTTTCCACCATTCCCCAGCTGTCCCAGCTTCTGATATGTTGATTGTATGCATGGTAGGACTTCTCTGCACTAGCTGTTCAACCAGAAGGATGTTATGGGAGTGACTGGGCTGCCCTGCTGGCATTGGATCATCGAACGTCTTCCTGCTTCCTCCTTCTTGTCTTGGATCAGGAACCTTGGACGAACCCTACTACCATATGTGAGGATTCCTGGGAGTCCCGTGGTTATGCATGTAGAGAGAAACGAGTACCAGGACCACTTGATACCCATGTCAGTGAAGCCTTTGGGGCAAGCATTAGTCAAGCATTCAGATGACCTCCAAGTTAAGATCGCATCATAAAATAAACCAGTTTTATATGCTGTTTTGTGTCCACTCCCCATTTTTTTTAGAAGCGCAGGGTGTGGTGGGGCAGCGAGTGGGTCCTGAAGTCAGACTACCTGGGTTTGGAGCCTCTCAGAGCAAATACTGGTTTTGCGGTGTTTCTTAAGTTCCTTAAACTTAGGAGTTTCAGCTTGAGTATTTGAAAATGGAGATCATAGTGCTCACTTCATCATTAGGTTGTCCACATGTAGTATTTAGTACATAGTCTAGCACACAGGAAGCACTCAGAAAGTGTCATTGTTATCATATTGGCTTCCAGTGCACTTAGTATGGTTTAACATCTGTCAGTGGCCTTAGCTATGAGCGATGGGTGTTTGATCAACATTTATGTTTCTACTCAAACCACTGAGGAAAATGGAATCTGTATTTATTCCCTGAAGAACAGCTTCTTTTTTTTTTTTAAAGATTTAGTTTTTATTATTTTTTCATTGGAAAGGCGGATATACAGAGAGGAGAGACAGAGAGGAAGATCTTCCATCCGATGATTCACTCCCCAAGTGAGCGCAACGGGTCGATACTATGCCGATCCAAAGCCAGGAGCCTCTTCCAGGTCTCCCACGCGGGTGCAGGTTCCCAAAGCTTTGGGCTGAAAGCTTTGGGCTGAAAGCTTTGGGCTGTCCTCGACTGCTTTCCCAGGCCACAGGCAGGGAGCTGGAAGGGAAGCGGGGCTGCCGGGATTAGAACCAGCGCCCATATGGGATCCCGGGCGTGCTAGGCGAGGACCTTTAACCACTTGCGCCACCGCGCCGGGCCCGAAGAACAGCTTCTTAACACAGGTGGTGTGTGTGGGGGGTGATGGTGGCAGCAGAGTGTTTTCCCTTCAAGTGTAGATCTCTTTTCTCTTGTCTTTCCTCCCCAACCCTCCCTCTGTTGGAGTCATCTCCATGTGGACCACTGTTCTCTCCCAATCGCTCTCTTGCTCCTAGCTCATTTCTATAATACTCAGGTTTCTCTCCAGAGAAGTATAAATAAGGGAGTAGTTTGTGTGCCTATGAAATTATCTTCCATAATGTGACATCAGAATAGCTCTGTTGTTTGATTTTTGTTTTTGGTTTTGCCTTTAGCCCTGACATGTAAACGCCTTCCATGTAATGCTGATTTGATGAATTGGGTTTACGTTTTTGGGCCTGCCTTTTGGGATTCAGCAGCCTGAGAAGTCGGACAGTTGGATTGGGTAGACTAAGATTTAGCTTCTGTCTCAGTCACTTACTGTTTTTGGAATTTTATTCCTGTTCTATTTTGGGAGATTGTTAAGAAATATTTCATACAGTTGTAGTGAGAAGGGAGGTTTTTTTGCAGCCTGGCATTAGGGTAGGTGCTGAGCTCTCTGTTCACCACTCACAGCTCCTGGACCTTGGTCTGCTGAGGACATTGATGTCCACTTAGGGCAGGCCTGTGAATGAGAGGTGACAGTGCAGTGGAGATGTAATCAACTAACTCGATTAATGGTAAACCATCCTCACAGGCAGGGATGGAGTGACTCAGGCACATTCTTCTGAGAACCCTGGCATGCAGTCCTTCTTGATCTGTTGATGGTATTGCTTTAAAATCGGTCTATTTCCCAAACTCCATTGCTGTCCTTGTCTGCTGGAATTACAGCCCCAGCTGGAGCACATCAGCACAACCCCTGGGAGTAGGGATTCCCCAGCACAGCACTGCTCTGTGATACAGTATGGTTTGTATCAAATTTATTCCTCAGGGACTTGTGAATTAAAGATCTATTACTTTTTGCATTCTACTTTCTGTGGAGTGCCTGGCATAATGGCCTGGCTGCTCTCCAGGCTCCTTCTCCTTCTCATTTTGTTTTGTTTTGTTTTTGTGTTTGGTAATGGAGGTAAGCTTGCGATAATATCAATTCTAGATCTGAAAGTTAGAACTTAAGGACTTCAAGCTATATCCAATCACTTAGTTTCTAAAAACCTATTAAAAAATATAACAAATAGCATCTACTCCAAAGGACTTGGATTGTGCCTTCAATGTTCCAAATGCTCATAAATGTGCATGGAAAAATGAAATATTAAATACATACACACACTCTACCTGTAGAGAGATGGTCAACTGGGAAGCATTTTTGTAATTCTTGTTTTTTCACATTGATTAGATTATTTTTCTTTAAATGAATCTTTATTTTTAAAGGTGTGTTTATTTGAAAAAACAGAGCTATAGAGAAAGGAGAGAGAGAGAGAGATCTTCCATCTACTAGTCCATTTCCTAAGTAGATTCAACAGCCAGGTCTTGGCCATGCCAGAACCAGGAACCTAGAACTTCTTCTGGATCTCCCACATGGTGCAGGGTCCCAAGTACTTGGCTCACCTTCTACTGCTTTCCCAGGGTGGCTAACAAGTAGCTGGATCAGAAGTGGGGCAGCTGGGTTTCAGATTAGATGCTGGCCTTGCTAAGGGTTGCTTTACCCACTGTGTCACAACCTGGCCCCAAATTAGATTATATCTGAATAGAAAATGTTAGTATAAGAAAAATTGAAACCTTCTTCTGTTTGCATTAACAGAGGACCAGTCATATCATTTAAAATTTTTAGTTTATTTATTTTAAATTTTATGTTACAATTCCAGAGGTTCTTGGATTTCCTCTGCCTCCATCAAATTCCCACCCCTGACTGATTTTCCCCGTATTATTAAAATAGTGTAGTCCTTCATAAGGAATCATGATTCTATCAGTCTGTTACTTAAGCGTGCCCTGACATTGCTGGTACAGACAATGGCAGACGGTCCAGCATCCCATTGTCTAGATATGTCCAACAGTTTCATTTGGGAATCCATCTGTGATTTGGAAGTAGGGATGCATATTGCATGGTATCTTTACATCTGGATATGGCAGACTCTGCTACGCCATCACTATACGTTCCTGTTTGCTTGATGGCTTTCTTATATTAGAGAGAACATATGGTATTTGTCCTTTTGGAATTAGCTTGTTTCACTGAGCATGATGGTCTGTAGTTGGGATCATCTAGTTGCAAAAGGTCTGATTTCCTTTTTTTCATAAGAATATTTTATTCAGTCATATATTCATTAATTCAAGAGACACAAAGAGACAGGGTAAGCAAACTTTCTATCTACTGGCTTCTCACCACAAATACCAGAAGGACCTCAGTTAGACCATGGCCAGAAAAGTGAGCTTTAACTTGGGTGACAGTGATACAGCTGAAGAAACCATCTCTGTTACTTCCCAGGTCTGACTGGCAGGAAGCTGGAGTCAAGTGCTACACCCACCAATCAAATTGAAGTACCCCAATATGGAATATAGGAGTCTTAACCACTAGGCTAAATTCCTACCCCCTAGAAGGAAGTTTTTTTTTCTTTTTTCTCTTGTTTTCTTTTCCCTTTCCTTTCTTTTTTTTTTCTTTTCTCTCTCTTCCCTCCTCTTTCTTCCTCTTCTTCCTTCATGCCTTTCCTTCTTTTCTTTTAAATTTGAATTATTTGGTTACATTTTATTGGAAAGTAGAAAAGAAAAATATCTTCTAC
Organism: Ochotona curzoniae; assembly: GCF_017591425.1. Lineage (NCBI taxonomy): Eukaryota > Metazoa > Chordata > Mammalia > Lagomorpha > Ochotonidae > Ochotona > Ochotona curzoniae. The sequence goes on from NW_024466413.1 coordinate 1,274,454, forward strand.
CTGCTGATGATTCAATTTCCAAATTCCCACAACAATCAAAGTGTAGTTTTCTAACAAAGTTTAGTAGGGTGTTTCTATTTGGTTTTTGAAGAGGCTCAAACATTCACATTAGGGCGTGCCAAATGCCCTATGCTTTGATTATCCACTTAATTCGATCAATCCACAGAGACAGTTATGAACCAACCTCCCATTGATCAATTCCCCCACATGTCCCGAGAAGCCACAACATAGAACACCGCTGATGGTAGCTTATCTATCCATTTTAACTCCAGCGAGCTGTTTTTAGGTCACTGGCATAACAGAACAACTGCAAGCACTCAAGACTGGAGTTTAGAGATGGGGTGGTTCTCATTTGTAACCTCGTTGGCCCTGGTATTGGCTTATGTGTAAACACACTGGGAACCCCACTTTAATCATCTAGAAAATAAAGAGGCTGGAGAACAGGCAGCTAAAGACTAAAAGGACTTTCACTTTATTTCTTTAGGCCTCAATTTGGTTACTTTTATTTCCCTTTTCTAAAGGAGAATGTGCTAACTTTTCTAATTTAAAGAAAAATAATGAAAATAGAGTAGCTTGGAAGAGATGCTCTTTGAGAATTGTTCCTGACGTGTAACCATCTGGAAGTCTGTTTATCCAGTATCTCTGAAGATCCAGGAACAGAGCAGAGACCCACAGAACCCACTGTGCTAGTCTACCCTTGTGGGAGAACAATGAAGACTCCACAGCTAAAGGGTACAGTGCAAGCTCTGCATCTAAGGTCATGACAAGGGGTTTTCTCTCTCTGCTCAGGGGTAAAAACCATTGAAGGAGCTTCCACTGCAAGGCAGCTTCAAGGATTTTGCTGGCACTATCTCATGCTATGAAATTTGCCTCAGTATTCTGACAGCCTAAATTCATATCAGGCCCTGAGCAGTAGCCTAGTGGCTAAAGTCCTTCCCTTACAGGTGCCAGGATCCCATATGGGTGCTGGTTCGTGTCCTGGTTGCTCCACTTCCATCCAGGTCCCCACTTGTGGCCTAGGAAAGCAGTAGAGCATGTCCCAAAGCCTTGGAGCTCTACACCCATGTAAGAGGCCTGTAAGAAACTCCTGGCTTTGGATTGGCTCAGTTCCTGCCATTGGGGCCACTTGGGCAGTGAACTAGTGGGTGCAAAATCTTTTTTTTCCCTATTTATTTATTTATTATCATCTTATGATACAGTTCCATAGGCTCCTGGCATTTTCCTTATCTCCTCCCCAATTCTCTCCCAAGTTCCTCTCCAACATTATTAAAGTATAGTCCTTCATACACAGTCCTATGTCCATCATTGTGGGCATGGACAATGGCAGAGAGTCCAGCATCCTATTGTCAGGATACAGTAGAGAGTTTCATTGTAAGCCCATCTTTAGAAGTAGAGATGCATACTGCATTGTATCCTCACATCTGGATATGTTAGTCTCCGTTTCAGTTACTGTACTTCCCCTCAAATGAAATGTCACAATACAAATTCAACAACAGGAAGGAAAATAGAAATTTACAATGCCATGAAGTTAAATAACATATTACTAGATATGACAGTCTCCATTACACAGCTACTATATATCCCCTTTAATGAAAACCCACAAAACAAAATCAATAACAGGAAGAAAAAAGAAATTAAGATCATCATGAAGTTAAATGACATGCTATTGGATGATTAATGTGTTGCTGAAGAAATGAAAAAGAGATCAAGAACCTTCTTGAAGAAAATGATGCTACTGTATGATCTATGCATGATTGAAGAATTTAATCACAATAAGCTGTTTTGAAGAGATGAAACTAACAAAAACATCAAAATCCATGAGATATAACTTCAGCTGATTTTTGTTGGTGAAATGTGTCTCTTCTAGACAACAAATAGATATGTTTTGTTTTTTAATCCAGTTTATTAATCTATTATGTTTGGTTGAGCTTAAGCCAATTACTTTCAGGGTTAAAATGTACGGGTGGTAATTTGGTCCTGTCATTTTAGGAATGGGTTGTTCAATAATTTAGTCTTCTGTTGTCATTTTACTGGGATGTTCTTCCCATTTGCCTTTGGTTTTGTTGGGTACTGTTCCTCTTCTCTGTCAAGAGAACATCTTGAAGTATCATTTGTAGGGCAAGTTTGGAAGACACACATTCTTTTAACTTTTCTTTACTGTGAAAGAATTTTATTTCATTTTCAAAGATAAAAGAAAGCTTTGCTGGATATGTTATCCTAGGCCAACATTGTTTTTCCCTTTAGAATCTGGAATATGTCACTCCATTCTCTTCTGGCCTGTAGAGTTTCCTGTGAGAGGTCTCCTGTGAATTTAATTGGCATTGCTTTATATGTCAGTTGATTTTTTTCATGTGCACATTTAAGGATCTTTTCCTTATGTTTGATTGAATAGAGCTTGATGATCATGTGTCTTGGTGAAGATCACTTTTGATCAAGCCTGTTGGGAGTTCTGTGACCCTCCTGGATCTTGTTTCCCAATTCTTTCTCTAGATTAGGGAAAATTTCCCTTATTATTTCATCAAATATTTCTATAAATCATTTTCTCTTTCTGCACCTTCTGGGACTCCCATAACTCTTATATTTGGCCTCTTAATAGTGTCCTTCAATTCTTGAATACTTTTTTTGGCCTGATCCAGCTTTGCTTCCAGCTTTTTGTTTGTTTCCCCCTGGTAACAGGAAATATCTTGTGATTCTGAGATTCTTTCTTCTGCTTGCTTCATTCTATTTTGGAGACTCTCCATTGTATTTTTAATTTTCTCTACTGTGTTCTTAATTTCTGATACATCAGCTTTGATTTGCCTTAATGCTGCTATTTCTTGTGTAACATGTTCCTTAAATTGTTTGAATTTTTGTATGTGCTTCTCATTGGTGATTAGAAGCTTTATGAGTTTTCTGAATTCTGTGTTCCCCATTTTCTCAATGTCTTCCTCAGTTAACTCTGAAGTTGGCATAGGATTTTGTTCCTTTGCAGGGGAGTCTTCAGTAATATTCATTTTGCCTTTGTCTCTTCTTTTGCTCTTAGTCATTGTACTTCTGATAGGCAGAGTCTTCTTCTTGGGGCAGGTTTCTAAGCTGTGTCACCCACAGGTCTACAGTTCGATTTTACTTATTGCAGTTGATACACAACTCTTTGCTTGCAGCCAATTTTGTCACAACCTCCAGCGAGTTCCAGGCCTGGGTTCTTATGTTAGATTTCCACCATGGTCTCTATAGCCCCAGCTCCTGGCTCACCACTCTCCACCTCCTGATGCCGTACTAAGGCTCCCCCATTGTCTGTACAACCTTTCTCTCACTTCCAGTTGGAGCAGGTCCCAGGATTAGAGAGACACCAGGTATTGTTTCTAGTTAGGTTGTTGGTGGTGCTGATCTTGCTGGAATCTGTTGGCCATTAGGTCTGAATGCCACACGGACCTATTTTGACCCACATAATGCCACAGTCAGTGTTATTTTCCTGTGGGACCAATGCAATCCACTGAACTCAGTGCGTTCTCACCAAGCTCAGCACATGTGCAGTTCACTGTTGTCTCCTGCAGTCCTAAGCTTTTGCCACAGTGTGCAAAATGGAGCCTGACGTACCACTAATAGAGTTCTTGATAAGCTAGCCATCAGGTCTGAGGGCTACGCATATCTGTCTTGGGTGGAACCTGTATAATGTCACGTTGATGCAGTTCACTGAGCCAGAAATGAGTTCACTCCCAGCTCAGCGTACGCTCAGTCCTTTCCCTTGCCTTTGCCTCCTTACACAAAATGGCAGCCAATTCGTGTCTAGGGGGCTGACTGGGCTGTGAAATCCACCCTGTTCTCGCACTGCCCGTCTGGGATCTGTTGCTCTGTCTCTGCTCCTGGTCAAATCAAACACCACCAGCAGGACGGACAGTTCTTTGTCTGGGTTCACCTCCCAAGCTCCCAGTGAAAGTCCCTTCCCGCCTTGTTACTGGTGGAGTTTAGGCTACTGGTGGAGTTCAGATCTCTGTTTGCTGAATGCTGCTTGATTATCAGTCACTGCAACACCACACTATTGTTTTCGCTGCTTTCCTGTGTCTGACAGTCTCTAGGTACCCTTCTGCTGTTATTCTGTCCTCTCCTATTTCCTGGAATGTGTCCTCTCTGCTTCATACTGATTAAATGTTTTTCCGTCTGTTTAAATGTGTCGTTACCCTATTCCGCTATCTTGATTCTCAGATTTCATTCATTTTAATGGCTGAGTAATATTCCATGGAGTAGATGTACCACAGTTTCTTTAACCACTCTTCTTTTGATAGGTATCTGGATTGTTTCCATGCCTTTGTTATTGTAAATTGTGGTGGTGTAAATATAGGATTACTGATCCCCTTCTCATATGCAGTTTTCATTTCCTTTGGGTATATTCCTACGAGTGGGATAGCTGGATCATACGGCAGGTTTATTTGCAAATCTCCAAGTTCTCTGCATGTTGATTTTCATAGTGGTTGGTACTAGCCTACACTCCCACCAGCAATGGGAGCAATGGTGCATTCAATGAAGGAGGGTACCTTTGTCCCCACATCCATGCCAGCAGGTGTTATTGATAGAGTTCTGAATGTAACTCCTCACTGGATTTAGGTGGTACCTCAACGTGGCTTTCATTTGTATCTGCCTTATAGCTAGGGAGCCTGAGCATCTTTCATGTGTCTGTTAGCCATTTGAATTTGTTCTTTTGAAAATGTGTGTTCATTTCTTTCACCATATCATGTCTTAAGACTTCAACATGCTCATGTGTAAAATGAGAGGATGCAACAACCCAATGGTCCTTAGCACCCTTTGCTTAGTATGTAAAGATGTATCAACCTAACCTAATATGTGACATGTTTAATTGACTGATCCTAAGCCATATTTCTACTTCTCTGTGTGTCTCTATAAACTTTCCTAGCATTTTCTTTTTGCTCTGCTTATACTTCTCCAAACTTTTGTCTCTTTCACCTTTGTTCACTAATCATTTACTATCTGCTCTATAAAGATGCTGTTTTAGGTAGTGGCTTAAAATAAGAAAGTTAGCAGTAGTCCTTGCTCTCTCATGGATGCATGTGCTAGGGAGAGAAAAGCATAATAATACAAAAGAACAATAAGCACGTTATTGCTCATGGTGTGTCTGTGAGGTGCATTCAGATTTTGACGTGCAATTGACGGTGGGCATCACAATCACAGTGTCTGTGCCCAGTCTTCCCTGTTCTCTGCCTCCCTGAACTTCAGGCGAGGAACTGTGCATTGTGACTTTAACTTTGAAACTGCGCATCACACATATCCAAGCCTTCAGCCTGAATTTTAGCTCTGTGTTCTCAGAGGTGACAAAAATGTGTGATGGTTTTAGTGTGTAGCCTGGATTTAGCTCTTTTCTTTGTGTTTCTTGCCATGCACTCGGTCTGCTTGAGCTTGTCGTTAATGCACTAACCAAGTGCACTGGCCACTTGTTCTTCCAGACTCTGGCTGGAATAACTCCTTGCACATTGAGATCTGGAGGGTAAGAGATGGGCTCCCACCTTCCACTGGCTGGAGGCTTTGAGCTGGGTTTTAATGGTTCTCATTTCTTGAAGCTTGGTGTTCAGTGCTATAGTTTAGGATTCCTCATACCATGACCAGATGTTCTAGTAGCACACCCTGTCTTTGCTGAATTGGGTTGCTCACAGCAGGTGAAGAAGAATGAGAGTTGGCTGTAACCTATGGTTGATTTCAGACTTTACTGCTTTTGTTTCAGTCTCATAGGAATGTACCTCAGAGGTGTGCAAGTTTGCCAGCTTGACTGAATTTTTCAGCTGTGTCTCCATCAGAGAGTATTTTCGCCATCTGCCACATTGAGTGTGAGACTTGGGCAAGGTGTCCTCAGCTCTGTTCTGGCTTTGGAGTGGATTCGTGTCCCCATGCAATACAAACAATGCAGGGGCTATGAAATGTTACATGTATATATTGTGGTTAACAACACTTCCACGTGTGTTGTAGACATTTAACTAAGCTCCAGCTTCGCCTTTTTGGGGACCTTCTCTGTATTATCTGTAAGTGTGGGGACTGTATTTTTTTTTTTTTTTTAGGAAATGTTTCTGGATCTTTGTCACAATCTTTCCCTCACAATACCACCCAGATGTTCATCTGGATGAATTTTCTGGATTCTTGGTTGAAAGTAGGCCCAGGCATATGCCTTGTGCTGTACTGGCTTAAGGGTGCTTGGAAGAGCCAAGATATGGCCTCTTACTGACCAAATATAGCTGTGATTGGGCTGGTGACCTGAAGATGGACAGAGAGATTTCTATCTCCTGGGATGAGTCAATACAGGAGATGCAGTGAGAACGTGCTAGGCTGTTGAGGTCAGCTGGTGTCCAGGAATGGCATGGGGTCTCAGATGAGGCAGGTCTAGACCTGTGTCCTATGACACCCTGTGTGATTAGCATCTCTGGGAACTGCAGTTCACCATAGGCCCACCAGTAGGGTCACTGTGCAGTACTGATGGTGCATGTGAGTGAAGGTGTGTCATCACCTAGGAGAGTAACGTCTTTGTACCAGGGCTTCTGCAAAGACTTTCAAGGACACAGGCAATGGAAATTTTGTCTTATACAGTTCCCTGTGGATAAATGAAGGCCTTCATATGGGCAGGAAATAATCTGATTTCTGTGAAAGTTAATTGAGATCAGTGTTTTCTAAAGGCTAATGACTTGGGCAGAGATGTCCTGAGTCAAGCTCACATCATCACCCACTTGGTTTTTTCAGGTACCAGTGATGGAGCAGAAGTCATGCCTGTCGGTGTTACCTGTTCACATGGAAACTTTTTCAGTCCCTTCCACAAGGTCTTAGAGACAATTGCAGGACTGAAAGATCACCCCTATTGAAAGGCAGGAAATGCTAAGGAGTAGGATGTTGCCCTAAGAAATCTGGTTCCAGCCACTGCCATGTTTTATTAAACAATCACACCAGGATTTGTCAGGGCTGCGCTGTGCCAGATACCCACTAGGCTCAAGGAAAAGAAGCAATGACCTTCAGACTTACAAAGCTTGCGTCTTTACTGGGTGTTGGAAGAAGATGTTAGATTCCAGTGAATGATCAAGAGCATCCACAATTCCATGTGACTTACAGATGGAGTGAAGGTGGCCATTGCTTAGGACATGTAGTGCTGCTTTGGTACCGTGGGTGATTGTCAGCTGTCCAGCATAAAGTGTAAGTCCTAAATTATTCCCTCTTTCCCATATGTATGCATTCACATGTATATACGTATGCTACTGACAGATGATATACACATATGATCACGCACTTATAGACATTAGCTTGCTTAATTGTTGTTCTGCTTATCATTATTCTCTTTTGTGAAAGACCCTGTCCCTTTCTGCAATGGATTCCTAGCACTTAGCAATACCTGGTGTGTAACAGGTACTCCAGTAATGTCCTGGGACTGACCTAAGAGCTGTCTCTTCCTTGGGGTCCGTTTCTGGAGGTTCATTCATGAGTAGTAAGTGGTTTTGAATCTGGGCTTTGGGGCTGTAGGGGAGGCCATATTCTAACACTTCCAACAGTATGCCCTTTGGCAAGCTGTTCAACTTGCCTGAGCCTCACTTCTTCATCTGCAGTCATAGAAGTGTCAGGGTCTTGAAAGTGGTCAGGATCAGTGGTGCTCTCTTGAGCACCCCATGGAACCCCAGGTTCTCTCTAGAGGGATTTTGACCTCCAGATCTCTGCACGCAGTCACCTGCTCGTCATTTTCACTGGAATGTCCAGCTGTTGTCTCTTAAGGACAGGTCCCACCACACCTTTGATATCCTCCATTCCTCTTTCTTGCCCTACTCATCCCATCATGTCAGTGAGTGACAGCTTAAATTTAGCGTTTGTTTAGGCAAAGTATTTTTGAGCTATCTTTCTTTCTTGTCTCTCATCTGATCCTACAGCCAGTTCAGTTATCTGGTGTCACAGTGCTTCCCTAATCTTGGGACTTCTTGCCCTGAGACTAGCTACCATCATTATCACCTGATCCAAGCTCACATGCAAATGTCATACTATGCTTCTGCTCCATAGCTATAAAAAAGTGTTTCTTAAATATTTATCTTCTGTTGTACAATATTCTCACATCACACCAGTATTTATCCTACCAGGTTTTTTTTTAATTGTTTTCTGTTCTGTATAATAGTATATAATGATGGCAAAAAATGGAGTTTTTTGAAGTGTGCAGGATGTTGTGGGCTTTAAAATTTGTGGACACAGATTTAGAAGCTTGTAATTTGCAAATAAAGGTTTTTTTACATCTAAAAACAAACAAACAAACAAAAACTGTATGTTCCTCCCCCCCCACATGAATCATATTACTGTCACCCAGAGAATCCTGCCTGATTTGGCCTCTGTTCTTTTTGCCAATCAAAATTGGTTGGGGACTGGTAATTATGATGATAGCTATAGATTTTCTGTGAAGAGGCAACCTCTTGAAACCCAGGTCAGTAGGTGATGGTTTCAGCAGGGAAGATGAGGTCAGGATGGATGAAAGGAAGCTTAGAAAGACCCAGATAAAGTAACCTCAGTTGTCAGCTTAGTGATGCAAGCTATTTCACATAAAACAATGCTAATCTAGCGGGTCTGTGGAATGAAATGCTGATAACTTGTTTAGCTTGAATCTGTGTTCCTGATACCTAGCACTATGCCAGATGTGTAAGACCTGTTCAATAGCTGTATGTTGAATTAATCAATTAGCAAATAATTGCACTAACTTTTCAGTTTTGTGGCTCTAAGTGGGTATTCTGTAAAAAGACTTTGTCCCTGGTTAGCTCCCACTTAAAAAATACAAAAGCCCGATCTTTTTGTTTGCCAGTAACTTTATGATCAAAGTTCTTCACTGACCTCCCGTTTTGGATCTGAGAGGTATGCAAGATTTGTAGCTGTAAACCTATTTCCTGGTATGTCATGAAGTGTACTTACAATATTCCCTCGTTTCAATGTTTCAGTCTTCTTGGAACCATCCGCATTGATTGTATTGTATTTTAAGGATGGGTCATAGTTTCTTATTTCTTATCAATGTTGAGCAACTTCTAGCTGTATGCTGGATTCGTGACTGTTGGGTTGTAGATCCTCTAGGTTCTATACTGTTTCTATAAAGAGCGTTGCTGTTTTTTATGGTGGATAACAAACTTGGTTAAAGTCAAGCTTCATATTCTCTTTTGGTCAGTGATTCAACTCTGTTTGATCCTGTCGCCCTTGGTCTGGCTATTGGCAGTTGACCTCACCTGTGTGTGACTGAAGGTCAGCCGGAGGATTGGGCAGGATTTAGGCACAGGTGGAGGGTTCCCCTCTCTAGCCTTTTCCCTCCGAGGTTTCTCCTGTGTTGTAAAGAAGTTGCACTTGCTCACAACCTTTGTATTTACTACAGAAGTGTGGTAATTGACTTGTGAATAGAAACTCAATGTTTTCTTTTACCCTCTTCCAAATTTCAGTTTTCCCTGAGGAACTGTTGCCTTCAGATAGTTGACTTTTTATTGTCTGTTGTTTGCAAGTATAATCGGTGAGCAGGTGAACCTAGTAGGCGCTTTTTTGGCCATGTCCAAATGGAGCAATGACTACCATCATGAAACACTTAGGAAGGATCATCCTGTCATCAACAGAGAGAAAAGCAGTCTAAATCCAGTCATATAGGGTCATAAAAATGTGTACCTGCTATGACTTCATGGCTTAGTTAGAATTACCAATGAACTATGGTAGAAACAGCGAATTATGTTAATAGCTTTTGTTGACCAAGACATATAACTCGTAAGGAAAGTGCATACATACATCTTGTTAGCTAGTGATTACTCTTATCTTTTCTGAAGTGCAGAAAGATCAGTGAATGGCAATGTTAGTGTGAGTCCCCAGTGCTTGTTTCATTTTTAGAGTAGAAATTCAGAGGGCAGCTGATGATATGGTTATCAGGTTGGTGCAGTACTCAAAAAGGAAGGGTAGGATATTGCCCTGCAGGGGCAGAAGGGAGAGGACTGGACATGAGGGTGATGATGACAGCAGAGATCCAAGGAGTGTTGGGACATAACATGATTTTGTGTGTGTTTGAATTAACTATGAAACATCCACATGAGGCTGTCTGGAGACGGCAAGCCTTCCTTGGTTGATGGAGCTGCAGTCAGGACCTCGAACCTTCTGCTAGGCCCATCTCTACAGCTAAGTCAGCTTCCACCTCAGTACTTGACACACACCTTGGTAGGTAGGTTCGCATCTCCCACCATCACCCAGGATTTCTCTTCATTCTGGAATATATCCAGCGAGAAACTTATTAAGTCTGTTAGTAGAGATGGCTGGAATTGAGGTTCTTGTCTTCCTGCAAGAGAATTTCAGCTGTGAGACTGCGAGCAGTGAGGAGCGGGGTGACAAGAGTTAATGAGATAGTGCATCCGTCAGAGTGGATGGGCACTTTTCCAGACAGATCTGAGATAGTGTCCCAGATTGGGGTAAGCAGGGTGTAAACATTACTGAGGAGAATGCCTTCAGCAGGCCAGGCGGGTCTCCCAGTAAAGGACTGAGGTCCAGTGTCCATTTAGACTGGGGTTAATGAGGGAATGGGGTCCAGTTCTCCCCTGGTTTCTCCTTTCCCCAAACCTCTGGTTAAAGTTTCCTGGATGTGACATGGGTGAGTGTGCTCTCAAGCTTTTCGTACTGAATCTTATCAGACTCTGCAGCCAGCTTGGCACTGGGCAGAGCCGACTGTCCCCAGGTGCTTGTCTTGGGGAAAGGCTGGGACAGCTCTAACTTGATTGCAGGTATGGGCAGGATTTGATAGTGTACAATACTGGACTGGCTCCAAGGCATGGGAGGCTGTTACATTCCTTTCTGTGGGTGCCTGGCTTTGGCAGGCGCCTTTCACACATACAGGCTAGTTTCTGTCTTCTGCCTAACAAGTTGAGCTGTAATCTTCCTAATCCCCCATGTTTCTTCTTGGTCATTTCTGGTCAGCTTGCAGTTCAGCTGTCAATGTCCACCTGCTTTTGCTATATTCAGACAGAGGCCAGTTTATGCGTAGTTATTGTCCAGCTGTGGCTTTTCTTTGGACACAGCTTAAGCATGCAGTATGAACTTGAACTTGATAGAGGGAGATCAGCATCCAGTCAACATCTGGAGATACTCGAATTCTGCTACACTTAGTACTGCCTTTTATGCAACTGGCAGCAGACTGTTTACAGTGTTTTGCTCTGCAAACTGGCTTGCAAGCTCTTGGGGGAGTCCACAAGAGCCTGGTCATCAGAAAGCTAACCCGTCACCTTCTTCTGGATGGGAGCTGTGCCATTCTAGGAGCTCCTTCTCGCTTGAGAGCCCCTTGAGAAATAATCATGAAAAAGGTGTTATAATAAAACTTTGCATTTAAATTGCCTCTTATTCTTAAGATGTCAAAGTGCTTCACAAACATGAATTGCTAGAAACCTTTTAGGTTAATTAAAATGAGCAGGTTTCCCAGACAAAGAAGTGACTGTTTTTCGTACTTTCTGGTGTTTTTACAAGTGAGCAAATTGAGGCACAAATAATTTCTTTCACTGTCACCCTGAGGTGGTCTGAATACAGATGCATTCAGTGTTGGCACACCAGGCACAGTCCTAAATTATTGGATTCTTCTTGGCACTACCGATTCATGAATATTGGTTTCCATGATAAGAGTTTCTACTGCTGCGTCTGTGTGGAGGTGTGCATTCAGCCTGGCCCTGGGTCCCCAGCAGCACATTCTTTCTGCACAATGCCTGCTGAAAGCTGGGTCTTATCTTCGCGTGTGCCACTGTCAGGAAGGCTTTCTCTTCACCTGGGAGCCCTGGAAACTAAGGGCCAAAACCATTCAGTAACTTGTCCTCTTTCTGCAAGGTGGAGAGGCAGAGCTGGGATTTTTATGTAGGTTTGCTTATTCTGTCTGTATTCTAGATCAAAATAATGGCCACATTCTGTTAATTTTTTGAAGCTTTTAATTGCCGTATGATTATTCATATTTATACGGTGCAGAGGGATAATTCGATACATGTATCCAATGAAGTATAATCAAATCAGGGAAATTAACACCTCCATCTACTTAAGTACTTACTGTGTCTCTGGGGAAATTCCTCTCTTCTTGTTGTATATACAATTTTTGGCACAAAGTTGGTTTTCATAATTTGTTATTTTTATGATATGGTTCCATAGGCTCAAGGATTTCCTCTCCCACCTTCCCAATCCCTCTCCCTCCTCTGCTTTCCTTTATATTATTACGATAGTAAAGTCCTTCAAAAACTGTTGTAAGTCCATAATTATGTTATTAAATATTTCCTGACATTGTAGGTACGGGTCATGGCAGAGTCCAGCATCCTATTGTTAAGACATATTGTTAAGTGTCATTGGGAGTCCAGCTTTGCTTTGGAAGTAGAGATGCATACTGCATGTAAAACAGAGTTGTCAGCTGCATCCACCCTGCTGTGCTGTAGAACGTTAGCGGATGAGAAGTATTCCTTCTCTCTGATCTCATTTGTGTGCCTGTCATTCATTCTCCCTCCCCTCTGCTCCATGCTCCCTTCCCAGCTTCTCCAGACCTCTCTTGCACTTTGTACTAATATGAAGTCAACTGTTTTAGCTTTCTCATGTGAGTCAGAACATGTTGTATTTGTCTTTCTGTGGTGCGGCTTGTTGCACTTAATATCATGTCCTCCGGATCTGTGCATGCTACTACAAATGTAGGTTTCATTCTTGTTTGTGGTCCACTCTCTCGAGGCATACTACATATTCTCTTGGGAAACAAGCTCTTCACTGGCCTGCTGACTTGCGATGTTGGGGGATCCGGATTTAATTGTCCTCATATGTGGTAGTCCATTTACCAACAGTAACATGCAGTATCAGGGACCCACGCAGCAGAGGGAAGGAGACTTCTTCTGTAATTTGATGTGGGCAGGCACTGTAGTAAATACCTTATCAACTTATCAATTTTATTCCTGAGACAATTCTGAGAAGCAATTTTCCCATCTCCACGAAAGTAAGACCCAGAGTAAGACCCATAGAGTTGGAAAAATGTGCTCAAGGTGGACTGGCTGTCATTTTATTTCAAGACCTGTTCCTGCCATTCTCACAATTTGCTGATTGATTTTTCTCACCAGAGATTATGGGTATGCCAATCTGAAAAAATCCAGCTACACTGACCAGCTGTGGTGAGTGTTCCGTGTGATTTGCCCGTCTGGCCAGATCAGCCCAGCACTCATGCACCCCTTTCATCATCTCCACATTTGCATTGGATGCGCTTGTGTTTGTTCTTAGCTCCCTGGCGTTTCTAGCTGTCCTCATTTCTGTTTTGCTGATGAAATGGTCTGTGAAGCTAAGATTCTCTCGTGTTTTGGAGTCTCTGATTCTGCAACCCAAGGGACCGCAGAGCAAGCCACTACTCCATGTTGTGAAGGTTGTGCACAAAGTGGAATATTCCCTGGCCAAACATGCGGACACTTTGATCTCTGTTGTCCAATTTGAGTGGACATATTTTTATGAATATTCCTGCAGAATAAGCTACTTGTGCACATTGCACTGTCATCAGTTTCCTCATGCTACAGCGATAATACCATTTCCATATAGCTACAGGAGCATGTTCTGAATTGAAAGAAGTGACCCTACATATGTGATCTATAAACCAAGTCGTATTACTTCATCTCTGCCAGCTTACTCCTAATACCGTCTCTTATGGATCCAGGTTGTCTTGGCACGGTCAGCAACAGTGTCCACTGTGCCAGGTCTCCCCTCCCTGGTTTACACATGTGAGCCGCACACACCAGAGGCAGTGCTCCCTGTAATCCCCACTGCATCTAGCTGAAGTAGTCAGTTCCCCTCTTTACCAACAGCTTGACAGAGTGACCCTGGAGGAGCCCCTGCTGTGGTGGGGCACACAAACCGTGACAGGTAATGTGATCTGACTCGGAAGCACAGGACGTGGAAAGCAGCAAATAGATCCGGTCAGCAAGGCCATGAGGACCAGGTAGACCTGAAACGCCTGCTGAATCCAAACGCCCCATCTAAAGATAAATGAGTAGAATAGTTTTATCATGTTTAAATATCAAATTTGAATTCTTCCCTACAATTTTAATACTGGTTTTTTAAAAGATCTATTTATTTTTATTGGAAAATCAGATTTACAGAAAGAAAGATCTTCTTTTTGCTGATTCACTCCCTCAGTGGCTGCAACTCAGCTATAGCTGAACCGATCCAAAGCTAGGAGCCAGGAGTCAGGAGCTTCTTCTGGGACTTTCACCTGGGTGCGGGTCCCAGGCTTTGGGCAGTCCTCAACTGCTTTCCCAGGCCACAAGCAGGGAGCTGGAGGGGCAGTGGAGGAGCCGGGACATGAACTAGCACCCATATGTGATCCTGGCGTATGCAAGGTGAGGACTTCAGCCACCAGGCTACCATGCTGGGCTCTTCCCTACCATTTTGAATCAAAGGAGTGATGTGATAAAAGCTGGAAATTAGAGTTATTTTGAGAGCAGACCATGAGCAATGGGCATGGCCTTCAAATGTGTATTTTGATTTTTTGGTGTCTGATTATTTATATTACTTATCATAGACTAATTTTTTAAAAATATTGAGTCTTGGTATGATAATCTAGTTGAAATACACGAAGGCTCTACAACTGCATATATAAACTATTGATAGCTATTGCATCTGATACTATTTAGCAATGCAATGATTGTACTAATGAGTAGCACCAGTGTTACTATCGCAGTTGAGTACAGTTGTGTGTTGGTTCGTAAAGCAGCACGCATCATCAGTAAAGTGACAGTGGAACTCCTGGTCTTCCCGTATGGTTAGGAGGCTTCAACGGGGGCAGGTAGCTTGGTGCAAAGCTTCAGCCATGCTCGGAAGAGTGAAAGTCTCACACTGTGTGAGACAAGGTACCTTTGTTGTGCCTGGGGTGCCTCATGAGCATCAGCAGGTGGGTGGGATTGCTCAGTGTACAGCCAGGACTGAAAGGGCTCCAGTGTGACTGTGTCAGTGCTTCGTGGTTATGCATATACCGACACGCATCTCCACTTGCTTTAACTTTGTGCTTCCTAGCAACCCTAGACACTAGGCTGGTTGCCTTCTTCATGTGCAGTTAACAGGACAGATAATTAGTTTCCAGCTGTTAATGCAGTATTCCAAGATTATGACAGATATGAAAGAGCTTAGCCATGCTGGGAGAACTTTGAATGCATCTCTTTTATTTAAAGATTTGCTTGTTTACTTGCAGGAGTTACCCAGAGAGGGAAGGGAAGACAGAAGGGGAAATCTTTCATCTACACGTTTACTCCCCAGACTGCCGCAGTGAGCGGGGCTGGGCTAGGCTGATGCCAGGGCCTCCCACGTGGTGGCAGGAGCCAAGCACTTGGCTTGTCCTCTGCTACTCTACCCAGCAAGCAGCTGGATGAGAAGTGTGGCAGCTGGGCCTTGAACCGGCTCTCATCTGGGATGCCGTCAGGGCAGGTGGTGTCTTTGCACACTACTACACAAACTAACTCTGGTTGCCATCATTTTTAAAAGATTTATTTTTATTAAAAGTCAGATATACAGAGAGGAGGAGAGACAGAGAGGAAGATCTTCTGTCCAAGATTCACGCCCCATGTGGCTGCAATGGCCAGAGCTATGCCTACCCGAAACCAGGAGCCAGGAGACTCTTCCAGGTTTCTCATGTGGGTGCACACCCTCGACTGCTTTCACAGGCCACAAGCAGGGAGCTGATGGGAAGCAGGGCTGCCGGGTTAGAACCTTCACACATATGGGTTACTGGTCCTTCAAGGCGACAACTTTAGCTGCTAGGCTAGTGTACCAGGCCCTCTGGTTGCCGTCTTTAGAAAGGATTGTAACCTGGAGTCACTGTCTGATGTTGTTTCCTTGCCTATCATCAGCTGAGCCGTGACAGGATCATGAGTTGCATTGGACTTCGTGTCCAGTACATCTTAGTTGGGATTCAGCTTCTGCTTTTGCCTAGCTATGCAATCACTGACTGTAGGACCCTGGGTTAATACATTTCTCCTATGAAACTTAAGTTCTTCATGTATGATGTGGGAATACTTCTACTTACCTTGACTTTCAAAAGTACAGAGCAGAGACCTAGAACAAATCTTCAATATATGTCACATTTTCTTTTTTAGTTTCTTGATTATTCTCACTCTCAAAATGAATGCTCAAAATTGAATAAGTTGAAGAGATTCAGAAACAGCGTTAGATTTATATTTAGGCAGCAATTGATTTTTTTTCTCGAGTAAGAAAAATTATACATCTGCTTCTAAAATATAAGAGTGGTGATTATGATTCATGCACCCATGATTCAGAGAGAAAGCTGGAGCTAAAACACAGCTAAACTAATAATATTTTGTCCTTGTGACTAAAGCTTGGCTAAGCTTGGAACCTGGATGCAAAGTTAGAGCAAGAATGCCCGCGGCCAGCGGCTGCTTTGGTTGAGTGGCAGTGGCCTAAGCAGAAAGGACTGCCTTAGCTTGACTCCTCAGGGTCAGTGCATTTGTGTAGTCTACAACTCTTCTCTTCTCTTCCCCCACTGGGTCCCTCATGTGTTGGATTTCCATTTACCCTGCTCAGTCTTCATCCTCGTTCTTGCAGACTATCACAGCAGCTTAGGACCCCTGCCCCAACCTCCAGGATCACTCCCTTTCCAGCAAACCTATCCCTTCTTTCTCTCTCTGCAAGGGTAGCATTTTTAAATCAATGCTCAGAGGTCAACTGTGTGGCTGGTTGGCATGTGTTTGGGCTCAGGAAGATTCATGCAGAATCTTGGGTCTGTCCTTTGCTCTGTGACTCTTAGTAACTTGACCTTGCTGGGCACAAATTTCATCATCTGTTTAATAGAGATTATATCTAAAGGTCTCTGTGAAGATTAAATTCACAGTTCGTGAAATATAGCAGGTAATTAGCAAATCATGTTTGCCTTTCAGTAGCTCTTTATCACACGGAATAAGCAGACCTAATTTTCTTTATGACTCGCATGCCGCCCAACACACACCTATGCACACTGCCCTTTGCTGACTGTGGAGTGTAGTGGACCCTTATCCTGCCTCCTGTCTCACTGGCTTGACTTAGTACTTTACTCATCAGAGTCTTCACAGAACTGATTCTTTTTCTTTTTAAAATTTTCTTTCTTTTTTATTTACATATATTTTTTATTGCATTTCATTTTATAACAATGTTTCATAGGCTCCGATGTTCCCCCATCCCCTCCCTGTGCCCTTCCCCATGGTGGATTGCTCCACCTTATTGCAGTATTACAGTTCAAACCTAGTCTTGTTTCTTTCATTGCAAGCATGTGCCATGCATAGAGTCCAGTATCTTATGGCCCAGCTGAATTCAACAGTTTCTTGGGGAGACCAACTCTGGTCTGCAGACATAGCTGGCAAATTATTGTTCCGACCAATTAAATGCCATAACATAACATCAACAACAGTTTCCAACATTATGGGGTTAATTAACATTGTATTGAGTGACTGATATGTTAGTACAAGTTCTTAACCGCATCCTGAGACTACTTCATTAACGTTTCAATTATAGTTTGTATACAGCTGGCTTCTATCTATCTTAAATTGGCTATAGGATACCATTCAGCTATCTCATGTCTATTTTCATTTTAGTATTTAGCAGTATATTGTGTTGAAGCATAATTTTTACTGAACTTGGCAGATTTTAGGATAGTCTAAACTGGATTATACCTTTAGCAAGGCATGTGACATCCGTTGAGGCATAGAACACCGTTGGGAGGGGTGTGCAGAGAAATCCTCCATACCCTAGTTAGGAGTAGTTTATTTTCGTGCCCTACCTAGTAAGGTATGTGTGAGTCCCCACTGATCGTTTCCTGTTTAGTTCTAAGCTTTCCTTGTTGTTCTCTATTTTAATTTTTTGTTGTTTGTCTGTTTTTTGTTTTGTTTTGTTTTGTTTTGTTTTGGGGAGGGCTCCAGGGCGACCCTGATGGTCATTGCAAGAGAGGATGGGGATCCAGTACTGGAACTAAGCAAGGACCAGAGAAAGCTCCTCTTCCTGGTCTCGGAGGGAGTTTATTATTCTTCTGTTTCTGTAGACTGTGCAGGGCTCCTGGTTATTGTTCCGGTGACATTGGGCTCTGCGAGGAGAGATTTGGACTTCTTCTGTCCCATGTGGGAGATTCAAGTGGAAGTGGATGACCTCAGAGTTCTCGGGTTCCAAAGGCACTCCAATTCCCCGAGGTCTCCTTGGCAGTTGGAATGTAGTCCTTGGTGTCCATACTGATAGTCCTTGGTGAGGATCCGGGAGTCTCCAGGGTTGGAATACAAGTCTCTTCTTGTCCACCTGCTCCACTCTGGAATCCCCCCTGCTCTGTGCGTATGACCTCCTGTTAAGAGATTGTCAGGGTCACTCTTGATACCCCCTTTATCTTTGTGGTTACCTGTTATGTTCTTGATAGGTTATGCTTTACATCTGCCTCACACATCCTAAGGAGATGGAGGATTTCTCTGCTCTCCCATCCCATTACCGAGAAGCATAGGCTCTTTAAATTGCATTAGATTTTACAGTTCTTTGATGAAGATCATGAGCAGTCTGCCTCACATTGATTGTTGGTTCATTGATTACGTCACAATATGTTGTTGCATGATATACAGGTTGTTAGAGGTTGAAATAATGCTACATTTTACAGGTACCATTTTTTCAGATTGACAGCATTTCAACTTAAATTAAGGCAAACATGTGGTATCTGACCTTTTGGGATTGGCTCATTTACCTTAGTGTGATGGTTTCCAGTTGGGCCCATTTGGCCACAAAGAACTACATTTCGTTTTTTTTAATAGCTGAGTAGTATTCCATGGAGTAAATAAACCATAGCTTTCTTATCCAGTCTTCTGCTGATGGGCATTTCGGTTGCTTCCAAGTTTTTGCAATTGTTGATTGTGCTGCTATGAACATGGGGGTACATGTAGGTTTCTCGTGTAGCAGGTGTTTTGGCTATATTCCTAGGAGTGCTATTGCTGGATCATATGGTATGCAGATTTTCAGTTGTTTGAGTGTTCTCCATACTGATTTTTCCAAAGAGGCTGCACCAACCTGCAGCCCCACCAGCAGTGGCGAAGGGTTCCCTTTTCCCCAAATCCTCGCCAGCAAGTGTCGTTGGTGGTTTTTTTGTATATGAGCCATTTTTACTGGAGTTAGGTGGTACTTCATTGATGCCTTAATTTGGATTTCCCTTATTGCAAGGGAACTTGAGCATTTTTTCATATGTTTGTTTGCCATTTGGATTTGTTCCTTTGTGAAATGTCTGCGCATTTCCCATGCCCATTTTTTGAGTGGTTTGCTTTGGTGTTTTGGTTTCTCTGGAGGTCTTTGTATATTCTGGAGATTAGCCCCCTATCACCTATGTAGTGTGCAAAGATCTTGTCCCATTCTGTGGGTTGTTTTTACTTTGTTGATTGTTTCCCTTGGTGTGCAGAAGCTTTGTAGTTTGATATAGTCCCATTTGTTTATTTTGGTCTTGATTGCTATTGCTTTTGGTGTTCTATTTAGAAAGTCAGGGGGCTACACCTAGCTCTTGCAGAATGTTTCCTACATTTTCTTCCAGAAGTTTGAAGGTTTCTGGGTGTAGGTTTATGTCTTTTATCCATGTAGATTGGAGCTTAGTGTATGGTGAGAGATGCGGGTCTTTCTTCTGGTTTGTGCAGGTTATCAGCCAGTTGTCCCAACAGCATTCATTGAAGAGACCTTCCCATTTGTATGGGTTGTTGTCTGTTTTTTTGTCAAAGATTATTTAGTTGTATCTGCGTGGGTTCCCATCTGTTGTTTTTATTCTGCTCCACTGGTCCTCCTCTCTATCTCTGTGCCAATACCAAGCTGTTTTGATGACCACCACTCTGTAGTATGTCCATAGGTCTGGAACTGTGATTCCCCCTGTTAACTGCCTATTCTTCAGGGTGTTTCTAGCCATTCGTGGTTTTTTTGTGTTTCCAGATGAATCTTTGTATCATTTTTTCAAGTTCTATGAAGAATGTTTTGGGTACTTTGATTGGGATTGCATTGAATGTGTATATTGCTTTTGGTAGTATGAAAGTGTGATACAGAGAAGAGGAGAGACAGAGAGGAAGATCTGTCCAATGATTTACTCTCCAAGTGGCCACAATGGCTGGAGCTGAGCCGATCCAAAGCCAGGAGCCAGGAGCCTTCTCCGGGTCTCCCATTGGGGTGCAGGGTCCCAAGACTTTGGGCTATCCTGTACTGCCTTCCCAGGCCACAAACAGGGAACTGGATGGCCTTTTGGTTGATACCTGAACAATTGCAAAGATATTCAGGTTTTCTGAGGTCTTGTCACCCACAAGTGGAAGCAAAATCAGAAGCTTATGATACTGAGATGAATTCGGTAGACATCCACTGAGAAGGTACCATGTGCTCACTCTGTCGGATAGCTTTATGGTCGATATGGTCATTGACCTTAACATGTCTGTATCCTATCAGGAGATGAGAGAAAAAAGTAACCCACACATCAATATATTCCAGACAGAATGAGGGAAGTAACAAGTTAGCTCAAGGAAAGGAAGTTAAATACGTGAGAGACCCCGTCGAGATAGAAAGACTTGCCCCAAGTTGGCAAGAAAAGCCACAGTATCGGAAATGTTGCTGAGGAACTAAGTGGAGCTCAGCGGGCATCTTGGAGTAATGGAGAACACACTGTTTTTGAGTCTGGAGTGTGGCGATGTGTGTAGGGTTTCAATACTATATCTGTTTCTTAACCAGAAAGCTCTTTCCCAATATCTTCCTAAGACGTACTCCTTACCATCCAAGGCTATTGTCATGCCCTGTGAGATTCCCTTTCTGTACATGATTTCTAAGGAAATGTTTCACCTTTACTGCAGCTACAATTACACTTCATCTCAGACACTGTTTTTTACCCTTTTTGCCCTCAATTTATTGATGTGTACCCCTCCCCAAAACAATTAGGGAGTGAGTAAACTGGGGAGTATTCTAACAAATAGCCTCAGTATTGGCCCTGAGGTGCAACAGGGTATAAGAGAGGAACTTTTCAAGTGTTCTTCTCTTTATGGGTTTTGTGTCTCTGTGAGTCTGGAATACCTGGAGCCTCCTCACACACCTATAGGGACCCAACCATTCATATAACACAAAGGTCACACAGTGAGAAAGCTGTCCAGGGCCCAAGCCTGTTAAGGCTACAGTTGTCCTTCCCTTAATGTGACACCTCCCTCTAACACACCTGTTATGCTTCTCTATTGTTTAAGCCATGAATTGGAAAGTCTTTTCTGGAAAGGACTAGGTAGGAACTACTTTAAGCTATATAGGCTAGGTGGTCTGTTAGAAGTACGGCAGCTGTAATTATAGCAGGAACACAGCCATGAAGAATGTATAAACAAATAGATGTGGCTCTTTTCCAATAAAATTTTATTTACAAAAGTCAAGTGCCAGACCAGGCTGTTAGAACACAGATTGTGGAGATGATTTGCTTCTTTCAGGCCTATGAATCATGCCTACTAATGTATTAGCTTTTCTTTTGCCCTGATTCATTTTCTTCCAATCCCTATTAAATTAATTACTTAATGCTGGTTGATATGAGGCTTGTATATCGAATCCACAATGGTAGATATGCAGATACCGCTGTGTAGCACAGAACAGGCCTTCCATGTGTGTGAACGAGTGTGAGTGATGAAACCCAGGCAGGCTGCTTAATCTCTTTGAGTTTTGTTTTGACTTTAATTTTTTAATCTCAATGATTATTGGTAATATCAGCTGGGCATGAACATAAGCCTCACAGTAGCCTGATTATTCCCTGCGGAGGTTAAACAAAACATCTATTTCTCGCTTTACTCTCAGAAGTGTCCAAATCTGGGTAATATGTTATATGGTCACTTTAATAATAGAATTCTCACTTGGGTAGAGACGGCGTTTGACTCACTTTATGCATTATTTACTGTCTTAAGAAATTTTCTGACGTGGCTCCTATTATCCTAATTTTACAGATGAGCAGCCCATGGTTGAGGCAGGTACAATTACTGTACAGGGACATGTCGCCAGCGACCAAGCTGAAATGTCTGACTCCAGAGAACATGGCTCAAATGCTTATGCCATGGTAGAGATTCAGTGTGCCTTAATGGTACCTTCTTTCACATTCCCTCTGCTTGTTTGCAAGCTGATCTTACTATTCCTCCATTACAAACTGGAGTCTTTTCCCTCTCCCCTCAAACCTAAGCTAGCTACTCATAAAGGAAGATTGATGCTGATCACTTGCCAGGCCTGCGCCTTTGGAAGTCTTCACAGTGTGGACGCTCCCCTGGGAAACCAGCACCATCTTGAACTCTTCACTGCCCAGAGGAAGAGAAAGGCAGAGTTGAGAGAGACATATTTCCTCTTCAGGTCCCAGACTGGATGTGGAATCCTCCAGCTACGTTCTGCTCAAATCCTTGATTCGTAGATCTGGGAGCAAGCAAAAGAGTTTTGGTTTCAAGACATTGAATTCCAGTCCAATGGCATGCAATGAATTCAAGAATTGGAATTTTCTGAGAATTCTTTTGAGCTGTGGAAGAAGATCATGAGAAGATCTTCCAGGGTGTGACCGATACAGGTGGTTAGTTAGCAGTGGTCACTGTTACTAGTCCTGCTGGAAACAGCATGAGCACCATCAGGTTTTTTTGTTTTTTAATTTTTGAAACCAGTTTACCAAAATTTTTAGTAACATAGGAAATATAAACTACATTGAAGCAGAATTAGAAAAATCAAATCAACCAATGCATGAAATTAACAAGCAAAACCACACATTCAGACTTGCAGAGCATCCCAGAAATTCAAGAAAGAAAAACACTCCTCCGTTTTCAAAGTAGAAAAAAAATAAGAAACATGTTTGAATTTCTTGTCTGAGTTCAGCATTACAAGGACGATGCAGCTGGATCAGGACATGAAATAAAGAAGGTAGTTAAAAACACTTTATGAAAAGATACACAAATATTTTAAGCAAATACTAGTGGTAAGCTAACGATGAAAACAGATCAGTAACAATCAGAAGACGCAAAGTGTTAACATTCCAATATTAATCAAGTAAGTAATTCATGTGGAAGACAAATATAAAAAAGACCATCAATATTAAATGTTATAAAAAGGGTTTTTGGGGGCCCAGCCTGGTAGCCTAGTGGCTAAAGTCCTCACCCTGCACACACCAGGATCCCATATGGGTGCCAATTTTAATCCCAGCAGCTCCACTTCCCATTCAGCTCCCTGCTTGTGGCCTGAGAAAGCAGTCGAGGACGGCCCAAAGCCTTGGGACCCTGCACCCACGTGGGAGACATGGAAGAGGCTCCTTGCTTCGGATTGGCTCAGCTCCAGCCATTGCAACCACTTGGGAAGTGAATCACTGGATGGAAAATCTTCCTCTCTGTCTCTCCTCCTCTCTGTATATCTGACTTTCCAATAAAAATAGATAAATTTTTTTAAGGGTTTGTTTTTGACATATTATCTTATATTAGGGCAAACATATGCTGTCTGACCTTTTGGGATGGGCTCATTTCCCTTAGGATAATGGTCTCCATTTTGGCCCATTTGGCTGTACACAATTGTGTTTCATTTTTTTTTAATAACTGAGTTTTATTCCATAAAGTGGATGAACCACAGTTTCTTTATCCAGTTCTCTGTTGATGGGCATGTAGGTTGCTTCCATTATTTTTGCAATTATTGATTGAGTTGCCATGAACATAGGGGTGCACATTGCACTCTCATGTAACAAGTCTTTTGGATATATTCCTAGACACGGTGCTGCTGGGCTGTTTGCTAGGTAGATTTTCAGTTGCCTAAGTATTCTCCATACTGACTTCCATATTGGTTGCACCCGTCTGCAGTCCCAGCAGCAGTGCAGCAGGGTTCCTTTTTCCCCCCACAACCTCACCAGCAGGTGTTGTTGGTCGTTTTCTGTATGTGGGTCATTCTTATTGGAGTTAAGTGGAACCTCAGTTGTCTTTATTTGAATTTCCCATGTTACCAGGGAGCTTGAGCGTTTTTTAGATGCTTGTTAGCCGTTTGGATTTGTTCCTTTGAAAAGTGTCTGTCCATTTCTTGACTGGTTTATTTGTTTTGTTGTTATGGTTGTTCTGGAGTTATTTGTATATTTCTGGACGTTAGTCCCTTGTCACCTATGTAGTGTGCAAAGATCTTCTCCCATTCTGTTGATTGCTTTTTTACTTTGTTGATCATTTTCTTAGCTGTGAAGAAACGTCTTAGCTTAATGTAGTCCCATTTGTTTATTTTGATCTTGATTTATTTTGCTTTTCATAATTTTTCTAGGAAGTCCATGCCTACACTTATATTTTGCATAATATTTCCAACTTTTGCTTCCAAAAATTTGATGGCTTCTGGGTGTAGGTTTAGTTCTTTTATCCATTTAGCTTTAAGCTTTGTATATGGTGAAAGGTGTGGCTCTTGCTTCTTATTTCTGCAGGCTGTTAACCAGTTGTCCCATTAGCATTTATTGAAGAGACCTCCCTTTTTCCCAGATTGTTTTCTATTTCTTGTTCTTATTCTTCAAGATGGTTCTTGCTAATCGTGGTTTTTTGTGTTTCCAGTTGAACTCATATATCATATATTTCCAGCTCTGAGAAGGATGTTCTTGCTATTTTCATTGGAATCACATTGAATATATATATCGCTTTTTGGTAATATGGACATTTTAATGATATTGACTCTGCCCATTCAGGAACATGACATGTTTCTCCACTTTTGGAAATTTTCTTCTGTTTCTTTTCTTAATGTTTTGTAGTTTTCC
This sequence comes from Ochotona curzoniae, assembly GCF_017591425.1. Lineage (NCBI taxonomy): Eukaryota > Metazoa > Chordata > Mammalia > Lagomorpha > Ochotonidae > Ochotona > Ochotona curzoniae. The sequence continues at coordinate 1,299,154 of NW_024466413.1, forward strand.
ACATAGAGATCTTCCACATGTTTTGCTAGGTTTATTCCCAGGTATTTCGTTTTCTTGTCTGTTATTTTGAAGAGTACCATGCTGGTTAGCTCTTCTTCAGCCTTGGAGTTGTTTGCATACACTATGGTTGTTGATTTCTGTTCATTTATTTTGTACCCTGCCACTTTACCAAACTCTTGTATAAGTTTCAGCAGTCTCTTTATTGAGTCTGTGGATTCTTCTGGGTATAGAATCATGTCATTTGCAAACAGAGATAGCTTTGATACTATTAATTCTCGTTTTCTCCCACTTTTTCCTTATCAGTTGGCGCAGTGAGGTGTCTGTTTTGTTTATTTTCCTCAAAGAAACAACTTTTTGGTTCCTTGATTTTGTGTATTGTTCTTTTGATTTTTCTTAGGTTTATTTCTTGTTTCGATTATTTCCTGTTTTCTGGTTTTGGGGTTATTTTGCTATTGTTTTCTAGTTCCTTCAGGTGTGTATTTAGCTCGTTTATCTGTTGTCTTTCTTTTTTCTTGTTGTAAGCTCCAATTGCAGTGAGTTTAGCTCTTAACACTGCATTGGTGGTATCCCACAAGTTTTAGTATGTTGTGTTTTCTTCTTCATTTGTTTCAAAATTTTTTTTTTATTTTTTCTCTAATTCCTTGTCTGACCCATTGTTCGTTCATTAGGTGTTTTTGAAAGACTGAAAGAGCATCTGCTCAGGCCAGAGTATACTCTCTAAAAGAGCAGGAGAAGCAGGGCTGGGAGAGATTGAAGGGTGGAATATCACATTGAATGAAAATTTCACACAGATTTTTTAAATCCATGGAGCATTTTTTTCTCAGAAGGTATCACTTTGGCTGGAATTTTATACCCCTGAGGTATGCATTATTGAGAAACTTAGGTGTAATGGGAGTATTGCATACAAAATCCACAAATCTGGGGCCTCAGAGCCTGTACCTGGCTTGCTGTAAGACAAAGAGCTTATCTTCTTAGGTTTTGGTTGGTTTTTCTGTCTGTTGCAGTGGTCAGGTAGGACATCTAAAAGGGGCCTTCCAGATATAATATTTTAACATATACTATTTTAAGGTTCTTAAGAATAAAGCTTCCCTGTACTAATACTTTTCCCATCTCCTCTCTGAAGTGGCCAGTGGATTCACTGCCTCTGCTGCCTTAACTTGGATACAAGCATCATAGCCAGAGTTAGTACAGAGCAGAGTCATCAAATTAAATTTGCAAACAGTCATTAACGGGAAACTGCCCTTCTACAAGCTTGTAAAATTGCTATAAAGGAGCCACAGGAGAAGCCTGAGAGCAAATTAGCATTTCAGAGAAGCAGTTGTCAGTTTCCTCATTTCTTTTGTCATCAACAAATTGTTGTGTTCTGGTAGGTGCAAAGCAGGTGCAGTTACAATTACAGCTTGCACACAGCTTATGTTCACACTGGCGTCTTCCACATCTTTCTATGCTAATGGCGGCAGCCACAAGGATAGAAGGAACAGAGGGGATGCTAATGAAAGGTAATCCAAGAGCAATCTGTTGAGTGCTTGCAACAACGCTGTGCGAGTTTTCCAGGGCATGTGATCATAGTGTGGGTGACATGTAGTTCTGTCCTTGTGTTACTTGTGGAGTACAGGAAATAAATTGCAATGTAGTGCTGTGTGGGCAAGTTCAGGGGTACAGATTGTGCCAGTTAATTAGTTCTGCATGAGGACTAGAATGCCATTCCTGACCTTCAAAACTAGACCCCATGCCCTGTATACACATTCAAAGCTCATGGTACTTTTTGTTCCTAACATTTACTGATGTGGAAATTACATTTGGAAACCATGCGTGAGCCCCTCTGGATGAACAAAGCTCTGCAAGAATGGCAAGTGTGCCTTTTTAAAAAAAATTCCCCATTGAAACTACAGGGCCTGGACCCCTGCCTCCTACTTAGTGGTTTCTGGGCAATTTGTTGAATGAATAGGAAGCAAAAGTCCAGGAAGATGTCCCTGAGAATGGGCTATTTGAGTTCTATTTTGAAGGATGAATAGAACTCTGTGAACAAAGGTCTAAAAATAATAGTCATCTAAAAAGAAATATGAGCTCATTAAATTTTTTGTAAAGAAATTAGCAGGTGTCTGTCTGTGACGTAGGGGCTTATAGATCTTTAAGGAGGTGGATTTTGTGAAGGATGAGCCTCCCCTGCCCAAAAAAAATATAATAAAATAAAAGAAAGAAAGAAACAGAAAACTAAGAAGTTGCAGGTTTTAGAGCCAATTCTTGCTGCTAGTGACTGTGAGTGCACTGTTTCAGTGCTCTGAGCCAGAGCTTCCACAGCCGCTCTTTGGGAAGAACAGGAGCAGGTGTAATAACACAATTAGGGTTTTGGGCAGCTACGCGTGATAGTCTACAGACTTGTAACTCCACTTTTGTGATTCCTGTATTAAACAAGGGACTGGTTTGATATAGTGGCCTAAGTGGTGGCTTACAACTCTGCGTCTGTTCCTGCACCTACAAATGCGCCATGCACAGTGATGTTGCCAGCAGCTTTAGCCTGAAGTCTTGGCATCCACGGGAGAAGTCCGTCATTTCAGCAATCAAGGATGAGCCAACGATGTTTGGAGCATGAATTCAACACAGTGGCCAGTTGGCCCTGATTTCGGATGTCAAGTTATTTATTTCTTTATTGTGTAGAATAGATCTATTAGTCAAATGGGACCTTTCCATATTTTTGAAATGAGATAGTAGTGCTTAATTCTTGCCATTAATTCTTGTTAGTCTGTCTCACTTTTGTTATTAAAATGCAATCGCATTATCAGCATTGCTTCAGGGCTGGTGGAGGGCAAGTTAATGTGAAGCCTCTACCCCAGAGTTTGACTGGTGAGGACATTGAACAAAAAGGAAGTCCATTACAATGGTTCTATTAAAGTAATTGGAAAAATTACAGATACAATTGAAGTAGAAAGGAGAGAGAGGACTTTGAGGAGGGTGCAGATAGCTTGAGCTTTGGACAGGCTTGTGGGTCCCCTCAGGTGGCTCTCTCTGAGGTCAGGACTGGGAACTCAGGAGTTGTGTGGGCTGAGTAAGTGGGTTGCTATGGAATGAATGAAAAGGGTGCATCAGGGGAAGGAAAGTTGATATACACCAAAACCTAGGAAATTATCCAGAAAAGTTATAGCATGGGTTTGAGCACTGAACAACCTAGGATTAAGTCAATAATGGTAATATTATAGGAAATGCATAAATATAATTTTAATAGATATTACCCCAAAGTTTTCGAAAGGAAGGAATGGTCATTTCTTCAAGGGATAAGACTAACTCATTCTTTCATGTTTTCACTGCTTCCCTCCAACTGGTTATTATGCTGATATGTCATTGCAACACACGTTTTCTAATTTGATTCTGACATCTATTTTGTTAAGCTAATAAATTCATGATTTGTATGCCAAGGTACAAACAATCAAATTTGTACCCTTGGAATCCAGTTTTCATTTCAGTATAAAATAGGATTTTTGGAGAAATCAACTTAAAATATTAATTCCATACTTTGTGAAATGTACACATATGTATAAAAGTTTCAGGAATCTTGACTAAGAAACTGAGCATCCTCCCCCCAGCCTTTGGAAGAGTCCCTTTCCAGTCCTGCCTTCCTCCCTCCTCCCACCAACAATGGCTGCTGTCCTGACTTAGGGCATTAAGGCTAGTTTTAGCAGACTTATGCAGAAATGCATCAGAAAGTGTGTGTTACCTTGTGTCTGGTTCCTTTTTCTTGCACGTGCCATTCATTCGCCTGTTGCGCCATTTATCTGTACTGCTATGAGAAGTAGCATCCCATGTTCTTTGCCATTCCTTCGTTCCCAAATATAAACTTGCCACAGTTCACTTACTCATTGTAATGAGTTTTGTGTAATGGTCAGCATATTGGAATATACAGTGACATTCTGATGCAGTCTTCTAATGTATACATATCGACATTTTTGTTGAATATAGTAACAAATTGTATTTGGATGTGTGTACATTTAGTAGATACTACTAGCTATCAATATGGTTGTATCAGCTTACACATTGTTAGTGTGCAGAAGTTTATTATTTCATATTCTTGGGATGTGGTACTGTCCTTCATTTTAGCCATTCGTTCCAATGAGTGGTGTCATATTATGGTTATAACTTGCATGTATCAGATTATATTAAGTTGGGCATCTTTTCGTGATTATTGTCCTTTGGATAAAATATTTTGATGTGTAATTTGAGACTTAAGTTTCCTTCTTGCTGGGTTTACTGTGTTGTAAAAATATCTCTTGTTCTTGTGAATTTTATGATGACATAAAGAGAGCTTAATTATTTTGTGTGATTTCACCATCTACGACAGTGCCTGGCAACTGGGTGGCCAAAGCACATGTGGGAAAACTCAGGGTCCCCTTGAGTAAGAGTTGATGCTAGGACGTACAACCAAGTTTGTCTACACTGGGGCCTAGGTCCACCTATACTGGGGCCCACGTCCGCCTGTACCGGGGCCCAGATCTGCCTGTACTGGGGCCCAAGTCTGCCTGTACTGGAGCCCAGGTCCGCGTATAGTGGGGCTCAAGTTCTGCCTTTACCCCTAAGTCCACATATACTGGAGCCTAAGTCCACATATACTGGAGCCTAAGTCCACATATACTGGGGCCCAGGTCCGCCTGTACTGGGGTCCACGTCCGCCTATCTTGGGGCCCAAGTCTGCCTAGAGTGGAATTATGTTCAGTCTGCCCGGAAGGTGGTGAATGAGGCTTAGCTAACTCTTCCTTCTCCGTTACACCAGAACCTTTCCCAATGGAATGCTCAGGTGAGCCAATAGCAGAGGAGTTCTGAACAATGGGCATTCTCGCATGGTCCTGGTAGACAGTGCACCTTCCTGACCTAGAAGTTGATTCTCTCTGAAAGGTCTTCTGAATACATTGCAAGGCTCTGCCCTGCTCCCTCCACACCATGACTTATGGTGAGGAGCCTTGCACAGAGATGCTTATCTTTTCACCAAACTGCGTTTAATGTTTCCAAGTAAGTGCTTAGGACTGAACTCTGGTATCTAGAAAGCATGTGATTTGGGGATCCAGTCCTGTACTAAGTCATTTTCATCTGGACTGTTAGGATGTGTCACCATGCTCAAAGGTGTATGTGTATGTGAAGTGCTCAGGATGGTTCCTGAAATCTCACTCAAGGCCAGCCCATGCTATTAAGAGTCATACTTGGTATATATATATATAATCTTGAAATTCAGTAGAGGATAATGGTGTCTAAGTGTTTGGACCAGCAATGACTTTGGGAGGTACTCATGACCAGTGGATTCTGAAGTGAGAGACGAATCAATGGAATAGGTTATGGTTAATTGAACACCGTAATACATTGTAAGCACACTTTGAATTTGGATTTAATTCTTTTACTTGAAAATCTGTGTGTGTGTGTGTGTGTGTGTGTGTGTGTGTGTGACAGAGAGAGAGAGAGAGAAAGAGAGAGAATGGTTCAGAATCTTCTGGGTCTTGAATGTGGGTGCAGTGTTCCCTAGGCATTAGGCCATCCTCTGCTGCTTTACTTTGTTAGCAGGAGGTGAATTGGAAGTGGAACAGTTGGGACATGAACTGGCATCCATATGGAATCTGGCACTCAGGCAGAGGCTTTACCAGCTACACCATGGTGCTGGCCCAGGGCTCTAATTTTAGAGCCTCCATATGCGAGGGAGTGTGGGATCGAAGAGGCTCTTCTTACCTACTCACCTGTGTCTAGACAAGGACATTGTGCTTCCTTGAGGTTTATCTCTTCCCAACCTCACATCTCATTGCCCACTAGTCAGATCTCTTGCAGGGATCATGTGTGTATAACCATGGACTAAGAATGGTGTTTCTTGTCTTCAATAACTGAAAAAATTTCCAAATTAGAATAATACTTTGTTACTTGCAGGGAACAAGTTTGGAAGTGGAGTAGCCAAAACATGAACCAGTGCTAATATAGGATGCTTGTGCTGCATGTGGAGGACCAGCATGCTGTGCTACTGCACCAGCCCTATAAGTGTACTTTGAAAAGCCACATGAGAAATAATGTTCATGGGTTGGTGCCCTTCATATACAAAAAATTCGAAATGAATCTTCAAAATAAATAATATTTGTAAAATCCAATGGAATGTATAATTAAAAACTGCCATGGACTCTAAGTTTGTAAGAGTACAACCAAAATGCAGACCTGAAAACTCTCTCCATGGATACCACTCTTTAGAATAATATTGAGTGTTAGAGAGACACAGAAAGAGAATTCTCAATAACTGTTTCCATCTCCAAATGTTTGCAAAGACTGAGGCTTGGCTGGGCTGAAGCTGGGAGCCAGAGAATCAGTCTGGGCTTTCAGCATTGGTGGCAGCAAATCCAGTTACTTCAGATAAACCGTTGCTGTCCGTAGGATCCACATTAGCAGGAAGCTGGAGTCAGAACCTGGAGCCAGAAGTCAAACCCAGAGAGAGAGGACGTGGGCATCATAACCAGCATCCATACCAGTAGAACAGATGTCCACCCTTCCTCACTCATCCTCTTGAACAAGTGTCTAAATTGTGTGCAAAGAGGTCTAACTTCTAGTGGAAGGGAAGAGAGTCTGGAGCTAGTAGAGATCTGTCACCCCCAGCTGTTGATCCTGGGACAATCGTGGAGCTCAACAGAGCTATCATTTTCCAACGTGAAGATAAGGAGGGCACTTGGGAGCTGTGGATGTTCACGAAAACAGTGTACAAAAATTGTGCAGTTTAACACTGAATACTGAAAGTGGCTACTTTTCTCAAAGTTGGACTTTAAACATGACCAATACTCATTTTATATATAGCCTTGTGTTAGAGGATAGCAAGATACCTAAGAGAAACTTATCTACATATTTTGCTCCCCAAGAAGAAAGTGCAGTCTTCAAGAACAGCATTCATTTTTGTTGTCGTTCGGCTCCAATGCTTCGAAAAATGTCTCTCATGTGTTGATTTAAAATCACTGATTTTTGAATCTGTGAATAGACAGGACATAGATATGAGACTTCTAGAAGTTACAAAATGCAGACAAGGGAGAAAATGGACTAAAATGATAATGCACAGGATGAAAGATAAGACATTGGAATACAGTTATTCCAGTTATACTGGGGAGGATAGACTAAGCCAAGTGCCGGGTGCTGTCTTGAATGTATTGCAGGTATTATGTGTTATGTAAGTGATTCATTCTTAGAGGGGACGATGTTCAGGTCTGATTCTGTGAATTGGAAGTTGATAGCAAGTTAAGGCATTTGCTCAGGACCGCAGAACGAGCAAGTGACCTGTGCTCCTGTGAGTCACCTTTCTGCTGCTCTGTTCAACGATTCCTTCAATTGTGTGTCCTAATTGCTCAGAGATTAATTTTGTCCTGGGCCCTCAATGGAAAATACCATCTCAATTATGTCTTACCATGTGTTGAATTTTGATGTCTGAAAAGTTTGAAGGATAACGTGATTGAGCTGGGGAAAGTTCAGAGGAGCTTTCCTGGGTGTTTTGAGTGAAAAGTTGAGGCCAAGTCAGAGAGGGTCTAGCGTGCTTCAGTTTCTCGATACTGGGAGCCTGATGGAGATATTTGATAAAGGAGTCCGGGAGATTGGCCCTTGGAACCTGGAGATTTAGAGCAGTTTAAATTCCTTTGTCAATGTCATTCATTCTCAGCACCTCCAGGATCCCCCTTGGGACTGTAGCCTCTGGTGCTGTACTAATGAGCTGCCTCTTATCCCTTGGCTTCAGCAACTTCAATCACTGCCTGATTTGAAGGTGGTCTCCCGCCTTGCTCCTTGGGAAGCCTGGTGTAAATCTTGAGAGCCGGACTTCCACCATAGCTGCTGCTACCTCACTGGGTTGGAGAGCTCTTTCTCCTTCTGGGTCTCAGTTCCCAAACTCTAAATTGAAAGAACTGACCTGGAAAGTTCTCCCCTGGGCAGAGAGTCTATGATTAAAATCCTTTGTCATTGTCACTGGCAATAGCTAAACTGGGAGCTGTGAGTTGTGGCAGGTTCAGGGCCTTTTCGACATCTTAGAAAAGCATCTGCTCACTGGACTCCCGCCCTGGGATAGATACTACGCAACACTGTTTTTCTCAAGGTGACACAGTCCAGCAACTCAGATTTACACAAATTGAACTGTTTCCTTTAGTTAAACCTCATTTCTGTTCTAACCCCTAGCCCACAGAAAGCAAGAGAAAATTCCAGAGTGTCTCACTTCTCTGTGGGGTGCAAGCAAACATCTTGCACAGAGCTCACATCTTTGGAGAGACGGATGCGGGGTGGAGAGTGGGTGGTTAGCCCCTAATCATGAGATGCGCTCATCATCGTCCTCTGTGGGATCTTCAGCCTCTTAAATAAGGGATCCCACTTCTGGATCTGTGGTTCATGTAAGGTCATTTGACAGGAATCTTGTTGCTGCTTGGTGAATTCAAGGACCCTGTTGTGTCTCCAGCCCGAGGGCAAGGGCACAGGCACTGTTTGAAGAGTTTCTCTAACAGCTTTGGGCTGTCCAAGGGTGGGCAAGCCAGGGGGCGTTTGACGGGACAAGTATCAGTGCCAAAACCATCCCTTCTTCCTACTCTCAGATTTCTCTGGTCCAGCTCAGCTGTATCTAGTCTGTAGGACTGGGGGGTGGGGACTCATCTCTTAATGAGCAAGTATTCATGCCCAAACCCTTTGATTTTTGGAAACTCTAAATTGTTTACTTTTAAATTACAGTCTTTCTAGTTAAATTCAAAAGTCTGTTTTGAAGTTTAATATCAAGGACCCTTATTATGCCTAGAGTTGTAATGTGCCACTTCTCCTGCTGGTTTAGGAGATGCAGAACGCCCCCATTATCTCAAATAGAAGGCAGTGCAGTGTCTACAGTGTGTCCTGAAAGAAATGATCTGTGCTGATGTCAGTATTTTCTGGCATTCATATTGTTTGTTTTTTATGTCATTACTACCATGCTTTGGATTTGGCTTTCAGGGATCCAGGTGACTTGTCACATGTTCACCCCCTAGGGAGAGAGCATGTCGTAAATCCTCCCTACTCATTGCTTACGTGGAAAATGGATGATATGTGTTGGTGACAATGAGTGTCCCATATTTGGGGTGAGTGTACATGTGCCCCTGTGTGTGTGTGCCCCTGTGTGTGTGCCCCTGTGTGTGTGCCCCTGTGTGTGTGCCCCTCTGTGTGTGTGCCCCTCTGTGTGTGTGCCCCTGTGTGTGTGCCCCTGTGCGTGTGCCCCTGTGTGTGCCCCTCTGTGTGTGCCCCTCTGTGTGTGTGCCCCTCTGTGTGTGTGCCCCTCTGTGTGTGCATTCCTGTGTGTGCCTCTCTGTGTGTGCCCCTCTGTGTATGTGCCCCTGTGTGTGCCCCTGTGTGTGTGCATTCCTGTGTGTGCCCTCTCTGTGTGTGTGCCCCTGTGTGTGCCCCTCTGTGTGTGCCCCTCTGTGTGTGTGCCCCTCTGTGTGTGCCCCTGTGTGTGTGCCCCTCTGTGTGTGTGCCCCTGTGTGTGTGCCCCTATGTATGTGTGCCCCTCTGTGTGTGTGCCCCTCTGTGTATGTGCCCCTGTGTATGTGCCCCTGTGTGTGTGTGCCCCTGTGTGTGTGTCCCTGTGTGTGTGCCCCTGTGTGTGTGTGCCCCGTGTGTGTGCCCCTGTGTGTGTCCCTGTGTGTGTGCCCCTCTGTGTGTGTGCCCCTCTGTGTGTGTGCCCCTCTGTGTATGTGCCCCTGTGTATGTGCCCCTGTGTGTGTGCCCCTGTGTGTGTGTGCCCCTGTGTGTGTGTGCCCCTGTGTGTGTTTGCCCCTGTGTGTACCCCTGTGTGTATGTGCCCCTGTGTGTGTTTGCCCCTGTGTGTGTGCCCCTGTGTTTGTGCCCCTGTGTGTGCCCCTGTGTGTGCCCCTCTGTGTGTGTGCCCCTCTCTGTATATGTCCCTGTGTTTGTGCCCTCTGTGTGTGTGTGCCCCTGTGTGTGTGTGCCCCTGTGTGTGTGTGCCCCTGTGTGTGTGCCCCTGTGTGTGTGCCCCTGTTTGTGTGCCCCTGTGTGTGCCCCTCTGTGTGTGTGCCCCTGTGTGTGCCATTGTGTGTGTTTCCCTGTGTGCCCCTCTGAGTGTGTGTCACTTGTGTATGCCTCTGTTTGTGTGTGCCCCTCTCTGTATGCCTCTGTATGTGCCCCTATGTGTGTGCCCTTGTGTGTCTGTTCTTGTGTGTGTGTGTGTCTCAGGGTGTGCCCTGTGTGTGTGTGTGCCTCTATGTGTGCACCCCATGTGTATGCATGCCTCTGTGTGAGTGTGTACACCCCTTTGTATGTGCCCCTGTGTGTGTGTGTGCATATGGAGATTAAGTAGATAAGAATATTAAATGGACATTGGAGTTCCCAAGTTTTTTGAAGTCATTGATGTGCAGACATTTATAGTGAGATCAGACTTTGGGCACAATATGTTCTGGGTCCTGAAAATAAAATCAGTGTTAGAGTTATGGTTCTGGGAGTTGCGGCCTTGGCTAGGCAAGGTAAAGGAATCAGGGAAAATGCTTATTTTGTTTCTTCCAGGTGTTTTGTTTGTTGTCTCACTAGCAGCTAAAGCGTGATGAGGGCAATGTTGTAGACCTCGCTAAGATGACTGTTGACATCAAGCTGGGCACTGAATTTGGAATTATTTTCTAATGCAGAAGTGAATGGCTTTTGAATGTCTGTTGAAATTGCCTGTCACGTGTTCAACAGAGAATTAGTTTGGACCCTCCCTCATGCTTTATTTGTACTCACTTAATCCTTCAGTGGAGAGTACTTAAGCACTGAGAATGTGAGATAAGCACACCACAGGTTGCATTTTAGTTGTTTAGTGTTTTTAAGAAAAACGAATAATTTTCAATAGTTGTATGCTTAAACTGCTTCCCAGATTGCGGAGAGGGACAATTAAGCCGAAGGAGATCTAGAGGGATGGGTTTCTGAGTTACTGGATGACCCTAATTGTGTGTCATTAAAAATGCGTGAGAAGTATCCAGAAGGTAGAATGTTTCAAAATGGAGGGAACACTTAAGCAATTGCTTGGTGTTGGAGTCAAAGATGGCTGACCGGGGTAGGAAGGTGCAGCCCTAAATGGAGAGAGGGTGGCAGGAGAAAAGCAGGTGCTGTGCAGAGAAAGCAGAGAAAAATCATTGCATTCGATGAACGGAGTTTGCAGGAGGCCTGTGGAGTGAGGGCAGAGCTGCACGGGTGACGAAGATCTGTTGAAAAGGCCCCGGGTGGCAGCCCATGGGCGAGAGGAGGATGAGCCTTGGGAGCCGTGGGAAGGTGAGCCAACCAGGAAGCTCGTAGACTTGGAGATGACACAGAGAGCTTGAGCAGCCAAACTCCCATAGGAGTGTCCCAGAGAGGGAACGTGCATGTGGAAGTTACAGAACCAAACTGCGGTCCCCAGCAGCTGTGGGGGAAGCAAAACAGCAGAAAGCATGGGCAGTCAAACACCCCCCGATTGCAGACTTGCCAGTGTGGAGTGAACCAGCCAAGGGAGGGAATAGGGAGATGGGACCAAAGTATAGGCCCAGCACAGTAGCCTAGTGGTTAAATCCTCACCTTGCAACTACTGAGATCCCATCTGGGTGCCAGTTCATGCCCAGATTGCTCCACTTCCTATTTGGCTCCCTGCTTGTGGTCTGGGAAAGCAGTCTAGGACAGCCCAAAGCCTTGGGACCCTGTACCCGCATGGGAGACCTGGAAGAAATTCCTGGTTCCTAGATTCAGATCAGCTCAGCTCTGACCATTGCAGCCACTTAGGGAGTAAGTCAGCGGATGGAAGATCTTTGTCTTTCCTTCTCTCCGTAAATCTACCTTTTCAATTAAAAAAATAAGTCTTTAAAAAGAAAAAAGAAAGTAGAGTCCACCTCAGATGCAGTGGCTCTGCACCCTAAGCACACTGAGATTCCGGGGGCACCTGAGAGGGTGTGGACAGCTAGGCGCTGAGACAGCATCTGGATCAGCTACACAGATCCTAGTTAGTAAACCAGAAACAGAGGCCCAGTGCGAAAGCGTAGGTGCAACTAGAACCCTGTTGTGTGGATTCCCATGCCTAGAGCATGCACAAGACAGGAGTGGGGAGTGAAGTGAAGGCAGCTTGGACAAGGATAAACAGTGCACAGCCTGGGCGCAGGCTACTGTGATAGGGAGTCAGGCTTGGTGACATCCGTGGGAAGGGTGAGAAGCAGCAAAGGTGAGTGTGCCAGCAGGTCAGGTGTGCCTGGCAGCATGAGAGAGGATCAAAGAGCAGTCGGTGTGCAGACAAAAGAGGCTGGTGTGCAAGTGGGGTGAGACAGGGTGAGACTCAGATAATCAGGAGTGTGGCTTTGTGGCTCCACCGCAGTTCTGGAGCCTGCATCAAGGCCCACCCCGGCCCCTGCCACACAGGAGACCAACACCAGCACAGAGAGCCCCAGTGCTGTAATAGGAGACCCAGTTGCATGGCAGAGATTTCTGTCACCAGGTAACATTAAAGGAAGGGAAATCTGGCTTGGAGTCCAGGGAACCCCACCCTAAAAGTAAAAGGGGAGCTTCCCTTTGCTAATGTCTTTGAGTAGATTTGGAAGATTTGAGGTAAGCCATTCACAGCTCCTTTGTCTCCCAGACCAACAGTTATCGGACACCAGCTAGGGCAGAGTAAGAAAAAAACCAAAAAGCAGTGCAGTTTCCAGTCAGGGCAGTGAGCTCTCCCTTCCCAGGTGCCACTGAACCCGTGAATGGGAGAGATGCTAAGCAGACAAAGGCAGCGTTGTGACCTGAGAGTGCCCAGGGATGAAAGAGGCAACCATGGCAACACTGTCTGTGGATACTATGCAGGACCAAAGCACGGGAACCGAGGTTGGAGCCCACCAGAGTGACCACCAGGAACATGGTAACTTTTCTCCATCTTTTAATGTCTTCTTCTATTTATTTTTATTTTTATTATCATTGTTTCATAGTTTCCCTCATAGAGGGAGTCCTCTTTAAAATAGTGGAGAAGAACCTTAAATATCTTGGAATTAACCTACCCAGTATCATGGAAGACCTCTATGAGGGAAACTATGAAATATGTTCGTGCAATGGTAGAATTAATATCACCAAAATGTCCATATTGCCAAAAACAATACACAGATTTAATGCAGTCTCAGTCCAAATCACTTTCGTTCTTTGCAGAGCTTGAAAGTTGATACACAAATTTATCTGGGCGCACAAGATAGAACGAATAGTCAAAGCTATGTTGAAAAATGAAAGTAAAACTGGAGAAGCCCCATTGCTGACACCCTATGGGGCAGAGGTCTTTGAAGCAGACTGGTGCAGGTGCAGAAACAGAGACAATCAGTGGAACAGGACGAAGACCCCAGAGTAAACCCGTATAGAGGCAACTGGTCTTTGACAGGAGAACTGAAAATAACCCAGGGGGAAAATTGTTCTCTTGAACAAATGCTGTTGGGCCAATTGGGTAGCTGCACACAGAAGTAAGACACAAGATCCCCACCTCTATCACAATACCAAAAAAAAAAAGTCTGAATGGATAAATGACCTAAATCTACAGGCAGAAACCATCCATCTACTAGAAGAAAGCACAGGAAGCACTCTACAAGATGCAGGCAATGGCAATAACTTCCTAGAACAGTCAAGAAAAGCTTCAGCCAGTCCTAGCTCTCTGTTGCAGCCATCTGGGGAGTGAACAAATGGATGGGAGAGCCCCTTCCCTCTCTCTCTCTGCCATCTGAACACATTTAAAAAGTTAAGAAAATAATTAAAAACTGTTCGTTGAAAAGCTGTTTTATGTCTTCTATTTTGAAGTTTCTGTCAGGATAGTGAGAAACTGTAAGAGCAAACTAAAAACATACAGCATTTGGACATTGTGGAGACCACCCAGCCACAGGGAAAAGCATGGTGGTTTCCATTCACTGAGTACCTAGTGTGAATGAGGCATCATTTATCTTGACCCAGATTACCCAGAAAAAGAGTCTGAAACAACGGCTGATGCACACACAGCATTGATGCACACACAGCATTGAGTAGGCCATGGTGATAGCTGGGAGTGGGAGAGAGGATTGTGGAGGGGGGTGAGGCACTGAAGAAGAGAGTACCAATGTGGGTCACATTGGTGTGACCATCTTGACCAATTCCTGCAGAGCAGTGCCTGAAAGGCAGGGTGAGATGCATCTCAGGATGTCAGTGCCAGCTGGCAGCCGAGGGGAAGTCATTTACCCACTGTTGGTGGTCGTGGGTCAAAGATATGCTACACAGCAAGTTAACTTCCCTACTAAATGGATACGAATGAGTACACAGTGGATGGAAAGAGGGAAGACCCACAAGGGAGAAGCAGGTAGGTAGCCTCAGAGTCCTCCGATGTGGGGGTGACTGCAGCCTGCCCAGAAACGGTCACCTCAGAGATGCTTTAAATGGGATCCAGTAGATGCCAGGAGGATCTGAGGTGCTGTAAGAGGGGCAGCTGATCTAATCAGTGTAGTCGTTATCTCAGCTGTGTAACAGTCTCCCCACATCCACCCACTACAGGAAATGACACCATCTTAGTCTTCTGTGCTCAGGAAGCTGGGTGTGGCTCAGCTGGGTGGTCCAGCCTGAGTCTCTGATGGGGCCACAGTGGGGATGTTGCCTGGAACCTCAGCCCACTTGAGTTCCCCTAAATGACTGTTCGATTCAGGCTGATGGCTGGAGGCTTCCTTCAACTCCTTGTCCATGTAACTTTCTTCACAGGGCAGAACACTCCAGGCACCAGGCTTTTATCAGAATGAGTGAGAGAGAGCTAGCAAGGCAGACTTCCACGTGATCTTGGGACAGGATTTCACAAGGGCACAGGCACCAGGAATTGAGGTCCTGAGCTATCTGAGAAGTAGCTTGTCCTGCCACAGAAACCATATTGTGTTTCATAAGCATGAATGTTGCAGGGACACGGTCTTTGACTTGCAGCCTTCATATCGCCTCTTCCTTCTGGAGTCTGTCCTGGTAATGTCTAACACCCACTTAGAGAAATATTTGCTTTTTCTAGTTTGTCCTCACACATAGTAATGCCTGTATCATCCAGTGGTTTGGGGGCTTGGTTTTGCATGTGTGGAGCTGTGGAAACTGCTCGCTCCATGGCAACTATGTTGACAGTGCCTTATTCATTGTGTGAAGGACAGGCCTCCACAACAGGTTGGAGTGTGGGCCCTGAGACTGGGTTTTGGGTGCAAGTTCCATCTCCAGAACCATCAGCAATGGACATCAATTCTTGGGCTGCCTTCCTATTCAGTGGCATAGCAGCATTAGCCATCTTATAGTGCTAGATTGAAAGCTGCTCAGCTAAAACTCGAAAAGCACTCGCAACAGTGCAAGGTTACTTGCAGTTTTCTCTGTGTACCCTGCTCCCTGTATTTTCAACCTTGAGGTTCTTGTTGGTGGAACTGTCCTTTGCATGATAGAATGTTTAGCAACATCCAGCCTCTGTGTGTTAAATACTGGTGGCATTCTCAAGCTGTGAAGCCAAAAATGTCTCTAGACATCGTCAGCACACTCACGCCTTAGTTGAGATTGGCTGTCCTATATCAGCCAAAAGCTTGGGAAATTTTTTGAATGACATATTGGATGAATACCAAGAGGGGTGTGTGTGTGTATGTGTGTGTGTGTGAGAGAGAGAGAGAAAGAGAGAGAGAGAGAGAGACAGAGAGACAGAGAGAGACATGCAGGAGAATTCACAGAAGTGTATAGAGCATGGTGGGTAATGTCTGGCTCATGGATCATATAAGGCCTATGATATCATTAGGTCTGGGGCTCTGCCAAGGCAAGCACAAACAGGATTCCAAATTCAATGAATCTGGAGCAGGCTAATTTTTGAGCTGGTGATGTTGTATGGCCAACAAGTGATGTTATAAATATCCAAATGGCTCTTGGGAGAGGAAATTCTCCCCACCTGTGATGTAGAACGGGCTGAAGGAACCAAGAACTCAGGGTTAGTCGGCTCACAGTACAGGTCAAGTTCACGGACATCGGGACACTTAGGCTCTCTTGTTCAGTTTTCTCATCCATGGGACAAAACTCAAAATTCTTGTTTTCTAGAGAGATATTTGGTCTGGTAGTTAAGATTCTCATGTTCTTTATCAGAGTACTTAGGCTTGACACTTGACTCTGTTTCAGTAATGTCAGCCTCCTGCTCAAGGAAGGCAGCAGGTGACGGCTTAAGTAGTTAGGATACTACTACTCATGACCGGGATTTAGTTCCTGGGCCCCGATCCAGCCCCAGACGTTAGAAACACGTGTGGAGTTAACTGATGAATAGGAACTCTCTGTGTATCTGTTATGTGCTGCATATCATTCTTTAAAAATTAAAGTATTCGATTTTCTAAATTCTTGTAAGGACAAATGAAACAGAATCAGGAAACTTTTTTTCATCGAAGCAGGTGATGGCATGAAGAGGTCTGTATTCATGAGTGAACATTTGATAAGCCACTTGCATACACCCTCTTGGGAAGCTTGACTTGTGCACAGGTGGCTGTCCAAGGAGGTTGGGTTTGGCCACCCAGAGAGTGAGTTCAGCTACGTAACCTGAGAGTGGAAAGTGAGAGGGGTCGTATCTGCACATGGAAAGGTTCACTGGGAGAAGGGCCGGAGGGGCTTGTTTCTGAGGAGAAACTTGCCGAGTTGTCTCACAGAATCAAGGTGAGCTATATAATGGGATGGATGAATATTTCCTCATCTTAGTGTGCACTGCTGTAACAAATGCCACATGTGGGGCAGCTTAAATAACCAACTCTCATTTCCCATAGTTCCTGACTCTGAATCATCTAAGATCCAGGATATCTGGTGAGGGCTGCTTCTGGTGTGTCCTCATCTAGCCAGGTGACAGAGGTCATCTCTCTTATGCTTTTTTTTATGAGAAAAAAATCTGTCCTTGAGGGCTCTGCCCTGCAGCTCCACAGTCCATGACTTGGATGGCAAGGGCTTTACTAAATGAGTATGGTCCGTTTGGGGCTGGGTGAGGTGGGAGGGGGTGCAGGAACACAAGCAGTCAGTGCCTTGACTTCATTTCCCTCAAATTCCAGTTGAGCTTGCATTTGCTTACTTTGCAATCTTGGTGGCTGAGAATGACCACTGTGGATCCAGATGCCATGGTGAGCTCCAGCCCTGGTCTTTCCTGCCACAGTGCTGGTCTCCATCAGTTAATTGTTTCACATCCTGGCCCAAACAGTTAGTGCTGTGGTCTGGAGTTTCTCTCTCTCTTGCTAGGGGATCATCATGGGTCACACTTTGTAAACTGGTCCAGACTTGGTATAAATTTCTGTGGTATAAATTTCTTGGTATAAATTTCTGCAATGATGGGGTAGGTTTGCTATCTTAATTTTGCCCCCAAGTTTCTTCCCTGGATGGCATTTCTTGCCATGAGTCACATCCATCACCAGGCATTTGGCAAGGAAATGCTTTGGGTCATCATCTTTGTATTGCATGAAACAGGTCCCATGGCTGTGTGAGCTGAGGTTCAAAGGCTGTTTTGCTTTCTTGCTGTTGGAGGCTGGGAGTAGATGTGAAAATATCCCTGGGACCGGCATTTGGCTTAGCGCCTGGCTGGTAAACAGATGGGTTTCTTTCACGCCCGTTGCTGTCACTTAGGAAGGAAGGCAGCATGAGTGCCTTGTGCCTCCTTGCTCGTGGTTCACACTCTAGGGTGAAGATTCCAGACAAGGCAGCCAGGGCTCAGCATATTTCTGCAACTTGCTCAAGGCCGTGTAGTTCATAGATCATCAGCCTAAGTGCTAGCACACAGGATAAGATTTGCTTCATCAGGGAAGGTGTGGGGACAACCTGTACTGGATTTGCCTGTAATGTAGTGGAAAGGTTCGTCATAGCAGAGCTTCTGAGAAATCTTGCAGTCTCAATATCTGGTTGACCTAATGTGTTCCCAGCTGGGTTGACCATGCAGCCTCTTTTGCTATAAAGCTATCCACTATTTTACATTAATCTAGTTCACAACTTTGGAAATACTCAACTTCAGGAGTCATGAGAACGCTTCCTTTGACCGGTAACCATTTCATGAAGTTCCTGGATTTCCAAGTTGTTCTTTAAGTGCATTGTCTTAGGGGGTCTTTTTTTTTTAAGATTTATTTTATTTTTATTGGAAAGTCAGATATATATAGAGGAGGAGAGACAAAGAGGAAGATCTTACACCTGATGATTCACTCCCCAAGTGAGTGCAACGGCCGGTGCTAGGTCTCCCACACGGGTGCAGAGTTCCAAAGCTTTGGGCTGTCTCGATTGCTTTCGTGGAGCTGCTGGGATTAGAACCAGTGCCCATATAGAATCCTGGCACGTTCAAGGCGAGGACTGTCGCCGTTGGGTGCATGTCTTAGGTGGTCTTTCAGGAGATCTTAAAGTAGTTAATGGTTTAGCTATTGCAAGGTCTGCAAACCTTGGGAAATAAGCTGTGAATAGTTTGCCAGCATCTGCAACCCCTAAACTAAGATGATGCTTCTTACACTTGCTTATTTTTGGTGGGGAGTGGGATAACAGGTGTTTTCTATCCGTGTAGATTGAGGCTGGGTGGTCCAGGGAGAAAGGTCATAGCAACGTTGGGAAGTGATGAGTTCTGTATGTTGGAACAGCATGCTAAGGATGGAGAGGGAATTCCTCAGCTTGTATCAGGCACTCCTTTTATACTTGGGATCCTGCCAGAGAGTAGGAGTGTGACCCACTTTTCCTTGATTCATCCCTCCCAGCCCTCCTCTTCTCGTTCTTCCCACTTCCTTCCAGCGGTGGTGGGTGGAGGGTGAGGCTAGGTAAACTGGAGGAAACACTGGGCATGAAATGACCAGACTTCTGAAGTTGAGTGCCCAGTCTGATCTCCACACTTCTCCCTGTGCCAGCACTCCAGCACAGGTGCTAAGCAGTAGCTAAGGGCTTGGTATGTGGCAGAATCCTTTGGGTTCTGGACCTGCTGGTCACTGACACTCAGTATCCCCCACTCCATCTGTCTCAGTGTTTTATATAGCTGTAACAGAACTGTAGAGGATAGGTAAACTTTAAACAATGGGAGATATATTTGGCTCACATGTCTGAAGGTCTCAAATCCAATATCAAGGCACCACACTGATAAGGGACTTTCTGCAGGGCCTATCATGACAGAAGACATCATGGGGTGAGACAGAACAATTGTGCAAGCCTGTCTCTCTTCTGATTCTTGTAAAGGCACTAAAACTTTCTTCAGGCTCTTAGCCTCAGGCCCTAATCTATTCCTGGCCACCAATAGATTGACCCCCAAAGTCCCACTGCTGCACATCAGCACATGCATTTATGGATTTACTGACATGAACTTTTGGGGGACACTTTGAAGCCATTGGATTCTCTGATCTGGGGTGTCCCAGAAGTGGCTCTTAGCTGAGCTTGGCCAGGCTTCTTTAGATTTCTGGGAGAATGCAGCCAAGCATTGCTCTGCTGCCATTGCACACAAAGCCCACATTCCAGTGAGATGCAGCATTGGAGACTTCGCCCAGCAACATCCGTTCACCCTGATGATATTTACTGAATCTTTGCATGGTGTCAGACACTGCCGTGGGTTCTGGGGAATAGTTAGGAATAAACACAGTGAATGAGAGATTATGAATGCATCAGGTAAGCTCTGAGGAGGGCACACAGGCATGTGGGAAGCAAAGAGTGTTTGCTAATCAAAGGTCAGCTTCAAGAGAATTCTTTTTATAAAATATGTAGTTTGCCAGGAAAATTTCAAAGGATGGTGAGGCGTATACACAGTTGATCTTTATAACCTTTCCCGAAACATGCTCTTCCTGGCCAGACCAGGCAAGCTCGAGGATTCCTTCTGTCACGATGACTCTGTGCACTTCATGCCACGTGCTCTCACATCAGGGTTGGATGGGTATGACCTGAGTGTTTTGGTTGTGAATTTTGATACGAATATAATTATTCACCGGGAAGCCTGTGTCAATCAATTTCCAAGGGTCTATTAACCCTGGGGAATTATTAGGTAATGACAGCAGTTTGTTCTGTCATGCAGTGAAGACTAATTGGAGATCTCGGATGCCCCGCATTATTCTAGACTTGGGCGATGCAGAAATGAAGTGACTGTGCTCCATGTTTGGCAATGCCAGTGGGCAGAGGCTTGTCCCAGCCAGCTGTAGGACCCACAGAAGAGCTTTGCTCTTTCAACCCCAGTAACCCCAGTCAGGGCCTCCCATGTTCCTTCAGTGAATTAAAGAATGTCTGCTTTTCCTTGGGAGCTGAGGGTTACTTTCTCAAAACCTCTTGATCCACAAGAAGTGGTTGGGCAGAGATGAGAAGGCCTTTCTACACAGAGTGAATGCAGGGGTTATGGTCTGCCACTGAATGAAGATCATCTCTCTGAGCCTTGTCTGTCTTGTTAGGATTGACAGTCAGGTGTATTGAAGAGGGTTACTGTGGGCAAGGGATGCTCCTGTAATGTGTTGTGAGCATGCAGATGCTTCTGGGAGTGAGTGGGGACATTGTTTATAACTCACAATGGCACTGTTTGTTGACTGAGAGGGTCCCAGGAAAATAAAGATGTGTGGATTAATTAAAGTGATGCTGTGCAGTGGGAGCCCTAGAGAGGGTTTTTAGAAATTATTTTTATTACTCTCGTTATTGTTTTAATAATGACACGGCTGGGGGTAAGTGTGTGGAAGAAAGAGGTTGAAGGAGCTGTTTTGAGAATTCTGGAAGCCGATTGGAGTTGTGCTAACAAGTTACTCCGGGTCAGTCTTTGAGTCCGATCTGTGGGCATCGTGTTGGATTCTGAATTCTGCAGGTTGGGTAGTGGACTAACAACCAGGAAAGACCTCTTCTGGTCTGACCACTGATAATCCACTGACTTTCATCTTTTTTAAATCATATTTAAAATAAAACATCACTAATTGTGTGCTCCCCGTATCCCTCCTCCCATCCTGCAGCCTCCTGGAACTTCTGATCTCTGCCCCATCCTCAGGTAAACCCCACTGCACACCGTGGGGTGGGTCCTCAGTTGGGCGAGTTGGATGGGTCCCTCTGGGTCCATAAAAGTGGCTGATTTCTGTTCAAAGCCACACTCTCCCTGCACTGAGTGCATCTGTTCCTGGTTACCTGCCTGCAGGGGTGGGAGGGAAGGTAATAAGGTTTTGACATGTAAATGAGCAGAGTTTCTGCGAAATCATCCATAGAGGATCTGCTATTTTTAGCATCACCCTGCAGGCTACAGATCCATTCTTCTACCCTTGAACATCCAGCCCATGTCTCCTCTGGTGCGGACTGGGACACCAAGGGCCTATCAGAGCACTGGTGCTGGAGGTGGGGGAGAGGCAGAGTCTGTGTTTTACACAAAATGTGAAGCAGTTTAACTGAGATCACCCAGTTTTTGACTAGAAGAGCCAGTATATGGGAGTGCCCCTCCCTGCCCACTGCCCCCGCTGTTCCCTGTCTGACCTTGCCTTTGTGTTGTGTTGTAGCTGAGCACCTGCTGTTTTAGTCCAGTGTGTTGTAGCTGAGCACCTGCTGTTTTAGTCCAGTGTGCAAGGTGCAGGCAGCCAGCCTGTGCCGTCTCAGCTGTGAGGATAGAAGCTCTGCTCACAGGAGAGGGTGGCTTCCCTGGCTGGGTGGGCTGTCCTGGAGTGGTAGCTCTTGTTCGTTCCAGCCACACCTGGCAGGGGCTGGCAGCACCTGGTTCTCTGAGGCTGAAAGACCCAAGCACAAGTGATCTTCAGAGGAAAAAATCTTACTTTCAGACCCCTGGGTCCCCTTTGTGGGAAAAGGTCCTCCTGTGCAGTCTGAGCAAGGAGTGAATCCCATCGTGGCTGAGCCTGGCAGTCAGAGCTGAGGCCTGGGGTTGAAGAGTGGCAGCTGATAGTTTTTGGAATCAGTCACAATGTAATGATTTCTACTGAGCTGTGGTGTACATACAGAACGTAGCACAAGCAGGTGTGTGGTTAGAGATCACATTCTTTGTAACTGAGTTGAAATTACGGGACATCAATGAACCACTTTGACTTGTTCAGTTTATTTACATTTAGCACCTGATGTAAAACCATGCTGTCTGTTTAATTCCAAAACGTAGTCATCACCCAGAAGGAAACCCATGCTTTAAGCAGTCGCTCCCAACTCCATAGTCCCAGGAAACCCCCAAATCCATCACGTTTATGGGCTCCCTTCTGGACATTTCAGGTGGATGGATTCACACATGCTTGTCTTTGATTCTGTTGTTTTCACTCGGGGAGTTTTGCATCTGGCTGACTGGTTTCATCATATTGGAGAGTATTTCACCTGTTCCAGAACTGGTCCCACATAGAATTACGAACTACTGCTGTGGACTTTGAATTGATTATGGCATCCCATTCAGTTCACAGTCAGCTTAGGGCTGGGATGACTGCCAGGCAAGGTGGGTAACAGCACCACAATCTAAGGCTTAGGACAGCCATTCCTTGGCAAGAGTCAGGGAAACCCATCTGATACATTGCAGGTGGCACCTGGACCTTGTGTTTATGTGACTGAATTATCGCTGTCATCTGTGGTCATAGGCCCAGGGGCATCACTGTCTTTTGAAACATATGCAGGTACTGCCTGGAGGTGGAACAGGTAACCAGATAATAGTTCTGACTGGCCAAGCTGTGGGCCTTTCTCTGGTTGAAGTGGTAAAGGCCGGGGGAGTCCAGGGTCCTGCAGCCCTGGGGGGAGGGCTGTCCTTGTATGGAAAGGTGGGCAGATGAGAAGGTTACAGTGACAGGCTCTGCTCCAGTCACCATAGCTGCACTTGTTATTGAATAGATTCCTTTCCATGGCCTCTAATTCCCTGGTTTGAATTGTCACACAATGGATACATTTGTAGAACAGTACTTGTTGGTTATCCAGTAGCATTGGAGGATAGCTGTGCTGGATGCTGGGGAGAGAGGGAACATCTAGTTCTCTGCTTTGTCCCATCATCACACCCATCATCCCTCATTCAGCGGGGGCTTGGCAGATAAGGCCCAGCTCAGACACAATCAACAACATGTCACACTTCCTGCTAGGGACTTTCCAACAAAGCTAAGGCACGCTTGCTGGTCTTCTCTCTCCCTGTCCTCCTTCAGTGTATATAATTTTGATTTTGATGGAGTCTGCCTCATTCTGCCCACCAGGCTTCGATCTGTGGATACCCTGCAAATGTATGCTATGTGTTTATGGCTATGGAGGAGACAACAGTTACTGTGGCGTCGTTGATTCTTTAACCAAGGCTGCCAGTGGGGAGCAGTGCCTGTGCCCTGGTCCCTGTCTGACCACAGAGTCCATGCCATCTGCAGGAAACAGAGATGCCATTTGTGGCATGACTGGTTAAACTAAAGTCTGTGAACAAGACAATGTGGGGTGTAAACATATCCGGAAAGCCTGCTGGTCAGGATTACAACCCTCATTGCCCTCAGTCCCCTTTGCAAGGTTTTCGGCGGGATAATTATATTGGTCTGTTTGCTTTGTTAATTTTGGATCTGAGTCAACCATCGTAGACACATGGATAAGGTAGCTACTGCGTTCATCTTGGAGACAATGAAAATTAAAGGTCACAGTGCTGAGGAGTGCCTAACATCTTGTCTTGTTAAGCAGCAGGAAATCAAAGTCTTCAGGAGTTCAGGATTTTTCTTCTTTCTGTCTCCAAAGCATAGAACTTGATCTTCTTCACTTTTGAAAGTACTGTGTAAAATATTTTATCTGGCACATCTTTTTAAAAAGAATTTTTAAAGCAGTATCAATATGCTTTCTAAAAGGATTTAGTTTATTTTGTTGGAAATGGCAGATATACAGAGAAAAGGAAATACAGAGAGAAGGATCTTCTGTCCACTGGTCGTTCCCTGAGTGGCCATGACAGTTGCAGCTGAGCTGATCTAAGCCCGGGGCCAGGAGCTTCTTCCTGGTCTCCCTCGCAGGTGCAGGGTCCCAAGGCTTTGGGTCATCCTCTGCTGCTTTCCCAGGCCACCTGCAGGGAGCTGGATAGGAAGTGGAGCAGCTGGGATATGAACCAGTACTCATATGGGATCCCAGCGGATGCAAGAGGATTTAAGCCATTAGGCTGTCACACCAGGCCCTAGTTGGCACATCTTATATGCTCAGTAAACATTTGCATAAACAAAATTTGTGCCCAGAGAGAGCCTTCTGAGCCCTTACACGCATCCGCTGTGGGGCCAGATCAAGTACTGTGATGAAACAGGGTGGAAGCTGAGACAAGCTCAGCGATACCTAAGGCCGTGTAGGTGGCCAGAGAGTACGTCCAGCCCTGCGGTGTGTGACCCTGTGTTTTCCTCTTGCCCTGGAACACTTACGCTTCTGTAGCACTCTGCTTGACTCAGAGTAAACATACATCTTCAGTGCAACCTCGGGGGAGACTTTCTCCCTAAACCAGCAGGTGCACCTTCTCTGAGCCAGGATCCTTCTGTTCTGGGGTTGGAGATTGTGCTGGGGAGCTCCCGGAACACCCAACATCTGTGAAGGGGACTGGAGAATAGAGATAATGGCCTGGCTGGGCAGGCACAGTTTTTCCGTAACTGAAGACATTTAAATGTCACTGATGTAACTCTAGGCTTACTAAATAAATAGTACAGACCCAGGGCATGTTTTCCTTGCAGAAGCTGGCACCACGGGGGAAGGGAGAATGAGGTAACTCACTACACTGCTGGCAGCTGGTTAGATTAGGGAAGGCAGTGTCAAGAATGTCAGGGAATTGTGGAGAAATGAAGGGGAATAGCAGGGACTCAAATCCTATCCATGGAGCGCGCTGCTCACTTTCTCTCCCTCTGAGGTACGTTGGATCTGCCTGGTGTCTTGCTTGTGCACAGTGGGCCTTTGCTCACAAGTGTGGCTGTTTTCATGAGCAGGATCTCTGCTCCTCGGACTTGTCAATGACATAGGACTACAAATGCTTACAGGCTGTTGTGAGGTTGAGTGAGTGCCTATGCAAGGCTATCAGAGCCTGGGAGGTACTTGATGAACACTCAATATTCTCTGAAATAAAATGCCTCAGATCACATGCCCCATGTGATGTAAGACAACACAGTTATAATAATGTTTTTGAACCTGAGGCTCTGTTCCTGTTTGCCCAAAGGAAGACAGCTTGGTGCACCATGTTGTTAAGACTGGTGAACTGAGCAACAGACCAGTCCCTGGTCACACCTCAGTTCTGCTCTGTTTTGTGAAGATGGCTGCTATTCCTTTGCCTCCTCGTTGAATCTCTGCTTCCTGATCTCTACAATGGCGTCAGGGAATCATCTATTCCTAATGCTAGTGAGAGGTTGCAGGAGATGATTGGGTAAATTCAACAATCCAGCTCCCGTCACATAAGGTGGACAGCTGCTGGCTCGGGAGTATGCAGTCTGCAGCCCAGGAACTGGGGCCGGGGTGATGTACGTGTTTCACAGACAGGATTGGTTTGGATTGCAGGGATTTTTGCAGAGTTGGTAAAGGTTTACAGCCAGTGATTAGGAGATGTCCCCTAGTGAATGAGATCAGGCAGCCCTGACTTTGCCAAAACATGACCATCCCTGGAGCTCAGGCTGTTAACTGTTTTGACAAGACATGAGTCAAACACTCTGCTTTATTCATGAACCCCTCCTGCTTGGCTTTGGTCCACCCAGCTCCCCGCTTCTGAATTGAGAATGCAAAGCTTGCAGAGGTTGGGTTGCTCACGAAGGTCTCAGGCAAGGGTAAGTTCTTGATGGGAGCTTTCACTCTCCTGTTGCACCATTCATGAGCTGATCCATTTGTGTGGATACGTGGGTGCAGCTCACACTGGCCACTCCCCAGGACATGCATGTACGAGCGATACAGGCAGTCAGGGAGAGAGGCTAAGCCTGTATTCTGTGTGCGCAGCTAAGTAAACTTCTGGAACATTCCAGCCTGGACCTGCCACAATTATGTGTCCAGAATTATTATGGAAGTCTCAGCAGTTGCTTCAGGAAACACTCTTTTGTTGGTATCTCTGTCCTCTGCCTTGCCCGTGGACAGAGCGTGAGTGTGTGGGCTCCCCCTTCGCAGAGAGCCCCTGGCTCCGTCTGTGGCACACAGCACACGCTTATAGATGTGGAGGTTTTGGACTTGACCATGTCAGAGATGGGGCTTGACGTATTGGAGACTGGCATGTTGATGTTTCTGAGAAGTTGTGGAGCAACAAAGGTTACCTGGTTTTGTCTGATTCCCAGGCTTGTCTGATCAGGGAAGAAGCACCTGTCCAGGGTTGGGATGAGCTCTCCAGCTTCCTTCCAGATGCCTTGGTGGGAAGAGTAGAAAGAAGAGGGAGCAAGAGGTTGTCCATGGAGGAGGAGCCTTGGCCAGTGTAGGGTCTCCTGCGAGGACTCTGCTGGACTCGCCCAGTCCTATACTCTTGGCCTGCTTTGCAACTGAGGAGTGAGAACCTCAAACGACATCTAGTTCCCTGTCCAAAGCCACTAAACTAGAAAGTGGTGAGGGCATTGTTCTTTCAAAATGCAGTTCTGAAAAATCTCTACTGACTAGTTGGGCTATGTGCTGCGCTCCAGCTGAGGGTTTTTATTCACACGTTAGTGTGAATTGCTCAAATTAACTAATGTTTTCACAGGTAACAAAGTGCAACTGAATCTTTTGGCTTGGGGCACTCCCTGAAGCAGGTCTGGAGGAAAACAAGAAGGGAGTGGAAACTAGATTTGGGTGTGAGGCCAGAACTTGGCAATAGCAGTTTGCACAGGCAGTTGCGAAAATTGGAAAGGCAAATGTTATTCAAATGAGATCGTACAACTCCAAGCCTTACTTAAATGTGTGACATTCAACACATGAGGTATTTTCCGTGGATAATTCAGTTCCATTCAATTATTGAGCTAGATACAGGTCCTGTTGACTGGGGCTTACTCTTCCTCATCTGTTCAACACTTACCTGGAGACAGGTGGCTTTGCCACGAGGGGCTGGGAATCACAGCAACCAGAACGCTTTGGTTCTAATTCAGTTTACTCCTCATGTTTGCTATGTGTCGCTCAGGTGAGTGATGTAGGCTGGCTTGGCCTCATCTGTGATTGGGCTGCTGACAGTACCTTTGATGAGGAGGTGTTGGGGGAATTCAATGAATCACATTAAACAGCACTTTGGAATAGGGCCTGGCCTAGAGGAAAAGTAAATATTAGCTAATGCTATCCCTGCATAACAATCAAGGCAGTAAGCTATCACTGAGGCCTCAAGTTGTACAGGCACCTGCTTGAGATTGACCTCAAGTTGTACAGGCCCTGTTGAGATTCAAAGGACAGCTGGCATGAGAATCCGTCTTGAGTGGGAGGTCACCAGATTGAAGCAATGTTCTGTGCAGGGGTGTGGTGGTGTGGCTGTGGCAAGGCTGCAGGGTGCTGGGAACCAGTAGTGTCTTTGTGAGGCTAGCAGGGAGATTGAAGTTGATGAAGAGGGAAAGAGTTGAGAATGAGGGCACGAAGTATTGAGGGTAAGTGAAGGAGAAAGCCTGGTGTCTGGGCATCTTCAGGGCTCTGTGGTTCTGCCTGTAAAATAGGGTTAATGATATACATAGGTAGAAAGAAGCACAGTGCCAGCCACTAAGCCAGAAAGCAAACTGCTCGGGAGCATTTCATCGGCTCCTTTGGCCCCCAGACCACAAACAGTAAGCACAGTGAGCAGAGGAGGGGCAGGGCTGACAGGCTTGCAGGGAGGGGTTAAGAAGGGAGGGGACTCAGCTCAGCTCTGCTCTTAGAAAAAGATCATTTTATTTGAGAGGCAGGGAGATGGAGACACAGAGAAGAACAGAAATCTTATGTCTACTGTTTCATCTCTTAAATGCCAAAATGAGCCAGAGCTAGGCCAGCCTGCAGCAAGGAAGCAGGAACTCAGCCTGCGTTTCCCGTGTGGGTAAATGAACCCAGCTACTTGAGCTGTCACCTGCTATTCCCAGGGCGCACACTATCAGAAAGCTAGAATCAGAAGGGAAACTGTGGTGCTAGTTTATTACGGAATTGTGGGTGTCACAAGCAACATTTTTTAAAAAGTTTTACTTATTTTTATTGGAAAAGGCAGATTTACACAGAGAAGGAGAGACAGAAAGATCTTCCGTCTCCTGGTTCACTCCCCAAATGGGGCTGAGCCTATCCGAAGCCAGGGCACAGGGTCTCAAGGTTTTGGACCATCCTCTGCTGCCCTTGTGGGCCATAAGAACAGAGCTGGGTGAGAAGTGGAGCAGCCAGGAAACTAACTGGCACCCGTATGGGTTCCTGGCACCTGCAAGGTGAGGATTTAACCATTGAGCTGTCATACCAGGCCCTTAACGAACTTTTAAGACTCCCTGAAATTGATAAGAAATTGTGCCTTTTCTTTAAAAATAGGAAAGTAGTTGATGGATGCATATCTCCTAGTTAACTTAGCAATCACATGATCTTAGGATTCTGAAAAACCTTAATTCTTTTTCCTGGCCAAGGATGCACGGGTGCCTGGGATACAAGAATCTGCATTTTGTGCTTATGACCACTGCTTCCCTGGAGCCTTCAGGATGGATGCTCTGTGTAAGGTTTCAGTGGGATGTACTTCCCATCCCCTTGGGTGTCAACCCCGAACACTGTTGGAGAATGCTGATTTAGGTTCAGCCATACAAACAAAGAACATTTCCATCACAGTAACCTTAACAATGGCACAACACCATCCACTTCATGTCCACAAAAGTGTCAGGCCTGCCTTGTTAGATTGTGATTGCTCTCAGGTAAGGGAAAGCTGAGTTCCGCACAGCCACATGAAGGGCAGCGAGAGGAGCCAGAATATGAAGGATATAGCAATAGGAGCAGTGCAGACATCACAATCAGACATCATTCTCCTGCTGGCTGCTGGCTGGGACTCCTCATGGCTTCAGCATAGAATTGTTCAGGAATGTTCCACAGGAGGACAAGGAAGAAGGGCTGGGTCATTTTTTCTTTTGTTGGTATTACAGTGGTGATACACAATGCACCTTTCAGAAAATTTTGAAGATAGCAGTTAAGTAGCTTTATGTGTACTCACAGTATTGCCGTGTCATCTCAGACTCATTAACAGCCTCCCATCACCCGTAATTTGCTTTCTGTTTTGGTGGGTCTATCTTGGGCTAAATATTCCTTACAAATGGACTCCTACGAAGCTTATCCTTTTTGTGCCTGGCATTTCCATTTATGTGATTTGTAAGATAAATCCAGATTGCAGGATGTGTTGGAATTTCAGTCATTTTCATGGATGAATAATATTCAACTGCATAAGTATTCCACAGGCTGCTTTATCCATTCATCCAATAATGACCACATAATTCATGTCTATAATTTTGTCTTTTGTAAATAGTGTTGCTGTAATCATTCCTGTATGGAATTTGAACAACTCTTCACTTCTCTTGAATATGCATTCAGAAGTGAAATGCTGGCTCATATGGTAATTCTGTATTTAACACACTGAAGAAACCTCAAACTATTTTCCACACCGACTACCTCATTTTATATTCCCATCAGCAGTATGTGAGGGATCCAGTCTTTCCCCATCCTTGCCAGCACTTATATTTCCATGTTTTCATATTGAAGAGTATCTGGTGGCTGTAAGGTGATATATTTGTGTATTGTGTTGGTGGATAGAGAGTGAGAAGGGGATACAATGGGGAGGAGTGTTCCGTCAGCATCACAATCAGTAGAAGATGCGTGTAGTCCGCATAGGCATCTGGTCTGCCTTTATCAGTGCCCCCTTGAGACTAGTCCATTAGTACAAGGGTTAGATCTACCACTGAACATTCCAGCCCCAATGTTTGTATTAAGGTCCACATCTTGGATAGATGATCCTGATGGTAGTATCTTTTTAAACAGTCTGTTTATTAGAAATGCAGAGTCACACACACACACACACACACACACACACACACACACACACACACACACACACACACCCCTGCACAGAACCTACCCAGCAGAAAATCAAGACTCCACTATTCCTGGGGAAAGTGACCTGTCTCCTTTTGCATCCTGTACCCTCTTTTAGCTTTTACTGTTAGTACCCATTCTTATATTTATTTAAGTAACTAGAAGAATAGAGCCATGAACAGAATTCTCAGGATACGACCTTGTGTTAGTGCACAAAAACTCTTCCTAGGTGTCAGATTCCATTTATATCTCCCTAGCCGACATTTGTTCACAATACCTGTGTTTCCACAGATTAGAAAAATTGAAACCCACTGACACTAACCTACTGCCTTGGGCCTGCTCCTGCATGTGTTGGAGTTGGGATTTGAGCCAGTGTTTGTCTGGCTTTAAGGCCTCTGAGTGCAAAGACCTAGAAACAAGACACCAGGTGGCTCTGGGGCACAGAACTGGTGGGTATGACCCCTTGGGGCCACCTGTGACGCACCTGGGGTTTGCGGTCATCAACGGCATCCGTGTAAGTAGGGGCAGTGCAGAAAGAGGCATTGCAGTGATTGGGAATGTTGGGAAAGGGATTACCCATGGGAGATTAA
The DNA here is from genome assembly GCF_017591425.1 of Ochotona curzoniae. NCBI lineage: Eukaryota > Metazoa > Chordata > Mammalia > Lagomorpha > Ochotonidae > Ochotona > Ochotona curzoniae. Next base: position 1,329,540 of record NW_024466413.1, read on the forward strand.
GGAGGCAGGTAATGCTGAACCATGTTGGCCAGTGTGAGAAACGGACTTAATGCTTTGGTTCCTTGGATGGCAGATGTATCCAGGCAACAGCCACCCAGGTTCTCATCCTCTGTGTAACCTCTTCTTGGATCCTTCACTACCATCCTGGGATAACTTGTCAGCAAGGCCGTGGCTTCAGGGAAACTTTTGGGATAACGGCTTTCAAGATGAAATGAAATCTGCCATCCAGTTATGCAGGAGTTAACATCAAATGAATCTTCCTAAATGAGTGTTCACTGGGACCTCCTGACATCACAAATAGAATATTAATAATAGAGCAATTACTTTGAGTGTTTTCTATGCCCCAGATACCTGTATTAGATATAAATTCTTGGATTTCTCACACCCTGCCTGAAGGGTATTATTAGTCCCTCTTCACAGATGAGAAAATTCAGAGGTTTCTACATAAAATCAGAACCGAATGAATGATAGGATTGTAGCTATGACAGTTCTTTGCTAAATTTTGTTACTTTCTCTGCATTGAGATGCATCTCCTCAGATTGCGTGAGAACATTAATGGGAGAAGCTGGTGCGTGCCATGGGTGGTCAGGCTGGAGACACAGTGATGCAGGCTACCTGCTGAAGCTATGCCCAGGTGCTCTACAAAACTGGACCTGCACTCTTACAGTGAGGGCACCAACTGCGCGTGTTGGAAAGGCCATCCCTGGTGTCCTGGTAGGGGCCTTGTGGCTCTCTTATTTTTGATGTAGCATTCAGAAGGACAAATGGAGTCCTCTGCTAACTCTGGAAGTAACTGTCTCCTTCCCCCGATGCAGGGAAGCGGGGATGAGGGGTGAGTCAAATTTAGGCAAGAGGGACACTATTTGCCTTCCTTTGCTTGCTGCTTACAAAACAACTTACAAAAATAGCTCAGGGTTGCATTACATCTAAGATAAAATTATTTTAATCTGAAATCCTAAGTGGCAGCTGGTTCTAGTTCTCGAGGGCACTGCTATATGATTGGAAGAAAGAACACCCAGCTCACCCTTTCATGCTCTTGTGTTTAGTCTTTGTCCCTTCTCCTGTTTATGACACCTGCCATTGCATGCCCATTCCCTACCGTGTTTTTTGCTAACTGAGGACATTTGAAGAGGTTTGTTTTGGAACAGTGTTGGCACAGTGATTCAAGGTGGGCCCAGAATTCAAAGCACCTGGCTTCATGCTAAGGGTGTAGGTGCATTTGGGCTAAATGTGTGTTGATGCCAGGGTTACACCTGCTGCATAGGCCAATGTGTCTGGGGGACATCTCACAGTGGATCCAAGGACCTGAATAGCCAAAGTCCAGTGAAGGTTCATCTCTCAGGAGGCCGTGTGACAGGTCCAGAGACAGCCACTAGGTATTCTATTTGCTCAGCTCCATCGAGGGGCAGGGCTGTGTGATCCCTGAGTTTCCTTTTAGGTCTGGAGTTCTAGGATCTTAACGATGAAACTTGTCTGTTTCTCATGTAGTTAGATGATGATGTTCCTTACCCTGTTTACCTGTTAGGGGTCTGTGATCAGGTGAAAGCACAGATGTGGAAACTGTGATCACCTGGAATGGAAATATCATTAAGCTAGAATTCAGGGTCCCAGGAGCACTTGCTGTATGACTAGGGGCACTCCTCAACACACACACACACACACACACACACACACACACACACACACACGCCTGGGCCTCCCTTTTTTTAACCTGGGTAATGATGGATGAGTGAAGTGATGACATGGCCCATGCGGCAATGTTAATTGCCTGTACAGGGGTGTGTCCTCAAAGGGTTAAACCAACCCTGCTGCTGTTGAGCCCACTGATATCTCCACGTGATTCAGCTCAAATTGGGTGAGCTGCCACGCTGCAGAGGAAATGCTCCTGAAACATTTATAGCCATTAATGAATGCAGAACCTTAAAATTAGATGCTGTGATATTCATAGACTCTCAAAATCGTCAGGAAGCAGAAAGATGTCTGTGCACAGCTTCAGCCCAAAGCAGGAATCCCCTCTTTAGCTTCAGGGGCAGACTTGACATCTGCTCACCCCTCTCAGGGCCAGGGAGCCAGCCAGTGCCTTGGAACGCAGATGTATCTGTTCTGGCTCTGATGGGTTCTTTCTGCCAAAACTCCTCAGCCTTAATACTTGTGGTTGTCTTTATTACCTGTTCAAGCTCAATAGCAGAGGGGATGTAGCTTCTGAACCTTCGTCTGAACCCAGCCTCTGTGGTTGTGGCTGGATGTCTAGTGTGTTTCTCCAGTGTGTAATGTGCCCTGGATTTTGTCTTTAGAACCTTGCATCCACTCCACCCTGCTGCTGGCTCACCCAACCCTCCACATTTGTATTCTTTGGGTATTGAAGTTCATTTCTATATTGTGAAAGCTAAATTAAATAATATGTGCATTATCATTATTAATTGTTATTCTACTGTTAACATTCTCCACTGTGTAAGCCAGCTTGTTACCATGATGAAATACCCAAGGAAGTTGCAAAGAGAAAAGGATTGTTTAGCTCTTGGTTTTGGAAGTTTAAGGGCAACAGGGACCCCATGGGTACAGCCACCCCATGGGTTCACCCCGTGGCTGTAGAGTGTGCAGTGGAGGGCTCATGTGGCAAGCCAGGAATCAAAGAGACTGCCTGAGACCATCTTGGCTTTTGTAACCACCCCTCTGGTGAGGATAGCTTTGGAGAACTCACAGCCTTCACTGTTGCATCGCGCACTAGATCTCCCTTCCTAAAACCATCACTGCATTATCATTAACTTATAATTTGGGAATTTGGAGGTCTGGATGAGTTTGGGTTGGGATTCTCTGGGAACATGGGTTAGGTTCGGTCAATGAAAACCTCCGGGGGGATCTCCATCTTTCTTGCAGAAGCTCTAGTTTTCATTACAAATGATACAGTCTGCCTTGAATAGCAAGTGACCCACCAGGCGGCAAAGTATAGTTACTGCCTGTAGCAGAATGGGTCTATGGCGTGAACTGGGGTCACAGTTGTGGGAAGGGATGCGCTGAGGTTTGGATGCAGGCAGAGAACAATTGCTGCTGCCTGTCCTTGATCCTAGAGGGGAAGCAGGAGCCTATGGGGTGTCCCAGGTTCAAGGGTGCTCGGTTATGACTGAGGATACCCTTTTGTGTGGGTGCTCACTGTTCTCCCGTATGGGATGGTGTACCCCCAACCCAGCCCGAACTTTCCTTGTGTACATGCTCTGATTCTATAATTTGCTATCTTTTAAACACCTTAATCTTCCATGTCCTTGCCATTAAGTATATTTTGACGATATTCATGTCAGCATACTTTTTAAAATTTACTGTTTGGGAGATCACATACTTTGAATATTGGAGTTTTAAAGAAAAACATGCTTGCAAGGCAATTCCCACCTCCCCTTCCAGGCAATGTCTAGTGAGATATTGGAATCATAGTATTTTCCAAAAGCAGTTTCTTTTTTAAACATTATTATTATTTTTTCATTTGGAAGTCAGAGTTAGGAGAGAGAAGAGAGCAATATCTCTTCCATCCTGTTGTTTACTCCTTAGGTGCCTATAATGGCTGGTGCTAGACTAGACCAAAGTCAGGAGCTTTAGCTGGGTTCCCCACAAGAGTGGCTGGAGCCCAAACTCTGGGGTCATATCCTGGTGCTTTCTCTAGCACACTAAGGAGCTGGTTCCCATATGGGATGTTGGTGTCACAAGTGGCAGCCTAACCTGCTATGCCATGACTCTGATACCTCAAAATAGGCTCAACATTTTTGTCAGGTTTTCACATGGACAACTAAATATATTACAGAACATTTTAGATAGTGTCAAAGACTAATTCAGCATTTTAACCATATTATAATGAAAAGCAAATTATTATTCAAGGTTAACTGACACAGAACCCAGGCTCCCAGGGAACCTAACGCCTCTAGATTTAAGGGGAGGGCCTTGTTCTTTTGACCTGGAGGGCAGGGAAGATCTTTGGAACCTCTGCCAGCTCCATTGGAGACAGAAATAGAAGCCGTAATTACTAACACACTGAGCAGTCGTTGGTCTGCCACGCGATGACTGTAGCTTGTTGCAAAGGTGGTCGCCTGCAGTCCTTGCTAACGCACTGGTATTCTCCCCAGTGTGGGTAGAGAGGAATGCCCGTCGGGTCCTGTGTTGTATACCTGTAAGAGGCAGGTTCAAGTTCACCTATAACCAAGGAGAGTGTGAAGAGCTGTGACTTGAGAGACAAGAAATCCTCTTGAATTAAATAAGATACCTCGTGAATCTTTTGAGGGCAAAGAATTCAGGGAGGCATGGGGCAGGAGCTGCTTGCTGTTACGGGTCAGCCAGTGTAGCAGCGGGGTAGAGAACCCTTAGAAGGTAGCTAGGCTAGCACAGAGTGATGGGAAAAGCCCAGAGAAGAGGCTGGGGTGGGATAGACACATGGTGAGGGCTTTGGCACTAAACGTGGGGAGACTTGATGATTTATTGTCTTTGAGAAGGAAAGAGGATTGAAGGCTCTCACCTAGACAACTGGGCTGGATGAAGGTGTTCTCTATGTCTGTGGTGCATGTGTGTGTGGGATGTGTGTGCATGTCGTGTTTGTATACACTGTGGGTTGAGCATGTTGGTTGTGTGTTGTACACGTGCATGCTGCTGGTTATATGCCAAGTATGTCATGGCCATCTTGTATGTGTGATTACTTTTGTATGTTGTGTGTGTGGATGCATCTACCTTATCTGCATCTACAGCTGTGTTCATCGGCTGTATGAATGAATGTGATATGGTGTGCATCACTGTGCATCACATGTCAGTTGTGTGTATCTGTCATGCGTATGTTTTAACAGTACAGTGCGCCAGAAACTGTTGACCACTTCACACATCCTACCTCTAATAGTTGTGAAGACAGCCTTTTAGGATCTGAGCTCTTAATGTTCTCACTTAGTAGTAAGGAAACTGAGGAACAGGGATGCTAAACATTGAGCCCCTGCTTAAAGGAACTGAGCTAGCTTAGGTCTGAAAAATTCCAAAGCCCTAATCTGTAAGCCAGCTATACCTTAAAAGAAGATTTACTTATTTATTTTGATAGTCTAATTGGAAAGTAAGATAGAGAGAGGGAGAGGGAGAGAGAGAACAACGTTCCATCTGGTGCTTTACTCCACAGATGGCCCAAGGGGCCAGCACTGGGCTGTGCTGAAGCCGGAATCCAGGAGCTTCATCTGGGTTTCCATGTGTATGGAAGGATCCTAAATGTTTGGGACATCTTCTGCTGCCTTTCTCAGGCTGTTATTTGGGAATTGGATTGGAAGTGGAGCAGCTGTGACATGAACCAGCATCCATATGGGATGCCAATATTGCTTTATCTGCTAGGCCACAATGACAACTCCCTATGCCAGTTATTGTTGCCTAAGTGTTTGTGTCAGAGTTCTCTGGAAGACTTGTGGAGTTACTGGCTTGAGAGTCTGGAGTGGGACTCATGGTTTTGCTTTCCTAGCAAAGAGATACTGACAGTGCTGGTCTGAGAAACATGTGAGAAACACCTGCTGTGTGAACTCCCTCCAGTCATCAGATACAAAGAACAGGGGTGAGGGGTGGAAGCACAGTAAATGCTGTTGTATTACTGAATAAAAATTGGACCAAGTACAGTTGCCAGCAAAACCAATATGGGGCTTTCAAACCGATAGTGTCAATGTGAGCTCATCTTCCTCAATGACTCATTGGGTGTTTGTTATAGTGAATCATATGCTATTAAAGAGGAAGAGGTAGCTTCCCACCAAGAAACTGTGTGTTACCAGTTCCTGTTAATTCTAAATAAGAGGATGGCGAGCATCTTCCCAGGAAAATGTAATATTCTGTATGGTTTTCTTTAGGCAGTCAACCTTTATTTCCCATGAAGCATTAATTCCCCAGAGACGTTCTGACAGTAAGTGCCAGTGTTGGATGATCAAGTTCATTGGGCCCCTGGGGCTGCACTTTCCCCTGAATAGCACCAGGGTCCTTGACTGTGACTGGGAGGTCAGCACTGCATACCTCAGAGGGTTTTTGATGGCTGTGTGAAATGAAATGTGGAGCTCCTCAGAGCAAGGTTCAGCATGTCTGTGCCAGTGGTGATAGAGTTTGTAACCCTTTGGCCCTTTTCCTATGTGCTTTTTCCCATGAAGGGCGAACAAGAGAGGGACTAAGGGTCGCTGAAAGTTGACTGCCATGAGCAACCAGTGCAATAGTTTGGCCAGCTCTGCCATTTCTTTGAAGGCTGAGGTTGTATGGGGTAGTGAGGCACTGGGGAAGATACAGCTGTTGCTGTTGACAATGACTTTTAGCATAGACAGATCCTATTTGCTGGCCTGCCATGGGCTTTGACAGTAAATACCTTGAGATTGACCTTGGTGGTAGGCTATGGTCTTGCCTGTTTCCTGGGTGCACCTCGATGGCTTTCCCCTGGTGACCTGAGTATTCATTGCTCCGGGTGAACCTTTCCAGGTTTGTCAGATTGGAATCCCATCTTGCAGAATCTGTGGAGTCCAGTTCTTGAGATCTGCTGCAATTTAATTTAGAGTGTAGTCTTTTGTATCTTCCAAGATGTTTTCCCAGAGGGAGCCCTTGCCACAGAGTTAAGGCCTAGGTGCCCGGCATGTCTGTGGTTTCTGCAGGGAGGTTGGGTCCTGAACCGTAGCAATGACTTTGTTCCCTGAGATCTCTTGGGGCTAAAGGAAGTGCGGCTTGAACTGCCTGCCAGGAGAGGGCCCAAGACTTCATTCTCTTCACTTCCCTCCAAGAATACCAGCTTTGGACACCTTACCATTCATTCTGCTGGGAATCTTACTGCGTAGCTCGTGTTGTCCGTTACATAGTGGTTGGTAAATCAAGGCCAGAAGAAAGTGAGGTGACTTAACAAAGAACATGCCACTAGAACATTCTACAGTGGGAAAGCAGCTCCAGGTCAGAGGAGCAAGAATTATTACTACAATACTCTTGTCAGAGAAAAATTAAGTAGCTCATAACATCCAGAAGTGTGTAGCAGGAATCCAGTCAGTCCTCTCGCCCTTTCTTTAAATCCTACTATACGCATGTTTCATGTTTTCAGTCTGCTTGGCATCCTCTTCTTGGTTTGTTTCTTGCCCAACTACATGATCCTTGTTTCTTTTGGCTGGGAAGCTTAGATGCCTGTTCAGCTGAGGTCAGGATCTGTCTGGAACTAGCACCCACCAGCTCCACTTCCCATGCTTGATAGAACATTCCCCTTTCCTTGCCAGTGCAGACACCTGGGCTCCATACAGACTACATTTCCGGTGTCAGTGATAAAATCAGGTATTGATCATTATTAGAGGTATCTACCGTGGATTCTTTGCTACATGTCAGGGGTCGTACAAAGTGCTCTGTATGGTGAATCTATTCTACCTCTCAGCACTTGTCAGTCACCTCGTAGGTCAGTCCTCATGTTGCAGATGAAAACACTGAGCATGAGAGGACATTAGTGAATGACACAAGGTCACATGCTAGAAAGGGGCAAAGCAAGAATTCTTGTGTCCTTGAACTGGAACGATGGACCTCTGGTTGGGGGAAGGCTGGTGCTGCCTGCACCTCCCAGAGGATAGGAAGCACAGGGGATCAGCTGGCTTTGGAGTCAGCACCCTGCATCTGAGTTCAATTCATTCCAGGAATGAGCTCCAACTCTGTTTTTCTGCAGAAAGGACCCTGAGCGATGGCACCCAGGTGGCTCATTCAGGTCTGGGGATCGTGCGTTTTTGTCCATATGAACACTGTCTGGCTTCGTGGCCTAGCGGCCAGGTTCTCAGTACTTTGCCACTTTCATCTCCAGCTGCTAATTTCTCTCTCATTTTTTCAGGTAATGAACCAGAAAGATCATGTCTGAAGTACAAGGAACAGTTGAGTTTTCTGTAGAGCTACATAAATTTTATAATGTGGATCTCTTCCAGAGAGGGTGAGTGTTTCACAATTTTTATTATTTAAATTTTTGTTTGTTTGAAAGTCAGAAGACAGAGATAGAGATATTCAAGGATTCTTAAAAAGGCTCACAGAAAATGCAAATTATGAAAAAATAAGGTTTGGATGTCATCAATTTTCACACCAAAATGAATCTACTTTAACTCGACTTTCCACAAACTTTCTAAACTTCCTTATGTTCACACAGGCAATACTGAAGTTGAAAGGGTGGCATTTGGCATGGTGGTCAAAGTGTCGTTTGGGTAAGGAAGGTCCTATTAAAGGTGTCTGTGTGCTGGACACTTGCTGGGCTCTCCAGCCTCACTGCACATGCAGTACTGGTGCCTACCTTGTCAATGAGTTGCCCCTTTCCTTAGGATGGACTCTGCATTGGGCATTGTAGGCATGATCACCGTAGGTCCTCAAGATGGACTTTGCTGAGCTTCACTGTAGGAAATAAAGGTGTGAAGTGGTTTCATAGAGTATCTAAGCATAGTCTAGACATGAGTGTACCTGGTGGCCACAGCTGCCTTCTCCATGCTGCTTATCAGGATGCCAGAATTCATAGAGAATGGTCTGTAATGTGCTTAACAGAGTGAATATATATCCAAAACAAGAGGTTTCTGTTAGTTTGCTTTTGCTGTGTGACCCATTAGCCTAAGACTTGGTGGCTTTAGACAACTTTCAGTTTAGCTCCTAATTCTTTTTTTTTTTTTTTTTTAAAGATTTATTTTTATTATTTTTTCATTGGAAAGGCGGATATACAGAGAGGAGAGACAGAGAGGAAGATCTTCCATCCGATGATTCACTCCCCAAGTGAGCGCAACGGGTCGATACTACGCCGATCCGAAGCCAGGAGCCTCTTCCGGGTCTCCCACGCGGGTGCAGGTTCCCAAAGCCTTGGGCCGTCCTCGACTGCTTTCCCAGGCCACAAGCAGGGAGCTGGAAGGGAAGCGGGGCTGCCGGGATTAGAACCGGCGCCCATATGGGATGCCAGGGCGTGCAAGGCGAGGACCTTTAACCACTTGCGCCACCGCGCCGGGCCCTAGCTCCTAATTCTAAGGGGAAGCAATTTGAACTGAGCTCGTCTGAGCGGAGCTACTCACTGGAACCAGTTGTGGCTAGTCTCAGCTGCGTTTGCTCAGAGCTCTGGAGCCCAGGGCAGGGAAAACTGTGACTGCCTCTCTAGGTTTGTCCTCTTGTAAGTCAGCCTACACTTACTGTATGGCAGCTAGGTTCTACTTGAAGCTGCTCTTGGGAACTTGCATGGAAATATTTTAATTGCATTCTACAGACCAAAGCAAGGTACAGGACAATTCAGGATTGATGTGTAGAAATAGAATCCATCTTCTGATGCAAGAGGAAGAATCCAAATAGATTGTTTTTAAAAAAAAGATTTATTTATTTGCATTGGAAAGGCAACTTTACAGAGAGAAGGAGAGACAGAGAGAAACATTTTCCATCTGCTGGTTCACTCTCCAAGTGGCAACAATGCAGAAGTTGACCCAATCTGAAGCCAGGGGCTTCTTCCAGGTATCTGAAATAGGTGCAGGGTCCTAAAGCTTTGGATCATCCTCTACTGCTTTCCCAGGCCACAAGCCAGGAGCTGGTTGGGTAAGTACAGTAGCTGGGATACAAACCAGCTCCCATATGGGATCCCAGCATGTGCAAGGTGAGGATTTTAGCCACTGAGTCTTTGCATCAGGCCACAAACACATTTCTCATGGTTTACTGTTAAAGTTAGATGTCAGTTTCCAAAGGTTAGCCCTGAAATGAATGCTGCAGGTTCCTTTGTAGGTAAGTGTAAAATTCAGTGAGACTGGATGGTTCAGGTAGGCCAGCTGAGCCAGGCAGCAAGAGGAATGAGAAGTGACTCTGGGACCAGGTCTTTGTTTCAGGTAGGAAGACATGAGATGCAGTACTGGATTCAGGGACTTGGCCTCAAGGAGGTAAAGTTCTGTGCACCCCCTGGAACCTCTGTTCCTGATGGCCCATCTGTCCTCATTTGATTAGAAGTAGTTGCTGCAGCTATGAGACCCTCCACTCTTCCCTGGACTTGGTTCAGTACTTGTGAATCCAGGCTGTGCTCCTATTTCTGGGAGCCCCTATGGTATTCATTCTGTGTTGCTGTTCAGCAGCCTTATCACAGCAACCTCACATTTGTAAGATAAGTTTTGATAATAGGGATCTTCTCACTCTCCACTGACTTTATCAGCAGCCTGAGAGGAAGCAGTGCTCTCTTCATTTTGTAGCTTGGTTACTTGGGATTTGGAAATTGTACAGGCCACAGATTTAACATTGCCAAAAGGTTGTGGGTGCTGAGGCTAAACCTTTCTCATCCAAAATCTTGCAGTATTTTCTAGTATTTAAAAACTTGTCTCCGAAGTGGACTGCATGCTTCCCCATTGTGTGCAAAATAGCAGGATGGAAATTTCAGAATTTCTGTTTACCATTATTTAGTCATATATCTCTAGTAACTAGAATTCAAGTTGACCCTAAAAACCTTGCCTTGTCTACATGGCGAATAGTCATGAGTTTCACTCAGTAACTGAGCTCTAAAGAACAAAGAGGTACCTGTAGTATAAACAGGCAATGTCATTCTTGTGTTGCAAGATGCAGCTGTTTGTGACTACCCAGTTGTGTGTATCTGTAAATTGTTTCCTAGTTTCAATTACACAAACCCTCATGGAACTCAAAGGGAGCAATGAATCAAAGGCAATGTTGATAATGGAATTGAACGCAGTTATCACACTAAGCAGATCCAACTAGTAGTAGGCTAAGAGATTTGAATGTTCCTAAAAGTCATTTTCTATATTTTAATCCATACTCTATATACTACATTTATAAGTAAATATACGTATTTGGGGGTGTATGTTTAAGAATGTTTGCATGATAACCATGCATTTCATCAATGGCTAGAGACTATTTTTTGGAAGATTGGTGACCTTGGTCATTGCATGTAGCTCTTTGTGCCAGCATGGACTTGAGAAGTGTACATTTTAAAGCACATATGTCACATCTGGATAATGGCATCGTCTTGTGATTGAACATACGTGAGAATGGGATTCATGTCAACTACCTCTGTGGACAGGCTTGGGTATGGTTTGGGTAAAGGAAATTAGACCTCTCAAGGGAATGCAATGAGCTCTAAGATCATTGATTTCTGATCAGCCTAAAACATTCACGTTACTATCCACCAGCCCCCTGGATTTTATTTTCTAGAAACGATAGCCAGGCCAGGCATGATGCCAGGCTTGTGTTTTACCAAGGGAGTCACAGAGTCACGTGATTATTGAGGCTCAAGCACTAAGGACATTTTTTGTTGTTGTTGCTCTGCTCAGAATCCTGTAGAATACATGCTAAGAATGAAATGTAATTACTTTAACCAGCAGGTGTTCCACGTAGATGGGATGGTATATTTCTAAGCCTGGTGGCAATAGGGGACCCTTGGGATTTAGTGTCAAGGAAAAGGAGTGATCTCCTGCTGTTAGTGAGGAAGCTGGGCCATTATTTGGTTGCAAGGTTCATGATCAGATGTGTGCAGCTGGGGTGGCAAAAATTAGGGTCAGTGATTGCAAGAGAGGAAGTCCTCTTCCTCAGATAGTGGCTGACTTTGGTCACTCCCATTCCACCTGAGTTCTCCAGTTGATGAGAAGTGCTCCTTGTCCCTCCATCTTGAGGCTTGAGCTCATTGTTGTCTGAGGTTTTGTGAGAGGCTGTGTTGGAAGTACATGGATACAGGACTCAGACTAGCACCTGATGCTTGCCATGATCCAGATGTTACTTGCTCTGAGCACGGTTATATCTATGAACATTTTTCATTTGCTGAAAGCACTCTGCCTTTCGGTGATGTTTCTTGTGTGCACATACTCAGCTGATTCAGATTCAGAAAATAGTTAAGATATGTTCTCAAAAGAAAATCCTTTCCTCAGATCAGTTTAAAAATATCATGAAGCATTGCTTCTACTTTCAGCAGTAAGACCCTGCTTGTAGGGTCAGGCCTGAGTGAAAAGCCATAATCTGCCCATATGACTTCAGGGGACTTGGGAAAGTGTCTTGTAGACACACTGACCCTGCATTGTGTAACTGTGAAATGGTTACAGCAAGCCTACATCAGGAAGTGTTCAGTAGTGTATGTCCAGTAGGTGCTGTCTTCACTGTTTCCACATCCAGGACAACGCCATTTCTATTCTGCCTTAACACTCTCAGTGAAGCTGTTGTCCAAAAGGGTTGGTGTGACTACCTCACTTTCCCTGACTGAACATTCCCTAGCTTCCTTTTGGTCTCCATCCTCTGCCCAGCACTCAAAACCTGAATTATTTGACCTGAAACGTCTTTATGTTTATGCTCAACATGTTCTTGACCTCCAGGGCCCTGGAATCTGCCTTGAGCATCCTAGCCTGAGTGAGGTAGGGGTGCTTTCAGGAAGCAGAACCTGCCTGAGAGACCGCAGATGGTCACTGTGGCAGAGTGAGGAATAAGAAAGGCAGGGGGCAGGAAACAGAGGCTCTGAGTTTCTGTGTTTGTTTGCTGATGGCAGCAGTCTTTTATTAGACTTGAGGGTGTGCACATGCTGGTGTCCCTGTCACCAACTGCTCAAGAAGGAACTGTTAAAACGAATGTAGATGCTATCTCATGTGGCTTTGTCTTCTCTTCAGTAAATGCAAGAGGCTCTCATCTTAGGAACTTAGTATCGCCATGCCCAGCAGAGGGCCCGGCACATGCAGGAAAACACACTTAGATTACAGCTCAACAGCTCAATCTTACCCTTCCTTCTTTGAAAATATCAATTGTAGAGAGGCTGTGGGGGTCTGTGGAATGAGGTCGGTGGAGAGAAGGTCCTGCAGTCTTTGTGTCCTGTTGAAGGAAGTGTTCCACAGTGTGTGGCCCATGGGCAACCAGCATCACCACTCCCTGGAGCTTGCTACAGCCATAGCTTTCTTCCCTAAGGCTCAGACCTCTGATTGTGCAGTCAGGGGATCAGGGTTTAACTTGTTCTCCATGTTGATCCTGGCTGGGAAGCACAGTCAACACTGCTGAAAGAGTTTTGTGACACTCTGGTTCTTGGCTGTGTCATTCACTTGTCCAGAGAATGAAAATTCCACCTTGCAGATAAATTAGAGCCACGCTGGGTCTTAGATGTCAGCACTTCTTAAATTTCTTAGGTGTTGCTTCTCAGCCTTTTGGCTAAGATCAAGTGTAGAATTCTTAGGTAAGTCCAGGTTGCAGATGACTGCATTAGGATGAAATGAAGATTCATTGTTGTGGTGGGCGACTTAAGCCACTAACTGTGATACTGGCATTCTTTCTGAGTGCTTAGTAGAGTCCCAGCTGCCCCAGTTCTGATCCAGACCTTTGCTAATGCACCTGGGAAGACAGCAGAGGATGGTCTGCGTGCTTGGACCTGTGCTGCCCACATGGGAGACTTCAGTGTAATTCCAGGCTCCTGGCTTTCAGCTGGCCAGACCCAGTCACTGCGGATATTTGGAAAGTGAACCAGCAGATGGAAGACCTCTGTCTCTCTGTCTCTCTACATCTATGACTTTCAAATAAAAACAAGTTTTAAAAGCAAACCCTAATGTCAGATAATCTCAGCCTTTGTTTGCTTGCCTCTTTATCATAAAGAAAATGAGATCTGGATTTCATCTTCACTAGCACAATGGGAAGTCTTTGTCTACTACTAGGAGACTGGTACTCCTCCTTTATGCAGCCATCTGTAGAACTTCTCTGTCGGCTTGTTTTCAGGGCAAGAAAACAAAAGGGGGATTCTTATTTTATGCACAGCAACTTTTGCATAGGGACATGCTTTATAAATGAACAATTATAAAACCTGTTAATGCACGTGTGTGAGCCTTCAGTGCGTTCATGGCCCATTCGTGTCACAGACCATCATCTCTAATATTATGAAGCTGGGAAAGGGCTCACATACATCCTAGAAAATGAATTCAAATGGCATGTTCCATCTTAATTCAGACAAGGCTGTAAACTCAACTGATCTTCTTTAAAGTTTTTCATTAGTTGCCGCTCTGCTCAGATTCCTCTTTTGTGATTCCTCCATTCACTTTCTACATCATCAAGACTTCACAGAAGTTTGAAACAGTTTCGCTGATGTCTTTTGCCTCCATCCGCAGTACAGTCTCACAGTAACAGCCTGCTGCTGCAGTTTGAGGTCAAAGCTCAAATGCTCACACGTATGCTAGGATGGAGATTGCCTTGGAACAAGTCTGTCTTCTTGCTATTGAAGTGAAAGCCATTGTGTTGTAAGTTACGCAATGCCTGAAAGGAAAATACATCTCATCCCACCTGACGCTCAGTGAGAGTCGACTCCCCTGTGGGCTGATTAGCTGACTGGCCCTGATGTGCTTTAACAGACCCAGAAATCCAACTAGCTTGGTTCCCAGAGATCAATTAATTGATTTGTCTGGTTCTGTCAGAAGAAATCTTTTTGCTTTTTTTCATTCTCCCTTCTTCTTACTAATCCATGTTGAGATCCATTCTGTTACTTCCTGTGTTTTTGAAAGGGAGTGCAGGTCCTGAATGTTTGAAAGCCCAATTAAACGCTCAGTTTTGCAGGACATAGCAGGGACCTGGAGGGACTGGAGATCAGAGTGCAAGTGATCCTGTGAAGTGAACATAATGGGGTTTGCCAACCATATTTTCGTATAGACAACATCAGGATGTGAGAGGCCTGGACACGTTGTAGGAGTGAGGGATTTAATACAGTCCTGTGACTTGATGCTGTGCAAATCATTCGGATCCCTTGATTGCCTTTAAGCCGTTTGAGTTAGGCTTATTGGCTACTTGCCATCAGGTTCTCCATCATGCAGTGTATGGATTTGCTGCTGCCTGAATCTCATCTCAGGAAGAGAAACCGCATAAGTATTATTTTAATACAAATTTTCTCCCCACTCTGTAAAAGGGCATTCTCATAATTAGGCTTGTGAATACTGAATAGACTTCACTTACCGAGTGCTGATGTAGTTGAGTATCCTGGATTACCTACCTTTGCACTGATGATTGCTCTGTCCTACTTCTGTCTCACTTGGCTTTTAATTTGTGCCTTGGCGATCCTGCTGCTTTGAGCCTTTTATCATCTTAGCTCCTGGCTGAGGACATGCTTGGGCAGGTGTGTGGAGCAAAGGCCTCCCTAAGAGATGGACTGCTGCAGAGATGAAAATGCCTCTATGGAGCTTAGAGCCTCCCAGGGGGCCTCATCACCTTGGGAGAACCAAAGACAGAGTGGAAAGCCCCCGGGGCCCAGGTCCTTGCTAGTTAAGGTGCTTATTGGTCCTCTTCCAGAAGACGGTTCAAGGGCCTGTGGCCTTGACACAAGGTACAGTGGGAAAAAGGGCAATGTAGGAGATGCGGATCTGGGCTGTTGCTCTGTTTGTTCTCTTACTCATGTGGTAGCCATAGGCAAGTTAGTAAACTTCTCTGATGTCACTTTCCTCATGTATTTTGCAGCATCTTTGTCAGGTGGCAGTTATAGCATTGTGTTAATCAGAGATCATGACTCTGCATTGCAAGCCAAGATGACTAAATTCACGATAACCTTCTGTCCCGTTGATTGCGACTGCAACTCTGGCAGACATCCTCGGTGTCTGAGTGTGGGACTGCTGATCTGGCCAGGTTCTGAGTGCATGTCAGGCAGGTGCTTTGCAGTCAGTTGTGCAAGTCCCCAGGGAGGGGCCTCCTTGTCAGGAGAGACCCAAGGGACTCCATGTTGATTCTCACTACCTTCGGGGGAGAAGGGATTCATTTGCTATTCTCTTGCTGGCTCTGTCCTGGGAATTCCGGAGCAATAAGAAAGGCAGCTGTGAATGCAAATGGCTCACAATGTAGTGTTGCAAAGAGCAATGTCAGAAATGGAACCAAGGGTGATGGCATTATTACTTGGAAGGTTAGGCCACCAGTTCAGTGCTGGGATTCCATATTGGAGTGCCAGTTCAGCACTGACCACTATGTTTCTGATTTGGCGGCATCCTAAGGCGCCTGGCAAGTACGTAGAGCCCCTTGCCAGCCATGAGGAAAATCAAGATGATATTCCTGGCTCCTGATTTTGACCTGGCCCACACCTGGTTGTTATGGCTGTTGGGGAGTGAATCAGCAGATAGGAGGACCTCTGTCTCTCTCTACTGTCTCTTTCTCTTCCTGTTTCTGTCTTTCCCTCTCTTGACGTCCCTTTGTTTCAAATAAATTAGAGATAGAAAATATGTGGCCTGCTGACCATCAAAGTCCCACAAAAATTATTTGATCTGGTCCTGCAATGACAACTGTACGTTGTACTTGAAGTTCACTAAATCTGTATAGCTGACTGATTTTTAGGTTGATAATTTCACATGGCCTGCAAATGAATCCTGGCAGAAAAAAGGACCCCCTATATTTGCTTAATAAATGAATTATAAAAATTAAAAAGAGTGAAATCATGGACAAAGTGCCAAGGGTGGGGCATTCTTCCTTACTCGAAAGGTGTTGGGGACAATGTACTAGAAGGACAAGAATTTCCCAGGCATATAATGGCTGGGAGAGGATCACGGACATGCAAAAGAGTATGCACAGGACTTAGAAGTAGAAAGGTCTGAAATCTCCTGGGCATGATGCAGTAATGAGGAGTGTGACATAAAGTGGTGTCTTAGGTGGAGTATGGGATGAGTTAGCCAGGCCGTGCAGAGCTTGTCAAGGATGCACACCTTGTCCTGCAGCTAATGTCACATCTTGTAGCAAAAGGAAACAAGTAAAGTAATAATTTTGGACTTCACAGAATGGAAACTAGGAAGAGCACAGTTGGGGTGGGAAAATGATGGAAGTGGTGGAGATGGCCTGGGGAGAAGAGCTGAGCAATACTGAGGCCATGGAGCTAGAACTAGTGCTTTGACTTGAAGGGAACAGAAAAGCTGCATCCCTGCGCCCTTGCTTGAAGTTGTCAGTAATGTTGATGGGGAGGAGGACCAGATAGTGAGAGGAGGTGATGTGAGTCCAGAGGTCCAGAGGACAGGTAGAAAAAGGATCAGCAGCTGGTGGGCAAAATTGAGCCTGGATGAAGTTGCTGAATGACCACAACCTTAGCAAAGGCTTTGAGCCCAGTATGCCAGGATGTTTACTGTATCAACTCACTTCATGCTCTTGATAACACTGTGTGCCAGCTGTCAATATTTTCTGTTCATAGTTGAGCATTGTCAATGCTTTTTTTTATTTTATCTCGGAGTCCAGACTCCAAAGAGAAAACTCACAGGGAGGCAGGGACAGCTATCTGGAGGAGAATATAACAGGGGATTTGAACTCTTTTCTAACAGTAGTGCAGGGTGGGTGAGGATAGAATGCTTTGCAAGGTACTGAAGACATCTCAGTTGAGTTAAAACTTAAGGTGGTAGATGGACTGCAGCAATTTTAGCATTGCTTTCTTGGAACTTACATATTTGAATTCAAATTTGTTGGGTAAGGTTGCTTATTTTCATTGAGTGGTCATGTTGGAGACATGCATTGAGAATGCATTAATCCTATTGATTAATAGTTTCTGAGAAGTTGGGTTATGCTTATAGAAGGCTCAAGTCTCACTGCTGGTTCCTCCCTTCCCAGAATTTAATGATCTATAGGACTATAAAAACCAGGAATGAAGTGAAAGCAGTATGCTTAATTTATGGTTGGAAAGATTCCCAACACTCTTTGCAAAGAGGCATTGAGGAAAACAGATTGAGCAATGAGGATTAGACACAGACAAGAATCCCAAAATGGAATTTCTGCCTGTCGCTCGCTGGCCTAAGATAAATCTGTAGGCTCAAGTGTTTACAGGCAGAGGAAGAGAGTGAGGGAAAAGAGGATAAATGGGTATCTGGTTTCCTAGAGGAACCCAGAGTCCATCAGCCAAGCTGTCCTTTCTGAACACAAGCAGAAAGCTTCCAGTCGTTAGACTGTGTGTGGGTTTTGTTATTTAGAGAAACACAGTCCTGTCCATTATTAAAATCAAGCTCAGACAAACATCCTAGCCTTAATCAAATTGGCAAAGCTTCTCTGTTTACACACAGAGACCTGCTCACCATTGTACCACTGCCATTCTGTTTTTGTACCTAGTTCTACCTCTGTGTTGTCCCTTTTCCTATGTGATGGGCAGCAGGAAAGAGCACTTTGTTAACAGAAGTGGCTGTTGCAGCACACAGGGTTACAAGCATGTTGGCTTCCTAGGGATGCTCTGCTGGAGTCCCGTAAACAGGAGGTAGTAACTGTGTGACCTCACAGTGCTGGTGTGCACAAGGCTGAGATCGAAGTTCTGGCAGACTGGTTTTTTCTGCTGTGAGTGAGACTGTTCCATGCCTGCTTCCTACTCCTCAGGGTTTTCCAATAACACACAGAAAAAGAGAGACAGAGACAGAGAGAGCCTCCATCTGCTGGTTCATTTCCCAAATGAGCGGAGTAGCCACAGGCTGAACCTGGGAGCCGGGAGCTTCATCCAGGTCTCCCGCATGGGTGACAAGCACTAAAACCCTTGGGCCGTTGGCTGCTTTCCTAAGTACATCAACAGGGAGCTGGGTTGGAAATGTGACACCTGTGACTAGAGCCAGTGCTTGTGTGGGATGCCTGTATTGCAGATGGTGGTTCAACCCACTGGTGTTTTTTGGCTTTTAGGTGTATTGCTCCCATCTTTGTTCTCACCTTCCTGTGGCATTTCCTGTGCCTCTGTCAGCTTCATAACTCTGTGCAGAGCTGTTTCTGGGTCTGCATTTCAGCAAATTGGATCAATGCCTGCCCTAGCTGACCAGCTTCTGGGCCAGTGTTGTGACTTATAGGTTAGGTTGCCACTTGCAACTAGGCATCCCATGAGGCTATCAGGTTAAGTTCTGGATGTTCCACCTCCAAACCAGCTATCTAATAAAAGCAGCAGAAGATAATTCAAGTGCTTGGACCCCTGCCACTCATGTAGGAAACCTAGATGGAGTTCCTAGCTCCTGGCTTGGACCTGGCCCAACTTAAGCCAGTGGCCATTTGGAATGAACCACCAGATGGAAGATATATTCTCTTTGTCTTGTCTCTTTCTCTCTTTCTCTCTCTCCCTCTCTTTCTTTCTCTTTCTTTTTCTATAACTCTACTTTTCACATAAATAAGTCATTAAAAATCAAATTAAACAAGTAGTTGTCTTGTTTTGTGATGACTGTTATTCCTAATACCAGGGATGGGAAATATTTGACCCTGAGACTTTAAACAGCTCATTTGGTCTGACCCTGACAAGGCAAGCAAGATAGGACTTGAAATTGAATGAATCTGTAGATGGTTAATTCTTTAGCTGATACTTTTGTGTGGCATACAAGTGATGTTACAAATATCCCAGTGGTCCTTGGCAGAAAAATGGCATTGGCATAATGGTATATTCTAAGTGAAATGGCTTTAACGTGTCCTTTTTAGAGGACATAATTTATACAGGGTATTTTTTTTTCTCCCAGTTGTTGTAAAGAAGGGGAAAATTCGGAAAAGAATGAAAATAGATGCCCTGTATAGAGTGACAGGAGCTTTGTGTAACAGTGGCATGCATTTGCTCAGGGCACACGGTGGCTTCTCAGAAAAGGACCGGAAGTGCTCAGAGACTGCAGCGTGTTGGCCATCCTGCAGGACTGTGAGGTGGAAGCCAGGGTGCACACTGAGTCATGGCCTTAGTATGCTGCTTGTCCTTCAAAACTGTGGCGGTGGGGACCAGGCAAGGTCACTACAAGTGTAGGGTAGGCACCCAGAGTTTAGAAAGGGAGTGAGGAGAGCGAAGGAATGGGCACAAAGCACAGCAGTTCTGGAGAAAAGCTTGCAGAGCAAGCACTTGAGCTGCTTAAGTGACTGCATCTGGAAAGTGGGCACCGTAAAAGGTGACATCACTCCCAGTAGACAGGCAGCTGGGGAGTGAAAATGTCATTTCAGGATCCCCCTGGGTCTCCTGGTTCCTGATGGAAGACTTTTCTGTCTCTCCCCACACATTCCAAATTGCGTTCAGTGGAGCATGAGTCTTCCAGCTGCAGCCCGCTGTAGCCCTCCCTTGGGATTTTCCCAGAGGCAGATTTTCCTACTTGATTGTATATTTTGTGCAAGTGGAAAATGCACTAACAGCTCCTGATACTGTTGTTCCGACGACCAGTTCCTGGAGAATTGCTGTTTTCGCCCATGCTCCCTCCCTGTCATACATCAACAAGGTCGGTTTGCAAAAGCAAAGCATGCTGGGTTTGAATGGAGGACTGGAAGGGTAGGCAGCTTTGTGCGTTGATTGTGTTAGCAGCACCTTTTCAGGAATAAGGGTGTATGGGTGCTGACTTGGGGGAGGGAAGGAGATGGCACTGACTGCTGTTTCCCCGGGGACTTTGGGGCGTGCTCCAGTGCGTGTCGGCGATGGAGCGGCTGTGATGAGGCCACAGCACACTGTTCTTCACCTCTGCATCCAAGAAGCAGGTGAAGATGGTGTCAGCCTCTTGGCTTTGTGTGAGCAAAAAGCAAAATGTTTATGGTATGGCGTGGTGGGGTATGCACATGAGTGTGTTTGTGTATATGTATGACTGTGCGTGCGTGGAAGTTTGTGTGTTTTTGGTTGACTCCAGTTGTGTGGTTATTCTTTATCATCATTATCGTTGCAGTTATCTTGCAAGTTTGTAAGAGGCAACACTACTGTGTGCATGTTGTAAATCCAGGATTTAAGCCAGCAGGCGCTTTACTGCAGAGCTTATATATTTTTGTACATGTTTTGCATTTCTGAGTTTCGTTTGCTCATCTTAGCCTGCACAAAGGATGGTGCATATGCTACAAAAATATCTGTTGTGTTGGTCCATTCATCCGTCCATCTGCCTATCTAGCATTCATTCATTATTCATTCATTCATTCATTCATTTTTCTTTATATTTACCATGCAAACATGAAACAGGTAATATGTAGCTATAGCTAACCCTTTGTTAGTTGTTGGACAGGGGAGCATGGGTAGGAAAAGAGAGGAAGGAAGAAAGAGAACCGGCCTGTGAGTATTCCCTGCTCTGTCTGGCTTCATTCTTGGGATTGTGAGGCGTTTCATCTACATCATTTCATTTCATTATCCTGAAGAAGCACAACAGTATCTTTTCCACTGACACGTGAGCAAACAGCCTTCAACAAAGAGTGAAGAAAGATCAGCATTTGAAGCCATGCGGGCTTTTGGTGAAGAATGCAGGGTTTCAGTCCAACTGTGCTCTTCCTCAGAGGCCATCTACCTGCCTTGAAGCCTGGAGCTGTGATCAGAAAGAGCTCTCATTCTTGGCTGGGAATTCAAGGAATAAGCAAGATCAGAGGTACTACTTCCTCTTCGCTTAGTTATTTTTCAAGGGATAATGGTACATGGTGAGCTTGAGAGTGGCTTGCCTGACCGCTGTTGGCATGACTCATCTAGACCTGGTACCAACAGCATGGTGAGCATGGCTGACTCCTCCCTGCTCTCGGCAGACCTCTCAGGCCGTGTGCACCTGTGCCTGGCTAATCAAGACCCAACGGGGTCCCGCCTGGATGAGTACAGAAGACTCAGAACTGTATAAGTAGTGATTGTAATCACCACCCATCTCCCAGGATATTCATTGGACTTCCTCTTAGTTTCTCTGGAAGCCGGAGCCAATATGGACAAATGATTTGCAGTGGAATTGTATTCAGAGATCATGGCTTTTGGCAGTGGTAAGTATCTTCACTTAGGAAGTCAGAGTAAAGATGCTGTGAAGTCCACCAACGTGCCCCATTTGGCGGGAATGGGTGGTGAATGAATACAGCAGAGCTCTCCTAGCCATGTTATTTGCAGATCTCTGTAATCTATCCCTTTGCTTGAATCTTAGAGAAAAGAAAAAGTGAAGCAAGTCCTGTTGATCTCTTACTAGGATAACCTCGGGGGTTGTTTTTCGAATATCCTGGCTCACATTTGAAGTCCCCTGGAGTAGCCACCACAATAGACATGGGAGCATTCACCTATATTTGTACTTTGCAAGCAGAGTGGATTGTGGATGATTTCTGCTCAGATCATTTAAGACAAACAAACAAGAAAACTTGGGAGATGGCAAGAGGGCTGTTAATTTGAACAGTAGCAGCAGGTGGTTATTTCTGAACAGGGCTCTGTTTATTGGGGCCATTCCCTCTCAGAGCCTCTCTGAAGCCAGGGTTGTTATGCATAATGCTCCTGTGGGGCTGTCCTACTGGGCTTTGTAACTGCACAGGACCCGACTGGTTCTGATGATGAGGCAAAGGGTCTCATCTTTTGTCCTCTCCCTTTGAGACGGATCCTCTCTTGGGCTTTTGTGTGTCATCGATGCTGCAGGGAGTGTTGGTAGAGTTTGAAGTGCTGTAGGCATCGGCTGCCCTCAAAGTATTCAGGCCCCTGGTGTTCATGGGTCAGGACATGACACTGTTGAGACCCTGTACTGAAATGCCCTGTCCTCTGGGTGAGCAGCCAGTGCCCCCCAGGAAGATGTCATGCCTCCCCAGGCCTGCCTTCATCCACTCTATTTACTTGCTCATTTACATATTCACTTGTCGAGCTGAAATCCATACCCACGTGTCAGTCTGGGTGATAGCACAGAGGCCGGAGTGATGACCAGGAGACCTTCTCCTCCTGGTGGAAGCAGGCACACGTTAGTTACTGTGCAGTGAGATTGTAGAGGGTATTGACGAGCTCCTGTGCCTGCCAGGCTCTTTGCTTGGCACTTTGCATGCGCTCGTTGAAACTCCACAGGAGAGAGGTGTATCCTCTGCCTTCTGGGACGAGAGAATGCAGGCCACAGGGCAGCTTCTCCACAGCAGAGTCGTTTGCCCTTGGAGGATACAGGGCATGGTGGGATGTCAGATGTGGCATCGGAGTGACGTGTTGGGCTCTAAGTGACCCCAAACAGAGCTGACTGGAATATCAGAGTCTCCACATGCTGTGCCAAAGGGGCTCACATGACTGTGTTAGGGATTACCCCCATGTCCAATCCAGTGTTTCTGGAGTGTGCTTGACCTGAAGCCAGCTTCACTGCAGTACAGGGAGCAGCCTGCCATCGAAAAGTGTCAGTAGCTGTGCAGCACTGTTCCCCGAGTCATCTGTTTTTATGCTGTTTTTCTCTCTGTGCTGCACTTTTTGATTCATATGACACTTCAACGTCCAGTGTTCTCCATGTCTTCCCTGCTTGCCACTTTCCAAGAAGCAAACATACGCACCTTTCTCTGTATTCTTTTCACATGCAGTGTAGGACATTGTGTTTTCTCTGAATACAGCTGCGGGGGCATCAAGAAGTATGATGATATTCAAGTATGGCTTGTTGGAAAAGCTGGAGAGAGGGAGAGATTGTATTCTTGGAATGAATGCTAGAATAAATGCTGAAGAAGAAAGATTGAAAAACTACAGCAATACTGATACATACAGGCATTTCTTTTTGGTCTTGAATGTTTTTTGTTTTTGTTTTCTTTTAAAATTCTAGCTCCCACATGTAAGGGAGAACACGTGATATTTGTATTTCTGAGTCTGGCTTATTTCTCTCAGCGTTATGCCCCCTAGTTATATCCAATTTGTTGAAAATGAGGAGATTTAGTCCTTGGTTGTAGCTGAATAATACTGCGGTGTGTGTATGTACCACCTTTCCTTTATTCTTCTGGAAACAGGCGCATTGGCTGGTCTCATCATTTGGCTGTTGTGAGCATGCTGCTATAATGTGTTCATGGTTATGGTATATGTCCAGTTTTGAGACTGCTGGAGCATATGGCAAGTCCAGTTATTGTTTTCAGGAAATCGTTCCACTGTTTTTCCCAGTAACTGTGCTATTCCCCTTTGCCACCAATAGTCTAGAAGGATTCCGCTTTCTCTGCATGCTCTGCTTCCTTGTCTTCTGACAGAGGTGAAGTGACGTCTCCGTGTTGTTTTGGTTTGCAGTTCCACAGTGACTAGTGATGTGAAGCACTTTTTGTTGTAGATTTATTGGACATTTGTATTTTTTCTTTTAGGAATTGTGTGTATAAATCCTTTGCCAATTTCTTAACTGAACTGTATTTTTTTGTATTCTTTGAGGTTTTTAAAAAGTTGCTTATATATTCTGGATATGAATCCTTCATCAGGTAGTTCATAAATATTTTTTTCCCATTGCGTTGGATGTCTCTCCACTCACTCGATACTCTTTGCTGTGCAGAAGCTCCTGTGTCTAGTGGAGTCCCCTGTGTTTAGTTTTGCTTTTGTAGCCTGTGCTCTGGGGGTCTTGAACTCAAGCAGCTGAGCCCTTCACCAGCACTGTGATGTTCTCTACATTTTCTTCCAAGAACTTTATAGTCTCAAATTTTAAATCAAGCTCTTTGATTCATCTTGAGTTTATTTTTATATATATAATGAGAAGTATGGGCTTAATTTTATGCTTCTACATAAATCCATCCAGTTTTGCCAGAATCATTTGTTGAAACAATTACCTTTACTCCACTGTGTGATCTGATTACTTTTGTAAAAACTCAGTTTGCTGTATTGCCAGAGTCCAGCTTGCAAAGGATGCATGGATCAGCGAGATGATAGGAAGAAGAGATAAGACACAGACCACTATGGCTTAATGCTCATAATGGACAACTCAGAAAAGTTGCCTTCTTTATTTGTACACAAATCATCACAAGCTTTTGCACAATATCCAATTGTTTCATTTTTACTTCATGATTAAGAGAATACAAAAAACAATCCTAAGGAAAATATTTTCAACAAATTATTACTCATTGAAACCTGCAGTCACCTGGCTGAAGCCAGGAATTCCACAGTTGACAGCGCATGTGGTTACATAGTGACAAGTAGTTTACTTATACTCAAAATCAGTTTTTACTAAACACAAACTAATATTGCTTGAAATATTAAGAATACAGAATTAAAAGATCATAAATGAAAGGATTTTATAAAAGCATATAACATAAATTCTTTGCTAAATCTTGTAATCAAACCATGCATTAATTACTGTCACCTTCACCTAGTGCTGATTCAGTTGTTTTTCATTCTTTTGTTAAAGGGCAGTGAAAGAGACCAAGGCAGCTTAGCCAATCTACAAACAGAGGGCCTTTACAAGAAACTTCCTTTTATCTTTATAAACTGTTTTCTTTCCCTAAATACAAGTGTCAATATAAGATAGAGATTTTAAACCATTTTGAGGGGGTTCACATCTATTTCCTTTTAGAAGATTCCCCATATATTTTGCTTTCTGTGGTAAGAAACTAAAATGCGTCATATCATGTGTTGTAACAGTTCAAGGTGCATGGTAAACAAACTCTTTGTACTTCCATGATTGCCATCTGTTCCAAGATATTATCAAGCCATTTCTTAAGGAAAACATTACTTATACTAGGGCAAACTTTAGGACAAAAGTGGGCACATAACAAGATGTTTGGAAACATAGTGG
Organism: Ochotona curzoniae; assembly: GCF_017591425.1. Lineage (NCBI taxonomy): Eukaryota > Metazoa > Chordata > Mammalia > Lagomorpha > Ochotonidae > Ochotona > Ochotona curzoniae. The sequence continues at coordinate 1,354,811 of NW_024466413.1, forward strand.
GCTCAATTGTACTATTGTATACTTTTAACTGTGTGTCATAGCCTTACGTTATTAAAGGTATTTTTATCATAACATGATTGATCAATCTGAGGTGTCATACCAGTTACAGGAATCACTTCACATTAGCAAAAAAACAACAACAACACCCTCAGAAGCATTCTGTGAAACATCAGAGAGGTGATTGAGTTCCATACAATGGGTGAGGCAGCAATGAGGTGACCAGAGACATTCTGCCAGGCCTTGCCACGCAGCCAGAAACTCCTCACAGCCTTGCTAACTGAGGAGTGGTGCTCATCACACACCATGCCATCCGACCCAACTGCATGGCTCCCCCCACTGTATGTATTTGGATTAAGTTCTGGGCTTTCTACTGTGTTGTATTATTGATCTCTGTATGAACTTTATGCCAGTACCATGGCATTTCAATTACTAAGGCTTTGCAATATGCTTTAAAGCGTTAGGCATTTGGTGCCTGCAGCTTAATTTTAATTAATTAATTAACCAATTAATTATTTGGGGAGCCTTTTGTGATTTGATATAAACTCTAGGATTTTTTTCATAATTCTGTTAAAAACAATTTTCAGTGTGTGTTGACAGGGATTGCAATGAATATGTAGATTGCCTTAGAAAGTAGAGATAGTCGAAGAATATCGATTTCCAATCCATGAGCTGGAAATATGTGTCCTTTTTTTGTGGATCTTTGCTAACTTCTTTCCTTAATGTTTTATACTTTTCCTTCATCAAGATCTTTCCTTTCCTTGGTTAATTTCTGAATGTAGATTTTGGTGACTATTGGCAAGGTGGATTTCCATTTTTGATTTCTCTTTCCATGATTTTCATCACTAGCATAAAAAGGTGCTACTCTTTTTGTATGTTTATTTGGTCATCTGCGGTTCTACTGGATTGATTATCAGTTCTAACAGCTTTTTGGTGGAGTTTTAAATTTTTCTATGTGCAACAGCATGTCGTCTGCCAACATGGACATTTTGACTTCATCCCTTCCAATTTTCTTCTCTCCCTAATTGGTATTTCAAACGCTTCCAAGACTACTGGCTGTTGTTTTGTCATATAGAGATGTTGTAATTTTGAGATGTTTTCCTTCTACATCTAATTTGTGGAAAGTTTTTTCTTTTCTTATCATAAAGGGTATTTAATCTTACAGAAGTATTTATTAAGAGGAACATAAGGTTTGGTTTTGATTCTTTCTGTGAATGTATTTATGACATGTTTTGATTTGCAAATCTGGGATAAATCCTATTTGATTGTAATGTATTTTTTTTTCTAAACATAAAAATCAAGGAGCTGAATTATCCAGGGCTTCCACATGAGCATCGGCGTTCAAGGCATCTGAGCCATCCTCCGTTGCCTTTCCTAGGTCATTAGCAGGGAGCTGGATAGGAAGTAGAGCAGCTGGGAAATGAACTGGTACTCATATGAGCTGCCTGTGTTTGGTGTGTCTTTGCTCATTACACAACAGTGCTAGCCCTCATGTACAATCTTTTTTTGGCATGACTTTAGAATGGGTTTGCTAGTATCTCACTAAGTATCTTTGCATTATGCTTGCTAAGGATCCAGAGCAGTAGTTTTCATGTTGTCTGATTTTGGTATCAAAGTGATGCTGGCTTTGTTAACAGAATTTGGCAGAATTTCATCCTGTTCCATAGTTTCGAATAGTTTGAAAAGTTTTGGACTTAGTTCGTCTTCAAGTGTTTTGTAGACTTCATGGTAAACCCACTAGGTACTGTGCTTCTTGATGGAAGATGGTTAATTACTACCTGAGTCTCTGCTTTTGAAGAGTCTGCTCAGATTTTTTTTCTTCTTCTTCATTTAACCTCGGTAATGGTATGTATTCAGGAAGTTATCCATTTCCTTCTGGTTTGCCAGTTCATAGGTATATAGTTTCCATAATAGTTTCTTAGGACCCTTGGGCTATCAGTGGTGTCTCTTGTAATGTTTCTTTTTTCATCTCTGTATTGAATTCTCTTTTTGTTTGTTTTGCTTATCCTCTCAAAAGAACTAACTTTGCTTTTCTTCTGGTTTTGTTTTGTTAGTTGTAATTTCACTTATTTTTGCTCTGATTCATATTATTTCTTTTCTGCTACTTTTGGATTTGATTTGTTCATGTTTTCCTAAGTCTTTAAAATATACCATTAAATCATTTATTTCAGACATTTATGTAAGCACTTTTTTCTATAAACTTTTATTTTAATAGTACTTTTGCTATATCCCATAGATTTTGTGTTTTAATTTTTACTTATTTCAGGTTTTTGATTGCCTTTCTAATTTCTTCAGTGACCCTTTGGTCATTCAGTCACATGATTAATTTCTCTGTGTTTATGAGTATTCCATTGTTTCTCTTATTGTTGAGTTTCAGTTTTATTTCTGTAAGGTCTGAGAAAATACCTGTTATGACTTCAATCTGTTTACATTTATTGAGACTATGACTTGTGGCCCAATAGGTGGTCTGACCTAGAAGTGTTCCATGTGCTGGGAAGACTTTGTGTTCTGTAGCTGTTTTCATGTACATATCCCTTAGACACTTTGGTCATGCTTCCACTTCTGTGCATCCTCATGAGATTTTCTGTCTGGATGATTTGTCCATTGGTGAGGAGAGGGGGCGTTGAAGGGCTCCACTGCTGTGTTGGCACTGTCTCTTTCTTCTACTAGTATTTGCTGTATATATCTGTATGGTCTTAGTATGGATATATGTATATTGGATATTCACAATACCAGATTTTTAAAAATATATATTTTTTATTGGAAAGGCAGATATACAGAGAAAAAGGTCTTGTGTCCTCTGATTCACTCCCCAATTGGCCACAGTGGCCAGAGCTGAGCCAGTCCGAAGCCAGGATCCAGGAGCTTCCTCCAGCTCTCCCATGAAGGTACAGGGTCCCAAGGCTTTAGACCATATTCTAGTGCTTTCCCAGGCCATAAGCAGAGAGCTGGATGGGAAGTGGAGCAGCCAGGGCATGAACCAAGGCCCATATGGGATACCTGCCTATGTAAGGCTAGGATTTAGCCATTAGGCTATTGTTCCAGGACCTATACCTGATTTGTTAGTGAATTAGTTCATGATATGTGTTTTCATGATTTTTTTTTTTCAAGATGCTCACTTTTCATGCAGGGATCTGTTTAGAATTTCTTGTAAGGCTGGTAAGTGGTGATGAATTCTCTGTTTTAACTTATCTTAAAATATGTTAATTGCCCTTTATTTTAAAGCATCATTTTGCTGGATATGTTCTTGGATGGATGGTTTTACCTGTAAGACCTTGCATATAATATTCCACTCTGTTCTGGTCTGTAGGGTTTCTGCTGAGAAACCTGTTGTTTGTCTAATTGGTTTTCCTTTCTGTGTCACTTGATACCTTGATCTTACTTACTGTCTTCGACTCTCTCCTTGTCCTTAATTTCTGGCAGTTTGAGTACTGTGTGTGTTGGAGATTATCGCTTTGGGTTGAATTTTCTTGGAGTCCTTTGAGCTTCCTGTATCAGGGTTTGCATATCTTTTTCAGTACCTGAGAACTTTTCAACTATTTCATTTGCAGATTCGTACCACAGTTTTCATTCTCCCCTCCTTTCTTATTACCTATAATATCAACATTTGAGTGTTTAGTAGGAGTCTGTATTTCACATAGGCTTTCTTTATTCTTTTTGTCTGGTTAAATTATTTGAAAAGTCCTATTCTTGAGGTCAGAAAACCATTTGTTTACTTGTTATATATGGCTGTTGAAGTTCTCAGTTGTGTTATTTCACTGATTAAAGATTTCTTCTCTAAAATTTCTGTTTGTGTTTTTGTAATTATTTCTAAGGGATAAATGACTTTTGAATGCTTCTCAGATCCTGTTATGAAAGTACCAAAGTGTGATAGATTTGTGGAGATTAATGGACGATTACATGGACAGGAAGGTTATAGGGAGCTTTGAGGAGCTCATGCACAGCTCTAACCTCAACTTTAACCCTAATCCACTGTAGCCCTAGCCCCAGCCCTGGCCCTAACTGTAACTTAGAGTGGACTTGTGGGTGAGCCAGTGCCTATAGTTTCCATAGAAGAGATAGTAGGTAACAGCGGATGGGTATGGGGAGAGGGTGGCCAAATGACAAAGCTTCAAGGACTGGCCTTGGCTGAGAGGGACAGGGTAAGGACTAGAAGGGGCCATGGGAGACAAGGAGCCCTTCATTGCTCCCTGAATCCAGTGGGATTCCAGAGAGGAGGAAATAAGCAGTGCATGCCATAGAGGGCTTCAGGGAGCCAGAGGCCTCAGGAGTTGCAGAATTTCATTTAAGGTAGGGAAGATACTGAGTTTGCTGACTATCATTAATTTTTCAAATTATTCACCTTTATTTTTCTACATATGATCATCTTTTAGTATTTCCAAAGCAATGATCAGGAAACTAGCAGATTCTAAAATCAGGAGAATCTCAAGTCCCTAAAACAAAATGATACAGTCTGTCCATGTGTTCCAGGGGACACAGGATGGGTCTGGGAGTGAGAAGAGTTGGGAACTCAGATAAGGGCAATGAAGAACCAGGCACCATGGGATGCTTACATGAGAGAAGATGGCTGTGCCAGGTGGGGGTCCCATCTTGCACACTGGTTGTTGGACATGGGAGTTAGGACCGATGAACCTTTCAGCAGAATTAGCCTGAGCACAGCCATCTTACCACCTGTGCTACTGCTCAGTGGGAACTCTCTGGGAAGCTTCAGTTCATCACCTGTGATAGCAAACAGAAACCAGGAGTGGAATGGAATTGGCACTGGGGCCTTGTGGGGCGCTGAGGCTCTGCACAGCTCCATCTGTGACCTAGAAGGAGAGCTCTGCTTCTGCCTTTTGTGAGGCTATGCATATCCACTGTAGTGAGTTCTGAGTGACTGGGCAAAGAGACTAGGCTGGACCCTGTACTGGGAAACACACACAAGAATCAGGTCTGGGGATCATCCCAGATGAAGTTTCTTTGGGGATCCCTCCAACTGAACTGCTGATCTCAGAACTCAAACCATGAGCAGACTATGTCAGCCAGTGGATTCTGAAGAGATCTCATTTTGTGTGGAATGGCAAGAGTGGCAGCAATTCAAGCAATCAAAACTGCTTAAACAGGACCCTTGGAGCATGCCTCACATTGGGGATCCTTTGTGCCCTAATCAACTATGCAAAGATTATCAAAATAAGAGAATTGAGTGAGAGAGAGAGAGAGAGTAGGCAGACCCATGCTTTGGGCTTCTTGCTGTGTACTTGTCTCTAGCATGGGAAAACCCCAGGCTTCATGACACCCAGCTTCCTCTTTGGGCAGCTCTGGTGGTCAGCAATCCTACACTGGGTATGGCCCCATGCTCTGCTTTGCAACCCTTGGTCATGCAAGTCCTCTGTGAACTTCATCAGGACATTCCAAGTCTTTCAAACTTCAAGTCAGAGACCCTAAATCCTGCCAGCTATTCGTATAGAGCAGGTATTTAATGAAAGCAATGCATATTTTAAGAATAAATCAGTGCATTTCTATCACATCATGAAATTCAGTAAAGAAGATGTTACTGTATGTGACTATATGGACATCACTGTGTTCAGTTCTACATCTCCTGTATCCACCACACAACTGAAACTGTACATGCTTATGTTCGCCTGTGTTTGTCAGTCTTGTGATTGCACACACATGTGTATGGGCATTGCTCATTTCACACATGTAGCTGGGCGAATGGATCACATACATACATGAATGTGGGCACTGGTGGTTGCAAGTGTGTGTGTGTGTGTGTGTGTGTTCTAGTTCTAGTTTGTGGCAGACATGATGTGGTTACTCACGTTGGGGCATGTACACATGTACAGTTAAACTAACAGACAATCAGACACACCCAAACTTTACCATGAGCACTACCATTGCTAGATTTTGAGGAGGTTCTGCTGCTTCCTGGCATCCTTTCCTCAAATGAGGCTTAATTATCCACCTCATCATACTAAAAATGAAGTTTCTGGTGAGTGCCATGGCCATTGGATGAACAGATCTTTTGCAAGAATACCTGTAGTTATTTGCTGTTTGCCACACTCAGAGTGATAGGCAAATGCAGTAGTATTGCCAGAGCAAGTACATTCAGCTCACCCTGATAGGAGAGGTCCGTTAGAGAGAGTTGGAGGTCAGAATCAAGAGGTCCGATTCTGGCCACTAGAGCGGACTCAGGGCTGAGTCATTCTACTTTTCCCTGAAATCACTAGGTAGAAACCATTTGCAGATACCAGTAGGGCACGCGTTCTTCCAGCAGGGAAGTCACAGTTTGAGTCAGAATCTTGGGTTAAGCATATGCTTAGTTGATATTATGAATCCTTTCCTAATGCATGCATTGTGGGACTGCTAGATGTTGTGACAATGCTGGAGTTGAGGCAGAACAGGACATATTGAGGCATGATCTGATTCTTGCTCAGGGCCAGCTGCAGAAGGGCTGCCTGGAAAAGGGGCATTGTCAGTACCTAAGGTTGAAGGACCCAAGGCACTTACAGGGTGCCCTCCAGAGCCTTTTGCTAGGGGAGGGAGCCCTTGAAGGAAGTGGGCCTTCACAGGTGTGCCAGTGGAAGGGCAGGAATGCCAGGGGCATGACAGGAGCAGAGCAGACACAGAGGAGTAGGAGGACCATGTGGGAAGAGAGCAAGAGGGACCTTCCTCAGAGAGACAACCTGGTGAAAGGCAGATGTGCTTGGCAGAGCAGGGTACAGGGTTTAGTTGTCCCAGAGCAGGTGTCATAAGACTCTGGAGATACACTTTGTCCCAAGAACTGATTTGGGGCTGATCTTGATGCATCACAGAAAATTCCTGGTGAAGTGCTCATCTCTCTCCTTGCTAGTCACTGGGCCTGTATTCTTCGAACTCCAGAATGTTGAATGGTGGTTTTTTTTTCCCCCTAAATACTTTAAGGATTCTGAGATTAAGGCAGCACCTGGGCAACATGTACTGGAATCCAGCCCTATTTTATTCAAGATCATCTCACTCAGCCATCTTCTGTTTAAAACAGACTTAGTTTTATCTGAAAGGCAGAGTGATGGTGGGGAGGGAGAGAGAAATCTTGCAACTGCTGGGTCACTTCCTGGAGAAGCCATAGGGCTGGGGCTTAAGCCAGGTGTAAAGAATTCCATGCAGGTATCTTGTATAGATAGCATTATTCCAGGCACTTGGGCCATCTGCTGTTGCTTTCTCAGGTGCGTTAGCAGGGTTGGAACTGGAGCAGCTGAAACTCGATCCAGTGACTGAGATGACATGCTGGTATTGCATGGACTCACAGTGCCAGCCTACTGTGTCTCTTAAAGAAACACATCTACAGGACTCCTAGTCCTTTGATCTTGGGACAGCCCAAAAGTTTGTAAGACTTGGTTTTGTTCTCTGGTGTGTCACAGCTTGAGTCCCATTCTTCAGAGTTTGGTAGGCTCCTCAATCCCTGTTCAGTTACCCTGATCACTATTCACCCTTGCATCCTCCATTTCCCCAAACAGCAAGGACTTCAAAAGTTAGTGGAAGATGAAATTAAAAGCTAAATTTAATTTTAAAGCAAGAGTTTCAAAAATCATACTGATTTTTTTTGTAATACATGTTTTCCAGAGAGGACTGGAGACAATTACTGGCCTGCCTAAGGTCTCACAGAAATTTCTGATGACAGTGGTTTTGGGGCCATTTCACCATATCACATAGACTCCCACCAACGTTACCCGACAGCGCAATGGCCTGATGCAGTGCGTCAGAAGATTCTGCACAGGCTGGTACCTGTCTCAGCATTGCTCCAGAATCTCTTTCCAATTTTGTTAAAGCTTTTCATTCTGGCTTCAACCACCTCAACATATAAAATGGAATCTAGAGCAAAGCAGACAAGCAGCACAGAAGGGCTTCCCAGAGGTGAGAGGAGACACTGTGAGCTTTGCCTGCCGTCAGTGTGTGGTTGTTAAGGGCTGACTGCCGTGCTCATCCTTGGGTGATTTCTTTAAGAACAAAAGATTTATTTTTTGTTCGTTGGAAAGGAAGATTTACAGAGAGAGGATAGGAAGAGAGACAGAGAGGAAGATCTTCTGTCTGCTGGTTCACTCCTCAAATGGCCACATTGGCCAGAGCTGAGCCAAAGCGAAGAAGCCATGAGCCACAAGCTTTTTCCATGCCTCCCACACAAATGCAGGGTCCCAAGACCTTGAATCATTCTTCACTGCTTTCTCAGGCCATAAGCAGGGAGCTGGATGGGCAGTGGAGCAGGCAGGACATGAACTGGCACCTGACAGAAGATTAGCCAATTGAACCGTTGTGCCAGACCCTGGGTGACTGTTCTTATATGACTCAAAAACTCACAAACCTTGGTTTTTCAACCACAGGCCCACAGTTTCCTTACTTGGAGAAGCCAGGAAAGCTCTCTGAACCTCTTTCTTCATCTGTGATCTGGGATATTTTTCAGACTGACTTCTCAAGGGAAACGAAGGTGGGGCTGTTGTTGTGACAGATCACAAAGCCACTGCCCATGGTCCTGAAATTTGGATGCCAGTTCAAATCACAACTGCATTCTGCTTCTGATCCAGTCTGTGCTGATGGCCTGGGAAAGCAGGGAAAGATGGCCCAAGTCCTTGGCCCTACAGCCACGTGGGAGACCCGGGAGAGTCTCCTCTTCAGATCAGACTAGCTCTGGCTGCTGTGGCCATTTGTGGATGAGCCAGTAGATGGAAGATAGCTCTCTGTATCTCTCTTTCTGATTCTGCCTTTCAAATAAATATAAAATTTTTTTAAAAAAGAAATTAAAGTGTTTTCTACCATTCTAAAGTTAGTCCTTGGGTTTTCCTAAAACTTGCATCTTTAAATAGCTACTAAGAATCTACATGTGATTGATAAAAACTGCTTTTAAGTATTCTTAGTTAGGAACCATGCATGACCAGGTGACAAAATCTCCTGGTTTCAAGTCAAGGGAGGAACATAAGCAAAAGCAACTGATAATGCGAATGAGCTGTTGATGCTTGTCTACAGAAAGAAGAGTTGAGTCCTTTAGTCCCATTAGAGTCTATATGTATGGGACAGGGGGAGAGAAGAGAGGCTGAGAGGCATACTCAGGCTGGTGCTCCCGGGTCCAGTCCCGTTCAAATACAGCCGGCAGACTGCATTCTTAAATGTTTGTGAAGCACTCCTCCCTTTCTTTTATCTGTTCAGCTCACTTGGGATATATATGGTCATATCTACTTGTTAAGTTTCCTGATCCCAGTCTGACCCTGAGCCCAGGGGTTTTGGCAGCAGTGATAGTCATGATTGCGTTAATACTGACACCGGCAACTGAAGTGCAGTAGCTTTGCTGGGTATGGTGCTGGGCTCTTACCTCTGCTGCTGCAGTTGACCTTCACAGCAAAGCTGTGAGCTTGGGAAGTGAGCTCTAGCTTCCCCAGGTCCATCAGAACCCAGACCCTCTCTCCTCTTACCCTGCCCCTCACTAGCCTGGACAACTTGCCACAGATGGTCTTTCATCCAGTTCATTCTCCCCCACTGTAGTCGCAGAGCCCATCTCTTGGCCAAGGGAACATTTTTCTCATACTGTTTGTCCAGCTTTGCAGAAATATGGATTTGATTGACAAAGACATGGAGATGTTTACACAAACAAGGAATCCCTCGATATTACCTGACTGATTTAAAGCTGCACCTGGCAGTTTTCCTATCAAAATCAGTTGAGAGATGTAAGGAACCCCTAGGGAGGATGAACCAGAATTGTAGCAAATCTCTTCTCAAAAGAGACACAGTCTCCTGGAAAGAGCTGGAAACTGGTCATGGCAGTGCACAACTGTGTTTATATTTGCTCCTCCTTCATCTGCCTGCCTACTTCTTGTGCCTGCCTGTCCATTCATCCATAGCTCTAGCATCTTTATTACTTAACCTTCTGTCTAGCTGTTTGTTTATGCCGATTTTAGTGGTCAGATTGTATCTGCCATTGTTGTCCATGCATGAATCATGACTTTTGTTAGATTGCCTGTGAGCTTTTTGGGAAGAGAGCAAAAGCAAGGCAGAGGTACAAACTGACATCCAAACATCAGTTGAAACATTTGTATTTTCTAAGTGTGCACAGTGTGCCAACACTTCTTGTATGTGATCATATTTATTCCTTACAACAGATCTGCTAGTTCGTTGGCTATTTCCCTCCCTCCCCACCTTTGACAAATGAGGAGACTGAGGCTTGGAAAGGTGAAATGCACTCTCTGATGCCATACACCTGATAGGCGGCAGAGCCAGGGTGCAAACCCAGGTTTGACTTCGAAGATCATTGCTCTCTAATTCCTTACATGAAGACTTTCTTTATTGGGCATGATGATAAAACATTAGGCCGGTTAATGATTAGCAAAGACTTCCCCTGGGATGTGATCAATTCTTGGTGTGATACTGTCACCTCTGTGAATTGGGTCCCTCTTCATGTTACCCAGGAGGAAGTGGTTACTCAGAAGTTGAGTAACTTTCCTAAGATTGCACCACTTGGAGGTGATGCTTCTGACCCCAAAGCTGTGAGATGCCTTGGGTACCTTTAGCTTCAGGGTGGCTCAGGCCACATGCTTATGTAGTAACAGAGGCTAGGATGGAGGTGTGGGAATCCTTGCTTTGCATCATGCACCACAACCAAGCTCGACTCTACAGCATTCCCGTCCATGCTCCCCAGGACATGTTCCTCTGCATATCTTCAAGCTGTTCCCCACCTGAGATGCCTGTCTACCCACCGCAGCTTAGCCAGACCCTGCTCATTCTTTACAGGTGAGCTTCATTAGTGTTAATTCACACTTGTCAAAAGGGCCACGCCCTGCATAGCTCAGGCGAAGTCATTGGAACAGAGCTGTGTGCAGTGTGCCTCACCTTTCCTCACAGCATTACTGTACCAGCATCTTAGTCATCTCTGGGTCAGAGTGTGCATTCTGGCAATGTGGGTCTCTGGACAGCAGAGATTTCCATTTTGTTCCTCTGAAACCAGCATTGTGATAAGGCCCTTAGGAAAATCTGTGACATCAAAGGTAACACTTTTTACTCCAACCACTCTGCTATATTCATTGGCCTAGAGCATTTTTTTCCTGAGATGTAAAATCTCTCCCACCTGCTCTACTGTCTCTTAGGAAAATTGGGCTTTAACTCCACGTCTTCCCCTACCTCCTGCTGAAAGCAACCCTTGTCTATTCTGGTTGAACTTGCCCATTATTTCACTCTTCTGGAAGCTTGGAGAGGCTTCTTAGCATTATGGTTCATAAGGTCGGCTAGTTTATCTGCTAGACATTAAGCTCCCAGAGGGCAAGCACTGTTTTATTTGTGACATTCATGCCCGCAGCTGGTGTCTGGGTACCTTGTTCCTAGCGTGCGTTCACTTACTGTTGGCTGTAACTGAGCAGCAAGAATAGGAGAGACAGGGACACAAAACTTGCCAGGGCTTTTCCATGACAAAAACTGGTATGACTTGGTTGTGTTTGGGCTCAGCTTGCTGTTACAGGTCCTGCTGTACCCCACGGCAACACTGAAGCTTGGCTGATTTGTATGAGCTGAGCCTGTGAAGAGGGGTAGCTTAGTATCTTTAAGGTCACAGCAATGACCATGCATCCTACTCCTCCTTTGTGATCTCTATGTGAGCAAGTGGCATTTATTTTGAAGTTTACGCTCGCGGTAAGAACAGTACTGGGGAGGCAGAGACCATCTTTTATGAACATGGTCCAAGTAGAATATGATAGGAACAGCACTGGGAAGGCAGAGACCATCTTTTATGAACATTGTCCAAGTAGAATATGACCATGTGATGACGTGGCATCTGACACCATGCTGGCTTGCCGGAGTAAGTGGCTTCCTCGGCTCTTACTCTGATAGAGTTGTTGTTCTTGGTATCCATGGTGTATCTGGAAAAAAAACAATTGCTCTGCTATTTAAATAAAAAAACAGACTGTTTTGCTTGAAAGTCATCGTTACAGAGAAGGAGAGAGAGATGGAGAGACACAGAGACAGGTCTTCCATCTGTTGGATCACTCCCCAGATGGTCGCAACAGCTTGAGCTGTGTCAGTCTGAAGCTGGAAGTCAGGGACTTCTTCTAAGCCTCCCACATGTGTACAGGTGCCTAAGGGTTTGGCATGCCCACTGCTGCTTTCCCAGACTATAAGCAAGGAGCTGGATTGGAAGTGGAGTGGCCAGGACTCAACTGGTTCCCATTTGGGATGCTGGCACCACAGGTGGAAGACTACCTATCACATGGGCCCCAACGTACCTGCTTTTGTATTTCTTTTTTTCTTTTACAACCAATATCTATTTCATAATTAAATTATGTACAGATATGTTGTTGTAATGACTTGCGTGTTCATCCAGAATTAGGAGTCCTGGCTTCCAGCATGGACCCTGGAATCCGTTGAGGGACTTTGTTCTCCTTCCTGTGTCTGCTTCTCTTTAGTGATGAACACATAATGATGACAACAATGATTGTAAAATGCTTGTAAAACACTTGCTGCTGGTAAGGCCTGCGCATTCCACCAGGTGTTCTGTGTGCACTTTCTCATTGATTTTTCATAGCAACTGAGGTTTAAGGTGGAAAAAATACAGATTCAGAGAAGTCAAGATGAATCAGTCATGGTCCCAAATTCTGAGAGTCAAATTCAGCATTAAAACCTTGTCCAGGGTCAGCGTTGTGGTATTGCAGTTTAACCACTGCCTTGATTCATTCTATATGAATGCAATTCAAGTCCTGGCTGCTCCACTTGCTATGTAGATCCGTGCTAATGCACCTGGGAGAGCAGTGGGAGATGGCCAACGTGTTTGGGCTGCTACTATCAATGCTGGAGACCAGGGTCAGGTTCCTGGTCATTGTGGTCATTTAGGGAGTGAATCAGCAGGTGGAAGATCTCATTTTCTCTCTCTCTCCCCTTCTCTCTCTTTTTCTCACCCTCTTTATTTTCCTCTTTCCACTTCACCTCCCCCCGTCCCCAGCCACTCGCACACACTCCTTCATTCCCTCTCAACTCTACCTTTAAATAAATAAATCCTTAAAAAAATTAGAAGCTAACACCTAGTCTACCTGAGGGGAAAGCCAGTGTTGGGGTCCTGCTTGCCGCCTTTGATCCCTGGGCATGAAAGAGCTGTGAGTTGTATTTGCTTCTCTGTCCCGCATGCTGCCTGATGAATGCTTGGAACTGGTTGTGGGTTCTGATCTCTCCAATTAGTGGGATTCTCTCCGCAGAGACCCTGGTCGCAGTGTGATACTGCATGGCAGATTTTCTGGTCTGAGATCTTAAATTACCCATGTCATTTCAAGCTGTGTGAGTCACTTGAAGGCCTGCTTTTCCCGAGCATATTTAATCAAGCAACACAGAAGTGGGTGAAATCGGATGCTGCCTCACATCTCCAGGGAGGAGAACTTGTGCCCGTTGATTGGACACCACATGCCAGGCATTGTGTAATGAAGGTACTTTTGTTCCACCTGAAAATTGTGCTTTTGTCAGTGACATAGAGACTGGTGCCAGCTATGTTACTGAGAGCCACATTGACACATGGCCACTCATGCAAATAAGAACTTCCCTCTGGCTTGACTCACTAGGTAGCAACAACAGGTTCACCTGCCAGGACCAATAAAAGCAGCAGAGGGAGGTGAGGGATGGGGGTGGTGACATGTTTAGTTTTTCAGCAGTCAGCATCCCCTGCTTTTTTAGATAGTGTGATTCCAGCAAAGCTGTGGCTGGTTGGAGTTCCTTAAGGGACCTGCTTTTAGGAACACAGACATTTGTCTATTGAGATTGATGTGCAAACGTGATATAGCGGTAACAAAACCCAGCCCTTACTAAGCCATTTGATGTTGTGTATTGATTTTGGCTTCTGTATCAACTCCAGAAGGGAACTGATAGCCAAACTGGCGTTCATAGAGTTAAGTAGCCAGGAAAACCTTTATGTGTGCTTTTGTTGCTGCCGTGTTTAGTTTTGTTTGGATAGGAATGAAGGAAGGATGCACAATGACATGTTGCATTTGTGTCGCTCAGATTTCTCAATTTGTACGTACAAGGCAAGCGTGTTGTGCAGGTCCTTCCCCCATCCAGCCTGCAGGAGCATCCCTCCTGGAGCCTAATTCACACAGCCTTATCCAGTGAGGTTTCTCTGAGAAATGAGACATACTTGTCTTGAATGTTCAACAGTTTGAGGCCTACTGAAAAGTAATTTCTTAGAATTGCTCCAAATTTCCCATTTCTTTACTCTGTTTGGGTTTCAGGTTCCTTTGGTTGAAAGGATGGGGTGGTGGTGGCAAAAGAAGGAGGTGGGTGTGGTGGCATGTTGATGAATGCTTGAAAACTGGCTCCTAAGAAAAGGTTCATCAGGCTTGTCAGTTTCCACGCTGTGAACACTCCCTCCATAGCCAATTTCAAGAAATGAACTTGAAGTCAACGGATATGAAGTTGTACCCAGTCAACCCACCACTGCACAGTAGGGAAACGCCACTTCAAAAGCAATAACCACACTCCAGACTGCTGCACATGGTCTCTTTAAAAGCAGTCTGAATGTCATCTGTTTATTAAGTACCTATTACACAATTCTCCTTGACTTACACTGATATAGGTATTTTCAGTGCTTTTTACAACAATATATTTATTTATTTGAAAGGCAGAGGGGGCAGATGGAGGGAGGAAGGCTGGCAGAGAGACTGAGTGATTCCATTTTCTGGTCACAAAAGGGAGGCCAGGCCATGTGGAAGCTCAGTTCTGGGTGCTTCATCCGGGTGTCCTTCTTGGGTGGCAGAGACCTAAGCACTTGCACTGCACTCCAGGGTATATTGACAGGGAACTCAATCAGATGTGGGCACAGCTGGGACTTGAACTGGTGTTGCAGGCGGAGGTTTCACCTGTTTTGCCACAATGCCAGCACTCCACTACTTTTCTTTTAAATCTAAAGTCAACGTCAGGAGCAGGAAGCTCTATTCTGGTTTTCCATGTGTGTGGCAAGGACCCTTCCCTGGCATATTAGCAGGGAGCTCCATCAGAAACAGAGGAACCGGAGCTTAAAACAGTGCTCTGACAGGGGACGGCAATGTCTCAAGCAGTGGCTTCACTCGCTCTCCCACAATGCATGCCTTCTCTGCCACTTTAACGTATCTGTGCCTTTATATTTGAAGGGGATTTGTTTTCCATCATATACAGTGCCCTGTACCTTGGTAATGAAGTATGAAGATATCTAACTTTTTGTGGAAGTGTTTGCAATTAATGTCATTTTCAATATGTTTGAGCTTAGGCTTATCATGTTGTTATTTTTCCCCCTTTTCTAAGTTTGATGCCTTTTCAGAATAATTGAGCATTTTGATTACTTGATTGTGTCTTCACTCTTGCCTTGTTTGCTATTATTTGTTTAGCTTGACTCTGTTCTTAGTGAATATGACAGATTTGCAAAATACACTTATGCACCATCTAATGTTATCACTGTCAGCTCACCGCACGGTGTGGGATGTCGGCATGACTCACAGTCCTTCATTGTCACCTTCCACTCCTTGGCTGAGCTTATCTTACATTTCACTTCTATACTTGCTACAAACCCGTGGCTATTGTTTTATCCTGAAGTTAAATTATTTCATAGTGAATGTTTAAAAGTTGGAAAGTTCTTGCATGCTACCCTTTTTTTTCATTTTTTTGTATAGATCTGTTTTTATCTGGCATCTTTTTCTTATCTGAAGAACTTCCTGTAATATTTCTTGTAAAGTGTTTCCACTGGACATGAGTTTCCATAGCTTTTGCTTTTCCCTTCCTTTTTTGAAAAAAATATTTTTGTTGAATGTGAAATTCTTGATAAACAACTCCCAGCCCCAACATTTCTGGTGCTTCATGATATCTCTGTAGTTTTCTGAATTCATACTTTTAGAAACAAAATCTGTCATAATTCTTAGTTTTTCTTTTTTGATGTTCGGTATGTCCCCCTCCCCCAGATGTCTTGGTTTTCTGTGGATGTCTGTGCGTGTGTCTCACTTCGCACTGGTTTTTGGCCATTTGAGTTTGCTCTCTCTTCTGTTGGCTGTTTACTCTGCTTAAGGTTTATTGAGTTACTTGAAGCTGTGGATTTACAAATTTCATTGAATTTGCAACCATTTCGGACATAATTTTCTTTATTCAAATGCCTTTTGTTATTCTTGCCTGCTCCTTATTTGTTCTGCTATTCCAGTTTTACCTAAATCAGGAAGCTTGACGTCCCACAGCCCAATTTTTTTATTAAAGTGTTTTTAAATCAATCTCTGTACTTTGTTTCAATGTATTTTTCTGTATTTGCAAACATATTTTTGCATTGTCAAATGTGTATACCCTGTATAACTTTGTAATTTTCCTTCTCTGGAGATCATTTTGGACCTTTGAAGTAGCATTTGTTGTTTTACTCATCATGTTGAAGATCTTTTCGATGGAACTAACCTGTGAACACTGAATCACTGACTTAACGGGAATTCCAAAAGTTCATGGAAAATGAAATGAATACGTAGTTTAAACTTGGTACAAAGATTTTGAAAGCCATTTCTATAGTCTTCAAAATGTCTGAGTCAAAAATACGTATTGTGGACAAATTATGCATGTTTTTTCGTCAAAGGAAATGTATTTTTATGTCATTTTCCCACAAACCTTTTGAAATATTTTCATGTGTGTTAGGAGATCTTTCCAATGAGAACACTCACTGCCTTGAGGAAACTCCAGGGTGTCTCTGATGAGTCTCTCTCCTATCCCCTCCGCCTTATCACCTCCTCTCATCTGAGGATCTCAGCCAAACGCTACAGAATGTGGGGGCCAGGTCGGCACTGCGTGTGTGTGTGTGTGTGTGTGTGTGTGTGTGTGTGTGTGTGCGCACGTTCCACCTTGCTGTCACCGAGCTCACACTCTAACACCTGGAAGCCCAGCTCTCCGCAGTGCGTGCTTTCCTGAGGAGCCTCTGAGAGACCCTCTAGCCCATGAGAAGGGACAAATGGGGCCCCACCTCATTTCTTTTCCTTTTCCCCAGGATGGTAGACCTGCTCTGCCTATTGTTCAGTGTCCTACGTCTGTTTTCCACTTACGAATTTGTTCAATGTGGAGAGGGCAGCTTGCCTTACTCCATGGTGGACAGAAGCACAAGATGCCAGGGGACTTAACAACAGGACTGTTCAGAGGAGGACACTTATGTACATGAATAAATAATCACAAACGAGGAAGCTGCTTTGGAAGAGAGAATGGAGAATGAGTTATCAACCCAGTATGAGGAAGGAGGATTAAACACCTAGGGGAATGCCTAGGGAAAAATGAAAACTCTCCCACCCGTAAGTCAAGTAGTCTTTACTGCTGAAAACTGAGTTTTAGTCCTCTGTTTTCCTCCTGCCAGATGTGTCACTTCTGACAGCGACCCTGTTTATTTCAGGATCCTTGTAAATAAAATCAGAACTTCTAATTTTGTTTCTCCTGGTTGTGTATAGTGGTTAGTGGCTGTATATAGTGGTTAGAAATACTCACTTCAATGTCAGATTTATTGAGTTTGAATCTCACTTCTGCAATTAAAAAGTTTCAGGAGTGTGGGAAAATTGCTTCTCTTTCTTAATCTTAATTTTAAAATGATTGTTATAATAGCTCCCACCACATAGGAATACTTGGATGAGCTTAGCACAGTGCTTGGGGTGTGGAAGTGGAGAGGAATGTATGGTCCATGGAAACTGTGTCTCCATGAAGTTTGTTCAGACTCTGACAAGGCAACTTCAGACAAGACTTGAAATTCAATGTATCTGTCGTCAGATAATTTTCAAATTGATGATATATTTGTGAAATGGTCCATGGTAGAAAAAGAAAATATCTCTTCATCCACAAATGTGCATGTGTTTGAAGATTTTCTTCTTTTCATTGGAAAAAAAAAAGATATACAGAGAGAAGGAGAGACGCACAGAGAAAGAAAGAGATCTTCCATCTGCTGGTTCACTCCCAAAATGGCCACAATGCCAGAGCTGAGCAAATCCAAAGCCAGGAGCCAAAAGCCAAGAGGGAGGAGCGAGGAGGCAGCAAACAGAATACCAGGACCTTCTTCCTGGATCTCACTCATGGGTCTGGGGTCCTATGGCTTTGATTCATCCTCGGCTGCTTTCACAGGCAGCGAGTTGTATGGGGAATGGAGCCACTGCGACAAGAATGGTCCATATAGGATGTCTACACGTGGAGCTGAAGGACTAGCCGGTCCAGCCACTGCACTATTCCCTCCATTCTGTGTTTGTATGGTTTGGAGAATTCTGAGAAATTAGCTAATGTCAGACATTTTATGTGCAAGAAAAAGTAAGTTTACTTAAACTTGAAAAAACATTTATTTATTTTATTGGAAAGGCAAATCAGATTTATGGAGAGAGAGAGAGCGCGCAGAAAGAAAGGTCTTCCATCTGCTGGTTTATTCCCCAAATGGCCACAATGGCCAAAATGGAGTTAATCCGAAACCAGGAGCCAGAAGCCTCTTCAGGGCTGTGGGCCATCCTCTACTGCTGTTCTAGGCCACAAGCAGGTTGCTGGATGGGAAGTGGAGCAACCAGGAAATGGACCAGCACCTGCATGCTATCCTGGAGCTTGCAAGATAAGGATTTAACCATTGAGCCATTACAAAGCCAGTCTCAACTTAGACTTTTTTTTTAAAGATTAATTTATCTTTGTTGGAAAGGTAGATACACAGAGAGAATCATACACACAAACACACACACACACACACACACACACACACACACACATATATATATATAGAGAGAGAATCTTTCACCTATTGATTCATTCCCCAAATGGCTTAAATGGCTGGAGCTAAGTGGATCTGAAGCAAGGAGCCTGGAGCTTTCTCTGGGTTTCCCACACAGGTACAGGATCCCAAGGCTTTGGGCTATTTTCTGCTGCTTTCTCAGGCCACAAACAGGGAGCTGGAAGGGAAGTGGAGCAGGTGGGACATGAACGTGTGACCATATGGGATCCTGGTGCATACATGGCGAGGACTTTAGCTACTAAGCCAACATGCAAGGCCCTTAATAGACTTTTAATACTCCCTGAGATTGATAAGGAGAAATTATGTCTTTTCTTTAGAAATGGGAGAGAAAGTAGTTGATGAACGCATATCTCCTAGTTAACAGCAATCACATGATCTTAGGATTGTGAAAAACCTTTAATTTTTTTCCTGGCCGAAGATGCACGGGTGCCTGTGACACTGGAATCTGTATTTTCTGCTTTTGACCACTGCTTCCCTGGAGCCTTCAGGATGGATGCTCTGTGTAAGGTTTCAGTGGGATGTACTTCCCATCCCCTTGGGTGTCAACCCCGAACACTGTTGGAGAATGCTGATTTAGGTTCAGCCACACAAAGAGAACCTTTCTGCCTGGAAGAAGATCCCGGCTTCTGATCTGGCTTCAGATCAGCTCAGCTCTGGCCATTGTGGTCACTCAGGAAGTGAACCAATGGATTAAAGTTCTTTCTCTCTGCTCTCCTCCTCTCAGAATATCTGAGAGTCCAATAAAAATAAATAAATCTTTAAAAACAATCACACACACACACACACACACACACAGAACATTTCTCTTCTGTTGCAGTAACCTTAACAATGGCACAACACCATCCACTTCCTTCCACTTTGTGTCTACACAAGTGTCAGGCCTGCCTTGTTAGGTTGTGATTGCTCTCAGGTAAGGAAAAGCTGAGTTCTGCACAGCCACATGAAGGGCAGCGAGAGGAGCCAGTGCATGTCTCCTCTTGGCAGGTTCCTACTGAGAAAACAGACCAGGACAATGTTGACATTAGGGAGTGAATTTGGTTTTAAATAGAAAGACACATGACTAAGAATGGCTTAAATATTACAAGATGTCAGAAGAGAATCCCACTGTGTCACCCAGGGCCCAACGTCCCTCTTCCTACTGTCCTCTAACACAGGCCCTGCTTAGCTGGCAGGTGGCCACTTCATTATGATATCTTCATCGTTGCAGAAGACACATTCAGAGATGAGGCAGAAAGCCCAAGTGTCATAAAACTGGTTTCTTCCTTTAGGTTTTTTCTGCTTGTTCCTTGTGGCAAAATTGTATTTCTCCTGCTTCAGCCAAGAGGGGAACGCAAGTGCTTTCTCCTCATTGCAAGGGAATGCGCTAAGATCTGCTGTTGCTTCGCGAGAAGGGGTCTGTTGATGGATATCGAGTAGCCTGTCCACAACACAAGCCACACAGACTCTCTCAAATCAGTGAGGATGGGGGTGGGGTGGGATGGGGTATGGAGGAGTGAACAGGCCCATGATGCCAAATGTCGGAGGAATCTAGGAATTGTGATCCCTGATGTATTTTGACATCTCAAACCATCCTTATAACACCTGCCATAGTGTCAGCGTAGCCCCTCCTTAAAAAGGGATCTCACTGCTTTCTAAAAAGGTCAGTTAAATTCAGCAATCCTGCAGTGGTGGGTGGATGCTATAGCAGATGAGTCAGTACTGTATAGTAAATGTATGTAGGTTTTTTTTTTCCCAAATTCTTTGGATCACTGAAACCTCCTGTACTTGGAGGGTTCTCGGGGCTCCCTACTAGAACAGAGAGAATTACCCAGCCTCAGTTTGTCCTCTGTTGCCTAGGGGTCAGTAATCTGAGGATGGCAGTCTAGCCAGTGCCACATCTTCATTAGGGGCTATAATGGTGTGGTCACCATTAGCTAAGATGTGAACAGGTGGCAATTCTTGATGAAGATGAAAGTAGATGGATTCATGTTTGTTTTTCCTGTTTATCAGAGAAATTTTTCCAGTGTCCTAGTTGTTTATAAACTCTTCTGCTGTTTTCCTGGAACTATCATTAGATTCTGAGCCTGGAGTTTTCTTTTCTTTTGGTTTAATGAACAGACAGCCCCAGATAACCACGTTCTTACTTCTGTCCATGGTGTTCCCTCCACCAAGGGCATGGCCACCTGTACTTGGCAAAGCCTTGTGTCAGAGCTCTCTTGAGAGTCCTTCCTGTGTCAGTGTTCTGGAGGACTTCAAGTGCCTCAGCCTTTTGGGGAACAATGACACAGCAGAGGCCCCTGTCAACCCAGAGGCAGCTTAACCTAAGGCCAGAGGTCACTTGCTCTGTTGTCATGTGGAGGCTTGGAAGAGTAAAGATGTGAGCATGCTTTCCTGAGCTGTCACAGTGGCTGACACATACAGAATTTGGCCCTGTGCAATGTCGTATCTTTGTTCCTCAAAGGTAAGCTTGCCTGTACATTCTCTCGTTAATGTTTGCTCTGGATCTGAGGAACTAGAACATGTCTGTGTGACTCTGAGGAATTTGTTTCTCCTAAGGCTCATTGTGGAGTGCGCCTGGGTGTGAGATAGCCACATCTATGCTTTCTAGTGACCTTTCTTGGTGCTCATAGCGTGTTGGGCTCTCCTGTAATCTTCGTTGCTTTACAGGGACCTCAGCATCTGGATGAGCAGGTAGCAGAGGAGAAGGGTGTAATTCCATCCCTCTGTGTTGAGGAGTGTCAGGTGCTGATGGTACTTTCATCATAAAGACACTTATTGAGACTTGATGTTTGCCAGACATGATAAGCACTTCGCATATTTTAAATCCTTTACTCTTCATCACAGCACTGCAAGTACTTTTCTGCTACTGCTACCCACGTTTGTCTATGAGAAACTCGAGCACCATTAGCCAATGTCAGGGTCACACAGCCAGTGGCAGAAGGGGTTTCAGAGTTGGCAGTTCTGTGATGTCACACATGACTTTTCACTTGTCCCAGCCACCTGGGTATCGCCGTGCTGCAACACAGTCTTTACATGCTGAGTCTGCCAATGCTGGGTATCAAAGCATGCCTTAGCCTTGCCTGCCCAGAGCATCACGCAGCCCCATCTTCATGCCAGCTGTGAGGGATTGTGGATGTGGAAGGATGTCTGTTTCACATGTCTCGGGCAGTGGGAACCACGCCATTTGACCTTAATGAAGTGCGAAGGGTGAGTTATGTGCAACGTGTGCTTTGTAATCGGAGCCTCACGGTGATTCTGTAAAAGGCTAGTGCAGATCTGGTTTCCTCACCCATGAGGAAAGAGAGTGATGGCAGGAACCCTGCAGCCTACATTGGCCTATTTGGTATGGGAACCCTGAATTCCAACTGCAGAGCACCCACTTCTGACATTTTCATGGCCTTGATTGGTAATTTAGGTTGTGCCAGACATCCCTGGGTCAGAGGGGATGTTCCCTAATGTACTAGTAAGAAAATAATCATGACAAAATGTCACAGATCTCTTATTCCCACGTTCGACTGTTGTGTCTAGCTCTATTAGTTGTGTTCTGATTTATGTCTCTGCCGTTTATTGAGGAGAGCTTTTAGAACTTGCACTCATTCATGCATTCACCTGAGTAGTTGAGGGCTCTCCGTGTGCCAGAGGTACAAACGTGGGCAGGACAGGGCTCTTCCTTCCTTTTTTTTTTTTAAGATTTATTTATTTATTGGAAAGTCATATACAGAGAGGAGAGACAGAGGGGAAGATCTTCCATCCGATGATTCACTCCCCAAGTGAGCGCAATGGCCGATGCTATGCCGATCCGAAGCCAGGAACCAGGAACCTCCTCCCGGTCTCCCACACGGATGCAGGGTCCCAAGGCTTTGGGCTGTCCTCAACTGCTTTCCCGGGCCACAGGCAGGGAGCTGGATGGGAAGTGGAGCTGCCGGGATAGAACCAGCGCCCATATGGGATCCTGGGGTGTTGAAAGTGAGGACTTTAGCTGCTAGGCCACGCCACCGGGCCCAGTGCTCTTCCTTTCTAACAGCTACTGGTGATGGACATTTCTAGAATCAACTGAGAACAGATGTTTATTAGATACCTTTTTTTTTAGTATAGCAGAAGGGAGCTCCAGGGAATTTAGAAGAAGCAAAAGGTAGCATTTTTCTTTGCCAGGTGCTTTTGAGAAAACAGAAGGAAACAATGGATGAAACCATTTAGACAACAGTTTTAGACAATTCATGACCGCCATAAAATGTGATTGGCTCGTGGTGATACAGCAGTGATAGGAAAACTGAGGTAAGCTGATAAAGTGTTAAGATCTTGATCTCAGTCAAAAGACCCTCCCTTTGCATTCCTAAATTTTTCATTAACTCACCTATGTAGGCATTCAAAAAATTAATGGAACATTGCAGTAAAATGATACATGTATATTTTTGAAACACATGCATTTTTTTCCAAATGTCTATTTTCCATGGACTTTTTCAAAAGCTGTCATAAATGACTGGAGCAAATGTCCTGTTATGTAGGACTAACTTGGGAATAGTCATTCCTACTGTTTTTGTCATGAGAAGGGAATTTAAAATCATAGATGCAATAATTTACTCTTGCTGTTGCAACAGATTTCTACAAACTTAGTGTCTTATAAATCATCCATTGCAGACATCTGGGGATTGAAAGACTGACGTGTGTTTTGCTGGATGAGATCAAAATGTTGATGTTGATGGAGCTGATTTACAACCTTTGTTTCACCTCCAGTCTCAATTCTGTCTTGTGTGACATACGTACGGGTCCTCAGGATGAGGGCATGTATGCTGCTACAACTTGTGCATCTTGGGGCACAGTCTGGGGCCGCTCTTGCTGACGGAGCCCTGTGGAAATCTTTACATCTTGGGGCTTGGCGGTGTATTGTCTGAGGTTTCCACCTTCTGCTCTTAGCTTTTCTGTTTGTTCTGACAAACTCATCTTCTCCTACCACTTGCACATTTTCTAAAAGCTTGTTCAAAAATCTCACTCCTTTACCACATCTGCTTTGAATGACACCAGCCAGAAGGAAGAGGCTCTTAGATGATTAAAGGGATCCCACTTGTGGTACAACAGGGTTTGTTTAGGGGGTTTAGCTACACCACTTCCTGAGTATGTGAACAAGTTCAACACCTTCTAGGCCTTGATGTTAATTTTTTCTTTAATGGAAAGCAATAGTAGGCACATCAGGGATAATCTGCAAGCATCCAACAGTGCCATCCATATTATGTTTCCTATGTGTTATGCGGAAGTATGACTTGGCAGAAACTTCAAATGAAACAAAGGAGAATTACTAAAATCAAGACATAGCCCCAAATATATCAACCCAACTGAAACGTATTGTTTCAAATTATGCCTACAATACATCTGAAGTTCAGAATGAACATTGTTGCTTTGAAGTGGAATTTGGGAGGATTAAGTGCTTTTAAGGAACGAGAATCTGGAGAGCTCTTTTAAATTAATGATAAAAAGAGGTCTGATCAATACAATCAAATGCAGCTCCTCTGAGGTGCCAAGGAGAAAGATGTGCAACTCTCGCGGGAGTTGGAACTGTGGCCACCCACTGTCACCTCTGTGACTTTGGGTATGGAGTTCTGTCTCTCTGATGGGCCACTTGCTTTAAGGATGCCTAGGCCATGTCTGGCCTGTTTTAAGTTCAGAGGGAAAAAAACCTGTTGAACTCTAACACTTGGTGGTGGTGCTGGTGGACTTCGTGTCCTTTCCCTTGATGATGAAATGCACAAATAAAAAGTGACTTCTGGTATGTATGTCATTAATAGTTTGTTTATTATTAATCCCTGAGATTTAGCTGCAAAAAAATGTCATCTTCTTGGGACAGGCTTGTATTACTAGTTCTGTGGCCATGGCTGCTGATGTCAATAGTTTTTGCTACTAGCATTCTTTTTGTCATTGATTCATGAGCCAATACTTGGCATTTTAAAGTTGTTTTATTTGAAAGGCCAAATTGTTAACTGGAAAGATCTGGCAATACATAATCACTGTCTTTGTGTAGTGGTGACCTGCTGTGGACAAGGCAGGTCCTGCCGCCCTACCACCATTGCCTTCTCTTTGCGTAGTGGTGACCCGCTGTGGACAGGGCAGTTCCTGCTGCCCTACCACCGTTGCCCTCTTGCAGACACAGGCGTCTCATGTCATTTTCTCTGTTGTCTCCACTGGGATTTCATGGTGCGGGTCGACTTAGTCTTCTTTGTTGTTGCTGGAATGCATACTGGAGACTTGGTAATATTTTTTGAAAGATTTTTTTTTTAAGTTCGGAGAAAGAGATAGCTCCCATCTGCTGAGTCACTCCTCAAATGGTCCAAATATAAGCAAGATTTACTTTGTGTGTGGGTATGTCTGGTTTATTTTACTTGGCATAGTATCTTTCAGGTTTGTCCATGTTGTTGCAAATAGCAATATCTTCTTTTAAGAAATGAATGATATTATATATGTATGTATAATATAATATATAACAGTATGTAATGTAATATATACGATGTAATATATAATATAACTTTGATATGTAATATATATTGTCATTCCTCCACCTATCCATCCCATCCCTCAGTGGTTCTATTCACTGATCCACGGGTACCCAGGGCTTTTCATATCTTAGCTGTTGTGAACAACGCTGCAATGAGCATAGCTATCTGGCATCTCTATGAGGCTCTGACCTCACTTCCTTAGGGTTTGTGCCTGTAGAGGCATTGCGGGTTAGATTTTTGATTTTGTTATGGCATACCCATGCTCTTTTTCTTAATAGCTGTAGTATTTTGTATTCCCACATGTTCTTTGCACACATCCTTACTGACACCTGTTATCTTTCTTTTTTTTTTTTTTCTGTGAAGTTGCAAACTGTATTAGATTCCAGCAACACAGTCATAGAATGGTGACATTTTTTGGAAAAAAATGATTGTTAAAGCTATTTCTTTTTTTTTTTTTATTGTTGCTTACATTGTATTATGTAGTACAGTTTTATAGGCGCTGGGGATTCCCTCCACCTCTCCCATACCCCTCCCCCCATGGTGGATTCCTCCACCTTGTTGCATAACCATAGTTCAAGTTCAGTTGAGATTCATTGCTTGCAAACACATGCCTAGCATGAAGTTCAGCGTCTTATTGTCCAGATAAGTTCAGTGGCCTCTTGGGGAGACCTTCTATGGTCTGAAGATAGGTCTAACAGAGTAAAGATCCGGTCAGTTAAAAGCCCCAACAAGGCCTCAGTATCAATATACAACATTATGGAATTAATTGACATAGTATTGGGTAAACAATATGTTAAAAATAATGCAAGTTCCATTCTTCGAAACATCTGGGTTGAGACAGTATCAATGACAGGTTCAAAAAATAACAAACAACCATACAAAATTTACAGGTTAAATCAAGGCAAACATGTGGTATCTAATCTTTTGGGATTCACTCATTTCACCTGTTATCTTTCAACCTTTTTGTAATATTCTCCCTAGCAGGTGTGAAATGATATCTCACCGTGATTTCCATAATGATGTGGGCATCTTTTCACACTTTGTTGTCCTTTCTAAATCTGTTTGAAGCTTGTTTTTTTTTCAGGTCCTTTGACTATCTAAAAATGTATTATTACTATTATTTGTGAAAGATTTGTGTGACTTCATATTTTAGATAATAATATCTTACTAGATATATTGCTTCCAAGCATCTTCCAAGTATCAATTGTGATTTGATTTTTGGTAATACTTCCTTTGTCATGCAAAAGCATTTCAGTTTGAAGTACTTGTGTTTATTTATTTCTTGTTTTGTTGTCTATGCTTTTAGTGTCATATCCAAAAATAACAAATATAATGAGCAGTGTCAAATAGCTTTCCCATATTTCTTTTCTTCTAGGATTCTTTAAGAATTTCAAGTCGTATATAAAAGAATTTTAAACACCGTGAATTAGTTTTTTTAAAAAAATTTTATCTTATTCATTTGAAAGGTAAAGTTTCAGACAGAGAGAAGGAAAGTAGAGGCAGGGAGAGAGAGAAGGAGAGATGGGGAGAGAGTCCTTTCATCAGCTGGGTCACTATCAAAATGGCTCTAATGGCCAGGGCTGGACTAGGCTAAAGCCAGGAGCCAAGAGCCAGGAGCTTCTCCTGGAACAATCTTTGCCAATTTCTCTGGCACATTAGCAGGGAGCTGAATTGGAAGCAGGGCAGCCAGGACTGAAACTGATGCCTGTGTGGGATGCTTGTGCTGCAGGTAGCAGCTTAGCCCTTTTGCTGTAGCATTGGCCTTTTGAGTTAGTTTTTCTAAGTTATGTAAGGTAAGTATGCAGTAAATTCTTTTGCTTGGAGAGAGTTCAGTTTTCTCAGTACAGTTTATTGAAGTGATTCTCCTTTCACTATTGGGCACATTTGTGTCCCACTGAACTATTAGCTGTATATTCTTGAATTTATCTCTGAACTCTGCTTTCTGTTCCATTCATATATAATACATCTGTGTTTATGTCAGTATCATACTGGTTTGGTTACTGTAACTTTGTAACAATTTAAAGTTAGAAAATCTTGTTTTGGCACTTTTTCTTTTTTGTTGTCTCTCAGGAGAGTTATGGCTGTTCTGAATTTTCTGTGATTCCAAATATATTCTTGTTTTCCCTATTTGTATGAAAGTTGTCATTAGAACTTTGGTAGCATTTGTGCTGAACATCTGTATTACTTTGGGTCGTGGGGACATTTGAATGTCTTTTTCTCACTTGCTCCCGGTAGATCCTCTTTGACAATCTATGTCTTCTTGTGTGTTTGTCTTGTTTTATGTGTATTTCTCTTTAAGTATTACCCACTTACTATATTCAGACATTACTGATTCGTTAATGCTTAAGTTAGTCACACCTTAGCTGGCACTGAGTGACGCTTCTTGAACACATGCATTTTCTAAAGCACCCCAAGTCTTCCAGCCTGTGAGTTCCCTGATCCGCTCCGCCTTTGGCAGGCAATTCACATAGCGAAAGGACGAGCAAAGAGCACAAAAGGAGACGGCAGTGCTGCTGAGCCTTGGTGTGGTCCAGTTCCAGCTGAGTCAACTTTTCCCTGAGTGTTCATGTTTGTGAATGGCCCTGCTGTGTATCTTACACTTGGGATGTCAACACATTTTAATAAGCAGAAAAAATCAGAAATTCATAGTACACACATGGTCACTTGCATGTAATTTGCAGACATTTTCTCTGACACTGTAGCTTTTGTTTTAATCCTCTTAGCAGGATTATTTTCTTCTTTCACAGGCCAGAAGTATTTAATTTTAATGAAATGTATTTGTTTTTCTCTTTTTGGATCTTTCTTTCAGTGTCAAGGAGAATACTTTCTTAGCTCTATGTCTAGCATATATTCAGAAACTTCTGCTTAAGATTTATAGCTTTATGTTTTTCATTTAAGTTAGTGGTCCATGTTGAGGCAGTGTTGCATGAAGTGTGAGATTAAAGAGTTTATTTGTTTCTGTTTTGTCTGTGGATGTTCAATTACTTCAGGGCAGTTTACTGAAAAAAAAAAAAAAGAAAGAAACAAGAAAAGCAACTCTCATTGCTCCAGCAAATTTCTTCTAACACTTTGATGTAACATCAGAGGGCATATTTATGCTGTCACTACCGCTGAGGGGAGGGTTGGGGTCCAGGCTTCCTGCATTGCCCTTTTGTAAACTGATGGCGTGTGCGGCCCTTGTTGTTTTAACTCTGTCAGCAGAGTTGGAGAGGAGGCAAAGGGCATAGCTGCAGGCAGGAAGTTGCGTTTACGTGACGTCACAGAAGACTGGGCAGCACTGAAGGTGATGGGACGAGAGAAAGCAGAGGTGCACTGGGTGAAGATGCATTTAGGGGTATGACATCTCTGTAAGCTAAGACGTCCATGATACAGAGAAGTAGATATTTTAAAATATGGTAGAAAGTGCACGTATAAACTGAGTTTCTGCTATGTTATCACTTATGCACACAAATCTCTTCCTTTAGAAACAGAGCAGTCCCGTGTCCCAAGCATTGCCAGGAACTTTCCCCACTGTGTTTCTTTTCCCTTCTCTTCAATATATCAGTGCTATGCTATCAGTAACCTCTTGTAGCTCCTCCCACTTTCCCTGCAAGTGCAGAAGCAGCCTTGCAAGTTCAAAGCCTTGCAATTCACAACGCTTTCTTGTGAGCACTTGGAAACATTTGTGGCATCATCATTGCTCTCCTCTTTCATTGATTTCAAGTCTGTTGAGAAGTACAGTGTCAATGAGCGAAGTGCAATAGGGTGGACCCAGAACTTCCGTCTCCTGTAGCTCAGTGACCTCATGGTTGGGAGTGCTGGGTTGCAGCTCCAGGTGTGCTTTGAGTGCACTTAGAGACAATTTCCAATGGCAGTGAGGTGTCTGTGATGAACAGAGCACGTGTACAGCAAACACTATTTTTCTACCATTGGATCTGTGTCTGTAGCCGGGATGGCTCAATTTTCAAGCTCTGTGATTTGAATAGTGTGTGTAGCATCTCTGAACTTGTTGCTGAGCCTGTAAAATGAGGAGTAAACACAATTTCCCTGTCATGATTTTGGCTAGCCTACTGGTTAAGATGTCTAGTTTCTACTGCAGAGTACCCAGTTTCAGCACGTAACCCTGGCTCCTGACTCCAGCTTTCTGCTAGTGCATGTCCTGACCAGCAGTCATGGTGACTCAGATGCTGGGATCCCTGCCCGCACAGGAGCCCTGGATGACTTTCTGGGTTCCTGTCCAAGCTCAGGCTGTTGCAGGCCTTTGGAAAATGAAACAGTAGATGAGATCTCTCTCTCTCTCTCTCTCTCTCTCTCTCTCAGACCCTACCAAAATAAGTAAATTAAACTGTGGGTATGAATCTTAGCATGTGCTTTAGCATCCTTGAACTAATGACTCAAGACAACTTATATAAATCAAATCCCAAGAAGACTATTGCCAGCAGACAAGCAGCAGACAGGCTGAGGTCCTCGGAGCCAGGAAATGGCGTCAGAGGAAGTTTTCTACATTTTCATCTCACCTCGTATGTCCCAGGCTAGGGAATCCCACAAGCCAGAAATGTTAACAGCAGTAGGTAAAGCTATACCAACCTGTTTCCTTGGCCAAAGAGTCAGGAAGGAGGCTAAGTATTCCTGTTATTATTGAC
This sequence comes from Ochotona curzoniae, assembly GCF_017591425.1. NCBI lineage: Eukaryota > Metazoa > Chordata > Mammalia > Lagomorpha > Ochotonidae > Ochotona > Ochotona curzoniae. The sequence goes on from NW_024466413.1 coordinate 1,384,591, forward strand.
AGAATGCTCTTATTTTTACACTCAAGTGGTGTTGTGTGCTGCCTAACAATTGTCTTTCAGGATTCAGTGCAAACATTTTATTGAAATCAACTCAGCATGTTCAGCAGCCTGTCCTCTGCTCTTTCCTCAGGTACTACCACATCCAGCTGACCTTGAAGGTATCCTCAAGGATCCCCCACAGACTGAGCGCCTCCATTGTTGGTCAGACAGGTGAGCAGAAGGCGGCCATGGGGCACTCACACCCTATGGTCTGCCTTCGTTCATCTCCACGTGCAAGCGCATAGCAGCCTGCGTGGCACCCATAGGCATGCAGGTGATCATCGGCGAGGGCTGCATGCTGGCATTTGATGAAGGCACACCGTTGGAGTGGCCAGGCTTGCACATTGTTAAAGGGGAATGTGGTGAAAGGTGAACACGCTGTCCCTGGAAGGGCCGGGGAAAGACTGGCTATGCAAGGTTAAAGTCAGTTCAGGGAGGAGCTGGATGAGAAATGCCACCTCGTAGATGCTTAGGGATGTGGCTGTTGCTAAAACACAGAGTGGCAATATAGGGTTGGATAAATGGGCAGTAGAGAGATTCTCATCTGTAACAAGGGATCCTAAAGCATGCTGCCAGTGTGGAGGAAGGCTTACTAGGAACATTCCAGGCGCTGTTCTCAAGGGATCTGAGTACCCTAAGTGGGTACTCAGGGCTCCCAGAAAGTTCTCTGCAATAGAGTGGAGTTAAATACAGATCACATGTTTGCATAGGAAATTAGAATAACATTAGAGAAATGAGTAGAAATGTAAGAACTACCTCTTAGAATGGACTAGAGCAATGAGTAGAAATGTGAGGACTTTCTTGGTAAATGAGGAAATTCTATAAACAAGCTAGACTGTAAGAAGAAGAGGGCCTGGCGTGGTAGCCTAGTGGCTAAAGTCCCTGCCTTGCATGTGTCAGGGCTCCATATAGGCACCAGTTCATATTGCAGCTGCTCCACTTCCCACCCAGCTTCCTGCTTGTGGCCTGGGAAAGCAGTCAAGGATGGCCCTAAGTCTTGGGACCCTGCACCCATGTGGGAGACCTGGAAAAGGCTCCTGGCTCCTGACTTCAGATCGTCTTAGCTCCAGCCATTACGGCCTCTTGGCGGTGAAGCAGCAGACAGATTTTTCTCTCCATTCCCTTCTCTCTGTAACTTTAATTTTCCAATAAAAAGAAATAAACTCTTTAAAAAGGAGGAGGAGAAATACTTAGAGTAGTGGAGGGGACATAAGGCTATAGAAAGAAAGGGCAGCGGAAAATGCGTGAGCTGTGGGAGTGTTATGGACATCACATCCAGCAGAGATAAGAGGTCTGGTCAGAGCCAGGCTTTATGATTCATTTGGAGTTGGCAGCAGTATTAGTGTGAATGAAATCACATCCAATTGATATGCACGTTTAGCAATGCCGTTGCAATGATCTGCTTAGCTATACCTAAGAGGAGCAGGCTCCTCTGGCAGTGCCATCAGGGCAGACATACAGTTCCTGAGCAATCTGCGAACTCAGTCCTGTGGTCTACCAGGAGGAAAGGCACTGCTGAGAAGCTGCTTCTCTCCTGACTGTGGGCAAAGGAAGTGTCAAGAGTGGCCAGGTTGCCGTATTTCCAAGGCGCTCCCAGCATGCTCTTTCCTGACACTGGGAAGAGGTGGCTGCCACCACTTTCTGCCCCTTCTCCACCTGGGAGCATTAGGAAGGCTTACATTCCTCTTCTTGGCTCCCACACTTTGTTGCACCCCTCCCCAATCTTACCATCTACTTCAACTTCTAGAAGGTTGATGGGTTAAGTTTCAGTCCCATCTCAGTGCTGGTCCAAGTCCTGGCTGTTGTACTTCTAATCTCTCCTCCTGTTAATGCTTTCAAGAAAGCAGAGGAAAATGACCCTAGTGTTCAACCATGTGAGGGGAAGCGTAGGGAGTTCTTCCCCCCTGGCCCAGCCCTGGCCCAGCCCTGGCCCAGCCCTGGCCCTGTGGCCATTCGGGAAACGATCCAGTGGATGGGAACTCTCTCTAGGTTCTCCTCTGTTCTCTGTCATTCTCTCTTTCAAATAAAATAAGGCAATTCTTTAAAAGAAATCCACACCTATGCAATTAGAAAATGTAAGTGAAAGAATGGTATGCTTTATAAACATTCAGATGTTTTAAGTGAAAATGTGCCAGGATAGGAAATGGCACAATGAAAGTACCTAATGAGTTGTACGTACGCACAAGATCCTGGGATCCTGGGTGTGAGGGAGGGTCCAGTCCTCAACGTCAAGCCACAGGCCTGGGGAAGAGCCCTGAGCATTGGGAGGAAGCAACACCCCTCTTGGCAGCTGAAAGGCTCTGAGCCCTCCTGACAAGCTCTCTGCCTCTCCCTGCAACTCAGGGCAGCAAGTGCCATCAGCTGTGCCCACTGTGGCAGCCAGAAGACCCCTGGGCAGCCAGTGTCTTGTAACCTCCAGCGAGTGGCTTGCAGAACAGACAGTGCTATATAAAAGAAATAAAAATGTAAAATACTTCTTAAGATTGTGTGTGGGGGTGGGTGGTCAGGGGTGGTGTCTCAATCCCTCTTTCTTATGACTGAGGGGTAATCACAGTGAAGGTGCTAAGCATGCATGTTTTATGCCGTTCTGCTGTTACAACAGACATTGGCCGATGGTTAGCAGTGCATGCACAGGGGCTGTGCACATGGCATTATCATTTGTTCCTGGTTGCATTGCTTTTAGCCAGATACTGCTATACTAAAGCACCCAAAGCTCAGTACTTCGTAACAATGATTTTGATGTCCTTTGTTACCTCCAGCTGACTGGGTTTGACAGGGGTCGTGCATACACTACATGCAGCAGAGATGAGCTGCACTGGGGCATCTGAGACTGCTGGGTGGACCAGTAGGGAATGCCAAACTTCCGTCTCCACTGTGTTGTCAAAATTCTTTCAGTTCACCCAGGGTGTGTGGAAGATTCCAGGCCACTTAGGAGTGTGCAGATACTGGCACAAGTCACTCCTCCCATATTCTACCAGTCAAAACGAGTTACAAGGCCAGCCCAACTCCAGGGGGAGATGGACTCTGACCCTGCACAGGAAGCCTTATCTGCAGGGATGGGAAGAGCTTTGGCTGTCATTTTACAGACTGTCATCCGAGCTAATTTTCTATTCCCTGAGTGCATTTAAGAGGGAAAACATAAAAAACATATGTTTGGCAGCCAAATATGATACATTGATACAGAGCAAATGGCGGAGCGGGGGGGAACTCAAGAAAAATATGATGCTGTCTTTGGCATTCATAAGTAGAAAGTTCTGGCTAGAACAAATTATTGAATTGCCTGTTTTGTTCTACTCATGTCTTAAATGGAAATGGAGAGGCTTGCTGTACTTAGAGATACCTAAGTGCTCCAGGTTCAAATTCCATTTCCATTACAGCTTAGCTTCCTAAACTTAGAGAAGAGTTCCCCTTAGTTAATTTTTTAGGATCGTCATGTTTAAAACGAGCATGGTGGGTGACATGTGCCTCTCAGGAGTATGGCAAGGATCAGATGGATTATGCAGAGTTCGAAAGCTTCCTGACACTGCCGGAAGGCTCCTTGGAGCTCCATGCTAGGTTAGAAGCTTCTGGTTGTCTACGTAATGGCACTAACCCTGTGCTGATGCAGGGCTCCATGCCTGGGCACAAGAAGCTGCCTTCTGCCCTGGCAGGAGTTGACATCTTCTCTGATGGACCAAGGAAGGTCACACAGATCGTGTGATGACATCAGTTGACTCGAGACGAGCTGGCTTCACTGGGGAGGGTCTCTCCAGCGAGGAGATGGACTGACACTGGTCCCAGACACAACAGAAGGGTAGAAGAGTCCTGGCAGAGCTAAGAGAATAACCATTGTCATTGGAACCCACACAGAGCAAGGGCGTTTATGGGACAACGCAGGCTCTGGAGTAAGTACTGGTGAAGGTGGGGCCAACCCAAGATTCACAGCTGTGGCTGCATCACAGCAGGGCACACTTGCCATCCTAGGGGCTGATTTTGTCTCAAGAGCACAGCCAGATGCAGTGATGGCATAAACTCAGCACTGTCCAAAAACAAGGCATTGTGTCATATATTAAGGAACAGAATACTGTTTCATTTTCTAAATCTTAAGAAATCCAGTTCTATAATAGTGACAGTCTGTGGAAACATACTTTGATAGATCATTTAAGTGCAGGTTCCATTATCTTATTTTACAAGCTAGATGTTTACGACTAGATCCTGTGAACAATAATTCCTGATGTGCGTGACTCCTATGCCGTGTGCCTTCTTCTGCAGTGCTTCTTTGAAAGTGCTTTAGGGATGATTTCACTGGGATGCTATTGCCATGTTTTGATTTGAGCTAGCAGTGTGAGTGCAGCTCATTCAGTGGATGGGGGTAAACTTTGGCCTCACATTGGTCCAGGACAGTCCTGCTCTTAGATGTTCTAGAATACTCCACATACAGGAAAGGGCAGAAGATCATAAAGGAGTGGCAACTCTGTCAGACATGCTCTTAATTCCTGATGCATGGATGAAAGGAGCCTCTTGCGTGGATGTGGGAACACTGAGGGGGTGTTGCCTCAGTGTGGGGGAGAGAGTCAGCATGAATCTAAAGGCCACCAATCTGTCATTACTGAAGTAAATTACAGGTGGTTGTCAAATGACTCATTGAGTCGGGGACTTCCATTGGTTGTTTCAAAAAAACAGAAGAAAAAAGCCACCGTGACATCTTCCTGTCCCTAGTCAGCTATAGGAACATTCCACGAATCAGGACTTCTCCTCCGTACGAGGAATTTAAACCCCGCTAAGCTTCTGGCACAGCCTGAACCAGCATGAGCCCTCTGGCTAATAGCTTCTTTACCCAGGGAGTTGGAGGGTGTTCTGCTTGAAGCTCTTTGCCCAGTTTGTGGTGCAAGGTAAGATAGTAGATAGAGTCCACAGAGGCATCCCCCAGATAGTAGTGACCTAGAGAGAGGTCACAGCAGGGCGATATGATGTCATGAAAATGGAGGAACACTACAGGCTACGAAACTCAGCATTGGACAGGAGGCTGTTGATGGACTCAGTCTGACATTGAGATGAGAGCATGTGGGCAGGGGGCTTCAGCTGGGTCCGTTCCAAGCCTGTGAGCAGCAGAGTGCAGGTGCTGGTATACTGTCCTGGTTGAACATAGGGGCCTTACAGAGTGATGCAGAAGATGGAGGGATTTTCTCTGGAATTTTCCCATTCTTGCTGTATCCCTGTATACCCTTGGAGAATCAGGCCTATGCATACAAGTCATATATACTGGACTTAGGTTTGTCAGTCAAGAGTATGGTACATTATTGATTTTCTTTTTAAGATTTATTTATTTATTTATTTGAAAGTTGGAGTTATAGTGAGAGAGGAGGATAGAGAGATCCTCTATCTGTTTGAATTCCCCACATGGCCACAGCAGCCAGGAATGGGCCAGGCTGAAACCAAGAACTTCTACAGGGAGTTGGAAGGGCCCAAGCACTTGTGTCATCTGCTGCTGCTTTTCCAAGGCCGTTAGCAGGGAGCAGGATTGAAAGTGGAGTAGTCAGGACACAAACTGATGCCAGTTTATGATGGCAGCTACTGCAGGCAGTAGCTTGACTCATGAGGCCATAACACAAGGATACGGCATTTGTATCCAAGTCAGTGTTTATCCTGGATCTACAAACCCTTAGGATGCCTGTCACAAATCCAGAAGAAAGATACAGGAGTTAGATTTTCCAGTAAGGAAAATTGCGTGTAAGAAATTTTAACTTACCTGAAGGATGAGCTTACATTCTGTGGGTCTCGGGTGTGTACCTGTGAATTGTGTTATATTTACTTAACATTAGCTCTTTCCTCCCACCAAAATGGTGTGTTTCCTATCTGGAGATGTTGAGAGAGAGAGAGAGAGAGAAGAAGAAGGAGGAGGAGGAGGAGGAGATAAGAGAAAAACAAGGAGGAGATGGAGGAGATAAGAGAAGAGGGGGAGTCTTTCCCCTGAGGAAGCTGTTCATTAAGGCAGACTCGGGGAGGGGGCCCTTGCAGCATTTGAGGCTGTGGCTCACTGGGAGGCACAATCCAGGCACCTGCTTGCCTTTCCCTGTCAAAGCACAAGAAAAGATAGCACTGTAAATTGTGGAAAGGCATGGAAATTGTCATGATTAGTTTTAGTAATGTTTTGAGAGGGAATTTACATTTCCATTAAGTGGAGGCATTTAAGAGTTTCACCGTGTAAGGGTGGGGAAAAGACATTTTGCCTTCAAATGAATCTATTTAATTTTTTTTCAGGGTCGATTAAGTGCACCTAAATATCAAATGTGCCTGTTTTCATGAAGAATGCTAAGTAGGCAAACTATTCCCACTGCGAGCATCTAAGGAGCTGCTGGGGGCCCGAAAGGGCAGCTCAGGGCTCTGGGCTCCCTGGATGGACTCCCTGCTTTAACAGAGCACTTGGAGGAAGGGTTGTCAGGCTCTCTTCTTCCAGCCAAATCAAAACAATTGGCTCAGAACCAGTGAGGACCAGACTGAAAGCCTGAGCAGATCACAAGTCCCCTCTGGCAGTTGTCCAGGATCCTGCTGCCATTGGGTCAAGCCAGGTTGACACGGTCTTCTTGGCTCTGCAGCCTGTTTGGCTCCTGAAGGTCTGTTCATTTCCTATCATGTCCGGTGCGTCCTCCCTCTCTGCCTCTGCCCCTGCTTTTCTGGTATGGTGAACACCTTTCCCTCCCTTCCTTTCCTCCGACCCCGCTGACTCGCAGGAAGCCTGCATGCAGTGTGCAGGATCAGGCTGTCCAAGGGCAATATCCTGTCCCATTAGAATCAGTCATTCCTCCTGGGAGTTTCCTTCCAACAACCTGTACCGAGGCACTTGTACTCCCAGCCCTCCCCTCCTGCATGCCTGTGCTGTTTCTGATGGAACTATTCTGCATCCACACCCCAGCTCCTTGTGAGTAGGCTCTGAATGCATCTTATTGACACAGAGCTTGATGGAGCTGCCTTTGTAGAGACTGCGTGATTGAAACAGTGACTGTGGGGATTTGAGTACACCTGCTTTTCCAGGTGCCTGACTCCTGCTCCAGGTCATCCAGGTAAACCTCCTTTTGTACAGAAAGTGAGGGAGGTCCCCTGATACTTGAGTTCTCCTGGAGTGGACATTTCATTTTTTAAAAGATTTATTTATTTTTATTGGAAAGGCAGATTTACAGAAGGAGAGACAGAGATAAAGCTCTTCCATCTGCTAGCTCACTCCCCAAGTGGCTGCAATAGCCAAAGCTAAGCCAATCCAAAACCAGGAACCGGGAGCTTCCTCCAGGTCTCCCACACCTGTACAAGGTCCCAAGGCTTTGGGCCATTCTCTGCTGCTTCCCCATCCCACAAGCTGGGAGCTGGATGCGGAGTGGAGCAGCCAGGACATTAACTGGTGCCCATGTGGGATCCTGATGCTTGCAAGGCAAGGACTTCAGCCACTGAGCCATTGTGCCAGGCCCAAATGGACACTTCTTTACTAACATTTGCCTACCTATTAGGAAAGTTTCTGCTGTTGTCTGGGTCACTGCTTGTTCCTTGCTTAGGTAGCAGCATAAACAGTCTGGGCCTGTGTGAGGGAGCTTGCTTCTGTTCAGTATGGCTTGCTTCTGTTCAGTGTGAACCTGAAAGTAGATATATAGATAAATAGATGATGGATAGATAGATAGATACATAGATAGATAAAGAGCCCCTGGCGTGTGATTCCAGAGAACAAGAAAAGGTGCAAAGGGGTGTTCTTGTGGATGGGAGGAGCCCAGTGTCTGACTGAAGCACAGGTAGGGGAGCACTAGGACACCTGCTGGGCCTGGACCACCTCACCTCCTGGGCTAGGCTGTCTTTGCCTGTCAATGAGAATGAAAGCAGTGCTTTTCACTTGGTAATTGTGAGAACTAAGCCTAGGACTCTGTGGAGGCATACAGAAGGAGGCTGCACAGAAGGAGCCCTCAATCAAGGCTGTTTTTCGTTCCAGAAGCCAGGATCTGCATACATGGGGCAAGCTTTGTGGACCAACATGTTAGCCCAGATGGAGTTTGCTTATTCAGTGTTTGTGAGGGCCTCCTGGTGCTGGGCTGTAGTTTCAGTGCTCTCTGAGCCAGAATATACAGCAGGGAATCTTTCTACTCGCTTTTCAGCCAGGGTCTCGATATGGACTGGCAGGTGGGCAGTGAGAAGATTTTTGTAATATATAGTGAGTTTGTTCAGAGTCACTGGATCTTTTAAAAAATGAAAAGCATTTTTGGTTCCTGCTTAAGATCTCTCCCCAGAGCCCTGGCACCATGCTGCTCCCATGTTCTGCTTCCTGGAGGGGTGCCCGATGCCCGATGCCTGGCGCCTGGTGGTGATTTTTCCCTGTGTGTTTATTGAATTAGCGAATGAAAGATGAGACCACATCAGAGACAGTTTGGGCCAAAGAATGGGAAGGAAGCGAGGCTGAATTCTATGTAATTAACACAAAAGGATGCAACTGTCTGAGGAAAGCATCTCAATAGGAAAATGTGCTATTTTAGGTTCTCAGTACTTATTAAAAATACTGATTAATTTGAAAAAATCCTAAAAGAGTCCCCTGCCCCCAAAGACTAGGCAGCGAGTTTCTGTCTTAGAGACCTTTATGTGGGATCCTCTCTTCTGGAGCTTAACCCTCCTGGAATATGGTGATTCTTTGCCAACCTTGTCTGGTTGGTACGTTCAACACATCCCATTCTTTCTTTTCTCAAATGTGGCCTTCTCAGAGATGCATCTTTTAAAATTTTTAAGTGTCTTCTTATTTATTAGAAAGGAATATTCAGAGGGAGATAGAAAGAAGGAGGAGGCAAGGAGAGAGAGAGAGAGACAGAGAGAGACAGAGAGGGAGAAGAGATTTTCCATCTGCTATCTTCAATATATAAATCCCAAACTTCTTTCTGTTTTTGAATTCTTGTTTGCAATTAATGGAAAATGGACCATGGGAGAAACAAATGAAAATTAGAGTCAAAAATGTTTGGAAAGAAAAAATGGGGAGAATCATATATATATGACACAGAAAATGTTTTCATGCTTACAGGAATTATAAATATTTAATATGTTATATTTTATACCATCAGGGAAAGAGAAAGGTTTTAAGCTTTTTTATTTAAAGGTCAATTAGAGAGATAGAGTGAGAGGGCAAGAGAGACAAAGAGAGAGACTTCTTTAGGTCTTCCACCTGTGGTTCACACTCCAGCTGACCATAATGACTGGGACTGGGCTACATTAAAGCCATAATCTGGGAATTCCTTCTGCATCTCCCACGTGGGTGTCAAGGGCCCAAGTACTTGGGCCATCTTCTCCTTTCCTAAGTGCCTTAGCAGGAAGCTTGATGGGAAGTGGGGCAGCTGTTCTAACCAGTGCTCTGAATGGGATGCTGGTTTTGCAAGTGGCAGGTTCACCCTCGGACCCAAGTGTCAGTCCAGGCTTAATCGATCCTGATTTTAAATGTGTATGTAGGGCCCGGCGCGGTGGCGCAAGTGGTTAAAGGTCCTCGCCTTGCACGCCCGGGATCCCATATGGGCTCCGGTTCTAATCCCGGCAGCCCCGCTTCCCTTCCAGCTCCCTGCCTGTGGCCTGGGAAAGCAGTTGAGGACAGCCCAAGGCTTTGGGAACCTGCACCCGCGTGGGAGACCCGGAAGAGGCTCCTGGCTTCGGATCGGCATAGTATCGGCCCGTTGCGCTCACTTGGGGAGTGAATCATCGGATGGAAGATCTTCCTCTCTGTCTCTCCTCTCTGTATATCCGCCTTTCCAATGAAAAAATAATAAAAATAAATCTTTAAAAAAAAAATGTGTATGTAAATCAGAATAGCATCATTGACTTCTTTAGCAAGTATTGTATATTTTAAATATGTGTTGTGCTTTTAAAGTCACATTTATGTGTTTTATTGCTCTAGTGCCCATGCAAGGGTGAGTTGATATGTAGGGAAAAGCTCCATTGCCTAAAAATGATTCAGTTGATGTGAGCAAGAAGGGCCTGATGCAGGGGGTTCTGGGCAGAGCCCCTGGGGAGCTAACCAGTTCCAAGGGAGTCACTTGTAGACACAGAGTTGATGAAGGAAAAGATGAGCTTTCATTTGCAGGTAGAGTCTGTTTTTTTTATGAGAAGACAACCAAGACCTTCAGAGGCCCTGGGCACATCCACAGGTGGGCACATCCACAGGTGGGCACAAAGAGAGGGAGGAGGGTCAGCCCAAGTAAAGGGAATTTCAAAGAGAATGCTTCAGTCCATAGCACCAAAAGTTACATGGGGCTTTGATTCAGCCAAATGTTAGCAGCGTGTATCCTCAGGGTCTTTGAAATAAAACTTGTGGCGTTATCCCTGACACATGCCCTACACCAAGGCTGAACTACATTCTACTCAGCAAGCAGCCGCCTGTACTTGTTCCCAGACACCTGCTGATGTACTTAAGGTGCTGCTTCTCCTTGATCACTTTTTAGCACATCATCAAATCCCTCAGCTCAGTTCTGCCTCCCACTAGACATAGGCTTGGTCTGCCCTCCAGGTAAGTACAATTTTGTTTCCTTTCCCCCCACTCCCCACAAAATCTAATATTTCAGCGGAACCTTTGTCTTGGTCTCCATTCTCCTCTACCTCTTTGCCTCTAATCTTCCTTCTGAGCTCTGTCCACAGACTGCCAACCCAGGGAGTCTCCCCTGGCTTGATGAGCAGTCACCATCCTAAGTGTGGCTATATTTGTGTGGGAAATATCTGCTTCTTCCCGGACCCCATCCGACTGAAGGTCAAGGAAGGCAGGACTGCGTTTTCACTCTTCTTGGTTGTCAGTACCTGACTTGATGTCCACCTCTCAGGACCAACACCCAGGTGGCCTAGGTAGGAGGCTTTGTCGCTAGGCAAGTCGCTAGCCAAGGCAATGGCTGTGCCTCTCCCACTAGGCTGGACAGTGTACCAGGGTATGCTGGGATGCCATTGGCAGGAACCGTCCCCTTTGCATCCTTTCTTTAGTTGAGTTTCAGCTTCCCCCTTCTGAGACTTGTACGCTTGGGAACCTGGGTCAAAGAAATGAACAAGCGAAGGTAGGATGTAAGGACTGAATCAAGTGTGAGTGAGGTACTATCCTGCTGCTGTTTCCATTTCTAGGTAGTTTGCATCCATTTGGAGTAGATTCAGGAGGTCCTTACCTTGATGCCTGTGAATTAGGAACTAGAGAAAATAGTCCTGAATGGGAAATGCAGTAGTTTAAGGGCTGATAGGAATTTCAAGATGAAATGGAAGCTTGCAGACACCGAGTCATTACATTAATTTGCTGAGATTAGCAGCCAGTGGTAAAGCCGGTGCTTTAACTCAGGAAAATGAGACCCTGGCGACTTGCTCGGCATGCGCAGTATTTTCTTGTTTCCTGTGAGAGAGGCCTTCCGTTTCTTTGCAGTTACAGTAAGGCATTCATAAAACACTACTGGGATATTTCAGCAGGTTGGGTCATTTCAGGTTTATTCTAAACATGTTCCATTCATTGTGCTGGGAACTGGACCTTTTCAATTGTCTCTCAATTTTTTAAATTTAATATATTTATTGTGATTTATGTAACAAAAATCATTATATTAAACAATTAAACTTCAATATCATCTCTTGGGAATGATGATGCAATAAACAACCTTTGTTTCTTTTTCTAATTTTATTGATGTAAATTGTCAAATAGGGCTGTATTCACAGCCTACACATGATCATTTGAATAGATATGCTTTTGAAATGATCACAGTAATTAAGTTAGTCAACAGATCACCACTGCATGTGGCTCATGTGTGGGTGTCAAGAATACCTACTTAACAACTTCTTTTACTAAATTTCAAGTATAAAATATCATATTGTTTATTATACCCACTGTAACACTTATTAGAGCCTCAGAAACGATCGGCCCTGTTAACTGAAGTTTTCTACTCTTTGACCAACACCTTCCTGTCGTGCCTTCTCCTAGCTCCTGGGGGAAACAGCAGTGTGCTTTCAGAGTTTGACATGACTATGAGGTCATGATACTCAGCATGGTTCTACCTGCACAGTCCATCCACACTGTCATAAGTGCTGTCGCTGCTTGCTTTCGTGTGTCTGGATCCAATGCCGTTGTCATGATGCTGTGCTTTCTTTTTCCTTTAGTTTCTGTTCATCCATGGGCAGACACTTGGCTGTTTCTGTGTCTCGTCTGCTGTGAATAATATTGCAAGGTCATGAAGGTGCAGATACTTCTTCAAGAGTGATTTTATTTCCTCCGGATGTAAGTCCGGAGGTGGGATTGTTGTGTCGTGTGGTCCCTTAAATCTTTTAGGAACTTCCATTAATGGTCCTTAACTACTGGGGCAACTTGTGTGCCCATCAACAACGTGTGTGTTATTCTCCCACACGCTCAACCAACAGTTACCATTTGACTTTTTGATGTTACCTAACAGTGTGAGATTATATCTCATTTGGTTTTCTTTGTATTTCTTTGATAAACAGTGATGTTGACAAATTTTTCTTATACTTCTGGCACATTGTTATAAAGTATTTGGAAAAAATGTCCATGCAGGTCCTTTCCCAATGTTAAAATTGATAATCAACTGACTTGTTTTTGTTACTTGGTTATTCGCTTCATGAGTACTATATTGTTTTATGTTAATCTCCACTTAGAGATATGGCTTACAAATATTTTTTTAGGTTTCCTAGGCTGTTTCTTCATTGTTTTGTTTTTTTTGTTTCTTTTTCTTGCTCAAGTGTTTTAATTTGATGAATTTCACTTGTTTAGTTTTGCTTCATTGCCTGTGCTTTTAGAATCAAAAGTATGATTGCCCACACCAATGTCAAAGAACTTTTACAGATGTTTTCTTCTATATGGCTTAAGTTTTCAGTTTTTATATTTAAGTCTTTCATCCACTTAAGTTTGTTTTGTCCATAAAGTAAGTATTTGATTTCATTCTTTCACATGTGGAAATCCAGTTTTCCCACCCCATTTATTTACAGTCCTTTAGGCAATGCTGTTTAAAAAAACTGTTGGCCTAAATGTATGATTTGTTTTTTAACTCTTTTTTTCTGTTCCAAGGGGGCTCTGCAGCTTTTCATGACAGAATCATCCTTGTTGATTATTATAGCTCTATTTTGTATATTTGTATATTATAGCTTTTGTATATTTTGAAACCAGAGAGTGTGATGCTTTTTTTTTTTTCTTTTCACTCAAAATGTTCTTTGGATATTTAAGGTCTTTTGTTGTTCCATATGGATTTTGAGATTCTTTTTCTATTTCTGTGACAAAGGATATTGGAATTCTTATAGGAATTACTTTGAATCTGAATACATTAATTCTTCCGACCATGAAGATAGGGTGTTTCTCAGTTATCTTGCTTTCAGTTTCTTACATCACTATGCGATAGTTTTAGTATACAGGTCATTTCCTCCTTAGTTAAATTCATTCCTGATTTTTTATCATTTTCACAGTTACTATAAATGAGGTTGCCTTACTGGCTCATTTTTCAGGTAGTTTTCCTTCAGTGGATGCAAACACAATTAAGTGCTGCACGTTGATTTTGCATTCTGAATCATAAATAGTGATTTGCTTCCATTCTAAGAGTCTGTTCTGCGCATCCTTGATGTACCCTTAGAGATTGTCCTGTCATAAGGTGGTGTCAGCTGCAGATGTACATTTTACCTGTTCCGACGTGGATGTGCTTTGTTCTTTTCACTTCCCTACTTATAACTCAGACTTTCAATCCTGTGTTCAACTGAAGCGGTAGGAGTTTGCTTCCTTGTCTTCTCTTGATTTTAGAAGTGCTTTGCACTTTCACCACTGAGATTCACGTTAGCCTGGGCTTTATTATATGTCACGGCCATCGGCATGTTTGGGGATGCTCCTTTTGCCTCTCCTGTTGTGAAGCTGGTTATCATGAAAGGATGTTTAATTTCCCCAAGTGCTTTGTGTGCGTCAACCGGGCTGGTCACTCGGTTTTCTTCCTTTTTGCATTCATGTAGTGCCTCACATTTACAGATGTGTGTATGAAGAATCCTCCATGGCAAATCCTATTTGATCATGGTTTATGACCACTTTATTGTGCTGGTAGATCAGCTTTGTTGGTGTTTTATGAGACACTTTTACATCTGTGGTCATTGAGGTTTTTGGTCTGTAATTTTCTTCTCTGGCTTTGCCATCTGAGTAATGCTGGACTTGTAAGGAGAGTTTGGAATACTTCAGTTTTACGGAGGAGCTGCTTCTTCTTTAAATACTTGTGTGATAGAAATTTTATGCCTATGTCCTATTTGTCTTTGGCCCTAGAAAAGCTTTCCATTAGTCAAATGAATATGCTTGCACCTGACCTTTTGGAACCCAGTATTTCACCAAGACATGCCATTTTCCCAGTCTAATTATAGCCACCATGATGCAGCCACTTTTCAGGCAGGCTGTTTGTTCAAACCCAGATCATTGTCAGAAGGTTTTGTGTGTGGTGTTTTTAGAAAGTTGCAAGTAGCAAAGAGCTTGTATTTAATGAATCCTTCAGACCCTGAGAGCAGATACTACTGTCTGGAGGTACAGAAAGCCCAGGGGACAGGCCCCTGTTGTGAGCCACCCACCTACGGCAGGCAGCAGGGCAGTGGTGAGTGGCCAGTGGAGAGGCACAGTCCTGGTGGCTCGTGATGCGCAGGTGTCCCTTGGCCTGGATTTGGGTTCCATGGGAGGTCTTAGACAAGCCACTTTCCCTCTCTCAGCCCCTGCCGGCTATCCGAGTTGCCAGTGGTGTTTGCTTCTGGTTTTTCAGTTCATTTCCACACCCTTTAAATTTTATTTTTAAAGATTTATTTATTTTTACTGGAAAGGCAGATATACAGAGAGGAGATACAGAGAGAAAGAGCCTCCATCTGCTGATTCACTCTCCAAGTGGCCACAACAGCTGGAGCTGAGCTGATCCAAAGCCAGGAGCCAGGAGCCTCCTCTGGGTTTCCCACGTAGGTGCAGGGCCCCAAGGCTTTGGGCCATCCTTAACTACTTTCTCAGGCCACAAGCAGGGAGCTGGATGGGAAGTGAAGCATCCGGGACACAAAATGGCACCCAAATGGGATCCCGGCAAGTGCAAGGCAAGGACTTTATCCACTAGTCTACTGCGCTGGCCCCCATCCCCATACCTTTACAACCAGATCTCTGTGCTAGGTTCCTCTGTTATTGAAGCAGAGAAGTTTCTGTGTGCTTGCCAGCCAGTACTACAATTTAAAAAAGTCATCAGGAGTATAAATCAGCAAACGTAAGTCATGGCAAAGCAACTTTCCAAAAGCATCTTTTATGTGACTTCTGCACTTGAAATCTGAAAAAAGAGAAAAAAAAACACCAATTTTCAAGGACAGAAGAAGTCCTGAGTTGGATGGGATTGCTGCCATCAGAGACTGAAGGATTCAGGATGGAGTGTCTCTCTCTTATTACTTTTCTGCCCCTGGACTGCAAGCTGTCATGTGTCTCCCTGTTGAGGACCACTTAGTGGATCGTACCCTAACACTTTTTAGCACATCCTGGAGCATCTCATGTGCTTCGCCATGTGTGTGTCCTGTGGTGTTTTGTGTTAGATCTTCTTCCTAAGACCCTAAACATTGTCCAGCTCCTTGTGCAATGGCCTTGAAGGCCCGGGTTACGCACACACCTCTGGGTGTGCTGGGCTGGAGTGTGCATGTTCTGTAATCACTCCATGCGAGGGTGAGAAAAGGACCTTTCTGGCACTCGGGGAAGCTGTCTGAGTCACTGCAGGAGACTGGGATGGACAGGAACACGGGAGATGATGCAATATGAGGGTGCTTGCCAAGAACTCCTTTTCCCAAAAGCACAAACTCCAACTGTACATGTTAAACAGAGTTGGGCAATGCTGTACAGGTTCATAGTCCTAAGAGGTGCAAAAACAAGTTTATTCTCCTGCATTTCAGGGGCCCCTAAGTAGGTGTCACCAAGCTGGAGTCAATATTTGGAAGGATCTAGGGCCAAAGCTGCTTTAGGTCAAAGAAGATAGAACTGGAGTGCAAGCCTGAGAATAGCTCAGGAATATTTGTTGAACCAGTGAATGGACAGTCCATTAATCAGTGAACATGCTACCACCAACAGGCAGATGAGATAAAAAGATAAGGCAGAAGATGAGGAAAATGATGCACTTATTCATAGACTGTTCTTCCTGCCCAGTGGAATTTCATGGCAACCGCCACATGTAAACTGTCGGCAAGGGCCTGCCGTTGGAGAACTGATATCCAGGTTGCGTCATACAGTTAAAAAAGCCCTAGTGTTTTCCGCTGAGCTGATTCTATTGTCAGAAATTAAATGAAAAGGAGAGAGGATTTGTTCCACAGGGACAGAGATTGTGTGACCACGTCAATGGGCAGTAAGTATTCACAGGAGAACCACTGTGGCCGTGGTCATGAGACAGCTGCCAGGAGGGTGTGCAGAAGCCAAAGCAGCGAGGCAGGGATGGCTTTGCTTTCAGAGGGGACTGGCACCCAGCCTCTACAGGCAAGCATTGTAACAAGGGAACTGCTGTGTATCACAGACCTATGTCATGGTCAAAATCCTGCATGTGTCTCCAAATCTCCGTAAGGTAGAAGGTCTTTGATATCTGTTATAGCAGATGTTCTGAGGAGGCATTACTGATTGGCTGGTTGTTTCTGAGGGATTTTCTCTCTTTCTTTCTTCTTGCAAGATATGTGTTTGCTTAAAGGAATCAGCGTGTGCCCTTTTTGCTTTCTGTCTTTGCTGGTGGTCAGCAGGCACCTGGTCAGCAAGGCTGTCCCAGCACAGGTGTTGCCTACCTCTTTGACCTCAGCCTGCCATGCCAAGTGCCAGCTCGGTGGACTTGGTTGCCACTTCCTCACAATGTCCCCTCCCTCTGATCTGTGTGTCTTGTTCCCTTTGCTCTTTGCTCTGCTCCCCCAGGTGCCTGGCCTTCAGGTCTGTCTTGATGTGGTATTCATCTAGAAGGAAGTTCCTGGTCCTGGGCCTTCCTTTCTTGACTTAGCATAGAGAACATCAGAGATCCAATGTCACACTTGCTTCTTGTGTGTCTCCTTTTCTCTTCCTGGCTAGGTTTATACTTTGTAAGATACAGATTCACGACATCAACACCTTTGTGCAGCTCAGTTGGGACACTTGACCTGCGTCCCCTGATCACTTGCAACAGTCAGCACGCAGTGATGATATGTTCCCTGAAAGAGCCTCAGCGTACATGAGAGATGACAGTGGAAGGCAGAACAACAAGAGCCCTCGGGGATCTACTTTCCTGTGAATTTTGCTTTGTTATCACTTTTGGCTACATGAATAACAGATATGTTATTTTGATGATTTCATGACGTCACTAATTGTGTCACTTACATGACCTATGACAAAATACTCCATCAGTATATTCTGGGTGAGGTTAAGGGTACCTAGGACCACCACCCAAATCCTCATCCCAAAGAAATGATCACTAACTTGTTGGAATATGTTCTCTACTTTTCTGTGTTAACAAAATCTGTTCATATGCACCATTGGGGACAGAAGTGTATTCCAGCCAGCTTGCGCAGCCCACGAGGGCTGGTTGTGCCCAGTGCTTCCTACCTAGGGACATCACCCAGAAGTTTGAGACTGGCCGCGGGAGGGTTTGTTTATGGGGGAATCAGGAGATACTAGGTATCAGGTGTGGTGTTGGAAAGGAGGTTCATCTGCACTAAGGTGCCTCTGATTTGAGGACTCTTACAAAAGGTGATGACTCAGTACACACTCCTGCCCTTTGCACAAAGGAGTGAAGAGCTTCTAAAGGGCCGATACAGAGATGCAAAGGGCAGTCAGTCACAGGACTGCAGATTTGATTGTTTTTAAAGTCTGCCAAACTCTACTGAAGCGTATCAACTTAAACTCCCTCCAGGAGTTTATGAAAATATCAATTTCCTCAACCCAATCTAGAAAGGTAAAATGTAGCGTGTTTTAATTGGCATTTCCCTGATTGCTAAGGAGATTATATCTTTTTGTGCTCATTGACTATTTTTGTTCATCATCTGTGTATTCCCCATTTACATCTTTGGCATCTTTCTCTTTGAATAATTTGCTTCTTAGTTCTGTAACTGCAAAATGCATTTTTTTTGGTAGTGATTCTTTGATATATCAAGTTGACAACATGCAGCTTGTACTTTATTCTTAACTTCATTTTTTAAAGTCATACAGATATTTCAAACTTTTTAAAGTAAGCATTTTTTTCCCTTTTGGAGATAGCTTTTTCTGGTTACACAAATACTCTTTCCAAAACCCAGTGCTGTAACTGACCTTATTTCTCGTGGACCTGAAGAAACGGGAGAGTAGTGAAATCAGGACTTGCCTGGCTTCAGGGTCATGGTATGTTTGACTTTGGTGTCATGGTGCACTTGAGACACTTGCTGTCACTTGACACACACTCAGGGCTCACTCCGACTGACCCCAGCAGCTCCAGTGAATCAGCCCGTCCAGTGTCTCCACCTCGTAACTGGACACATTGCATCCACATTGACATTGCCTCTGGGAGTCTTTTAGCCTCGCAAGATGGCTTCCTTGGGAAAGACTTAAAAATGACACCAGACCAACTCCCTCCCCCATTTATTTTACCTCTGAGTCATGAGCAGCAGTGCCTTCTTTGTTTCAACGAATTCAGAATATACTATGCTTATCCAAGTTTGTTAGCCTCTACTGTTGTTACTTACTAGGGAGTGAAACGTGCTCTGGATTCCTGACCCCAACTGTGGGCTTCTGCCCTCAGCGTTGTCCTCCACACTGGCATTGAAGGTAGTGATACTCTGTTCTCTTCCCTTTTCGAGCTGAAGGAAAACAGAGGCAGTGCAGCACCAGCTCTCCAGACAGTATCATAGTGTCATGCATCTCTCCCAAATCCCATCTTCCCTTCCCTTTGGGCATCATCTCCTCTCCCAAGTTGACCAATGGGTCCAAGAGCAGTAATTCCTACATACTCTTTTGGTGAGCTCTGCTTCTGAATCTATTGTTATTATTATTGATTTTCAGGGTGTCTTCTGAATTCTGTCATGCTTATATTTGAACAATCTATAATCATGCTTATTTTTTGTCTCTGTTTCTCTATTTCTTTGCGTTGTCGTTTTTGGTAGCTTGCATGGCCTCAGAACCGAATGACAACTTGAGAGTCTGGCGTTGTTGCTTGCTTCTTTTATCGTGTAATTGCTATGAAGACAGGGCTTTCCTTTCCGGTGTCCTGACTCACCTGTCTGATTCATCTTAGTCACTCAGAACTTAGGATCTGAGTCAGTGGATCGATGGTGCATGGACAGATGAACAGATGAATGACAAGAATTTCACATAAAATCTGACATCAGATAAAGATTGCTTCTCCTTCACCCAATTCTTGCATGGCCACTTCACTGGAGCACACTTTCTCTGCTGTTGATGGCTTTGGTTTAGAACGCTTTAGGCTAATATTGTTAAAGTTTGAGGCACAATAAAAGTCATGACTCTTAGAAATGAATGTTCTTGTTGATCTGCCTTGATGTAAGTGTGCTTTTCCCCAGCATGCTGAAATGATGCAGCGGCTGACTTCTGTTTTTGTGGATCAGTAACTAGTGACACTAACAGATTTCCATTGACTGCAGAGTTGAAAATCCCAGCCGTGGTGCTAGTATTTTTTGTAGACAGTATTGTGTATGTCCTTATTGCTGTCTTGGAGAAAAAGTTCCATCTCCATTTTTCAAGGGATAGGAAACTGAATCTCAAAGAATTTAAGAAGCGTGAAGCCAGGGAGGTGGACGTTTCTGAACTGTTGCTCTAGAGTGCTGGCTCATTTCATCACATCAAGTGAATAATTTGCCTTCTGTAAACTTTTGTGGATTTTTGATAATGGTCAAATGAGGAGGAAATGCTTTTAAAGATGAAAAGGTCCGTGGGTTAATTGTTTTGTCCTCTTTTTCAAGCCAAATAATAATTATTTAAAACTTCCATATCCAGCCATGATCTGTCAAGCAGGCAGATGCCACAGCCCAGACAGAGGACTCCGTCTAAAGCAGGTGGCTACTGTTGGGCAAAGAATCACAGAGCATCTCAAGGCAGAGCACAGAATTTTCCTGGAGGTGACAGATGAGTAGAAACCTTTTGTGTCCTCCAGGAGGGGTTCCATGCCAGGCAGAGGGGATAGTGTGGGTGAAGGTGGCAGGGGTATTGGCAACCTAGTGTGGCCTGCATAAAATTGGTTTTGAACATTATATAGGGTCTTTTCTCCTCTTTATCTTTTGTGGTATGGAAAGATACTGAGGGATTTGGAGCTGGAAGCAGTTTGATTTGTTTTTCATATTTGAAATCCTCTTCCATGCAAACTTGTGGAGAGAGACACAGCCCACCTGGGAGGCAATGGAGCAGATCAGAGATCCCTGAGCATCGGGTGAGGGTGAGGAGCCAAGGGCGCATGGGCGGGTCTGTTGGTGACTGAGATGGAGAGGGGTTTGAGCTCCTGGCAGAAAGTGGAGAAGCTGAAGGTGACCTTTCTCCGCTTTGTGCAGATGGTGCAATCACAGAAGCTTTCACTAGCATGAGAAGCCCAGGCTGTGGACATAAATTTCATTTCACTAAATGGGCTTACGCGCATAGGCCCTAAGCACTAAATGGCCCTGTGTGCTTAGGGCCATTTAGTGTCCAGGATGTGGACAGTGCACAAGGAGCAAAGCGGCCACTGTAAGTGGGATGGGGAGTGACTCTGCGGCGAGGGCCGAAGTGGCCTTTCACAGGAGCTCTGCAAATAGGGACATGACAAAGCCACTAGAATCAGGAGGATGGTCATATTTCATGTGACTGACCAGTTGGGATTTGGTGGAATTTTGCTGATGATCAAAAATGATGCAGACTGAGTTTTCTTGGACATATAGCAATGGTCAGTGAATGAACCATCTTTGTAAATTTTGTGGTGTTGCTCAGGGTTCATAAACCAGACTTGGGGTTGTTCAAGGTGAAGTTGAGCAATGAAGACCAGTGAAGAGTCAAAAGGGGGTCCATAGATAACCTGAGTGCTACTCAGCTGAGAGATTAGCCGTCTTTGCATATTTTATTCCTAGTAAGAGAATAAGGAGAACGTTTAAAAATCAGTAGGGAGTATCAGGCTTAAGAGGAAACAGGACTCAGTTTTTCTGGAGATATTCAAGAATATTTAGGACCAAAGAGATGAACTATACCCAACCCTTGGCTACCAACAACCAGGGCCAGCAGATGGTGGCCTTGGTGTCTAAACAGCGAATGTCAGGGTGACCTCTGTGCCATGATAGACTGATGTGAGCACAGGCCATGTGGGAATCGATCCTGGAGCCAACTGTGCAAACACATGCTTACACCGAGGAGGTGAGGCTAGGACACTCAGTTGGTTTTTAGAATTTGCTTAGATGCAGGGGTTGAGAGAACTTTGGGATAGCCCTTAAGTGCTCTGGCAAGCATCCTCGTCTCTGGAACTGGAGGGTGGAGTTGAGATTCTAATGCTGACTCCTGGGCTGCAGTGTCCACCTCTGTGATCCCCCAGTTCCTGTCTGTGGGATTGGCTTCCAACCGCATGCTCCCATATTGAATGTGTGAGTTTCTAGATACAGGAAACTTACTGAGAGAAGTGAAAAGCAAGGATTCCATCCTGGAGAATGCTTCTCCTTCCTTTGGGGATGACCAGTGTCCTCAGACTGAGGCTCAAGCCCTTATCTGGCAGCTCTTTTTGACCATCTGTTCAATTAAAAGTTCTGTCCTGGGCCACATGGCAGAAGACCACATGGCTGCCATCAGGAGCCTCAAGACAAATGGGGAGTGTTGGAGGGTGAGGACAGGAGGGCTGTGAGAGAAATAAGATAAAAAGAAGCCTATGTGGACACAGGAAAGGTATATATACAGATGAATAATGTGAGAAATACAGGTGACCTAGATACTAGGTGAGCTTAGGATTCCTTCCACTTGGGAAAACCTCCATGAAAGAGATGGCCACTTAGAGGGTGTGAGAAAGGGGCAGGGCTTAGAGGTTAAAACCCAACAACAAAACTGCTGATTGTATGCCTCCTGTGGCAGCTCTTACTTGAAGCCAAGAAAACACTGGAGAAAAACCCAGTGACCCATCTTAGAGGTGCCCATGGCCCGGGTGCAGAAAGACTCACAGGATTCTAACTCCAGGGACAGGTGCTCCAGTGAAGCTGGTGCCAAATGCTCTATGGACAAAGGGGGAGGGCAAGTGCCCTGTCTGTGACACTGAGGGAAGAGCATCCAGAGAAGTGACAATAAACCATGTCAGTGCGGATGAGGAGAAAGAAGCTCATGGGGAAGAAGTCAGGGTGAATGGAACATTTACAGATTACCCATTTCAGCAAAGTACCTTGCTTGGACTTTCAACATTGTTCATAAATGGCCAGAGCTAAACTGAGAGGAACACATACTTGGCATGGAGCTGGTTACCAGGAGCCTTTTCCCACCCTTCTACTCCCCCACAAATAAGAACATAAGCAAAATATTAAATAATCCTGTTGATACTTTTGGAAGCATAAACTTCCTTTTAGTTCTTACTCTTATTTGCCTATTCATTTATTTTATAATATATTTTGATAGTCCCTGGGATTTCCCACTCCCCCTCTCCAAATCCCCTCTTCCCACTGATTTCCCCTATTTTATTATACTAATACAGTCCCTCATAAAACAGTCATAAGTCCATCATTCTGCTGTTTAAGTGTATCCTGACATTGTAGATGTGGACAATGGCATAGCCAGCATCCTATTTTCAAGATATATTTAACATTTTCATTGGGAGTCTTTCTTTTTTAAAAGTAGAGATGCATACTGCATTTTATTTTCATATCTAGATATGGTAGTTTCTGTTATAAAGCTCAATTTCCTTTGTCTGATGTGATAATCACGACAACCCCATGTTAGAAACTAGCTGTGTTTGATGAAAACAAAGTGTTTTCAAACCATTCTTATGTTAGGAACAAATCAAGATATGAATTCAGGGCCTCTCAGCTTTTCTTCAGTGGCCCCGTGGCCTTCAGCATCTCTTGAGCACTCCACATGCAGCCTGCCACATTTGCATCACTTACCAAACACGTACTGGTCACTTACAGTGGGCTCACAGTGAAAGCCAGGAAGTGCTACTTCTGGGAATGTCACAATACTTCCCTATAGAAAGAGAAGAGCGTTGGGCCTCCTTCAAGACTAGAGAGTCTGTGGTGTCTGCAGATGCTGCCCAGCTCTGCGACCCTCAGTTAATACTTTTGATGACTTGAAAAGCTGTGTGTTGGATGGCAAGCTAGCAGCTTTCAGAGGTGCTGAGCTGTGTGATCTGTCGGTGAGAACATTCACTCTCAGCTGGGACTCTCAGAGAAGGATTATTTGAATCGGGCCGGACAGATGGGGAGGAAATGGAGCCAGGCTGGATCCCACAAGGCCCGCTTCCTGAAACATCAGTGCCAGTCATCTTCACCCTGGCGCTGAGCCTGGGACTGCTGCGCTTGTCTCCAGGGCTAAGGTAATAGGTGTAGAAATAAAAGTCGAGAAGCATTCCACAGACACTCAGGATGCGTGGCAAGCACTCTGGTGTCCTGTACCTAATGGTGTACAACTGATAGGAAGATTTTCCATCCACTGAATCACTCCCCAAGTGGCTGCAACAGCCACAGCTGAGTCAATCCAAAGCCAGAAGCTGAGAGCCTCTTCCAGGTCTCCCATGTGGGTGCAGGGTCCTAAAGCTTTGGGCCTTCCTCGACTGCTTTCCCAGGCCACAGGTAGGGAGCTGGAAGGAAAGTGAAGTATCCAAGACATGAACCGGCATTCATATGGGATCCTGGCAAGTGCAAGGCGAGGACTTTAGCCACTAGGCTACTGTGCTGGGCCCAGGACTATACTGTTGTCATGATATAGGAGAAATCTGTGAAAACTGAAGAGTTGGGAAGGGAAAGGGTAATCCCTGAGCCTATGGAACTGTATCATAAGAGTAAGTAAGTAATGTAAAAATACATTGTCCTTGTTTTCACCTACTTAAATGGGGAGAGAGAGAGAAAGAAAAGAGACATAGCAACACAGAAACGGGGGGAGAAAGAAATCTTCTACTTATTGATTCACTCCCCAGAGGCCCACAGGAGGGCCCAGGATCTGAAGTCGTGACCACCTGCTGCCTCCCGGGATGTATTATCAGGGAGCTGGATTAGAAGCATGGTGGCAGTGACTTGAACGGGCAGTCTGAAATGTGTTGTGAGCATCCTGGCTTGCAGCTGAACCTGTGTTGCCACAGCACTCACCCCTTGGAGTTGAAAGGTTTTCATATGGTTCAACAGAGGCCCGGCCTGAGTTGGGATAACCCCATCAGATACCAGGTGACTAATTGGGTTGGGACCTGAAGAAACACAGGCCAACTGGAAGAAAAACAAAGGGTACAGCGATTGAAGAGATTGGAGTTGAAGACAATGGGCCATCCCCAGAGCCGAATACAACACGGACGTACAAGCAGGGGGAAGGAGCTGAGTAAGGAAGGGGAGCTTGTCTGCGTTGGGGCCCTCCATCCCGGAAGCCAGGAGCTCAGAGCATGGTGAGGCTTAGAGGGACAGCAGGAGATTTGAAAACATATGGAGTGTAAAGACAAAGATGAGTGGCAGAAAGGGCCTCCACGGGACTGGCCAGCACATGGCATGGGGACACTTTGTTCATTTTATTCAGGAGCAACATTTGGTCCCTGCATCTGATGGGAGCCAAGTGTCATAAAAGATTCCAAATCCCGCAGGGTGGCCGGGTACACCGGCCCTTCCCGTGGCCCCACCTGTTTATTTACAATGTGTGATCAGAGCATTGAGGCAGCTGGCCTCGCTTGCTTGGCATGCATTCTCAAGGAGTGGTATCTGAGCTACTCAGTGCTGAATATCCTGCCAACCTGTCAGGCCCCCACAGGTATATGCTCTAATGGACAAGGCGAAAGGGGGCAAAGGTCAGACTCAGAGGAAGGAGGGCAGGTAGGCTTAGTTGGGGAAGGGAAGCGTCAGCCCTCGGAGTGAGTTAGGACTGAGGTGACTCATCTCTTACTGGGCCTGTCAGGTTTGGCTCAGCACCAGAGGGAAGCTCTGTCTGTGGAAGACAGTGGCCTCCTGGTCTCACCTACTTCAAGGGACTCTGTCAATCCCTGCTGTAGTTGAGACAAGCCAGAGCTACTCTTTGCAGTCTGTGATCTTCAACTGAGGCCAAGGTCACTGTGGATGGAACAGCTCCCTGTTCCGTGGACCATCCTGGGGACCCCGGTTGGGTGGGGACACTGAAGTCTTCACAACTATTTGATTAGCTGCGATTCTGCTATACTTAGTTATTTTGGGGAAGCATATGGCCGAGACAGATGGCCCAGGAAAGCCTGGAACACATCATCAGGGCTTTTTGCCTCCATTGGCTGGACCTCCTGAGGACTTCTTAACAGAACGGACTACACAACGAGAATGTCAGTTACACCTTTCTCAGAAAAACCCACATGTGTGCTTCGGGCGTATCTGTGCCAGCCGTTGGTAACGGAGCAGGGCTCCAGATTGGCACAGTCATTGAGAGGACTTCGCAGGAAGCAGGGCTGCCTCAGTGGGCTCACCACTCGTCTGCAACTCAGTCACCCCACAGACACCATCCAGTGTCACTGCCAGCTTCTCAGGGAGGAAGTCGCTTGAGCTCTGAGCAGCGTGTTTGCTGTGAATGCTTGCCAGGCCTGGTGCTGCACCCAGCTGCGTCTAGGCAGACTCCCCTCTCACTGCAGCCTCTGCACTCATCACTGAGCACCAGGAAGAACTTAGATGTTGCTCTAAGTGCAAGGGGCACTACGACCTCTGCTCTAGCTTTATATATGAATAGACTAGTGGGTGATGAGAGCAGGAACAGGATGCAAGTTTTTCAATGTCCCATGTGATAGGAAATCAAAGAGGCTGGCCACACACACAGGCACCACACGTGGGAGTGAATTGCAGAATATGCTGGTGACTGGGGAGGGGATGGGGATCTGAGTCCAGCAGGAAGGATTTTGTTAGCTCCACTGGTAAAACCAGGGGCGTGACGTGTTTGGGAAACACGAGTGTTTTACCTTGGGCTCTCCGTTTATCATCTTCTTTAACCAGAATCACACCAAGCAGGCAGGACATCAGGCCTCTCTGAATAGAGACGGGACTACAGGTCCTGGCTTCTAAGTGGTGTAGAAATCCTCGGTGCTGGGGGCAGTGTGATAAAGGCTAAAGTCCTCGCCTTGTGTGCGCCAGGATCCCGTATGGGTGCCTATTCATGTCCTGACTGCCCTGCTTTCCATCCAGCTCCCTGCTTGTGACCTGGAAAAGCCGTGGAAGATGGCCCCTGCACTTGCATGGGAGACCTGGAAGAGGCTCCTGGCTCCTGGCTTCAGATTGACTTAGCTCTGTATGTTGTGGCCAGTTAGGCAGTGAATCAGTGCATAGAAAATCTTCCTCTCTGTCTCCAGTCCTTGCTTTATATCTGCCTTTCCAATAAAAATAAATAAATCTTTAAAAATTGAAAAAGCAAGCCTTGGTGCCTTACTTCAGCTTTCATCATTATGAAATTGCTGAGGTAGTCTATTTAGTAGAGAGCTACAGTTTATTTTGATTCATGGTTCCAGATATTCAAAGTTCAAATATGTTGATGCAGGCTTTGGTGAGGGTCCCCTTGGCTGTGCCATCTGATGCTGGGGTCTCCCTACCTCCTCGAAAACCAGCAGGGTTGGGGCTGGTGTTGTGTGCAGTATCAGAGCATGTGTTTGAGTCCTGGCTACTCCACTTCCCATCCAGCTTCCTGCTAAAGGGCCTGGTGGGGTGACAGTAAATTGTGGATCTCGTGCTTGAGTCCCTAGTACTCATGTGGGACCCCAGATTTAGTTTCTGGCTCTTGGCTTCAGCTGTTCAACCTTCGTGATATTTGAGGGAGTGAATCAGTGGATGGAAGATCTCTCTTTCTCTCTCTCTCTCTCTCTCTCTCTCTCTCTCTCTCTCTCTCTCTCGGAGTCAAGATCTCATCTAACCCTCTAAACAATGTTGCTGGATCAACTTTCTACCTTCTTAATACCATTAATTTACAGCTTGTGGATTTGATTACACTTAGCAGATGATCTTTGGAAAGACGGCTTAGGTCCTCTTGGGCAGAAATATGGCTTTTTACAGGAGAAAAGATTTGGGACCAACACCTGTGATTAATAGCATAGAAATGTATGCGCAGCAAGAGAGAAGCCTTGAACTTGGATACCTGACCTGAGCAAGCAGGATTGGGCAGAAGAAGTCACCTGCTTTAGAGAGAGAGCATCTGTTGTCACTCTTCACAGTTAAAAGACAGTCTGGGGAAGTTTAGATTCTCATCCCCAAAATGTTTCCATTTGCTATGCAAGAAGATTCTTCGCTCTTCACCCAGGCAGTACTTGCTACCCTGGAGCGAGCATCCTTTCTTTCTTCCTTGGAAGGACAAATAAAGATCTTCTTCCCTGCCTCACTTGCACAGTGAGCTCTCCCAGCAGTGGTCTAGAGTGGATAATTCCTGACAGCCTTCGCCAGCCGTGTCCACTGCACAGAGCCGGTGAGCTGCAGCCTGTTTGCTCTCTGTCATTTCTCTGAGTTCCTATTGTGTGCTGCATCTTGCAACACACTTTGATCTGTCATTGCATTCAGCCCTCCTCATCCTAAAACATGTTCCACTCCATTCCTCTCTACAGAGTTGAGAAAACTGAGGCCCACATTGCAAATCCTTTGTTCCCAGGTACAGAGTGTCAATGGCAGAGCTTGAAATAAATCCACACTTTTCAACGTAAGTCTCTTGTCCTTATGAAAGCATGATGTACAAGACATGCACCGGTTTCTGTTATTGAAATGCAAATTGAAAACACCTGAGACCACTCAGCAGTTAGGCCCAGCCTGAAGGAACCCCAGCTGCTGAAAAGCACCCTCGAGGTGACACTCTGGCCTTTCCCTTGAAGATCATTGAGTAGGACACATCATCAGCCAGCAAAGTGCTATCCAGTGCTGGGCTTATTAGGCTCATTTTGATACATAGGCCACAATGGTTTACAATGAAGTAATTGTGCTCATTCCAGATGGATCAGAGAATGCTACCGCTAACTTGCGACAGCAGCCCTTGACCATGTCAAGCAGGCTAAATGGTATTCTTAACAGCTTTGGAGTTTACCTTTTTCTTTCTGTAGTATGCATTGCAGCCAGACCCTCGTGTCACCACACCTTGTAATTTAAGTTGGTTTGCAACGTAGGATGGGAGTTAGAAGCCCTGGGCACTGGACCCGTCCTCTGACCGCAGCCACTGTGAAATGATCTCCGCAAGGCTGTTCCCTCTATTCCTTCTTTCTTTTATAATCACGGACTAACGGATCCGGTGGCTATTAGAGTGACTGTAATATACAAAGCTTGTTGTTCTAAGAATAAAATTGTTTTTCTTCTGCAGCAGAAGTGATAGAGTATGAAAATGAAGTTCGCACAGAAAAAAAGTTGGGGAAAATGTGCTAAATATGGAAGAATATTTCTGTTGATGGCTGCATCTTCACCAGTGACAGCCTCGTGACTGGATAGACAGTTTAAGAAGTAGAAGAACTGAAAGACAGGAGTTGGAGTCATTGTCCTACTGTCCCCTCGACACTGAGTTTGTAACACCTTGAATAATCATTTCTACTCAAGAGTAAAATAAAACTCAGTTCACTAAGTCGTGAGAGAGCAAAATCAATCACATGGGATGTAGATGAAGCTGATCCAGACTGGCTTCTGTAGAACAACTTCCAATGAGCAAAACCACTTCATGTTTATAATGTGTTTTGAGAAAAAAGTGACAATTTCAAATCATACTACATAGCATCTATATCTAAGCTCGATTTGTTGTACATAATTTATCGCTTCAATTAAGATTTTAAATTGGCCTATATAAAGTGCTGCAATGAATTTGCAGAAATGAAGTTTTCATGTAGATAAAGAGATGTCCTTGAAGCGACACAAGGGAGCTGCTTACTCCTTATGCCACTGACAAAAAAAAGCCTACAAAGCATCTTGAGGTTCACTGATGCATCCAGTGCTTTGTCCAAGACCTAGGACAATTAACAACTATTAAAAGAATTAAAAGCAGGCAATTAATAAATATGTAATGAATGAATATTTGTAGGAGCATGTATAGAAATGTGCTAATCTAGGATTATGGGTAAGCATCCACTTATATCCGCGTGCATAAAGGTAAGTTTTCGGTAGACAATGTGCAGCACATTAAGCTAAAAATTGATAGTCTATTGAAATGCCAGTTAAAAATGTTCAGATGTTTGAACTAGGGCTCCTTGTTTAGAGATGCTAAAACGCCTCCCTCACTTCTCATTGTCCAATGCCCTCATGCAGTGAAATAGGCGTTGCCTCTGAATGCCAGCTGTGGCTGGAGCTGGGTCTGATGGGTGCTTCCTGGGCACGCAGGGTCTCTGCTGAAGTGGCATGGTGAGCTTGCATGTCCAGGGGTTTTTGCACAGGCCATCAGGTGACCTCATCTTGAGCTCCCAGCTTAGGATTCTCCAGACAATTAGTTTTTTTCTGCTGAATTTTCTTTCTATAACCTGTTTAATTTGCATTATGGTCAAAGACTTAAGGACTTACTCAATGGAGTTCAACAAATAAAAGGTAAAAAAGAGCATAGTATAGCAAGAAATCGGCAAGGGCTTTGATGGTCAAGTGAGAAGATGCTCCAAGTTATTCACACCCAGTTTAAAACAGATTTAAAAGCAAAGTTTGACCAAGCACTTCAGCCAAGCTGATACACATGGTGGATTGTTTGTTTGTTCAAGCTTTATTTTTTTTTTTTAGCTTAATGCTTCCCTCCAATGTAAGAGAGAACATATTTTTGTCTTTCTGTGAGTGAATGTTTGCCCCCTCCAGAGCTCATGTTGAAATTTAGTTGCTATAGTAACTGGAGAGATTGGACATGTAAGCATGGTGGGATTTCTGATATTGTAATACCACGAGGCAGACCCCTTTGTCTCTTGGCCCTCTGCCTTCTTCCATGGGGTGATACACCATCCATGGTGTTGAAATTCTCAGCTTCCAGAGCTTTGAGCCATACACTTCTATTTCTTATAAACCTCTCAGTCTGTGATACTGCATTATACTAGCAGTACAAAGCAAAACAGAACACAACATTCACATGTTCAGCCATTGCTCTTCCAAGCACGACTTTCCATTCAGGTTAGGTGGTCCATAGAACCTTCCAGCTCACAGTACAGACAGAGCAGCCTCCTCCCCAGAAGGCCTTGGGCCTGTGCACACACACACAGTCATGGTTCTGGGTGCCTGCCTCGCCAGGTGCAGATGCCTTGCCTTGCCTGACCAACCGAGGCATTTGATAGATACCTCCTTGGCTGAGAAAAAGTCTATTCTAATCGGCCTCCTCACTGTGCAGGCTCCCTAGAAACTCAACAAGAGCCTCGTACTTTCTTCCCAAGAAGTTCCCTGTGTTCTATCTGGATGGATTCACTTGCTTTTCTGTGACTGGACGTTTATGGATTGGCAGGTGGTCAGCATTGTCCCTCTCCACTGTGGACAGGAGTGCTTGCTGGCCCTGCCGGTCACTGACACTTGTCTCACCAAGGGAAATATTCTGGCCATCCCCAGAAGAAACAGCTAATATATTTTCAATGTGTCTTTCTCTTTTACCTATTCCTAAAATCTTTCAGAAAAATGGAAGGAAATGTGATTTTCTGTTCTTCCTATTCCCAACAACAATGACAGTAGCACCTGGTGTGAGGGGCATCATCATTATCATCTTTTGAAATGTGTTCATCTTTTGAAAATTTTACAGACAAAAGAACTTTACTTATTTCATCGAAGGCCCACAGTGAATTTAGAAATCAGGAGGAGCATTTTTCTTGCCTTACTGAGCTCAGAGTTAATGACTAGTCCCAGCCCTTGCAGGTGGAAAGTGATGAGGACAAGTCTAGAACTTGTGTTTTCCTTAAAAAGGAGATGTTCTCTCAACAAGACTAAAGCCAAAGTTGGGATGCCATGGAGCTTACTATCATAGGGCTTTCCTATGTTGATTCTAACATGGTGGAGTGTTCGCCCCGGGCTTGAAAACGTGCAGTCGTGAATTTTCAGAAATTTATTTCTCAAATACCCAGTTGGCCTCAGACCCAGGAAGGAGAGAAAAAATTTCTTTTGGAGTTTTTAAAAAATATGAGTTGTGATTTATTTGAAAGACTGAGTTAGTTGCAGAGAGATCCTCTATCTGCTAGTTCACTCTGCAACCTGGGTTAGGCCTGGCTGAAGCCAACAACTGGAGGTTCTTCCAGGTCTGCCATTGTAGTGGACATCTTCCACGGCTTTTCCAGGCCATTAGCAGAGAGCTGGATTTGAAGCGCAGTAGATGAAACACAAACTGGCACCCATATGGCATGCTGGCACTGCAGGTAATGGCTTACCCAAGCATACTACCACACCAGCTCTGTTGAGTTTTGACTGTATAAAAATCACAATTCTTTAGGGAGCTCAGACAGTGCCACAGTCACATTGTTGTAATGAGACTCAGATCCATCTCTTCAAGTAA
Source organism: Ochotona curzoniae (assembly GCF_017591425.1). Classification (NCBI taxonomy): domain Eukaryota; kingdom Metazoa; phylum Chordata; class Mammalia; order Lagomorpha; family Ochotonidae; genus Ochotona; species Ochotona curzoniae. The sequence goes on from NW_024466413.1 coordinate 1,416,107, forward strand.
ATATCCCTAAGGTGCTTCAGGGTTGAGCTGTGGGGCCACGGATCCATGCCACATGAGCGACGTCTTCCATCTGTATGTGGTCCACACTTAGAGCCCTCTGCAGCTGGAGCAAGTTTTCAGCAGGGGACCCAGCATTTGAGCTCTAAACACCTAGGTATGAGAAATATTAATATCATTCATCTTGGGGAAGAGAGAAGAAATGGAGCAACTCCAAACTCTTCCAGGGAGTGCTAATGGACCTGAATTTCCAGAGTAAAAGTGTTGACTTGAGTTTTTTTTACAGGATTTGAAGGAGTCTCTTTTTCCTTGTCCCTCTCCCTTTTCTCTCTCCACTCCTTGATGCCTCTAGGATTTTCTTTTCATCCATTCTGCTTTGCCCAATGAAGCTGCGATTCTCCGCATACATGGTACTAACAAAACATGACAGATCCTTGGAAAGTCTTCAGTCTGCACCTGCTCGTTAGACTTGTTGACTGCTGATCTGACTGTCAAATAATAAGCAAAACTGCCCTAAAGATAGAAATGGTCCTTCAGGCCATAGCCAGGAAAGGTTAGCATCCCGGGATACAAACTGGATTTACCAGGGGGGAGCCTGAGTGCCTCCCTTCTCTCCCGATCCTGATGCCTGAATCCTAAGAGGTAGGTGAGAGTTCGATGCTTGAGGGATGAACCAAGTTGATCAAGAAACCTGCATCAAATAAGCAGGAGCAGCACTGGTGCTCATCTCAAGGAGTGTTTTTGCCAAGGGGAGAAGAGAATTCCTTCTGGATGTCATCTGTACCTGGCCTGTTGAGGGAGAATCCTGAACAGGTGCTGCCCCAGCAATTGCCTGGGTCCCAGATGAGTATCTCACCCTTTTTGAAAGACACTTGTTTTACACTGTATTTAATAGTGATGAGAAAATGACACAGAAAATCCCATGGAGTCTGAGAAATGCCTCACTCTGCACCACAGTTGGTCACTGTGAAATCTGGTGATCTTCGGTAAGCACCATTGAGTCCTGTGGTCTGGTTTGCCACTCTGCTTTAAAAAAAAAAAAAAATTAGAGGAGTTGAATTCCCCATAAAAATGTGGCCAATGAAAATGGTGTTCAACAGAAAATACTCATAGAATTCTCAAGAAACACAATTAAAAGGGCATCGGGCTGTGGTTACAGTGCAGTCAGAGGCATGGCTGGCCTGAGGGTGCTGTTTCCTCTCTCTCTGCACAGCCAGTCCCCTGCAGTCAGTGTGCCTTTGCTAAGAGGTGGTGTCAGCTGACCACAAAGGCGGCTGATGGAGCTGTGCTGCTGCTGTCTTTCCTGAGAGCTAATGGTTCTGAGCAGCTCCGACCGGCAGAGTGCTGGCCCCATCCATCCTGTGCTGCTGTTGTCTGGTTTATAGATGAGCTGGGCCTTGACAGTGATGGAGAAAGGGCTGGACTAGCAAATAAAACAGAGCAGCATCTGTACACAGGAGTTTCTATTTAAAGGCCACATCAGCTTGAATCCAACAGCTCCAAATCAGGCTGCATTAGGCTAAGCATTTTATTTTCTTCACGAAGGAGTGTAAGCTTGAGCAAGTGTGTCCTAGTGGCTCTGGGAACAGTCTCGGGGTTACGTGTTTTGTGCCACTTCCTCTGAAGCTGCAAGATAGCTGTTGATTTAGGGGAGGTGACAGTGGTTCTTTGTGCCTCCAGGGACACCTTAGGCCGAATGGGATGTTGCACCAGACACTCCAGCAGTTTTTCTTTGTTGCTTGCAAGGGTTTTTCTTACTTTGTGGCTTCCTTTGTCACCATGCTTGTTTAATTCTTCCAGTCATGCTTTACAGAGCACCTGCCCTTTGCTACCTGCTGTTTCCTGTTCTCAGGAATTACGGGGACAGATAGAAGGATGAAGTCACACAGTGCTTTATCATAAATCCGTGCCTTTGCTCAGCCTGTCATAACAAAACATCATAAACTGACCATGGAAGCTTGTTTCCCACAGTTCCAGAGTCTGGAATTTGGGGTTCAGGCTCCGTTGAGGGTGCTCCTCTGTTTGCAGCCTGGAGACTTCTGCAGTGTACCCCCATATGATGGGGTGAATCTGGGACTGGGTCTCTGCCCTCTTCCTTAAGGACTCAATCTCATTCACAACAACCCGTCCTGGTGACTTAATTCCCTCTCAGAGGCTTTGCCACCACTTTCCTTCACAGAGGGGTTCATTGGAACATGGATTTGGGAAGGGGGGCAGAATTCCTCAGTCCACAGCAAGGACTTTCTGCTGCTTTTCCATACCTCGTTCTCTTCATCTGCAGTGAAGCTTTCCTTAGGAACTAGCTGTGAGTACATGGGAAAGCGACACATATGACAAGACCTTTTGCAGCTGTAATATACCATGCAGTTGGTCATTATTATGACTGACTGAGCATTTATTCTAGAAACATTATTATCACTTGTATGAGAACACATACAGCCATAACTGTGCAGTTACATGATTTGAGGAATCCACCTCCTTGCTCCTCACTGCCCTGGTCAATGGATGCCATCGCGTCTCTCCAGCCCACTGAGTGGGTGTTTGTTCTTGACATTCAACCTGGCTTTGAAGCAGTGTGTAGGAATTATTGTCTACTCAAGACACAAAACTGTATAAATTCCTTAGAAAAATTGGTAGGTAGTATAATTAAAATTAGCAACCTTACTTAAATTATTCAAGACAGAGTGTTCTTCATATGGCAGGGATGTGTTAACTCCATCTTGGCGGGGACGGGGGGAGAGAGAGAGAGAGAGAGATCCTGTAAGGCTTCTAGGAACTCCTTGTAGAGTAAGGTGCACCTGGGTGAGTTCCCTATATCTGCTACTCTCCTCATCAATGTTTCTAGAAGAGGGAGATTGCTGAAGGGTAACATGCCAACATGGGAAAATTTAGCAGGCTCCAAATTCCTACCAAGGAGCACTGCCCATGGTTTGACAAATGACCTTGTCAAAATCAGAAAGTTTGCAAGATGTGGAACAAAGGTCTCCTGAGATTCCATCGCCATTCAGTGAGCAGAAGTCTTCCCACGATGCAGTCTCATTCATGTGTGATTTTAAGCTTGGGAACTGGTGATGCAATGTGGGGTCATTAATTTTTTGAACCATGACAGACTGCTTCTTGGGGCTGCTAGTATAGGGACCATGCTGAAGTTCATGGGCTCTTCTTTGTTCTCGCCTCACAGAGAGCAGCAGCCTGCACTCAGCCTGCATCCACGAGAACACGGTACTTAGCCGAGTCTTTCAGATCTTGTACAGGAATGAAGAGGTGCCCGTAAATGATGTCATGATCTTCCGAGCTCACCTTCTCCTGGACGGCGAAAGGGTAAGTGGTGAACCCCGCACCAGCCACGTGTGACTGCTGCCTCTCCTTGTGCACTAAGTGAGAAATGAAAGGGAAACAGTGTATTTACCTAGGAATGTGATAGCTGTGTATTCATGATTTCAGAGCAGAGAGAAAATGCACTTACATTTCTCTCCTTCCTTCCTTCCTTCCTTCTTTTTGTATTTTCTTTCATGAAATTTTTTGTTCCATGCAGATAAGATGGTTGGCAGTCTCCATGGCTACTCTACTGAGTCACTGTGTGTGTCTCTTACCCAGACCATCAATAGAGGCTTACTGAGTAATGCTGTTCTCAGGGTTTGTGTTGGACATTTGGATCAAGGACGGACTTGAAGAAGGAAGAAGGGCCCTTAAGAGGTTGATATTTGAGCCAGAAAGCAGACAATGACTAAGCATGGCGAGAAGTGATAGGCACTCAGCTGCCTGCGTGTGTGGAGGAATGGCAGGGAGGGAGAGCTAACAAACCTAGGGCCAAGCGCAGTTAGCGGGAATCGGTTCTCAGCTGCGTGTGCTGTGAGTCCATCAGAGAGAGGAGGGACATCCTAGGAAAGGCACAGAGAGTGAGTAAAGGCTGAGAGAATGGGGGCGGGGGCAGGGGCATTTTCTGTTTGTCAGAAACATGGTTGAAAATTCCTCATTCTGCAAATTAAGCAGTTTGAGAAGACTGTTTGAAGTCCAGATCGTTGCCGTCACTCCCCCATCCCACCTCAAGTCCCTGTTGCCATGTTGTAGCTGATCATTTCTTTCTAGAATGCCTTCAGTGGCATTGATGTGTTCCTATTTCAGGAAAACCTAATTAAAGTTCCCCCCCCCGAAAAAAAGGGAGAATCAAGATGGCAGAATGGGGGTAAGGACACGTTTAAATGGATGGAAAAACATTTAATCAGTATGAAGCAGAGAGGACATATTCCAGGAAATAGGAAAGGACAGAACAATAGCAGAGGGATACCTGGACACTGAAGACACAGGAAATCAGTGGGCACAGCAGTGTGGTGTTGCAGTGACTAATACCCCAGCAGTATTCAGCTAGTGGCAATCTGAACTCTACCAGGAGCCAGAACTCCACCAGCAGCCAGGTGGGAAGGGACTTTCACTGGGAGCTTCGGAGGTGAACCCAGACAAAGAATTGTCTGTCCTGCAGGTCCGTTTGATTTGACCAGGAGCAGAAACAGAGCAGCAGATTCCAGATGGGCAGTGCGAGAACAGGGTGGATTTCACAGCCCAGTCAGCACCCTAGAGCCGAATTGGGTGCCATTTTGCATAAGGAGGCAAAGGCAAGGGAAAGGACTGAGCATACGCTGAGCTGGGAGTGAACTCACTTCTGACTCAGTGAACTGCAGCAATGGGGAATTCTACAGGTTCCACCCAAGACAGGTCTGGGTAGCCCTCAGACCTGATGGCCAGCAGATCAAGAATTCTAGTGATGTACCACTACTGCGGCAAAAGCTTTAAGACTGCAGGGAATAACAGTGAACTGCACATGTGCTGAGCTTGTGAGAACTCACTGAGTTCAGCAAATTGCACTGGTCCCACAGGAAAATAATACCGACTGTGGCATCATACAGGTTAAAATAGGTCCATGTGGCACCCAGACCTAACGTCTAACAGGTTCCAACAAGATCAGCGCCACCAACAACCTAACTAGATACGACACCTGGTGTCTCTCTAATCCTAAGACCTGCTCCAACTGGAAATGGGAGAAAGGTTGCAGAGACAACAGTGCAGCCTTAGCACGGTATCACAGGAGGAGAGTGGTGAGCCAGGAGCTGGGGCTGTAGAGACCATGGTGGAAATCTAACATAAGAACCCAGGCCTGGAACTTGCTGGAGGTTGTGGCACAATTGGCTGCAAGCAAAGAGTTGTGTATCAACTGCAAAAAGTAAAATTGCATTGTACACCTGTGGGTGATACAGCTTAGAAACCTGCCCCAAGAAGAACACTCTGCTAACCAGAAGTACAATGACCAAGAGCAAAAGAAGAGACAAAGGCACAATGAATATTACTGAAGAGTCCTCTGCAAAGGAGCAAAACCCTATGCCAACTTCAGAGTTAACTGAGGAAGACATCGAGAAAATGGGGCATACAGAATTCATAAGACTCACTTTAAAGCTTCTGATCAAAAATGAGAAACACGAGAGTTCAAAGAATTTAAGGAAGCAGTAAAGCAAATCAAGGTTGATATATCAGAAATTAAGAACACAGTAGAACAAATTAAAAATACAATGGAGAGTCTCAAAAAGGAATGAAGCAAGCAGAAGAAAGAATCTCAGAATTGGAAGATATTTCTTGTCATCATGGGGAAGCAAACAAAAATCTGGAAGCTGAGCAGAACTGGATCAGGCCAAAAAAGATATGCAAGAATTTAAAGAAACTATTAAGAGGCCAAATATAAGAGTTATGGGAGTCCCAGAAGGTGCAGAAAGAGAAGCTGAGGAGTTTGCAAATGTATTTAAGGAAATAATCAAGGAAAATTTTCCCAATCTAGAGAAAGAATTGGGAAACAAGATCCAGGAGGGTCACAGAACTCCCAACAGGCTTGATCAAAAGTGATCTTCACCAAGACACATGATCATCAAGCTTTCTTCAATTGAACACAAGGAAAAGATCCTTAAATGTGCACGTGAAAAAAAATCAATTGACATATAAAGAAATGCCAATTAAACTCATAGATCTCTCATAGAAAAGTCCACAGGCAAGAAGAGAATGGAGTGACATATTCCAGATTCTAAAAGAAAATAAATGTCAGCCTAGGATAACATATCCAGCAAAACTTTCTTTTATCTTTGAAAATGAAATAAAATTCTTTCACAGTAAAGGAAAGTTAAAAGAGTTTGCATCTTCCAAACCTGCCTTACAAATGATACTTCAAGATGTTCTCTTGACAGAGAAGAGGAATAGCACCTACCAAAACCAAAGGCAAACGGGAAGAACATCCCAGTAAAATGACAACAGAAGACTAAATTATTGAACAACCCATTCCTAAAATGACAGGATCAAAGTTCCATCCATACATAATAAACTCTGAATGTAAATGGTTTAAGCTCAATCAAAAGTCATAGATTAGTAGACTGGATTTAAAAACAAAACACATCTATTTGTTGTCTAGAAGAGACACATTTCACCAACAAAAATCAGCTGAAGTTATATCTCATGGATTTTGATGTTTTTGTTAGTTTCATCTCTTCAAAACAGCTTATTGTGATTAAATTCTTCAATCAGGCATAGATCATACAGTAGCATCATTTTCTTCAAGAAGGTTCTTGATTTTCACTTCTTTAGCTACACGTTAGTCATTTAATAGCATGTTATTTAACTTCATGGTGTCATCAATTTCTTTTTTCTCCCTGATGTTGATTTTGTTTTGTGGCTTTTCATTTAAGGGGATATATAGTAGTTCTGTAATGGAGACTAACATTCAGATGTGAGGATGCATGTGGTATGCATCTCTACTTCCAGACAAAGATGGGCTTACAATGAAACTGTGTGCTATATCTTGACAATAGGATTCTGGACTCTGCCATTGTCCATGCCCACAATGATGGACATATAACTGAGTATGAAGAATTATATGTTAGTAATGATATAGAGGAACTAGGCAGGGGGGAGGGAATTGGGAAGGGGATAAGGGAAATGCCAAGAGCCTATGGAACGGTATCATAAAATGATAATAATAATAATAATAATAATAATAATAATAATAATAATAAAATGTGAAAAAAAAATGTCCCCCTATTCACATTCCCCATGCAATGCGCATTGTGATTGCTACTGGGCATCTGACTTTACTCTCCCGTGCCCCTTGGCTTTTTGTCCACATCTTTTATGTTCTAGGCAGTGACCAGATTCCCCTGTGTGGGTAAAAGTAAAAGGCTCTGACTCATTCTGCATTAAATAATTTGTCCAGCCCTCAAAGTCTTTTTGAGCCCTCACTAGGCATCCACTATGTTCTGGAGGTAAAATGATAAACAAGAAAATAACCCCAGTGCTTTGAGGCTTGTGTTTTCATGTTAGATCGACAAATCCCAATGTAACCCAGTATGTTGGTTGTGTATGTGCAAATATAATGTGTTACTGAGCCTGCATACTACCGCATGCTGAGCCCACTGATCTGTGAGAAATACCCGTGAGGGATGTAGGAGTATGTGTTTGCATCCTTATTGGAATCCTAATAGGGAAACTGTGACTACATCCCAAAGAGGAGAGGCCACAGGCTGGACCCTCTCTGCAGGACTTGACGGGTTGTCAAGAGCTCAGCACAGTCATCACCATGACCTTCACAGGAGATGGAGACCGTTTCCTGGAGGAGGAGTGACAGGGAAGAGAGGGAGCCCCCTGAGAAGCCAGCCTTGAGCTGAGTGCCTGATCCTGAAGATGTTCTAGGCCTGCGAAGGTCTCCGAGTTGGTGTTCCTGGAAGAGCTTACGGCCAAGGCAAAGGCCCTGGGTGGGAATGAGTTCCAGATGGATGAGGAGAAGCTTTGAGATCAAGGTGATTTGTACCATGTGTGAGGGTGGAGCATCAGAGAGTAGCGTCTGAGAGGAGGGCCGGTCCAGAGTTTCGGAGTACTGTGGACATGGGAAGGATGTAGAACTCATTCTTGGATAATAAAAAGCCATTGCTTTTTGTCAGGAAACTGTAATGGCACAGTTTTAATTTGATGATTTCGTCGTTTCACTCAGTCTGTGTGTGTCTCCGGACTGGAGCCTCCTGTCTCTGAATTCCTTGCACTCCAGTGAAACTTGGTAGTGAGAGAGTGACTCAGTGGCAGAGTAATGGTACTGAGTTTCAACTCTCTCCTTTTCAGGGTCTTTGTAAGTTCTTTCTTCCAAATGGAAATGAAGAGGCTCCATTTTCCCTGTGTGGGTGGCGCTCAGCCCTTACCTTGTACCGTGCCCAGGCCACGTTCATCTTCCTAACAACAACATGAGGCTGATTCCTTAATTTCTTAAACTACCACAGTGCATATTAATAGTTTGTCTGCAAATGGGATACAGACTCCTGCCAGCTGTGCTGTGCTTGACTACTGCTTGTCCATCACCCCCTCTTTGCCTGTCTTCCTGTCCTGGGAGACTGAATGCATAGACTGCTCCTTAGCCTCTGTGCCTTTGGGTTCCCCTTGGGTTCAGGTTTTGAAAGCTCCTGCAAATGACCTGGGAGGAGCCCAGAGTATTCACTCCCCAGGCTCCTTCCACATTGGACTGCAGAGGGTACACTAGGCTGGCGGGGTGCTGGAGCTTGTTCACAGTAGCCTTCACAAGCCACAGGTATGTATCTCTTTGGCTCCATAATTCATGACTTCATGTTGGAGCTTGGAATCAGGATGGAAACCTTTCCATCACAGAAACCAGCAAGATCATAAGGCAATGTTTATGTTTCCTTCAGAAAGCTGCTTGTCACGCGTTCACCAGCACATCACTGGTCATGCCCTTCTAGCAGTGGGCCCAATGCTGATGAAGCAGAACATTCCATGTGCCTCTCTCGTTCTGGTAACTGTCAAGCAAGGGTGATGCGGAAGTCATCTGTCTATCAAATTCAAGATCCTGAACATTCATGTGGTGCGTTGTCAACTGTCCCTTGGATGCACCTGTGCTTGATGCTGTTTCTTTCCTGGGTCCCAGTCAACTGACTTAGTTTTGGAAAAGCTACCCTGTGATTGCCTGTAAAAGAAAGGAACTGCCCGTGGTGCTGCACACTGCAGGTCAGCTTGCCCAAATGCCAGTAAGGGAACAGCACTGTGTGCCTCCTGGGCTCTTGTGCTGCGGATTGTTGATCCCTGAGAGGGACCTGGGTACTGTAGGCGTGATTGGAGCCAGGATTTACACAAAGTTCAGATAGCTTGGCTATTATTCCATTGGTCTTGCACCTGCCTCTAACAGTTTACAGCCTTTCAATTTAACCTTTCTCAACACCCAGTTTTAGCTGGTGGTGATTATAACAAGCTTGAGGATGAACAGGGCATTTGATTCACAGCACACACTGTTTTTTTATAAGTCCAATTGTTTTTCCCTGTAAGGGGCTAGCATGTTGTTTTTCCCTTTAAGGGGTTAGCGTGTTGTTTTTCCCTGTAAGGGGTTAGCGTGTTGTTTTTCCTTGTAAGTGGGTTAGTGTGTTGTGTTGGAGAAATCCATGCAGCACCAGCATTGCTGCTGATCCTTGTGTCTAAATCCAAGACAATTACAGATCATCAGGGGCTGGCATTATGATGTAGTGGGTTCGATACCAGGGTATTATGTTAAAACACCTATTCAAGTCACACTGCACAGCTTCTCATCCAGCTCCCTGCTGTGATGCCTAGGAAAGTAGCAGAATATGGCTCATTGAGTCCCCACTGTCACACAGGACACTTGGATGTAGTGTGGCCCCTGGCTTCAGCTGGTCCACCCCCCGAAAAAGTGAATGTAGATCTTTTGTTGTTTTTTTTTAATTTCTCCTGTCTCTCTGCCATTCTGGCTTTCAAATCAATAAAATAAATGTTACAAAATTTTTTAAAAAATGAATGCCTATGGGCCCAGCGCAGTGGCGCAAGTGGTTAAGGTCTTCGCCTTGCACGCCCGGGATCCCATATGGGCACCGGTTCTATCCCGGCAGCCCCGCTTCCCTTCCAGCTCCCCGCCTGTGGCCTGGGAGAACAGTCGAGGATGGTCCAAAGCTTTGGGACCCTGCACCCGTGTGGGAGACCCGGAAGAGGCTCCTGGCTTTGGATCGGCATAGCATCGGCCTGTTGCACTCACTTAGGGAGTGAATCATCGGACGGAAGATCTTCCTCTCTGTCTCTCCTCTGTGTATATCCGCCTTTCCAATAAAAAAATAACAACAACAACAACAAAAAGAATGCCTATAAAAGGCCTGGCACTGTGTTCTCAAAGGCACACAGCCTGCCCTGTGGACAAGAGGCATTGATGGTATGGCCTCTTAGCCACCAGGCACACTATTCTATATGCGGTAGGGCATTCATTGTTGTAGCCTCTGCAACCAGGTTTCACACAAGTTAAAGAGAGTACAGAACTAATCACTTGATGAAGTGTTTTCTCAACAGGTGCACATGGTGAGCCTACAAGCAGTGCAGATATTTTTATTTGCATACTCTGCATAAATTTCACAGGTGATTCTGGGAGTCTTATAAAAGACACAGAACAGTAAAGGGTAAAAAGGTAGCTGTAGGTTCATCCAGAATGGGGGACCAAAAAAGGGAGGGAGCACAAGGAAGCTTGCACAGTAGTGCCGTGTGCACAGTAGTGCCGTGTGCACAGCCTGACTCTAGGCCTGGGCTGGAGGCATCCCACGCACCCGGCCATCGAAGAGAATTTGTATTTTCATCAAGGTGCCTGAACTTTGAGCCAGACAAGGAGCAGGTTATCTCCAAAAGAACTTTCTGAGAAAAGTTGCTGTTGGAACTCATTCAAAAAGCTAAGCTGGGGGGTGACAGATGCAAGGTTGGGACCTGTTGAGGAGAGGCTGCAGGCAGAGGAGGCTAAGGGCCCCTCGCGCAGCATGCGTGCTGCCCCCAGTGCATCCTTAGGAGTGTTTTGTGCTTTCCTTGATGAAAGGTGAGCATCTGTGCTCTGTCTAGTCAGCAAGCCTAGGACAGACAGTATTGATTCTCTAATCCCCATTTCAGTCGTGCTTTGACCAAAGTGCCTTGCCAGCTTTCCTGAACTCTTTGCTTACAGACATGGCCTAGGTCTGAGTTGTGTTTGAGCTACTGTTTTGCAGAGTGTATAAAAATTGGAACCCTGGAAATAAACTTTGTCAGTTGCCCACGAAAGCTCCGTCCCCCCATTTCTTTTAAACTTGCAGTTGCATCTTTCGAGGTTTAACCAGGAGAAACATTTCCCAGAGTGACATACCTCAGTGCCTTATGGTCCTACTCCCCTGGCAGGACTGGTTCTGATGAGGCTACTGGTCTGCCCCACTCAGACCTTTCTGTTAGAAGGGTGAATGATTCAGAGTCTTGGTAAGGAGGCCTGGGTGGAGTGGCATTCAGGAGGCTCTGAAGAGACAGATTATAGCAAACCTGGGAAAAGCAACGGAGGGAGGATTTGGAGAGGAGATCGCCCTTACTAAGGGGCATTGAACAAAGCTAGGAAGGAAGGGCAAGAGCCAGCCGGCATGAATGCCCTTTAGGTCCTAAAAAAGACCATGTATTACCCATGCAAGCAGCTCCTTTGGGATGTAGCAAAGGGAGTGCTGGGATTTACAAAGGTCAGCCTAGCAGGGAACAGGGAGATGGAGTGGGAGCCCAAGGGCAAGGAGGGTACTGCTGTCTTCCTGAATGGGCACAACAGGGCCTGGAAGGGCACGCTGCAGGAAGCCAGCTGCAGCCTGCAGACCTGGCCACCAGATAAGATTGGAAGGAAGAACTCTGTGCAAAGGGAAGTTAAGGTGAGTTGATTTTAAAGTTTTGCCGTGAAATAAGCTTGACGAGGGGACAAGCACTGTGGTATGGCAAGATAAACTGCTGCCTGTGTTACCAAGCTCTGTGGTTATTGGTGCCCTGATTTGAGTCCTTGCTGCTCTATCTATGCTCCAAAGAATTTTAGCAAAACAAAGAAAGGGCTTGCAGATGTCTTTGATGGTCCAGAGGCCACCGGGGAAGCTCTCTGTGTGGGGACTGGCGGACTTCAGCCCATTAGGACACTTCCAACGGCCTTCTTGCCAGGGATGGGGTGTGCTGTGTGTCAGACACTGTACTGAGTGCTTTGTCGTTTCTTATGGAGTCACTGCATGTCTTTACGGGGGATTTTATGATTCTGTTTTTATAGTAAGAAAACAGAGGTTTAGAGAAAAGATAATGTTTGTTCCAAATCACCTCCTTGGGAAGAAGTAGAGCTGGGTTGGCTTCCACACTGGGTGTGTGACAAGGTCAAGACCCCATGCCGGAGCTGGTGGAGCCCTGGTTTCTTATGTGGCCTGCCACTATGGTCTGTTGCAAGTCAAGACAGTAAGCGTGACTCCCCTGGCTTGAGAGTCGTCAGCACTCCGTGTGTGCATTTTCTTACTAGTTCATCCAGGAGCAATGCCACGGGGCAAGCAATTTATTTCACGCCAGTTTTTTAGAAGAGAGAACAATGGAGAGCTTGGTCTCACAGATGCTCGGTGACAGCGCCAACATTTGTGTCCATGGTCTCTGATTCTTAGCTGGCTGTCTGCAGTGGAGCTCAAGAGAGAAGAAGAAAGGAGAACACCAGAGAGCCAGCCAAAACCAACCAATGTGTGACTTGTGTGGGTAAAAGGACCACAGATGGAACCCTGGCGACAGAGTAATGGATAGCAATTGATGGGATCCAGGGTCTAGGGCTCACCGACCAGCCCAGCTTAGAGTTTGCTCTGCCTTTCTGCCTTCATTTGAAACCGTGATACAATATTTCTGAATTCAGAGTCATATCCACATTAAATAAGATCGTGTTTGTGCAGTACTGTCCCTGTCACATAGTAACTCTAGTTATTGTTTTTTTTTTTCTTAATATACAAGGCTTCCTAGTGCTACTGAAGTGACTTTTGAGAGGGGAGGTTGTTTGTGCGTGGTAAGGCAGGATAAAGGGAAGTCACGCATGTGTCATGCATGTATACCTGTATATGTGTGCAAAGATTGGCAACAGCCAGCCATGGAATGAATGGTTAGAAAAGACCATGCTTTTCATTGTGGAGTCTTGTGAAGGGAAGATATATGCAGAGACCGGACTGCCCCATGGATCCACACCTCGTGCAGGCTGGCGGTGGTTCTCTTGGCTCGCACCCGGACCTCCTTCCCAGACGCTGCGTGCTCTTGGGGATGACCTCCTTGGCCAGTCTCACTTCCCAGCCTCTGGGGACAACATGCTGCATTGCTTTCCGTGTGTGTATGTGTGAAGTGAGCTTTGTGATTATGCAAAACAAAGCTAGAAGAGGATTATTTATAGCCGGTGGACTCAGCCAAATGTTAACTTCTAAACACATTTTTGCAACAAGTTTTAAACCGCAAGGACCTAAAGATAAATCTCGTCCATATGTCTCTGCCTAAATTATGCAGAAGCAGAGAGATGTTTCCAGGGAGCCCTTTGTTGGGGAGATTTCCGTCCCTGAAGGAGCTCATCCTGGGGAAGAAATGAAAACGAGGAAAAAGAGGGGACAGAGGAAGAGCTTGACTGTCTCCCAGAGATGCATTGATTATAACCGTGCTGCCGGGGTCTCTCTCTGGAGCTGGGGGTGCAGGGAAGGAAAGGCATGTTTTTCCTGAAGGCAATGCAGATTGTGCGGCCAGCAGGCCAGAAGACAGCCAGGGGCATCACTGCTGGTCTGACGGGTAATGCTGCTGAATGTGGTGAGCCGTGGTACATGCGAGAGTAACTGCCAGATAAAAACCATAGCTAACAAATACCATCCCTGCATTCTCAGATCCATATTTTTTAATAGAAGCTTGAAACTTATAATACAACTGTGAACTTGCCTGAATTCTAAATGGTGCTATTGTTCAAAGCATTTTAAAGATACTATGGGGACTAAACGAAACACATCTGCAGAAAACGCTCAGCTCATGGGCTCCCAGGTTATAATCATGAAGCAAGCACCTGTAGCAGGAGCTGTAAAAAGGCTGCAATGCAGGAGAAGAGCAGAACTGTGTCCATCCTGGCAATGGGGTACTGTGTCAGGGCCAAGTCCTGTCACAAGTGCAGGACTGATGCTGGGTGGCCCAGCTGTGGGAGGTCGTGGTGAGACCTGCCATGTAGCAAATCACTCCCTCTGAGACTACGATGAGACAGGGGAAGAACCTGTCTTTAGGTTCATGTGAGAGAGTTTGAGATTGTTTTTTAGTGTTAAGGTTGAGTATAACCATGCATAGAACATGAAATACTAGTGGTTCTTTTTTTAATATATTTTTATTTTGAATGCTGAATTATGTGGTACAGTTTTGTATAGGCAGGGATTTCCCCGCCTCCAAACTCACACCGCCCGTCAGATTTTCCCGATGTTACTAGAATAATGTAGACCTTCATAAGCAGTCATCATCCTGTTAGTCTCTTAGTGGGTCTCAGAACAGAGTCGAGGACCACTGGCTTTGGAAGCTGAGCCAGCACGGTGTCTTGGTTTCCTGATTGTCCAATTGCACCTGCAAATGCACCTGCCATGGGGCTGGTGTTAACTCTGTCTGTACCAGCAGCCAGGCAGGGTTCTGCTGCAAGGTCCCTAGTCTGTACTTCTCAGAGCAAGGACTTGAGAACACTGCGTTCTTGCTCCAGTTTTTATTCCAGATCAAGTCTGTTTAGGAAATGAGGATGTCAGAAGTATTTCAAAAAAAGAAGCTTAAACATTTTCTGCAATGTAGTGCTTCCCAAACTGGCTGCATGGTTTCCTTCCGTTTTCCATATAGTGTTCTCATATAGGCATTTCATCTGGAGTTCCATGGAACCCACATGGAAATTTGACTGAAGTATAAAGGATATTACTTGTCCATTCTATGTGAAGTAGACCAGAGGAACATTTCAGTTGGACAAGCATTGACTCACAACATGCCTTGGATTTTGTCTCTCTTGCAGGTAGAGGATGCGCTCAGTGAAGTCGACTTCCAGCTCAAGGTGGACTTGCACTTCACAGACAGTGAGCAGCAGTGCGTGTCCTGGAGGCCCTGGACTGTGGTAGCAGGAGGTCCCACCATCCTCCCCACGCCTCGGGTGTCCTGGCCTCGCCACTGCTGGGGTGTCCTGGCCTCCCCACTGCTGGGGTGTCCTCCTGGCTCCCACTGCTGGGGTGTCCTCCTGGCCTCCCCACTGCTGAGGTGTCCTGGCCTTCCCACTGCTGGGGTGTCCTCCTGGCCTCGCCACTGCTGGGGTGTCCTGGCCTTCCCACTGCTGCGGTCTCCTCCTGGCCTCGCCACTGCTGGGGTGTCCTGGCCTTCCCACTGCTGGGGTGTCCTCCTGGCCTCACCACTGCTGGGGTGTCCTGGCCTTCCCATTGCTGGGGTGTCATCCTGGCCTCCCCATTCCTGGGGTGTCCTCCTGGCCTCGCCACTGCTGGGTGTCCTCCTGGCCTCCCCACTCCTGGGGTGTCCTGGTCTTCCCACTGCTGGGGTGTCCTCCTGGTCTCACCATTGCTGGGGTGTCCTCCTGGCCTCTCCATTCCTGGGGTGTCCTCCTGGCCTCCCCACTCCTGGGTTGTCCTCCTGGCCTCGCCACTCCTGGGGTGTCCTGGCCTCCCCACTGCTGGGGTGTCATTCTGGCCTCCCCATTCCTGGGGTGTCCTCCTGGCCTCCCCACTCCTGGAGTGTCCTGGTCTTCCCACTGCTGGGGTGTCCTCCTGGTCTCACCATTGCTGGGGTGTCCTCCTGGCCTCGCCATTCCTGGAGTGTCCTCCTGGCCTCGCCACTGCTGGGTGTCCTCCTGGCCTCGCCACTGCTGGGGTGTCCTGGCCTTCCCACTGCTGGGGTGTCCTCCTGGCCTCGCCACTGCTGAGGTGTCACCTGGCCTCCCCACTGCTGGGGTGTCACCTGGCCTTCCCACTGCTAGGGTGTCCTCCTGGTCTCGCCACTGCTGGGGTGTCCTCCTGGCCACTGCTGGTGTGTCCTCTTGGCCTTACCATTCCTGCGGTATCCTCCTGGCCTTCCCACTGCTGGGGTGTCCTGGCCTTCCCACTGCTGGGGTGTCCTCCTGGCCTCGCCACTGCTGGGGTGTCACCTGGCCTCCCTACTCCTGGGTTGTCCTCCTGGCCTCGCCACTGCTGGGGTGTCACCTGGCCTCCCTACTCCTGGGTTGTCCTCCTGGCCACAGCCTCAGGAATGCCTCTCAGAAATGTCTTTCCATAGTTACAGCTCAGTGGGACATGGATCATGTAGGCAGGTAGCTTCTCCAAGTCCCTGTATGTTTCCATAGTAAAATATCAGAGACTAGAGCAGCAGGTCTTACAAACTGAGTGGCTGCACACTGAAAGTCCGGGTACTGCTGTACACATCTGGTGAAGGCTATCTGCCACATGCCCTCATGGTGGGTGGAGGGGCAGCAAAGCCAGTGTCAAACTCATTCTGTCAAAACCTTGCTCCTGAGATAACAGCATAGAACCCTCATGGCCTTGTGCTCTCTTGAACATTCTACCTGTCAACACGTTGGGGATTTGAGTTTCTGACACAGGAATATTGGCACATTCAAGATCCAAGCCATAGTGCATCTCAATTATGTGTCACAGGCTTGATCCACTGGCGTGCTCTCATGTCTGACTCCTCCACAGATTTCCAAAGTGGTGTTCACTGAGGGTTTTCCACGTGTGACTCTACAAGAAAACATACTTCAAAGCCCCCTTTTGAATCAAAAGATTCTTGTGGAATTCTGCACTTTGTGCTAAATATCTGACACCAACTTTCAACTCTCTGAAAAGAAAATCCATTTAGGCACAACCCTGTGATTAAATAAGCAAGAAGTTAATCCTGTACAAAATGGCTGCCTTTAGGTTCATTCTGTGGCCTCTTCATTCCCCGTGGAAAAGCCAATCAGCTTTTCAGATCTCTTTCAGGTGATCAATGAATCCTTTTTCTTAAGGGATTAAGAAGCCCCGTGAAATATAATTTCAAAACTATGTAAACTCTAGATAAATTTATAACTTTTTCCATTGCTTCCCTTTCCCACCCTACTCACAGATGCAAGCTTTCTCAGGCTAGGAACCCCCCAGTGCAGACACCACACATCGGAAGGATCTGGTATTTCTCCATTTACCTTGTTCTCACTGTGGCCTAAGATGAGGGAGAAATGGAAGAAGGGGCAAGTTCTGTTTGATTGGTTCTTTTGTAAGCAGGGTCTTCATTTGTTACAGAGGATCACGAAAATGAATGAGTGAAGAAAATCAAATCATTGGTTTGATTTTTGCACCACTATTGACTTGTCTTGTGATTCCCTTTTCTGGGAACCTTTCACAGTTATCTTGTAGATGCTGAGGAACTATCCTTGGAGTGACCTTGGCAAAGAACCCTGGGGAGCCCTCCTCCTGCCCCACCTGGCCCCATCCTATGTTGATGCCTCTGACACATGATGGTTATGTCACTGGTGACAGTCCTTGGAGGAGGCTTTGGGGAACCTGATACTTTCCTAAGGAACCCAGTCACAGGCAATCAGGCGGATGCCACCTGCCCAAAGCTGCTCTCTCTCCCTTGGGCCATTCTTGTCACCCACAGCTTCTGTCCAGAGGGCCTTGGCACAGTTGTAGAGGGTGCAGGGAAAGCTATCTGTAGATGCTTGTGCTTTGGCTGGGGAGGGGCAAGGAAGCCCCTCTCTGCTCTGTTCTGTGACCAGCCTCTTGGCACACTTGGGCCACTCTGAATTCAAATGATCCTTATGACTGGTCTGTGCAACCTCTTCAGCAAGCACTCTCTCCTTTCATTTGGAGAATTGGGGCAGGAAGCTGCCTTGCTGATGTCAGGGAGCAGATCCTCCCATCTGGTCGTGGGAAGTGCTCCTTCACTGCCCCATTCCTGAATCTGTCTAATGGTTGTAGGGAGTTGCAATGTCAGGAAGTTGTACTGGAGGGTGCCTGTACCAAGGCTGGGCTTCTGCGAGGTGTTAGAGATCCGTTGTCAGTGGACACCTGCTCATGCCACACTGCCTGCCTGCCTTTGGATGGTGCCTCTGCCACTGTCAGGGCTCAGCCTCTGGGGTTCCTCGCCTTGTCTTGTTTCTTTTTTTATTGTCATTATTTTCCATGATAGAGTTTTGTAGGCATAAGGAGTTCCCCCTCCCCTTTATCCACATTCCCTCACCCCATTTTCTCCTATAATATTACGGTAGTATAATTCACAGTAGTAGCAGAAGTCACAAGTCCAATATTCTGTTATTTACATGTGTCATGGCATTGTAGGTGTAAGCAATGGTAGAAAATCTAGTATCAAATAGTCAAGGTATGTTTAACAGTTTGACTGGGAGGCCTTGTTTTTTTTTTAAAATGGGAGTAGAGATGCATATTTTCTGGCATGCTAGTCTCCATTATACAGTTTATCTATGAGGGGGAAATATATATATACATACCTGTTTATCTGCCTATCTATTTATTTTGTATTTTGCACAAAATCTCATCCTTGCCTTTACCAGAGCCCTGGCACCTCTGTGCAACCACTCCTCTCCGCACATCTGCTTCCTGCTTGGTGGGATCCTGTGCCTTCTACGGGATCATTGTAGTACCGCCACAATGAACTCAGGCTGAGTCAGAGCTGACATCCCCAAGTCCATCGCTCTCAGAAGCCACTCCTCCCTTCAACACCCCTCCCCACCCCTCATTCCGTTTTTCTTCAGAGAAAGTTATCCATGCCTCATTTCTACAGGGCCACAGAGTTAAAACTTAGCCAGTTACCCAAACGCCTTTAGTGGAAAGCCCTAGCCAGCACAGGAAGTGACACCCTTCCAGCGCATAGATGGTGGGCACAGACAGAGTGCGTGGACTCCAGCGCCGATGGCCCTGAAATCACAGCTCTGAAACAGCAGAGCTGCTCTGATCTGCAACTCAACTCAGTGGCCTCATTTACAGAGCTGACATCTATGTGAAAAAGCAGACCTGTTCCCTCTTTTACAAAGGTGATGCGAGACCACAGGGCAGACCCTCCCACATGGCCTGCAGAAGAAGTTTCTTCCTCCAGTTCGCAGCTTCCTAGGTGCAAGTGGGGCCAGGCTTTAATGTGCTGCTTCCTTCCTGTAATACAAAGCACTTAATAATAATCAGAGCACGGGGGTTTCATAAAGTATAAGATTAGCTTAGATGAGCAGGAAGCCAGAGGCTGGGGAAGATTGGAAGACATATTTTTTCATTTTCATAAATTAGGTTTAAGGATGATAAGGCATCTGCAAATCCTGGGGGCAGAAGTTGCGCTTTGCAGTGAGACTGAGTTGACTGGCTTCTCTAATGCTGCGCAGACCGTGGGGCAGCCAGTGGCAGGGCTGGCTTACCGAGCATTTTGTGCAGCAGTTCTCAAAGCAGGTGGATGCTTCTGAACCTCGGACATTTGGTGGTTTCCTGAGTCATTCAGGGAGAGCCATTTGGTGGTATCCAGATATGCTGCACAGAATAGCCCTTGCTCCCTACAAAGCGCGTTTGATGTGGTCCCCAAAGTCAGTGATCAGAGCTTAAGCAGCTCTGCTCGTGGCCAGGGGCCCCTTAGAGTGTGCTGCCCTGCCAAGACTTCTCAGCACCTGCTTGTTCAGGGTCAGGGAGCTCACGCTTCCTCATCCTATTCCAGTTTGCTCCTGAACAGCTCTTCCAACCAGAACATTCTTCTTTACTTGGAGGAGCAGTGTATCCTTGTGTAAATTCCGTCAGCTGGCTTCAGTTGTATGCCTTCCTACCACCCAGAAAAGCTCTCAGTCTGAGTGACAGTTTTGATAAGTCTCTTAAGTGATGGCTTTATCTTTAGATCCAATACTGGGCTTTCATGCTGTCCTCTTTGCCCCTCTTTCACCGCCCTTCACTAAGTGTGTGTGTGTGTGTGTGTGTGTGTGTGTGTGCACATGCATGCACATTTTGCTTGTTTTACTTCCTTTATAGGAACATGGGTATTCTTCTTTTCATGCTACAAAGTTTATCTCTGTCTTTTCTAAATTGGGACCCATCCCTAGGACCTCAGTAATTGTCTCCATCCATACCAGAGCTAAGAGGCATCACTTCCTCCTCTCCTGCACCTTCATTCTTACTTCCTTCTTATTTATGTGGCTTAAATTCTGAATAACACTTTGGATGATTTGCTATCCTGAAATGTCATTAATCTCCTGTTGTCTAAGCCCGAAGGATACTGCTGTGATTCATAGGAACTGGTGTCTGAATGGGTTCCAGGCAACAGTGAGCAATAACTCAGAACCACCTGGAAACAGAAAAATCTGGTCTGTGTTTGGTTTTGCCTTAGGGCTTGGAATTTGTTAATTAACTTGTATTGCCTTTATTTCTATAAGTGGACAATACTGGGAAACACTTGCTCTGCTTGCCATGCAGGGGACAGGCATCATGCCCAATTCGTAGTAAGGCCTCAACAAATAACAGGAGTACCGATGTTATCAACTTCCTGAAAGTTACTGGGAAGAGTCTTCTTCCCCCAGTCCACCTCTCATTTCCCATTGAGTAGGAGGCTGGTACCTGCAGACTGTGCGTGGAGTCATGCTGGAGTCCAGTGACTTAATTGGCTCTTTTAATTAGCAACCAGTAACCTGGATGCCAAGGAAGCAGGACCCATTGGGTTGGGTCTTTACAGGCTGCTCCTCACCCTCCTCTCTGTGTCTTTCTCCATGGAGGCAAGAAACACATGCCTCTAGAGTAATCATGGAAGACGCTGCAGCCAGGTTTCTCACGCTCTGGTTCAGCCAAGCTGGCAGAGCCCAGGTGATTGGTTTCCAGAGCTTGAGATGAATGCTGGGGTCTCCTGGGTCATGTCTGTTGTGTAACCAGGGCCATGGGTGGGCTGCCAGGTGTTTTATTTCTTAAGGATCAGACAGGTGCCAGGTAAAGAGGGATGACATTTTGCTAGGGGATTTTGAGGCGAGTGGCCAGAGATGACTGAACAGCTGCACTTGGGAGCCGCCCATGTGGTCAGTGGCTCATTTTAAGCTTCAGACCCTTGATGACCTCCTGTGGAATGCATTGGGAATAGAAAGCATGAGCCAAAATCCTTGTCCTTACTTGGTAGATATCGAATAGAAAGCACAGGCTTTCAAGGACATGCAGCACTGTGGAAGCCATGTGAGGAACCTATAGAAGAATTAAGAGAAAAGGGACCAGGGGACCAGGGCTCTGCTGTGTCGCTAGGAGCCTTGGAAGAAGTCTTGGCAACTGATTCACCTTCACAATGCTGGTCTGATCTTGACAGCCGAGCATGACTCCCAGATCTGCCATTAAGCTGCTCAATGACACCTAGTGAGTCTTTCCCTCTCTGAGCCTTGGTTCCCTTATCTGCCAATCATGGGTGAGATGACTTCTACCCAGCAGACTGTAGGATTAAATGGAATGCCTCTTGGATGACAGCAGGGGCAGTTTGCTGTCACTCACATGAGCTCATCTGCTTGCCTTCCAGGCTGAGGGACGTGGCTGGGGCCCCGATGATCAGCAGCCGCACGCTTGGCCTGCATTTCCACCCCCGGAGAGGCCTGCACCACCAGGTCCCAGTCATGTTTGACTACTTCCACCTGTCGGTGATCTCGATGACCATCCACGCTGCCCTGGTGGCTCTGCAACAGCCCCTGATCAGGTATGAAATTAGGAAGCAGCTCTGAAACAGAGACTCCCTCCTTCCATCCCACATGTGATGGAAAGGCGTGGAATTGGCATGGAAAGTCAACACAGATCAGAAGGTCAGCAGACTTGGGGCAGCAGACTTGTTCTGTGGACCTTACAGAATGGAATGGAAGAGGCAAGGCAGAGTAGATGCATCATGTATTGGGACAATATTGGTGACTGAACACCTTTAAGCTCTGGCTCATCCTGGGAGGGTGAGATTTCTACATCTGACCTCACTTTTGGCTGAGTGTCCTTTATTTGAGAGCTGCCTAATGTCCTTGAACATCAAACTCTTCATTGTCTGGTCAGAGCCAGGTCCATGGTCTTTTTGGCTCTACCTTTGTGAAATGCCTCAGACAAGCTCCAGGACCCCATGCATTACTGACATTTTATGAATTCCATACTTTGAAAGACAGACAGAGCTCAGCCTTCTTTGTAAGAATTCCTTGCATGGCCATATACATCCATGAAACCATGTCAAACTGTCACATGTGCTGTAAGCAAAAGTTGCAGCTCATGCAGCAAGATATTTAGGGATAGGATCTTACAATGTGGAGTTTCGTGCCTGAAACTTCTCCCATTTCCCTTTTTCTGTGTAAGTGCTTGATAGTTAAACTCAGGTTCTCACTGATGGTGCTGCTCCTGGTCTGAGGCCTCTGTTACTTCCTGAGGCCAGAGAGAAGGAAATGAGAGAACTTGAAATAAGCCACGTGGTGTGGCCAGAAGAAGCTGCAATTGGAGATCTTGACCCAGTACCTGAATTCATCTCCCAAGTTCACCATGTGCTGCTCAGACTCTCAGATAGTGAACTTCATGTGTAGAGTGACAGACACGTAGCAAGCAGAACACAGAAATGGAGACAGACCACTCAGGGCTAATGCAGAGGTCCAGGTGACATGCATTTGAGAGAAGAAAAGGTGGCATTGCATAGGAGTGGGTCTTGGGCAGACAGGAATCCTATGGCAGGAGCCAGGGGCACAAGGATGTGAGGGGCAAAGGGCATTGCTGGGCAGCAGCACCCAGACCTGGCGCTTCAGGCGAAGTGCAGACAGGTCCTACCCTACAGTGCTTTGATGGGAAGCTTGGATGTGCCCTGCTTGATTGAGTTCCTTTCAGGTAACTGGAAATTAAAGATAGAAGAACCCCTTCTACTAGGAAGGTCTTAAACTTTTTATCACCCTTGCATTGAAGAGGTGACTTGTGGGCTTGTGCTCTCAGAGCAGTTTGGGTATACACAGTGAACCTACTATGGGGTTGAAGTGTCAAGTACCCCTGAGTACGCAGTCCAGGGTTTTAGGGCAATTTGCATATGAGGAATTATCATGTACTAAATGCTGTTGGCATAGCATCTAGTAGATATAGTTTCAAGGTGTAATGGAAAATGTGTGTGACTATGGACCAGAAAACATTCTGAGTCATATCTGTGGGAACAGGGAGGCAGCCCTAACTTTGGGGTTGCAGGGGAAATGGGATCTGGAAAGCAGCCAGGTCCTAGCATCTTGCATTGCACATTTCCTAGGGTTTACTCATGGTCAGGCCGACAGCCAATGTTCTCAGCATAGAGGTGAGGGTGTGACGTGCCCATGCTCCACAGAGAAGACTGTCAACCAGTCTGTGTCCTGGAATCACACCCAGTGTTGATGCTGACAGGAGGAGACAGGCTGTGCTAGGAAAGGCTGGACTCCTTCAGGCATTTCTGGGGTGCTGAGCGTTGGAGTTGCGATCATCTAAATTTTAAGTCTGGCCTCACTGCTTGTCACCTAGGGATCCTTGGACATAAGACCTAACATTACAGGACATGGGAGTGTTTTTCAGTGGGGGATGATGCTTAGGTAGGTAAGAAGGCTGATGGCTGAGTTCACAGTGCACAGGCTGGAAAAGCACTTGATGTGCTGTGGTATCATTAAGCTGCAGACCCTTCTGCAGGGAAGGTGAAACCTAGAAGCGCTGAGATGAATCCGTTAAGCCTGGGGTCTTACAGGGATCAAGATGTGGCAGCAATTGATGCATGCTCTGAGCTCATCTTGGAGCAACACCTCAGTGGAGTTGCAGAGTGTGGTGGCTCCCTGTCTACTGTAGGGCTACACACATGGGCTTAACGTCTGTGTGGGTGGAGCTTGGAGTTCTAAACCCTGCTTGCTTGCTCTGCTGGCTTCAAGTAGGGCAATTTTGGTTTCAGAACATTCAGGAGATGTTAGGAGGATGAAATGAGATGATGTATGCCGAAACCTGGGCACTAGATTCTAAAGATTAATATTTATTTAGTGCCTACCATATCCAAAGCCCTGCAGTATGGGAAACAGGAGGTTAAGCTTATGATATTTGGGGTGTTTCATAAATGGTGTGGTCTTTGGGAGTCTGTCACAGTGACTCAACAGGCTGATCCTCCTACTGCCAGCACTGACATCCCATATGGGTATTAGTTCATGTCCCGGCTGCTCCACTTGTCATCTAGCTCCTTGCTTATGAACTGGGAAAGCAATGGGGAGCAGCCCATGTCCTTGGGCCCTTGTACCCATGTGGGATACCTGGAAGAAGCTCCTGGCTTTGGATTGGGCAACTCTGTAAATCTACCTTTATGTAGAAGAGCTCCTCATATTGTATACTATATATCTATTTTAATAAAAATATATAATATGCATATCTAAAATATATGTTTAAATATATATTTGAATATATATTGTGTAAATTCATATATTTATAAATTTATATATATCGGCCGTTGCGGCTCACTTGGGGAGTGAATCATTGGACGGAAGATCTTCCTCTCTCTGTCTCTCCTCTCTGTATATCCGCCTTTCCAATAAAAAATAATAAAATATAAATATATATAATATATTATATATTAAATATTTATATATTCTATATTTATATATTATATATGTATATATTTATAAATTTATAAATAATAATATAATATAATTATATAAATATAATAATATAAATATATAAATTATATTGTTTTATATATTTATATGTTATATAAATGTATAAATATAGAATATATATTTAAATGTGGATTTATTATATATAATAATATATAATTTATTATATATTATATACAATATAATATGATAGATAATATATAATTTAAAATTTATAATTTAAAATGTATAATTTATATTATACATATAATATATAATATGTAATGTAATATATATATTTTATAATATATGTTATATACTTAAATATCTAAATATATTTTAATACATAATTTATAAACATACTTATATTCATATACAGTATTTTTATATCTATATAAATATAATAAATATATGTGAATATATACACAAATATGTAAATATATACATTTTAAACATATCATTTAAAAATATTATATGTATTTTTTAAGGATGTGCTCTTTGTACTGTGCTCCACAGCATTAGAGATGGCAGCAGCAAGGGTAAACCAGAGCCATATTTCAAATTCCGTAATGGCACACTAAGGGAGTAGAGATTTGTTCATCATACAAGAAGGTCACACCAAGAGTTTGAGGCCTTAGAACAGTACTGATGAGAGCTCATTTTTGCAAAGACCCTGCCAACCACTGCAGGGTCAGTGAGCTGAAGCCACTGTAGAGTCGAGGTCTGGGGACTGACCAGAGAGAAGTGTCGCCAGCCTTGGAAGGACAGTGGAGTTCAGGTGTCCCTCCTTTGGCTTCCAGGAGCCCTGACGCTTCTTGCAAGGACTGGAGATTGGGGTGCCTTAGACTTAGCCTCCTGACATGAGCGGTGTCTGGCCAGGTTGTCTGCCGCAGCTGTGCAGAGGAACACACACAGAAACTTTGAAGAAGTGCGGGGACTCCTCCAGGGAGGGGTGGAAACAGAACAGTGCTCTGTTGTTGGGATCCTGCAGGAAGAGTTTCTGCCACGGTGGTTGGGGACAAAGCAGCCCTTGGAGATCAGGCAGATGCTCATCAAAGAGGTCCAGCTCTCGTTAGTGCAGAAAAGCATTTTTTTTTCCACAATTAAATCCCATCCCTGGGAAGCAGTTGTGTAATTAGAATTTAACCTCGAAAAGCAATCTTCACAAAAACACAGCCAAGAAAATAATTTTAACTGTCTGATGAGTTCAGCTGAATTTCACTAAGAATTCCCTGTCCAACCACAAGCTAAGCAAGACCTATACTTGAGGAATTGGGAAGGTTTCAGCTGCCACTTTGCAGCTTGTCCTCTGAATGTGTCGCTGGCGTCTGTTCTCACACACGCTCCATCCTTCTCCTGGGATGGCTTTGCTCCCCATCTGCTTGCTAGGCAGCAGAATTGCTTCAAATAACCTGAATAAAATGGGGTGATGACATCCAGCTTTAATGGCTGTATATGAAGGGGCTTCAAAAAGTTTGTGGAAAATGGAATTGGGGACCAAAAGCTATGCTGTGTGTGTGTAACACATTTTCTATGAACTTTTTGAAGAGCCCCTCTTACATGTCATAAAGATGTTTTTATTTTGTTTGTGACATTACAAACAACTGATGCTAGGTACTGTTGAGTCATGACCAATTTCTCACTATACATAAAGCTGTGCTTGGTTAATCTTGGGGAATCCTTGCAGTGACCCCCCCCCAGTTAAAATGATAATGTTACCACGTCTGACAAATGAAGAAATAGGCAACAGGAAGTCAGAAAACTTGGCCTCCTCTTGAGGTGGGCATTTGGCCCTGAGGTTAAGCTGCCGATAAACAGCCCCTCCCCACCTGCCAAGTCCCATAAGTCTCAAATCAGAGTACTTGGGTTGGCTACTTAGCTCTGGTTCTTGCTTCCAGCTTCCTGATAATGTAGCCTCTGGGAGGTGGGAGTAACAAGCAAGGAGCTGAATTTCGGCCGCCTGGGTTGAGTCCTGGGCTCCTAGCCCTGGCTCCAGCCCAGCCTGTGCTGCTGCAATTGGGGAGTGAAGCAACAGAAGGGAACTGTCTCTGCTTTGCTTTCTGTCTCTTTGCTTCTACAATAAATAAAGACGTAAAGATAAATAGAAAACATTTAAAAATAAAAGAAAGAAAAATGTTTCTTATAGTTATGGCCAAGACATCAGCAGCACTGCTGGGACTTGAACCTGGCAGATTGGCTTTGTCGCCTGCCTCTGTGCCATCTGGGCACTCTGCTGGAGTGTCATCTCTGTGTTTCCTTTTTACCAAGTTTGCTCTGTAAGTTATCTGTCCTACGTGCTGGCCCAGCTCTTGCCCCGTTGTTTTACATCTTGTTTTGATAATCACCATTGGTGGGCCATGCTAACGGATTAGCTTAAGAGAAGTGACATTTAGTTAGGCACATGATGTTAGCTGCTATTGCTGGTGTTCATAGTGACCGTGCCTCCCTCTCTGGACCAGTGTGTCTTTAAGGAGAGCATTGCATCTTACTCCTCTAACCAGCAAAACACCCAACATCCTGCCTGCATGTGGCATGATACTAATGAGCATTTCAATAAATGTGTTAAACATAAATACAGTGTTAACATTCCCTGCCTGTATTTCAAGCAAGGATTTGAATCTTTTAGATTGTGCAGCCTCAGTGAGGATGATATCCAATGGCTATTTATTGTCCCTAACTTCTTTGTCATCAGAGACGTAAGAAATGCCCATGTGATACTAATTCTAATCAGGCGAAACAATTAGCCGTGATCATAGCTAATAGAAGAGATCCAAAAGTAAGGGAAAAACGAGTATGTGCGGATGTTGCCGATAGGCTTGTTGATGAAAATCAAACAGGGGAAGGTAGGAGAGATCCAAATAAAATAAATGTAAATCTGAATAAGATAAATGTGGCTAGCCCATCGCTGCTGCTAATCCCCCCAGGTTGAGGTTGACAGTGGCCACCTCACTGTGGCAGTTGACCTGTCCGGTGAATCTCAGAGCTCCACAGGATCTGTGTGCTTGTCAGTTGGGCCAGCGAAGTACAGTATTCCCAGCAGCATCGGTCAAGTGGGTATTTTACAATCCTCGCAGCCCTTGGCATTCTGCTAGATTCTTGCGCTAGGCATGGAGGTAGACGGGGCTCTGTGTTCTCCCACAGGAGCTCGCTCTGGGTTAAACACCACTGTAGGGAGCAGATAAAAGATTCAGGCGATGTCCCATCTGGGGACCATGCCAATTCCTGCCTCCCCATCCCCGCCCCCATTGATGGAACCTCAGTGCTCTGCCTCAGTGCCTCTACAAGCTGCTGACATTTTAGGAAAGACATTTCTAATCGTGTGTCTCCAAATCCCCAACCTATGCACCATATATACCCCACGGTTGTCTCAACATTTCAGCAAGTTCTGTCCACCTAGCTTCCCCGGTGGGGCGAACTACTCCTTCTCACCGACTCCCCAGGGACACCCTCAAAAGAGCCTGAGAGCCTGGCCCCACTACTCTCATTGTATCCTTTTTCTCTCTCTCTTTGATTTTCTTCCTTTTAGCTTCACTCGCCCAGGAAGGGGTTCCTGGCTTGGCAAAGGTGGAGCAGACACGGGACCAGAGCCGTCTATCATTTCTCTGGAAAACCTGGTCTTCGGGGCTGGATATTGCAAGCCTGCCTCCTCTGAGGTAATGTGTGCCCACGTGCATGGCAGGAGGCTCCCACTGCTGGGACTTCCTTTCGGAGACTCCTGCTCTGTGTGTCCCTTACCCACACCACTCGACCATCCTTTTTGTACCGTTGACTTTGCAGCCAAACATATTTCTGGCTGCATAAACACGGCTCAGGTCTTCATGCAGTGCTTCTTGTCTGTGGTCTCATTCGAGACGGGCTCCCTGGAGGTAAGGAAGCTACTGTAAAGGGCTGTCCCTGGACTCTGGGCTTACACAGGGGTGTTGGCACCGAGCTCGGCTCAGTCTCCCATTTCCTCCCTCTGTGTCAGTTTGCCCTCCAGTGGAGTGGGCCACTAACCATGCCCTCATGCTGAGTCCCGTGTGCCTGTTGTAATGCATATGAATTTCCTCATGTATCATGTTCTTACCCTTGCGGCTTTTTTTTCTGAGAAATACCTGCTGCTATTCTGTGACCACACACTGTGTGATTTCCCTAATTTGTACTGACCCAATATATGGTTTCTCTATTAGTAGCCTGCTTAGAAGTAATCAAACTGTAACATTCACTGGTCACCAGACACATGGGACAAATTAAGAGAGGTCATTCATTGGAACTTAAAAGCATTTTTAATTTATATTTTTGACAATCTTTACATAGTTAATTAGGGTAAAGAGGTTCAAGGGCTATAGGAAAATGGATAAGACTATTATTTCCATATTGTTTCCTTTATGTTTAAAGAGGAGTATTAAGGGAAAAGGCCCACCCAATTTCCCACCCTCCCCAGGTCCCAGATGTAGGGTATGCTCCGAAGTTCTTGCTCAAGTGGTTTTGATAGTTCACCAGTTCTGAATCACTGCCAGACTTGCCACTCCAAGCACGATGAGGTCACCGAAGAATCCACTGATTGTCATAGTCCATCATAGAGTCTCTGTTTGCCCCGTATTTCGCTGCCAACATGTAGCTGAGATGGTTGATTGACCTGTTCTGTCTTCTCTCTTTTCTTGGTTAGGGTTCTGAGTCCAGCATTTCGATTGGGGAGATCTCCAAAGAAACTTTGTCTGAGGTGTTCTCAAACCAGATTCTTGTATGTGCTAGCAAGTACAAGGCCTGGCACAGTCCATGGCCCTGATCAGCTGGTGGTTGCAATCGCTGGGTTGGTTTTGTTTTCAGCCCCAACTTCCACTGGAACCAATGGGTGTTGCAGTCCAGCCTAGTGCTGCACAGTACATACTCAACCCTCGCATAAACCAGTGGGAGCTGCAGCCTTTGACTTGACAGAACTAGCCCCAAATGCCAGCTTCTGCCAGCTGATGCTGTGGCTAAGCCCAAACAACCCTCACCCACTCTAATTTTGTTTGCACCAGTAGGAATAATCACCCTAGCCTGGCTTTTCCCTGATCTAGTCCACATGAGGCATACAGGTGTTGTAGCCCTGCTTGGTCTGGACTGCCCCATCCCAGCTCATGCTCTCCATTGGGAATAGCTGTCCAGCAAAGGAACCACCCCTTATTCCCCTGCCAGCTCTGCCCCCTCCCTTCCTTGTTCTCACCCGTGCTGGTTGGGTGCAGCGGTCCCTTCCGGTACAGGCAACCTCACCTTGGTGTTTTGTATTGTGCACTGGTTTTTGTTGCAGTTGAACCTGGCTTGACCCACACTCTGTTCTGGTGCTTGGATTTGCCAGTGGATGATGTAAACAGATTCAGCTTGGTCTGTCCCTGATCCCTGCCAAATGTATGCCAGTGGGTAAATTTCCATGACCTGTTCTGGGCTGTTTCCTATCATGTTTCTTGAGCTTACCTGAAGGGACTATGTCCTGCTAAAGGAGTTGCCCAGGCTCCTCCTCAGAACCTCTTCCAAAGCCAGATTTTACGCATACCAGTGGGTCCATGAGCCAGCCCTACTCAGTCCACCTCCTGTCATAGCAGGAACAGTGGCTTTTCCTGACTGGCCTTCAACCCAAACTGGTCCTTGCTCTTGGATGCTTCAGCCCAGTCATGGCTTGTCCATACCCACATATGGCTCACACATGGCTCAGTAGGGGTTGAGATCTTGCCTAGTTCATCCCAGATCTGCCCTGGATCTCCAGCACACCAGAGGGTGTTGGAGTCTGGCCTGGCTCGGTGCATCCAATACCAGTTCTCACTTGTGCCAAGGGAAACTATAAAGATTTCCCATTCAGAATGCAGCCCCGATTCAAAGCAACATGCCTCTTGGTTGGAACCTCAACCCAGCTAGGGTTGTCCTGTTAGCTCCCTAACCAGGCCTGTTCCCAGCCATAGATTGCCTGCATGCCAGTGGTTGCACTGACTCAGCCTGGCTCAGCCCCTCACCTGTCCCGACCTCTGCCTTAGACACTGGCTTAGCGTTCCTGGCTCATGCACCCAGTAGGTACAAGAGCCTTGCTCGGCATGACCTGTGCTCTGTCCTGGTCTCTAGTTTTGCTTCTGGGCTAAGGTTTGCTCAGTCCTGCCTGATCTACCCTGTTCCATTACCAATTGACACATTTGCCAGATGTTGGAGCTAATTTGCCCAGCTTGTCCAACCCCCAGGTCTGGACCACATGTTCACCAGCGGGAGCTATGACTCACCAAGGGAGTTTCCCAAGTTCCTCCACTTGATCCACTCCCAGACCCAGTTCTCATACATGCCATTGGGTTTAGGCCAGGTTCTGGCAAAGTCTTACCTTCCATTCGTCCTTGTATGAGCTGGTGAACGTTGCAGCCCAGCCCACCCCACACCCTATTCAGGATGTGCCTTTGGGTGCTGCTGCCCTGACCAGTCCAGACTGTTGGAGGTTCCTTTACCTGTGATTCATGGCAGGCTCTTTGGTCACACCTAGCTTAGTCCATCACCACCCCATCTCTTGAGCTAACCAGTGGGGCTAGAATTTCCACAAGGTTTTGCCCACACATCCCTCACAGAATCTGCCCCCAGTTATGGTTCTCAAGTGCTAGTTAATATAATGGCCCTGCCTAATGTGACCTTTCTCCTTATCCATCATGTCAGGTAACAGGATATGATTCTGCTGGACAAGCACCGAGCCATCGCTTTAGCATTGACTGGTATTTGGCGGTCAGCATTATTCAGTGATTACAAGTTTTTCAAAATAAGAATTACTGTCATTGGGAATCTTTGCAATTGCTTCACGTCCTAGAAGCACAGTGGGTTCAACCTGGATCTACCTAAGCAGTGATTCAAAGAACCAAAACTCCAGAGCTTCCCGGCCGGGCGGCCAGCAGGCAGAGCCTGGCAACAAATGGCGCACTGGCCACCCGTGGACCGCTCACCACGTGCACATGGTGGCTGGCGTCTGGGATCCAGGCATGAGACTCCTTGTCCTGAGACCCACCAGCAGCCAGGAGGCTGCTGGAAGTTTAAACTCCTAGGCCCATGGTCGCGCCCCTCCCCAGTCCCTTTCACCGCCCAATGAGGGTGGCGTGTGGGCCCTGGACCTGCCCAGTCACGGAAACCTCCCCCCTTGGTGTACTCACCCCTAAGGAAGCAGCCCCTGGAGCTCAGGCAGGCCCAGGGACAGCTCACCACGTGCAAATGGTGGCTGGTGGCTGGGATCCAGGCATGACACGCCCCGTCCTGAGACCCACTAACAGCCGAGAGGCTGCTGGAAGTTTAAACTCTGGAACTTAAAAATATTTATAAAAAACATAGTTTATAAAATGTCTGTTGATGGATACTAAATATTTTTTTGCACAGACATATAAACTTTTAATTCAATTTTCCTAGGAACTTTTGGAAAGACCTTTATGTGCATTTATGTGCTGTGTGTATGTGTATGAGTGTATGAATGAAGGGATTTATCATAAACTGCTCTGATTTACCAAATGTTAAGGCAGCTGAGAGACCCAGGAGAGCTGATGCTGTGAAATTTAGTTCAAGTTCAAGCCCAAGTCCAAAGCAGGAGGTAACTGACATCCAAGATCAGAGGCAGCCAATAAGATCTTCACTGTGTGTCTGAGGTTGATGGGAACCAGCAGCACCAGTGAGTGTGGTCTGTTCCCCGACACATGCAGCAGCCTATGTCATCTGGCGCTGAGGTCCAACCAGTGAGTCTGGCTGCCAAGGCAGCACAAGTCATGTTTGTGTCTGGTCATATGTTCTCAAGCTCCTTAACCTGCCAAGAGTATCCTGAGGGACAGGAGACCTGAAGCCAGTGCAGGGCTATATGAAATGCAAGGAGCAAACTTCGGAGATAAATAGCACTGGATGGAGAGTGAATTCCAGTAACTGTAAACAGTCACTGAGCTTCTGAAGTTCTGGTGTCCTTAGCACCCAGCAGACAGTAACTGAATGAGTGGAAGAGGAAGGAGAAAGCAGTGAGTCTTACAGCACAGGATGGCCATGTCTACGACCGCTCATTGTACTGATGGCATCAGGGCTCAGGAATGGGACTGGGAAGAGTGGAAGGCTGGGACTGACTGCCCCCTCTCCGCCTCCAAGGTCTAGGCAGACCTTTAAATCCTGCAGCAGATGCAGAAGTTGTGTCCCCAGTGGTCCCATGGTTCCTCTTCTCCTTAGAGCATCTGCAGTCGAATTGGCAGGATCATCTTTGTGCATAGCTCCCCAGGAGTCCGTGGGAGTTTCTGTGAGTCTACAGCATGGTCCTACATAGTCCCTGCTAACCATGTGGACTATTACCTGAACATCTTCACCCCGCCTGTTTCAGCAAGCACGGCGTGAGGTCTTAGGAAATGCCCATAGCCACAGATGATTGTACAACGTTTTCATCACATAATCCCCTGAGCTGAGGGCCGCCCCTGCTGGTGATTGCCTAGCAGGTGGCACTTCTTCCAAGATGCTCTAAGCTTCAGCTGGGCTCTGAGCAGCCACAGATGGAGAGCTCATCATTTCACTCTATCCCAAGACCCAACACCATGCCTGGCACACAAAACTATGCTTAGGAAATGTGTGTTGAATGAGCGACTAATACAAGTTGGCTGAAGCACACTCCTATAGAGAACTGCATGGCAAGAGAGCCACACAGGCCAGACTTTGCTCTATGTGGCAGCAGATAAAAGGCAGATCGGATTGGGGTGGAGGGTTGGTGCACAGTGAGGGCATCTACAATGATATGCCTGTGCAATTTGGGCTTCCTGGAGACTCTGTGCAGAAACCCTGAGCCACTCTTGGTGACTCAGTTTTCTCAGCTGTGAAATGGGATAGCACCCGTGTCTCCAGAAGAGGATTCCAAGAGTATGTGTGAAGCATTACAGAAATAAACCTAGCATAACAGTATCATCTTTCATTTCTTTTCTTGGATTTTTTTGTGTGTCAAAGCAGGCATCTTTGTCTTTCACAAGAGTCAGATAAAATGCTTTATTTCTGGGTGCTTAGTGCTGAACCTGCTCATGTTGCTTAGCTCAACGGGTTATTTCCAGGACTTGATTCTTTTCCTGGGCATTTTCCATTTGGGTGCCATCCAGTTATGCAGATTCAGGGCTGTGTGCCCACTCAGTGCCTTCCACCAGGCAAGGGCTGCCAAGCAAGGAACAAAACCCACTCCCCCTCCTCCCCTGGGAGCTGTGCCTCCAAATCCCCAAGAAGCCAGCGCATTAGCAAACAACGTGGGCATCCGCACAGATTGCAGCGTCCGCTGGAAGGACTAGAGAACAGGTGTCCCCTTCAAAATAAGCCTTTCTTTACAGAGACAGTAGAACAAGGGCTGCATAGTGATGGGAGCTGATTAGCACGGCACAGGGCAGGAGTGTGGGTGGGGGTACCCTGTGCCTCTCTCATCAGCGCAGGCCCTACTGCCACGCTGTTTCCAGCAGCATCTCTGACATCTACACTGGCAAGCTGAGAGTTGGCAGAGCCAGGGTTTCTGTGTCTTCCCCACATCAAGCCAGCAGCATTTTACTGGGTAGGGAGATTATTTATCCTCGGACTCATGGCCTGTCTGCCCAAGGGGAGAGGAGAGATTAGGTGAAATTAACTCAAGGAGGCCTTGAGCACAGAGCCTGACAAAATGCCCAGGGAAAGCCTGTCATTTTCCTCTTCATTTATCCATGCAGCTAACAGTGAATGTTACACAATATACACGGTGCAATCGTACGGCTCGACCATTGATTGCAGAGTTGGAAATGTGGCTGTAACTGGCTATGTGGCTGTCAACCAGCCACTTGCCCTCTCTGAGTCCTGTGTCCCAAGCAATTGGGAGAGAGCTGGGTGAGACATCCTGAAGATCTGCTCCAGGCCTTTCCGTACTTCTTGCACTGTGATTTCCCAGACACTGACTGCCCAGCA
Source organism: Ochotona curzoniae (assembly GCF_017591425.1). Taxonomy (NCBI): domain Eukaryota; kingdom Metazoa; phylum Chordata; class Mammalia; order Lagomorpha; family Ochotonidae; genus Ochotona; species Ochotona curzoniae. The sequence goes on from NW_024466413.1 coordinate 1,450,404, forward strand.
CTTGGCAAGTGCCCAGAACAACAGAGTCAGTGGCGTGCACATGGGTCTCTTGTCCAGTCATGCCTCTCTTCCTCCCTCCTTCCTTTCCTCTCTTCTCTCAATCTTAACTACCAGGTCAGTGCATACCCAGAAGGCCTGCATCGCTCCTGTGGTGGAGAGGAGCTGTGCCTGTTAGGATGCATGCACTCAGCTTCACAACTGGGAAAGGGGGTAAGGGCAGTCTTCCAGAGAGGATTTCAGGAGTTAATGTGCACAAAGATGTTAGAGAAAGACCTAAAATAGACAACTTCAGAAAGTGCATGGAAAAAAGTTATTTCACACAAAAAAATATGGTGGATTTTACTTTATTTTGCAGCAAACTCATTTTTAAATTCCATTTTAATTAAGTTTTTGATGTAAATCCCCAGGGTAGGGCACATAGATATTCATCACATGCAGTTGGCATTGGACATCTGCTCCGGAAGTGTCTGTTGAATGAGTGAGCACTGTGTGATATGGAAGCCAAGAACACCTGAGAGTGTGAGAACAAAAAGCACCTGCAGATCAAGACACAGGCATCTGACTTTCTCAACAGATCGTGTGGCATCCAGCACTGTGAGGCTCTCTGCTCCTCCTCTCACCCGTGAAGATCACAGCCCTGCCCCGCAGGGGACAGCATGTGCTGCTGGAGCAGACACAAAGTGAAGCCCTGTCCTCTGCTTGCCCCAGAAGATGGCTTTCCAGAGAGACAATGCATGTCATTGAGAAATTGCTCAAGGTTGCTGCTCGGAAGCCGTTTTCCATTTAGCTGGATTGCAGAGAACTGTGCAGGATAGGAATTCTTCCACCGAGCGTGTGTGGTGTGCTTAACTCCACTCCCCCGCCCCGTGCTGATTCCTGTGTCCTGAAAGCACCTGCCCCCACGGAAGAGGTGTGAATCTGACAGGGCAGGAGGAGAAGGGGGAGAAATCCTCCTGTCCCCCGACCCTGCCAGCTGGGCTTGTCTTTAACCCTTTGTCCCCATTCTTACCTGGTCCCTTGCATTTATCTTCCTGTGTAATATCTGTTTACTGTGGCAGACATCCTCTGTGCAGAGTTAGGGCTGTATTTGTAAGCGGCACCGTGTGTTGTTGCTGACAAACAGGTCCTGTGGTCTCTGGACTCTGACACCACCATAATCACAGACATTATGGTCGGCTTGTTCACTAACAGATAATGAACAACACAACAAGTCTATCTCAGGCACAGTGCAAAGAGGCAGTGACCCAGCGATGGGAGCCACAGCCTTAACCCCAGCTTCGGAGCACTGTGTTGCTAGCGCCCTCAGTGCCTGAGTCATGACTCACCACAAGTGCTCAGGGAAAGCTGAGTGACAAGGGTGATGGCTTAGCTGTGCACTGAGCTTCTCTCATATCTCTGCAAAGTGACCAGTGCTGACAGCCTTCACACATGCATTGGACAGCATCTGAGGGTCATAGTAGCCTTATGGAGCCCGGTGTGTTTTAACTCCTTTCCAAATCAGAACAGACTCCCATCCCCGTAATGTTTATCTTTATACTAGTGCTGTTGTAAAAAGGAAATAGAAAATGGTTTGTTTTATGGAAGAAGGAGCCATTAAGGGCAAAGTGCATGGCATCCGTGAAAGTCACAGCTCAGCACTGGGAGCGATTCTTTCTTCTTGTTTCCTGATCACAGATGTCAGAAAGAGGAGCCCAGGACACCACGTAGCTTCCTCGGGAGCAGAGGATGAGGGTGAAGAGCTCATCCCCATGTTCTGCTGAAATGCATTGCAGCAGCAAGGTGCCTGCACGTGGGCTGTGCTGTGCGAGCACATGGGCATAGCTGAGTTAGCTGCAGGAAGACAACATCTATTTGAAATTTGTGACTAATACATCTTAAAGTTAACCATTTAGAAAACAATCAGATTTACCAGGAACATGTCTTCCAGGCTTCTTGGAGTAGTTAGATAGGACAGGATTTACTTTATTTCTCAACCTAAATAGTGTGTGTGTGTCTGTGTGTGTGTGTCCATCCATGCATGAACATGAAGATTAAGGTTGCTCTCATATCTTCATGATTGTGAATTATATTGAATGAACATGAGTCATGGCAATTATAATTTAGTTTTTTTTTTAAAGATTCATTAGAGAGAGAAGGAGAGACAGAAAGAGAGGGAGAGAGAGAGATTTTCTATCCACTAGTTCATGTCTCAAAAAGTAGCGATGTCTGGAGTTTGGTCAGGAGAAACCAGGAGCTTGAAACTCCATTCATTTCTCCCACAGGAGTGGCAGGTGCCCAAGTACTTGGGTCTTCTGTTACTTTCCCAAGTGCATTAGCAGGAAGCTGGGTTGGAAGTAGAGCAGCTGGCACTCTAGCTGGTGTTCTAATATGACTACCAGCAGCAAAAGCAGCAGCTTAGTCCATCGTGCCACACTGCCCGCCCTCCAATTTTAGATTTTTTTTAAAAGAAAACTCTGCATTGCTTTAATGGCTGCACTAATACACATTCCTATAGACAATGCACAAGCGTTCTGATTTCTCTACATCCTTGCCAACATGTACTGCTTTTTAATTATGTATTTTTAAAATTTATTTTTATTGGAGAGACAGAGTTACACAGAGGGGGAGAGGGAGAGAGAGAGAGAGAGAGATAGATAGATAGATAGATAGAGAGAGAGAGAGAGAGAGAGAGAGAGAGAGAGACCTTCCATCAACTGGATTGCTCCCCAAAAGGCTGCAAAGGCCAAAGTTGGATTTGTCTGAAGTTAGGAGTCAGGAACTTCTTCTGGTTCTCCTGCTTGGGTATAGGGGCCCAAGTATTTGGCCAGCCTCTGCTGATTTTCCCAGGCCATAACCAGGGAGCTGGATTGGTAGTGGAATGGCTGGGACACCAGCATCACAGTGGAGATTTCACCTGCTTTGCCACTGTACCAGCCCCAATGTACTGCGTATAGCCATCCTAGTGGTTGGGAGGAGATGCCCCATCGTGGATCTGATACGTATGTTTCTGCTGGTTGGTGATATCCAGACTAATTTCCTGTACCTATTAACCATTTGTCTGTCATCTTTGGAGACGTGTGAATTCAAGTTCTTAGCCAATTTGCAATTTTCTTGAGTTGGAGGGATTTCTTAAGTCTTTCGAGTAGTGAAATGTCTTGGGCTGTTCGGTTGGCAGCTGTTTTCTTAACCACTTGGCAGGCTGTTTCCCTCTCCTGTCTGCTTCCTCTGCAATGCAGGTGCTTTTTCTTTCACCAGATTTTTGCTCTTGTCATTTGTGCAGTTGGGGTTGCATGTAAAGAATTATTTCCAAAATTTATGTCCATTAGCTTTGCCATTATGCTCCAGCAAGTAGTTTTACAGTCCCAGGGCTTATGTTTCAATCTTCCGTCCATTTTGAGTTGGTTTGGAATCAACATCATTATTCAGTGGACACACATTAAGTTTTCTAATTCCAGTTTTGGAAGTTATTACCCTATTTCCATTGGGCATTCCATGTACTCTGTCAAAGATCAGCTAGCCACATAGTCTATTTGTGGATTTTTTATCATTTCTTAAGCCACTTTACTGAGGTAAGATTGATGTATTAGGGAAAGCTGTGCATGGTTAATGTTTACAGCATGAGGAGTTTAGTTGGGTTTCCTCTCAAGTGTCCCACTTGTCTATATTGATGCCTATACTATGACTGTTTTAATTACTATAAACTTATATTCTGAAATCAGGAAATCTCAAAATTTATTATCTTCATTTTTTCAGTATTTATTTATCTTTTTGAAGGTCAGAGTTAGATCTTGTATTCACTGGTTCATTCCTCAGATGGCTGTAACATCTGGAACTGGGGCAAGCCAAAGCTAGGAGACAAGATCTTCCAGGTCTCCCATGTGGGTGGCTGGAGCCCAAACATTTGGGTCATCTTACGGTGCTTTTCTGAGGTCATTTACAAGCAGCTGAATGTATAGAGAATAAAGTGAGCCTGGTGCAGCAATGCTGTGTGCAGGCAGCAGCATTGCCTGATATGCCACAATGGGAGGCCATATTGTTCTTTCTCAAGATAGCTTTGGGTATTTGGGGTATTTTCTAATTTTTGTACAGATTTGGGGGTTTTACTAAATTAAGTCCATCACAGAGGGATAAACCCAAGAAGAGCCTACTTTTATTAGAATCTGATAGTCAAGTTCACAAAAGCCTAGACTGTAGTAGTCCTTGCAGGAATGGGGGCGGAGGAGGTTGGGAGCTTGCTATGTGATGGCTGTGCAAGAAGCATGCATGTTGAAGTCTGCCCTACAACACTTGCCTACATTGAACTGTATATATATTGCGGTTTCTTTGAAGAAGAAGGTAGGTCTTAACTTATGGTTTCTTCTCAGAAAAATATGTGAATGAAAACAAGCAATGAGGGATAATCACTTGATGGCTGTATAAAGAAAACCCCCCTGTGTGGTTTAAAACCTATAGTTAATAATATTATTTGAAGAATTAAAATGGCAAGCACTGTTGTATTTCCTTCCATTAAATTAAACCGTTTTAAAATTTCTCATTTCAATGATAATCTGATTTCCTGTTATCCTGCAGAATAGATGGCTGTTGCGAACTGGTGCACAGGATGCGCTGTGGTACATTGCTTCCAGCTGCAGGGCCATCTATCATAATTCCACAGGTCATTTCCAGAAGAACCATATAACTCAGTAAAAATAAGACCACAGTATTGCGTATATCTGTATGAGCCCTTTTATTTCTGAAAACTACCTTGGTTCTCCGTGGCCTTCTCGCAGGAGTCTGGCTCCTGCCGCTGTTTCTGGGTGGCGTGGTAATGGAGAGGCGGCCATGTCTCATCCCCGACTTTTGATGTCACCCCTCTAAGTCCTTGGCACATGGTGCCTAAGAGTCAGATCCTGAAGTGTGGGATGCCATCGTGATGATGGGGTTTGGAGGAGGGGAAGCTAATGAGTAAGGTTAAGTTTTCCCATGGATTAAGTATGGGAGTTGGAGCAAGGTCATCAAAGAGTCCAATCCTCCATCTCTTCTTTTCTCCAAGAAAAGGTCAAAACCTCATCCAGTAAGGTGTGTCTGGGACTGGAGTCATGGAGGATGCTTCCGCATCCTGGAGTCCATCTCCCTGTCCCCTGTGCCTCTCCTTGTTCCCTTCCTCAGGGGCAGAGTCATGGCTACACTAGAAACACATCTTCCCTTCCACAAAAGGACCTTGGCTAAATGTAGTGAGGCCTTTGCGAAATAATTATCTATTTAAAATGCAGAGCTAGAGACAGAAAGGAAGAGGAATCATAGATCTGTTTTCTCTCTTCTTCAAGTGGCTGAGGCAGCCAGAGTTGGGCCCAGTAGAAGCCAGGGGCCTGGGATTCTATCACTGTTTCCTGCATAGGGGGCAAAGGCCCATGTACTATCCATTGATTTGCACTGTCACTCCCAGGTGCAACAGCAGGTGACTGGATTGGAAGTAGAACAGCCAGGAACTCTCAAGCACCCCTATAGGATGCTGACATCACAGATGCCAACCTCTGTGCCACAATGCTGGCCCCATAGTAGTGATCACTTTTTATGCTAGGCTCCATGCTGGATATTTATTAAACTCTACTTCATAGCTCCCTGAGTGTCTTCACAAAAGCCCTAATAATGTCAGCAAATTGATAAGTGCATCAATCCCTGGAACAGCTAGCATAGTGATTGTGACTGCGTCTTACACTTGCCCTCTGCTTAGGGACACTTCCCACCTGCACATGTCCTTGCATCCTCCTAGTAAATATGAGGATCATATCTGTCACACTGCACACCCAGCACAGCACAGTCACCAACAGACTGTCCCCTCGCCTCTGCTGTGCCTGCAGACAGAGTTATGTTAGTGCTTGCTTCTTTTTGCCATTGGGCAGACTCAGACTAAGCTAGTCTGATGCATTCATGTGGAGAGTGGTTAAGTTTAAGTCTTCTGTGAGAGAGGTGGTGGGCAGTAATTCTGTCTGCTCCCTTCTTTCACAAAGTTTACAATGAAGCCAGAGAAAAAAGAGATCTTGAAGAAGTAAGTAGATATGAGATAGACATTTGCAGTCATTTTTAGTGCTGGGGCATGTAGAAGGGGATTCGACCACATTAACTGTTGCCAGGACAGCTTCTCAGAGACATTGGAACTTAAGCAGATTGTTCAGATGGCAATAACAGTGTGGGACTGAGTTTAAATCCTGGTCTCCCACACATGACAGACGCATCCCAAGCCCTCCATTTTCCAAGGTGGCCTAGGACTCATCAACGTTATTTGATCCATCTTCCTCTTTAGAAAATACACATTTTACTACTGGGTGCTTTTGCTCATTGATTCAGCATCTTTTTATAGATTACATGGTTTGAATGCCCTTGTGGTTAAGTAAACAAACAGAACCTAGCAAGAGAAATGTGGGCCCTGTATAAAAAATGACATCACCAGCATTTGTGTCTTGGTAGTGGCCTGCTAGAGAAGTGCAAATGACAGCTGGGTCTTCTAGTCATGAGGGACGATAGGAATGCTTCCCAGGGCAAAACATCTTTGATCAGAGCCAAAGAGATCAATCATCAATTGCAAAATAAAGGGGGACATAGGGATGAATGCCAAGCAGGTGTGGACAGGCTTGTTGCTGGAAAGTTCATCAGACACCTGTTTACTGGAGACCCTGTCAAATACCAGGTCAACAGTGGAACATGGTGAGCATGGGAAGGGTGTAGTAGTGCAGAACTGGTGAAAGACCATTGATGGGAAGTGGATACAATGGTGTGGGAAGACAGAGTTACATCTGGTGCTCTGGCCCACAGAGAGCGGAAGGTTAGCTCCAACCAAGAAGAAGCAAATAGCAGAGTAGAGAGATGGATTTCTATCAGAACTGCAACTGATGTCAGTATTGGATCATGTGGGTATTTTGGTCAAGAGTTATTGCAGTGGCTCAGCTGTGAGCAAGTTTCCCAATGAAGAGAACTGGAAAACTGGATTCAGCATGAGCAACTGCTGTCACCCATTTTGCATGACCCTAATTTAGGCATTTACAATTCAAAGCTGAGCAATTTGCTGGGGCAAAAAAGATGGCATGTCCTATCCTCTCTGACCCTCTCCCATTAATCTTTGTATCTGGAGATCTCCTATCCTTCAAAGCTGTATTTCATCAGAAGCCCTTTTTGACCATCTCAGATGCCCAACGCCTCCATTTTGCATGTCCTAGGCCTGCACTTTGGCTATGTTTCTGCAGCCTCACCTAAATGTAATAATTGTTTAATGAATCTGTCTGCTGTACTTGAAAGCATCCCATGAAGGCATAGTAATTCATTTCAATATTCACAAGTCAATCCAAGGACAGTTTGCTCTCCTTTCCAAGGTTAATCCCCTTGAAGAAGCAAGTGACCTGATGTCAGGCTTGGCCAATAACCAGACTTTTAGAGCTGTGTCCAGAAGTCTTAGCCAGGTGTCTGTCTTTGACACTGTACTACTTGAATGTTGCTTAACAAAGCCCAAATTAAAAAGGGTCAGATGCCAAAGGAATTGGAGTCCTTGTATGTGGCCTTAACATGTGAGAGAAGTGGACTCTCAGGTCAGTCTGGCCTCTTTCCTGTGTCATCAAGCACAATGATGTTTGGCAGAACAGACAAGCTGAGGCTGCAACTTTGCCTGTCATCTCCTTACTATGTTGTGCTTCAGTAAGCTGGCTGTGTGCATGGAGCTAGGCCCTGTTTCCTCCTTTGTCCTAGAAGGGGGCTTCTTTCTGAGTGGCATAAAGACAATCTATGGTTCTTAGTGGATCTCTGGGAGGAGTAAGAACTAACGCATCCCTGCAGCATTACAGTGAAATGGTTTGATGAAGGCTACTTCATACACTGGGCCTGTGACTGGCAACCAGGACGTCAAGGGATGTGAGCTGAGGTTGTGCAAGGAGGCAGGAGATTTTCTGACTGGGAGCAGGATATGAAGCTGCCTTCTGGGGTGACTGTGATGGCCAAGAATTGTATGGATCTAAAACACACAGTGTGGGACCCAGCAGGGAGCGTGGCTTTGGAAGTCCAAAGCAGGTGTTGCAATTATCTTGCAGTGCAACAGCCCAATCTCCAACAACCATAGCTCCACACAGCTTGGCTGATCTCTGCAGCCGTTCTGGTGTGGTGATTTGTTATTTACGGGGAAGCCAGATGATTGGGGCTGGCTTGTGGAGCAAAAGACAGAAAGAGGCTGCCTAAGAACCTGCTGGTTCTGCTCCAGAGTCGCGGTGTTTGAGGTGAATAAAGACTGCTGTGGGGTTGACTGTGGCTCCAACTTAACTGTGGATGAGTTTACCAGCTGTTCTGAGCATCCATGAGGGGACAGGATGGAATCTTGGAAGGGATTTCCTAGTACCCTCACCACAAATGTTGGTTACTAAATCGGACAAAGAGCAGTTATAGCTTAACCTGTTTAAGAATTTTGGATGTGTTCACTAAAGTCTAAATGAGATCACAGACAAATATATTGACATCTACTTAGTTTTGTAGAAAATGAAATTTTCAAAGAAACTACTGCCTTGGACTACAGTAAGATTTGACTCTTCAGCACAGATAACAAACCTTGGACCCCCACTGTTTCTGAGAGGAGTTTCGAAAGCTGTGCAAGGGGGCTGGTGCAGACCTCAATAGACTATTACTCCACCTGCAAGCAGTGGCATCCCGTGTGAACACTGGTCCATGTTCTTGCTGCTCCACTTCTGACTCAGCTCTCAGCTTCTGTCCTGGGAAGGACATAGAGAATTGCCCAAGGCCTTGGTCCCCCTGTAACCATATGGGAGACCTGAAAGAAGCTTCTGGCTTTGGATCAGCTCAGTTCTGGCCATCATGGCCATTTGGGAAATGAACCAACAGATGGAAAATCTTTCTGTAAACCTATGTTTATAATAAACATAAATCTCTCTTTTAAAAAAAATGATGTACAGAATGTTTGAAAAAGTTCATAGAAAATGTGACTATGAAAATCTATGCATGTATCAAACATGCTTGTAACAGGAGAGACTTATGTTTTAATTTAATTTTCCAAAATCTTTCAAAGCGACCTTATGTAGTCTTTGAGGATCATGTCAGAACGGCCCAGGAGCAGAAAGAGCACTAGTGATTGGTGAACAGGCTTCTGGGAGGAGGGTGCAGGGACTGTGAAATCCAAATCCAGGCACATGGTCCAAGGTGTTCTAATCAGCAGGAGAATCTGTAATCCTAATACAGGCAGAGGGACTTCACTTTGCCCAGCAGGATTTCAGAATTTCTGGAGAACTCTGCTGTGTGTTTCCCACTGCTCTCTGTTTCCAGTGGGAATGGTTTTGTCAGTTAACCTCTCCCATTGGGAAACATACACACTAAGATCAAATGCCAACACCACCATCCATCACTCAGCACTTCTAAGGTGGGCACTTAGGCTTGTTGCCCTCAGAGGTGGATTCTTCAGATGTGGGGTCAAGGGTGTTGTGTGATCAGAATGGCAGTGGTGGCAGAGATTGGCTGTATCCATGCATGCTCCAAGACAATTCTAAGCCTTGTTTGCATTCATGTGAGGTTACCCATCTGGGCTACTGTCTGTGGAATACACAAGTCCTTATCCCTTAACAATATTCTACTTAATGCTCCAGGCATTCCAACCCTTCCATTGGTCCCTTTTGAGGATAAGTGTCAGAGGTGGCAACATCACAAAACAAAAGGATCCCAGAAACTGGAGACCCTACTTTTTACAGAACTATCCAGGGAAACTACCGATCCACAGTGGATTTCACCATGGCGACAACTTGAGTTTTTGATTGATTGATTGATTGATTTGAAAATCAGAGTCACACAGAGAGGGGCAGGGATGGTGGAGAGAGAGTTGACTTCCCAGTTGACTCTAGTGGCCAGGGTTGGGCCAGACGGAAGCCAGGAGCCAGAAGCTTCCTCTGGGTCTCTTTCATGAATATAGGGGCTTGAGAAGTTGAATCATTCTCCACCGCTTTCCTTGGTTTATTAGCAGGGAACTGGAACCAAAGTGGAGCAGCTGTGACAAACCGGTGCACATATAGGATGCTGGTGTTGCCGACAATGACCTTACTTGCTATCCCGTAATGCTGACCCTGGTAACTCAGCTTTCATAGCATTGTCTACAAAGCACTGTGGGTTACTGAAATGAACGCATTTATCAAAGACTATAATTCTGATGTGTGGAACCTGTTGTAGCCCATAGTGTTCTTGTGAGGTTGAGTGTGGCCGGTGGGCTTTGATGAAAGAGGGCCCAGGTCATGGGAGATGAGCCCACCTTGGAGACAATAGAGAGTATCAAAGAGGAGGATACAGCAGGGGCACTGCAGAAGCTGAGCATGCAATGGGATTAGACCTTAAATGACTTCTGCTAATCACAGAAGCACCCAGTAACTGACCACATGGCTTCCTAGTGACAGTTCCCTGTGCCCGTGTGTGTTGTGCACATGTGCACCTACGTGGGAGTTATAGGTACAGGTCATTATTTGTGCAGAAGGAATGGAGTGTTGCCTTTGGCAGCACTCTTTACATCTCGGAGGTCCTCAGTCTGATGCCTGGTCAGCCCAGGAAGACCCGGTGCTGCTGGGTAACTGGAGAGACACCTGGGAATGAAGAGAACATTAGAGTGTCTCACCACTGGGCAGGAGGCCCTTGCAGGCTGATTGTCTTCTACCATCCCGAGTCTCTTGCTAGCCTTTTTGTTATTGCTTGAAACTAAAAGGGATAAAGAAATTTGAATGAGCAGCCTAAAGTTGTGTGGGAAATGCCACTCCCACCCTGAGTTTGTCGCACAGGGGAGTTTGTTGTTCAGCTCAGCTGGTGCAGTCAGCCTTGTTAAATGCAGGTCTAACCCGCGACAACATGCTTCTGTAAAGCTCTACAGCCCCTCGGCTCTCAGCATATTCTTTAATGTGGACACAGGCATCAGAAGCCCAGCATATCTGCACCTCTTAGTCACTCATTGGTGGCAAAGAACCTGGAACATCGTACTGAGCCGCAGGCAGGGAGCGCTGCTTCCCGTGGCTGTCCGTGCAGTTCCATATGATGCAGTAGCTGTTGGCCAGAAGTGCATGTCAGTCTCCAGGGGAGAGCTTTTTATTTTTAGTAATATATATATCTGATACCCACCCAGAGATTTTTATTCAGCCATGTGGAAGACAGAGTCCAGCAGGCAGTGCTTAAGGACTGTAGCCAGGTTGAGTCGGCTGTGAAGCCTGCAGTTGACATCTCCTGAAATGTTCCCAAAGGCATGGGCTTTGTCCATCATTTGGGTCTAGACTGGCAGGGTCTGTCTTGTGGATTAATCTCACAGATCATGTACTGGTGCAAGCTAGCAGAGGTCAGCAACACCTGAACTGCTCCTGGAGCCGCAGTGGGAACTGTGCTGTGCGGGGACGGGGCAGGGGCAAAGAGGTATCAGTTGGGCATGATTGATTGCAAGATTAAGAACTCACTCATTAAATAAATAAATAAATAAATAAAAATAAATTAAAAATTTCAAATTAAAAAAAAGAACTCACTCATGTGGCCATTAATTGTTCCTTTTCAATGGGTATGAAATTTCGGTTATAAAGCAAGAGTAAGTTCTAGAGACCACGTAGTACTGTAGTTAACAATATTGCATCGTGCATTAAGTACTTGTCAGGAGGGCAGAACTTGTATTAATTGTCTAATCATACACACACACAGTAACAAACAGATAAATAAAACCACTCTACAGAGGCAAAAAGAATCTTTTGGGAATAATGGTTGTAACCTTCACCTTGCCTGGAGTCATGGTTACAGAATAGCTATATGCCCAATCTTCACACCTGGTGTGAATTAAACATGTGAGCTCTGTAACAGAAATTAAACCTCAATCAAAATTACAAAGAAAAACAAAATAGTTACTCAGTTCTTACTGGCTTCCAGAAGGAGAGGCAAGCATATGCCCAGGGGTTCAGATGATGAGCTGAGGAACTCTCGGCCCAAGCAGACCCCACCGGGACTGAGGGACACCTGCTCGCATTTGATGGCAATGTGGCCGTGTCAGCTGCCTCGGTTGTGCTTGCTTTCCCATCCACGTTGCGTTAACCTCCCTCCCCCTTGCCCAAATCGCTGCCTTTATCGCTTTTTGCCAAAACAAATCTCAGAAGATTGCTGGCAAATAACTCAGATGAGCATCTCTGTTTGCACAGACAATAGCAACTGTCATGGCAAAGGTCCCTGGACACTCCTGGGTTGGGTTTTGTAACTGGCTGGGTCCGGTCAGCCGTGGACTCGGCAGATGGGACTGAAAACAGTTCTGTTTGTCCTGGAATTTACTCTTTAATGGATGAACATGTGCCGTGAGTTGCTGGAAAGAATATTATCTTTAAAAGATGTATCCATCTGTCTATCTACATGAAAGGCAGAGTGACAGTTGGAGTAGAGAATGGAGATGAGACACAGCGATAGGAAATGTCTTGCATCTGCTGATTCACTCACCAATTTCCTGCAATAGCCAGATCACAGCCAGGAGCCAGGGACTCCACGGAGGCCTCCCATGTGGGCGGCCATCATCCACTGCCTCCCGGGAGGCATTATCAGAAAAATGGGTGGAAAATAGAACAGCCAGGGCTTCGGCTGGTGCTCCTGTATGGGATGCTGAAACCACAGCTAACAGCTTAACTCATGTCACAATAATCACTCTTTAAAACAAACAAAAGATTAAATTTTTTTGTTTGTTTTGCTTAGGTGTTAAAAATGCACAACTTGGAGTAAAATTAATATTTAACTTGGGCTCTGCTACTAACATTGTCCTCAAGCGTGTTACCATTGAGCCTGTTGACAATATCTTTGGTCAGTAAATTGTGAGTAAGACTTGTTCCATTTTGCTTTCCGCATTCCGTAACATTTGGCTATCCCAGATTGTTCCCTGGACTGTAGGAGTCTCCGGTGGAACTGTGGTGAGCAACACAAAAGCCACTGTTTTTATGAGTGGGAAAAGAGAAGTGAGCATAGCTACTTGGGGAGGGGATGTAAAGACAAAATAATTGTAAGATGGGGCGTGTCAGTGCATTCGTCACAAGTGTAACTGAATACCTGATTGGAGAAGGTTTGTTTAGTCCCGTTTGACACTGGCATTGACTTGTTGCAGAGAACCTTAAGGTAGATGACGTCATGGTGAGAGCATGTGTGACAGTAAAGATCACGACTTTGAACCGGAAGCCGGAGGGTTTGTTAGAGGCCAGTCCCAGTTATTTCCAGGTTTGTATGGCGTCCGGGCATCATCTTCCCAACCCTGGGATCGTCCCATGAACTCCTGCTCCCTGACTCCCTGTGTCCTGTTTCATGTTCTCCCATCAGGATGCTTGCAGGGTTTGCCTGCGTCCCAGTACTCCCCCATCTGTGGCTTAGATCCTGCATTAGGTTTTAGTCTGTGCGAGCTGATATCCAGCATCGGACAACTATTGCTGTATGCGTTTTATCTGGATTTATTTCGGTGTGGGGGTAAATCTGGTCTCTAATACTTGCTGTTGGCAGAAAGCATGGCCTCTTCCTAGCCCCTGGGAGTCGTCATGTGTATGCCGCCATTCCTTGGGATTCTGTGTCCTCTGTCCTTGAAAATTACAAGCTGATATCCACCCTGGCAGTTGGAACAGAGGCCTTGAAAATGATTTTCCTCGGAAGTCCTTTGTGTGACATAGGTGGGAAGAGAGTTATTTCCGTTTTCCCCACCATCTTCAGCATCTCACTGATTTCTCAAGTACCAGAGGCGTTTCTAAGCTCTTGAAATTTGCATACTCATTGAGTGACCATGACATTTGTAAGGGGCTGGAGGTTAACAACCTCATATTAAAGACAAAGAAATGAAAGCACAGGGAGCTCCAGGGTCAGCTGGTTATTTTAGCAAACTCAGGCTCAGCTACCTGCTGTTTGCCTGGTGCCAGCTAAGCACAGCAGGACTTCCCTGGGTGCCCCAGATGAATGAGTGGCACTTCTGCTGCTGACTGGAGTGGCACTTGAGTTGCACTTACCTAAGACTGTAAAAGAAATGGCAGATCTGCCCCCGCACCCCCAAGTTGGGTAAGTGACTTACCCATGTGCTCTTGTTTGAGAGAATAGTGCCACCTTCAGGCAAGACAAGCATTGCAAGCTACATGCCTGCTTTAAACTGTGGATCTAGACCACATATATTCTATTCTCACGTTTCTGTACATAAACATGTCTATGTGTATATGTGTATGAGAGCTTAATTGTTGATTTCAGGTAAGTCATGTTCTCCCTGTGCCTGAGTTAGGCATTTGTACAGTGTGATACAAGCAATCTGGGGCCTAGCATGATAGCCTAGCGGTAAAGTCCTTGACTTACATGCCCCAGGATCCCATATGGGCGCCAGTTCTAACCCTGGCAGCCCCACTTCCCATCCAGCTCTCTGCTTGTAGCCTGGGAAAGCAGTCGAGGACAGCCGAAAGCCTTGGGACCCTGCACCTGCGTGGGAGACCCAGATGGGCTCCTAGCTTCTGGCTCCTGGCTTCAGATCAGTGCAGCTCCGGCAGTTGTGGCTGCTTGGGGAGTGAATCAGCGGATGGAAAATATTCCTCCCTGTCTCTCTTCCTCTCTATATATCTGACTTTTCAATAAAAACAATTTTAAAAAATCTGTAGATTTGAGGCCTGAGAAATGAAATTAATTATCTAGGGAAAGCATTCAAGAGCATGACAGGCTTGATGATAGATTCACAAGCCATTGTGCATGAGTCGTTTGTATAAACTGGCTCCTTGAGGCAAGAAGTGGGGCAAGCTTGCAGTTACCTAGGAGAGAACCTGTCTTGTGCAAATAACAGCAGGAAGTGAGGAGGGAGCTGAAGGAGGTGGAAAACTGGGTCTGGAGGAAGCCGAGAGGCCTTGGTTCTCTGCCTGGAATGATCAGATCATTGCATGGCTTGTCCTGCTTACTTTGCACTGTATTTCTTCAGTATTTTCTCGATAGCCACCCCGAGGATTTGCTCGGATTTTGTGCTTCTCACTGTGGGGTTTCTGAAGGCTGCTGGGAGTTCATTGGAATTAGCACCCCATGTGTTTTGGTGAAGTGATTTAAGACAAAACGTCAAGTTCCTGTGTTGGAGGAGGCCAGAGGGAAGGTTTTAGGCTTAGCAATTCTAGAAATTACAGGAGTGTGGGAAATTGCGATCCTTAACCCCAGATTTCAGGCTGTTTGCCCTAGCCTCATTCTTGCATCATTCTGAAATACAAGCAGGACCAAAGGAATATTCCAGATCCTACACTTTCTATCTCCAAAGTTATACATAATTGAATATATTTGACAGTTTCTATCATCTTAAAAAATCACTTCTCAGATATTGAAATAATAAACAATTCATCTAGGACCAGTGGTGTGGATTTGTTTCTGTTTCCAATGAAACAAAATTGCTGATGTTGTGTGTGTGGGTACCCTTGGCAGTTGCCGCTGGAATACATGTGGGTATCCGGTAAGAAGCACCGTATGTGATCACCTGCAAATGTTTTTAACTTAGTGCCACTTATACTTGCTGGTGGGACGTTAGAAATGGTTGTATCTTCCAGGGTGAATCAACTTAAGTTCCTTGAAGGCCAGTTGTCAGTGCCAGGTAAGTGGTGTCTTGGCTGTGTTGCCTGTCTGATAGGACACCATTTGCCCAGGAAAAAAGGGGCCAAGTTACTTTTAGAGGAATACGATGAGTCTGCACAGCTGCCTGTTGTCAGTTTTCTGGCATCCCCTGGATCCAGGAGTGTGAGCCTTCCTCCATGGAGGACAAGGGTAGAAATCTCAGTGTAGTTTTTTTTTGTTTTGTTTTTTAATGGAAGCAATTTGAACTCAGATTTTAATCCATGGAACTTAAAGCTACTCATTTTGATGCAGAAAATGTTTGAGATTCTTGCATATGAGGAGTCTTCAAGAAGCTAGTGTTTAATGTGTATTATGGAAAGCTACATGTGAATTTTTTTTTAAATATAGCAAAATGAGATTTCTTCTAAATGACAAATATTCACAAATATCCCAAGTATGATTTGATGTGCGTTTCTTTTGTGTGTTGCTCTAGTTGATTTGTATTTGTTAGCAGCATGTATTACTACCAGCCCGTAGTTTCCCATGCTTGGGCTCATGGTCGGTGTATGCGGAGTTGTTGCCACATGATAAAGATTGCATATACTGAGGCTCTAGTTTCCTGCTTTTCGTATTTTATTTTTATCTCTTCCTATTATTTTTAGTATAGCTAGAAAGGAAGCAATAAACGTAGAATTATTGCCATTTTTACTCTTGTGCACAAAAAAAGTTTAGTTACTTCAGCAACTACATTTGTATGAATTGCATTCTTATTTCTTCTCAAAGTGTAATTGTTCACATATCTGGAAGTAATCTGAGTAATAATATTTTCAAAACTACGAAATTTTCATTCACTGAAGTCTATCAGTTATATTTAATATCTAGGAAAAGGGTTAAATTTGTCTTTCATTTTAGTTTCTTTGAAAGAGATAAGTAATTTGTTAAATATATATAGAATTGAGAATTACTTAAAAGTCTGTCTTGGGGCCTGCTGTGATAGTGTAGCAGCTAAAGTCTTCACCTTGAATGCACTGGGGTCCAGTATGGACACAGGTTCTAATCCCGGCAGCCCCTGTTCTCATCCAGCTCCCTGTTTGTGGCCTGGAAAAGCAGCCGAAGACGGCCCTAGGCCCTGGGACCCTGCACCCACGTGGGGGGCCTGGGAGAGGCTCCTGGCTTCGGATTGGCTCAGCTCCAGCTTTTGTGGCCACTTGGGGAGCTGAGCCATCAGACTAAAGATCTTCCTCTCTGTATATCTGCCTTTCCAATAAAAATAAATAGATGATAAAGAAAAAACAGTCTGTCTTGAAGAAGCCTGCACGTTTCTTCTCTGTTTCCCTTGGCTGTTTCATGTCACATTCAGTATCTTCTCCTTCCCCATTTTATCTGTCTGTGCACTGGCTGTATCAAGAAAGAGGTCATAGATTTCCCAGACACTGATATATCCCAAGTGCCACAGATACAGCAGCAGGTGCCTGGGATGGTGTCATGTAAAGGGACGTGTGGGAGAAGGAGCTCAGAGCGAAGCCTAGAGCAAGGGTGGTTGTTCCCACTTCCTGAGCATGATCTTACAATTTCAGATCAGTTCTCAGACTCACACCAGTCCCTTTGTTGTCTCAAGATGACTGCTCCCAGTTCACACAGGTAATTCTGGCTATAAAACATACCCTTCCACTTCTTTACCACTTAGCTGAATTTCCCGACTCTTCACCCGTGCGGGCCTATTTGGCAGGTGCTCTGTGCTGGTGATATGATGGGGATGATCAAGGTCAACACTGACGTGGGTTTTCTGCTTTGTTTCACTGTCATTCTCATGCTAGGCCTTGACCTCCTCTTTTACAAGGCGTCCTCTTGGGTCCATCTTCCTATCATTGCAGACACAGCTGTCTTTAGGCACAGTCTGTCCATCCTTTATTATTGGAGATGAGTCTCTTCCCTCACTTTCCATGGTCGTCTCTCAGCCTCATTAGTTCCTTTCTCAGAAATAGCACAGAGAATCCTGCTGATGTCGCTTTCCTCCCCAAGGGCATTTTCAAGGAAATGGGTGATTATTTCTGTTTGCCAGAGTGTCTTCAAGGTCCTCTCTGGCTGCCTGCGCGCCAAGGCCTGCTGGTTTCTCCTGAGGACAGTGCACAGGGTCTAGTAGAGCCTGTCCTACTGATCCTGCTCTCTGTGCTGACTCTGCCTCAGCTAGCTGCATGTGAAGAATCGTATACTT
The DNA here is from genome assembly GCF_017591425.1 of Ochotona curzoniae. Taxonomy (NCBI): domain Eukaryota; kingdom Metazoa; phylum Chordata; class Mammalia; order Lagomorpha; family Ochotonidae; genus Ochotona; species Ochotona curzoniae. The sequence goes on from NW_024466413.1 coordinate 1,468,132, forward strand.
ACGTTCAGGATAGCCAAGGGAGACTTGAGGCCACTGCGTCTAAGCCTGCCTCAACCTTGTTCCTGTAGATTCTTTCCCTTAAATGTCCGTCCATTTGATTTTTCACTCCTGCATATGATTTTCTTGTTTACTTCCACCTATGTACCTGGAATTTTCTTCCTCCAATGTTTTGATATCTATGGATCTACTAAATAGAGTCCTTTGTTTTTCTTGCCCGGCACTAGAATGAAGCAGAGGTCCATCTTTGTACTGTATTTAATTTTTGTACACATTTTACATAGAGCTTTCCAGACTGTATCGAAATCATTCTGCTACATGCTGCTTCACACTCAGGGCTGCAGAGGTCATGAATGTGGAAATCATGCTCAGAAAATCCTGTGTCTTCCCTAACAACACTTGGCTTAGAGTCCCACTTAGAAACAACCCCCACAAAGTTATTGTTGAATATGTGACCATGAGGAGCATGCTATGGGGTATATTCTACTTCATGCTGCAGGATGGTGATTCTTGTAAGGCATGTCTCTTTCTCTGATGCAAAAGTACTAATAAATGTAACATTCAAATCTAGAAAATAAACAGGGAAGTTCAATGACACATGAAATTTCCGTTTACCAGGCTGCGTGTGGGTGTTATCTGTGGCTCCTGGCCCGTAGGTCAGGTGAAGGCACACACTGTAGATGCTATCAGACAGAGATGGTTCAAAGAGAGAGCAGGCTGGTTTGGGGCAACTGAAGTGTTGGCAAGAAGCAGCCAGAGGAAGCAAGGGCAGGGGGTTAGGAATTCCTCTTGGCAGTCTCAGGAGGCTGAGAGAGAGCTTGGGAGAATGAAAGTGGCTTAGTGACAGGTTGAAAGCAGACCCCCAGGCCCCCAGGGCTCCAGGCTGTGGGAGAGTTTTCTGTATTGGGGTGATATAATGACATCATTCACCTTAATTAAGGTGTATTCACAGTCTTCATTAATGGGTTCAGTTGTGAAATGGCCTCTGCATATAACTCATGGTCTGCACTGACTGCCTGTGAGTATCATCTGAAGACCCTATCTGCCATTCAGAAAATTGAAACAAAGAGCTAGCTGTGCTTGCAAGCCTACAGGGACAACGGAGCTGCTTCCATCATTGCTTCCTGTGCTTCATGCCTTCAGTACAGGGACGGCTCCATATCTGTGTAATGTGGCTGCCAATTGCATGGCCAGCCCCGCCTACAGTGGCTACCTATTGTGTCTTCCGAGCCATTCCTCATTGCTCTGTCTCTACACCTGTAGGTCCTTCCTCTATGTCTCACACTGCGGGTCTGCCTCCTCTGTAGGTTTCTTTTGCCAGCCTCTTTGAAAGCACCTTGCTGACACGAGCTGTCCTAATCTCTCTGAACCACATTGCTGAGATTATTGCTGTTTTGTAGTAGGGACAATAAATGATTTCAGTTATGCCACATGTGCATACATAGCCACATGCCCTGTAGCAGGTGCCTCTAATATTCAACAGAATCCGAGTAAAAAAACAAAGACTTGGGAAATGATGATGTTGTGTCAGATTTTGCAATCCGCAGAAAATCATCACGAGTCTGAAGTCATGCAAAAGCATAAAAGCGGTTTATTCAAAACTAAGCTAGGCTCGCAGCCCAGCAGGATGGGGGAACAGTAGCAGCCACCCCGGTGGTGGCCACTGCTGCTGCCAAGGTGTCCGAAGCAGGAAAAGCTGCAGCAGAAGGGGCAGAAGAAGGTCCAAAAAGAGGCTGAGGTTCAACAACACAGGGTTTTTATACATTTCAGGCCAATTCCATACAATTATACAGTCATGATGGGTCAGTTTAACTGTTAACTTTTAGATAGAGCAAGTTGGCAGGCTTCTATTCGTGGGTTTGAAGCAAGCAACTTTCAAAAAGTACAACTGATGGGCTATAGGGTAGTGGGTCTTATCAAACACCGGGGACCTCCTTCCCGAGGAGTGGTCTGCCTCCGTGACCTGCCAGGTGTCCTGCCGGGTGTCACGTAGACTGTCAGGCCTGGGGTTCACACAGCGCCCAACCAAGCAAGCAACGCAGAACACAAAAGCAGAAAACACTGAGGTTCTTAATGACATACATTAAGAAAAAACTAAACGTTCAGTCTCAATGAAGAGATGTCAGAATACACCAGAAATTTATCATTTCAATAGTTATAGTTTAACAGTTTAACAGATTTATTGAGATTTATTGAGATTATTTGAGATTATTATTGAGATTATTTTTGGTCTATTTATTTTAAATGTATTTTTAATAGGGAAATCTTGATTTTTAATCCTGGGAGATGTACCGCTTTGTGTTTCCATTAAATGAAGCAAATAATGACATGTACCTTTCTGAAGTGTGAGTGATTCTGCAAATGCTATTCTTTTGGTTCTTGTGATTGCTTTAATTATCTGAGCCTGTTTTCTGTGCAACTAAGCACCCTGGAATGACAAAGTCTGTGACAGGGTCTGAGCCAGGTGTATCTTTCCTGCGGGAGCCAGCGGGGAGTTTGCGCTGTCATTAGCCATCTTCTGTGGGGAAGCAGGAACTGGCAGTTAACATCGTGGACTCCGGGATCAGACACACCTCACTGGCAACAGCAATGCCTTATCTTGATCGTCTAATAGTCAGCTCACTCCTGCTCCCTCACCACACACCTGGCTACTCGAATCAGAAGATGCACAAGGGTGTGTGTGTGTGTGTGTGTGTGTGTGTGTGTCTTTGGTGTTAAAACACTGGATACGGGTTCACCACTGGTCTGCTCTGGTCTACTCTCCAACTTCCCTGCAGAGCAGACCACATGCAGAAGGCTCTTTATGAGTACCATGAGTAGAGGCACAAGACCAAATCCACACAAGAGACCACACACCTCACCGTCGAGAGAATCATGAGTCACTTCTTCCATGGCTACCCTGATAGCGTTGTAGTAGTTTTAATACTTTTCATAATTAAAAACAAGGAAGGAAGTGGTAATGAGTCTTCCAGGTGCACCTTTGTAAAACTTCCCACCTGGAAATATATATATCCTGTGGTCACTGGGACTGCAATTCAACTTCTGCAGTCACTCTGTGGTTTCGGAGCTTGAAATTGGCCTCTTGGAGATGGGAATGATAACTGGTCCTTCCCATGCACACCGCCTAATTCAGCCTGTTGATCTGATGGTCATCGCCTCGTACTCCTGCTGTGTCCGTTACCTCCCCCGTCACTGCCTTGCCCTCAGTCGAGAGCCATTATGTCTCGTGAATCTAAAATGAAACCCTGCGGCATGAATGGTTGGCTTTGGAGCCGGGCCGTGTGATTTGGTCATTCTGGACTTGTCTCTAAGTAACTGTGGGACTGGGGAATCTCCCTTAACCTCTTGGGGCCCACGTCACCTCTGGAAGTGTGTGTCATGCTCTCAGCTTCCCTGAAGGTCTGAAGGAGCAGCAGCCACGAGCAGTGAGAAGCGAGAGTGATAGAGAAGAGGCTGGGTACAGGCCCACTCGCCACATCCCACCTCTCCTAGAGGGGCATGCTGTCACATGCTGTGTGCCATGCACATGAGCCCAGGGACCAGTTCATGGTCATGTGATATGCCACCCTCCATGACCGAACTCCAGCTTGCCTGTCTGGCTTTATTCCCTGCTTCCTCTCTTGCGTTCATCTTCCCTTGCAGCACACGACTGTTCCTGTCTCCTTCCCATTCATCCTTTGAGTTACTTTTCTGTAGTTCCTGCACGTGGCGTGACCTCCTTCCATGCTTTATTTGAATACCCAGCACTTTAGTATTCACCTGCACCAGGAAACCCTCGCACCCACACCCCTGCCCAGAGGGTGATGTGGACTCCACCATATACAGCACCTCATTATTTCTTCTAGAATATTACTTGCACTGTTGTCCTGCAATCCCGTGTTCACATCGCTGGTTTTTCAGACTCGAGGACATTCCACTCTAAGTGGGGATATTTCCTTGGAACTTGCGACCTCAAGGACTCAGCACAGTCCAGGGCGGACAGGAAGCAACAGATGAAGAGCAATTAGGATCATTATCTAGAATGGAATTGATCTAATCCCTCTTACTTGCTGAAAGATATGAGGAAAGCCAGCTCTTTCAATGTGAAAATATAGTTCTCTGAAGTGAAAGAGATTAATAGCAAAAATTCATGTATTCATGCAAAATGTAGCCTGAAGGTTAGCTTGTAAGAAGGTTATGAATGATTCATGGTTGGTATTTGAGTTGTTACTAATGAGTTAGTATTTGAAATCGGTGTGCTGATGTTTCTGTCTGGACTCAGAGATCTCCCCTCCGCAGTCCATCTCCCAAGCACCTCCACTGGCTGAGGTGGTCCCAGGGCTGAGCCAGGAGGCAGGGGCTCCACCCAGCACCCCTGCTTTGGGGGCAGCAACCCGACTGCTGGAGCGGTCCCCTGCTGCCTCCCGTGCTGCTGGAGTGGGGCGTGGAAACGAGGGGGTCACACCCAAGAATTGTGGATGTGGAAGGCAGGTGTGTTAATGAGACCAACTAGTGCACCGAAAGGGCTGCCCCTCCTTCCTGTAAAGTCTAACTAGGTCAGTCTGCTGCTGACGCCGATAGACCAGTTTGCCAAAGAAAAGTGCCAGCGTTGAAGTCTGTTGGTGGGAGGATCCATGTGGAAGCCATGATGAGAATGCCAACCGCTGGAGTCTTGGCTGGGCTTTGAGTGCGCATTCGCCTCCAGTCCCATTCTTACCCACTGATGCTACAGAAACCCTGTACGGGACTGTGCCCCAGCTGAGTCACAAAGCCCTCACGTGACCCCAGGGTTCCCCTCTGATGCCCAGTCTGCTAGTGGGTTTTTTTTTCTTTTTGTATGCAGCCGTGTTCTTTTGTTCTACAAAGTGTAAGATAAAAAAAAAAAAAAACTTACAGTTGTTTTGAAAAAAAAAAACAGATCAAAAATATCTGTCAGAATTTGCCATTTAAGCAGGCTTATAAACACACAGGAAAAATGATAGTATTTAGGAATGGGAAATGAAAATAGCACCTCAGGGAGATTATCAAGATATTATTTTCAGCCACGCAATTTGTACCTTGCCCTAGACCACAGCAGAATAGCTGGAGCCTCAAGGGGCATTGAGCTAGTCCAGTGATTTTCAAGCAATTAAATTCCTAGGAAGATTCCAGGTTACAAAACTGCTGGGAACAGAAAACCCCTTGCTGAAGAGAGTGTGCTCTTGCTGCTTGCGACCCTCCCAGGGCTCCTCCAAATGCTGAGTCAGAGCTCCTGGTTGCCTAATGTCAAGGCCGTGACCACCCCTTGGGGGTCTCCCTTAATCTCTTGGGGCCCACGTCGCCTCTGGAAGTGTGTGTCATGCTCTCAGCTTCCCTGAAGGTCTGAAGGAGCAGCAGCCATGACCAGTGAGAACACAGGTGTGTGAACGCTGCCTGAATTGATTCAACGTCAAGGCTGCAAGTGTGTGGGCTTCATGCGGCAGGTCTCTGAATCCTTCCCTGACCGCTTACTTGCCCTGTGATCTGAGATGCAGTTTTTCTCGGGCTCAATGCATCAGGTCAGCATGATAATTAAATGATTAATACAGGTTCAGTGCTCAAGCAATGCCTGACATTTAACTGGGTAGGATAATAAATGAGCATTGTTTATTAATTCATCTATGATTATGTCTATGATTTTCTTGTTGGTAAAAATGTACTAAAACATAAGACTCCCTGCATCACCAAGAGAAGACTCGAGACTCAAGGCAGCACCAGACGCTTAGCAGTTACAGTGAATGGCAGCTGTGGTTAATAGCCCTCTAGGTGCTGCGCTCTGAGATAGCTTCCACTTCTTTTCCAAATAAACATCTAAAATATTAAAGCCAATTCCATGCATGCGTTCTCCTGCAGTTGTAACATATATACAAGCATATTGACTGATATGGCTTGACAGAAATCTCCTACGTTCATGGGAGTTAATTTGGTCACAGAGAAGGAGAGAAGAGTCACCTGTCTTGTGCTACGCACCTGACCTGGGGGCCTCCGTTTGTGAGTTCATGTCCGGCCTGATGCTCTGCCTGATTCCTGTTGCATCATTTAGGGCTTTCCTTCCTCACTTGAAAAAGGGCGGTGGGGGCGCTCCCGCTCTGAGCTGGGGAGATGGATCAGGCTGTTGTTTAGTCCACTCCATCAGTTCTAATGGCGGTGCGTGGACTTTTTCCACTGTGACAACTGGGGGATGTCTGCATTATTTTTGTCACATTCAGAAGCGTGTGGTTGAGTGTGTGTGCAGAAGAGAGACTTTGTCTTGCCTTGTTTAGAATAATCTCCAGCCACAGTCCTGTATTTTTCAGGGTTTTTCTTTGGATTAGCATTTTGACCTCTTCATAGCTAAGCAATCACGTTGGGTCAGGTCCCTGAAGATTCTCCAGTTTCCTTTTTATTTCTCTTGGAAACTCCAGTTGATATTGAGAATCTGAAAAGTTGCAGACCTCAGAGATCCCTTGCCTTCTTCAGCAGGTCCTCAGGAAGGATTGGGGTGTGAGCAGGTAACAGGCCCGGAAGCAGGTTTGTGGGGTGCTTTCAGCCCACTGGCCACGCAGCTGTAACTAGCGGATTTGGTGCCGTTGTTAATTTCCTTTCTGTTTTTATTGCTGCTTAGTCATAGCCAGCAGATAGCTCAGGACTTCAGTTAATACCTCCGCTATCGAAGGCAGCCCCTTGTGGAGTGTCTGTCGCCTGCCTGGCATGGATTTCATTTCAGAGGCATGAGTGTGGTACTGAGGAGCGCCTGCCTTGGGGAAGCCGAATGGCCTTGAACAAGTCGCTTACTTCTCGGAGCCACAGTCTATGGTCTATGAAATGGGAGTAGGAGTTCTTAGCACAGTTGTCTGACCTGAAAGACAGGCAAAGCCTTGAAAAACAAGGAGGAGAGAAATGGTCAGAAAATCCACCGACTTTTGCGTGTGTCTGCAAACACACATGCAACGTGCACATACATACATTCAGGGACACCTGTGCGCATGGGAATCATACTAACAATTCTGCAAAAGATTATTGGAAGTTGAATAATGGGATGCTCCGTGTCATGTTTCCTCTGGTGATAATTGAGATTTTTTTTTTCTTTTTTCTATATCTGTATTCAGTTTTGAAAAGCAGAATTAGAGTACTTGCCTGCCTGTTATCTGAAGATCAAATGGGCAGCAGCCGCAGGATTCCCCAGAGGCCTGGTAACAGTGGTTTTCTTCTTTCCCCATCTGCCCAGGGGGTCTAGCACATGCCCTGCTGGGCACATGCTCTACCACCTTTCTATAACTGGCTGCTCTGTGTGTGCTCATAGCATAGTAGGAAATAATAGAAATTGGAGTGCATACGTTACTTTTCCAGGTTCACAGATGTTCTTGCTGGATGCATTTTCTGGCTATGAAGTGGATAAATCTTTTAGTTCCAAACCTTGTTGAGTTTGGAACTTAACAGAAGGGACCTGGCAGCCTGCAATCAAGGCCAGGATCCAGTTGCACGGAAGTGTGACCCTGGGGTGGAGGTTGCACAGCAGCCTCTAGAGGGTGCTGTTGAGTACAGTTGCTACACAGGGTCTGGGGTGATTGTGGTGTGTTGTCCCATATTGCTGCCCCATGGTTATTCCTCCTGAGAGCATCACCCAGCATTGTCAGAACCTGTTTCCTAAGGCAGTCTGAGAGCTAGGTAACTGCACACCTATGATTCCATCCGTGTCTCCTTACGTGTGGCGCCTTACTGTAGGGTGGCTGCAGTTACTCCCATCATTGCCTGTGTGCACACCATTGGGAGCATGGATGAAGGTTTGCCTTCCATCACACACATCCTTTTTCTACTGTATAAACCCAGCGTTGTAATACGGCAGGAGAGATGGGAGATGGGTGAGAAGGGAGGACACCCCAGACTCCAGCCACACACACCAACACACAAAATCAAACAAGGTGGAGTTCTACAGATCCCTACTGAGCTTCTTTCAGAAGTATAGGGAAGGTGAGGGCCACTGCTTCTGCCCACAGCAGCCATGTAGGCAGCTGATGGAGCCGCAAGCCCTGACCTCACAAAGATGTGCAGACACACTATCTTCAAAGCTCCTACTTTCTACTGCCTCTGTGCTTCTCCATTCTAGTGTCACCCCTCTGTTCTCAGAGCAAGTTTTGCCTGGAATTCACCTGGAATGCCCTTCTCAAGTTGGCACAAAGCTCTAAGCTGTACTGCTTCACTCTTGTCATCTGGTTTGCCCAGATCAGCTGGCAGTTCCAGTTCAGAGTGCTTATATCTACATGTGGAGAGAGCAATAGCCAACCTCTCCCACTGGGCAATCTCACACTCAGAGCCTTGGGTTCTCTAGCCATTCTACAACAAGGTTCCTCCTGTTCACCGGCTCCAAGAGTCTCTTAATTCCTTATCTCCCTGTGATGATAAGATGCCTCATCCTGCTGCTGGTGTTGGTCAGAACAGATGCTTATAAACGGGGTCATTGAGTTGTGAACTATGATGTCACTGTCCCCATCATCTTCATTCTCCTGATTGTCACTCATCATCATCACTGTTATTTTGAGTGCGATAAGACACAGGCATGACAGCTTTCCAAGGATTTTTCCACGTGGAGGAGGGATGAAGAAGTTCAATCTCAGATCTCTGTTCCTGGATCTTCACATTTTAGCTTTCTAAGGACTGGATCTGCTCCCCCGGATGCTGGCACACAGGTGGGCAGAGGCTGAGAGCCCCGTGTGGCCAAGGAGCCCTCTCAGCAGCGTTGGTTCCTTTTCCAACCCCGCAGGGCAGCTTCTACGTCCCCTCCGAGAACTGCATCCAACACGCACACAAGTGGCACCGGGACCTGTGCCTCCTACTCTTGCATGCCTACCAGGGACTTCGCCTCTACTTTCTGCTCATCATGAGGGACGTCCCAGGGCTGCCTCGCATGGAGCTGGGTAAGAGCCTGGGGCAGGTCATCCCTTCTTGGACCTGTAGGTTGAAAAATAAAGGCAGGCTTCTGTGAGTGTCACAGTGACAGCCCTGTCCATGTTCAGAGAGAATGTCTGTGCCACTCTAGCAGGGTAGAGTCTTGGAAGTGCAAATACAGTCGGAGGAGACAGGGGCGCCTCAAGGCGTGTTCCTTCCCTCATTTATTTATTCACACAGAGTTTATTCTACCTGGAAAGTCATGGCACATAATGCTTTGTAACTCTCTACAAGTAAATATAAGTTTTTTTTGCAACCTTTTCTTAATTAGGCTTTAATTCCAGAATGCTACTTATAAAAGTATAAACATTTTAGTAAAGAGATGGTAGTGAGATGATATTGTTTGTGATTAATGAAACCTGTAATAATTCTCCCTACTTGGTTATCTGGGGACAAAGTGATTCTTGCAAGTTGACTGGATGCCATGGAGTGCGTTGGGTTTGAATCTGTTGCGACTGGCAGAAGATGGGAGTGAGGGTGTGTTACAGCTGTGTGATAGGAGCTGAGAGCTTGCCTGGCCCCTTGGGACAGGCTCGTTTCTGCCGGCTCCTTCTGAGATGTAACAGGTAACATGGTTCAGAGTCAGCTAATGAGCCTCCTCCACCTTTCATAGCAGACCAACTTCTTAGCCTGGTAGTCAAGTTTAGCACCTATTTAAACATCAGACAACGGCCAGGTACCTTGACTTCTCTCTCTTTACTCCTAGACCTCAACTTTTGAGATACTTCATTGAACAATGATGCATTTGCATGTTCACCTCCCGTTAGAAGTGGGGCCTTTGAGAGCAGAGACCCCTCAGATCTGTCGCACACACTCCTCTGCAGGTAGAGTGAAGGACAAAGTGCAGTGTTAGCTACAGAGTATTGAATTCTGGTGCCATCTTCCCATCTAGCTTCGTCAGCTCGGAAATCCTGGACAAGTGTCCGTGAGGTGCCATTCAGTCATGTGGTCACTGCAGCTTTCTTTTTTATTTCAGATCCCAATAATACAAATATGATATAGACATGCACAGACCCACGGCCCCTTCAGATTACTCAGGGGGCGAAGGGGGTTAGTAGCATCACAGTATATAGATATATTTCACAATACATAAATAAATCGATTTGTCCTTTACTCAGAGGAACTGAGTTCATGTGTCCATTCACTCACATTTTAAAGTCACATTTTATTATTCACCGCTTACCGTGATGTCAGGCATTATGTTAAACACCGAGGGACCAGCCACGGTGACTGTGACAAAAATCTGTTAGGCCTCCTGAGGTCTCATACCCAAGGTTAGCAGTCAGGGAGAGGGTTATGAAAATAAGGCCATCAGACTGCTCAGCTGCATTGGGAAGCAGTGCTGTCATTAAAACTTGTACTGCAGGGCCAGTGCTGTGCTGTGATGGGTAAACCCGCTGCCTGGGATGCCACCATCATCCCATATGAGTGCCGGTTTGTGTCCTGGCTGCTCCATTTCTGACACAACTCCCTATTAATAGCCTGAGAAAAACAGTAGGAGATGCCACAAGTGTTTGGGCCCCTGCCAGCTACATGGGAGATTTAGCTGTACCTACTGGCTCCTGGCTTCAGCCTGTTCAACTCTGGCTCTTATAGCCATCTGGGGAAGCACATGGAAATTCTCTCTCTCTCTCTCTCTCTCTCTCTCTCTCTCTCTCTCTCTCTCTGTTATGGCTCTCTCTCTCTCTGTTATGGCTCTCTGTCTCTCCTTCTCTCCCCACCCCTGTAACTGAATTTCAAATAAATAAATCTTGAATGAAACACTCTTCATCTCACAGCCACATACAATTGGCAGCAGCATCACAGAACCAGGGAGAGTTGAAGCACAGGCAGGGCTATGATGGTTAAATCGGACATCGCCGAGGGTGCTGGTCCTGCCGAGAGCACAGCACCATCCCTGGCTGGCGGGTCCTGATTGTTGGAGTCCCTGGGGCTGGCAGCAGGCTCAACCCCGTCATTCTGCCTCCCGGGGTTTCCAGTTTTTCTCTCTAACCTGGAGATACAATCTGTGACACTTGTCTAGCCTAGGTGTAGCTGTGTGTGTGCAGCAGTGGAGGGAGTGACCTATAAGGGCACAAGCGAGTTTGGAATACACTTGGATCGTGTAAAGTGCAGTGTGCATCTGGGAATCGACTGCTTCTCGTGAGTGAATCCATGAGAGGGTGGGTCGTTAGTGATCAAGGCATGCCTTCAAATCATGTTTATTCTTTTTGAAAGTGTGGCCCTTGTAGGCAGACAGAGGTAGGTAGAGCTCTCAGCAGGTGTATTGTGACTTTAATGCTAAACTCGACCTTAGGCATTGTCCCTGAATTAGTGAGCGCTGCATTGCACTGTGCATCCACTTTCCATGATATTGCTGTTTTGTCTCCCCAGAAGCCCTTGCGGTTGAAGAAACGCTCTCTCAGCTGTGCTCAGAGCTCCAGGTAAGAGAGGCTGGCTCCTAAAACCTGAATGCATAGCAGTGGTGAGGCCAGACAGATGGTGCTTGCTCGCTCTCGGGATCAGGAGGGAAAAGACAAGACTTGAGCCTCACGCTGAAGCGGTGTTCCTTCCGCCTCTGCAGCTCCCACAGTGTAAACCTTACTCTTTGCTACACAATTTTGAAAATTCAAATGCGTAACCAAATGTGTATCTCCTCGGAGCATGCCCTTCCTTTATCTCCTTGCCCCTGATCCATGCATTGAAAAACTCTTACAGACCACCAGTTGTGAGCCCCTCCCTGAGAGTGGCTGGACCCTGCACCTGTGCCCAGGTGGCCTCAGATGGTGCAGGAAGGTGGGTTCAGGTATATGGCGATATACCCTTTCTGTACTTTGTGCTCACTAAATGACCTGTGCATGGGTTTGAGATTGAATCCTCTGGAGCCCACGCATACCCTGCTGTGCTGGGCAGTCAGACAGGAGGCGAACACACTGGAAGGAAGCCTGGCGACTTGGGGTAAGCGACATGCTAGTGGACGCCTAGAAACTGGACTCAGAGCAGACTCATTGCCAGCACACACCTGTGCTTTGTGGTTTTTGTTTTTTAAAGATTTGTTTATTTTTATTGGAAAGGCATATTTACAAAGAGGAAGAGAAACAAAGAAAGATCTTCCATCTGCTGGGTCACTCCACGAATGGCCACACCAGCAGGAGCTGAGCTGATCTGAAGCCCAGAGAAAGGAGCTTCTTCCGGATTTCCCATGTGGATCATGGTCCCAAGGCCTTGAGCCATTCTCCACTGCTTTCCCAGGCCAACAGCTTGGAACTGGATGGGAATCAGAGCAGCCAACAGGATGTCACATCTAGCAGGTGGAGCATTGGCTTGCTCCGCCACTGAACAACACCACAGCCTGCTGATGTTTCATCTGCACTCCTGACCACTCAGCTGCGAGTAGAGGGCTCCTGTGGCCATGCTTCTGGCTCAGTCCTGTGATCAAGCGACTCAGAGAACTCAGCAAGCACTTGGCTTTCCTGTGCCAAGGCATTCTAAAGCATGTCATGAGGGAGGCAGGAGAAAGTGCAGAGGAAGTGGTACCCAGGGCAATGTCAGACAGGCTGCCCTGTGTAGCAGCTTCTGTCCCACTTGCCCCGTCTTGGCCGGTGGACACCATGCTTGCCAGGCAGACAGCTCTCCAGCCTGGTGCGGGAGGCCGTGGCAATGCCTTGGCATCAGATGTGATTGAACACTAGCTATGGTGGCAGGCTGAGTCCTAGCATGTCTCCCTTCCCCCACCCTCAAAATATGACCCACCTGAACTGTGGAGGGGGCTGTACGAAATTGGGCCAAGAGCTAGAGATTATATATCACAAATGTTTGCCTTCTTTCTCTCTCTCTCACACACACATAAGCACATGTGTCTGTGGACAGCAGAATTAGAAGACAATGTGAGTTTTCCATGAGTTCTGAAGCTCCCGTGTGTGGGCAGGTATCAGTGTGTGGAGTTCGGTCACCTGCTCGCAGAGTATGCCGCAATGTTGCACAGGGAAAAGCAATGAGCCTTAAGGAAGGCCAGGGGTTACTAGTGCAGCTGCAGCAGTGGGGACAGTGGCGTCCCCATGGAGTGTTTGTTCCTGTACAAAGGATTCACTCACTGGGCACTGTCTGCACGGCAGCCCTGGGCACTACACTCAAGAGGTGACCAAGGGCTGGCCCTGGAGGCCTGTGCACTGCATTCCTGTTACCTCTGGTGCCTGCACTGCTTCTGGTGAGGTATTGGGGTTGGCACTGAGGGTGAGAGACGCAGGGCAGCAGTGAACCTGCCTAACACGTTCCCTGAAAGAGTAGCTGTTTCCTTCTCTTGTGACACTGTGCCAAGCTGCAGGGATGCTGTGTCTTGGTTTTGAGTCACTGTTGCCATGGGCTTTATTTTGCACCTGGCATCCTAGTTGGCTGGCTGACAAGGGAGAAAGGTGACGGGATGAGCATCAGCCTAGTCCTATGTTCACTAAGGGATTGGCTTGCTGGTGGTAGTGGAAGAGCCTGTGTCTCCTCTCCTGAAACTCAGAGTGAGCTGAAGCCTGTTCAGAGGCAGAACATCTCCACCTGGCGGCCGTTACAGTCCTCAGCCAGCTTATCTGTCTCAGGGCAATAGGATCCTCTGGCAACTGTTCTCAGTGACAGCACGCAGTCTGGGACAGTGCAGTTATTCCAACGTGATTCTACTCCATGCTGACTGTTATGCTCTGCCACGTCAGCCAGATACTGGGAAGACAAGCAAGTGACATGCCGCTTAGGACTTGTAGCTTCCCAACAAAGCCAAGGGCTGGCAATACAGTCAGCACTAGAAGCAGGCAGCATAAGGCAAGGGGAGATGGCAGCAGGTGGGGCTGGGTGATCCTGACCCTGCCTGGGGAGGCGAGGACCTGACCCTGCCTTGGGAGGTGGTGACCTGACCCTGCCTGGGGAGGTGGTGACCTGACTCTGCCTGGGGAGGCGATGATGGCTCAGTGCCAGCTAGCAGTGACTGAGTTAGTGAGTCACACACACATCCAGGGAAGCAGGCATCTGTAAGCCTGACTGAGGCATTGTTCTGGGTGCTTGGGACCAGTGGGGCTGAGGTCCTCCAACACCAGCCTGCATGAATCGTGAGAATCCCTTCTCTCTGGCCTGGCTGGAAGGCAGGGCTGTGCTCCACAGAGTGCGGGGGCTTGTGCACCTGCAGCCCGTCCACCGCTTCAGACTCATGCAAAGAAATCAATGCCATTTTTTTTAAGATTTATTTTTATTACGAAGTCAGATATACAGAGAGGAGGAGAGACAGAGAGGAAGATCTTCTGTCTGATGATTCACTCCCCAAGTGATCACAACAGCCGGTACTACGCCTATCCGAAGCTGGGAACCAGGAACCTCTTCTGGATCTCCCACACAGGTGCAGGGTCCCAAGGCTTTGGGCCGTCCTCGACTGCTTTCCCAGGCCACAAGCAGGGAGCTGAATGGGGAGTGGAGCTGCTGGGATTAGAACCAGTGTCCGTATAGGATCCTGGCATATTCAAGGCGAGGACTTTAGCCACTAGGCCATTGCACCGGGCCCTTTTTTTTTTAAAGATTTATTGTTGTTACAAAGTCAGATATACTGAGAGGAGGACAGACAGAGAGGAATAGAATCAGTGCCCTTTTAAACACAGCAACCTAAGGCTTCTGCCCACAGAGGGCAGTGCCCTGTGTGCCTCCTTGTGCTCTTCTGTCCTCCACCCCCAGCATGGTTCAGTCTTGCCCAGAGCTGCACTCTCCTCGCAGTAACCAGAATGCACACACCAAGGTGCAGCCATGGCCTGTGGCACGGGGGGTGGATTCTATGTCCTGGTTGGTTTCTTTCTCTGGGGGTTAGTGCGTCTGGCAGAGGGTCCTCAATGCATCGCTTCATTGAGAAACTCAGAAACATTCTTTTGATGCTAGGATACTCTGGTGCCAGGAGACTATGTCACTCCTCGGGTCCCACCATGCAGTTCCTGATCTGTCACTCAGGGAGACACAGGACAACTGCTCCAACACCACCCCCCATTCCATCCCCATCCCATCCCCCATCCCATTCCATCCCATCCCATCCCCCATCCCCCATCCCATCCCATTCCCCATCCCATCCCCCATCCCATTCCATCCCATCCTATCCTATCCCATCCCATACTCCCATCCCATCGCATCCCCCCCATCCCATCCTATCCCATCCCCCATCCCATCCCCCATCCCATCCCATCCCATCCCCCCATCCCATCCCCATCCCATCCCCCATCCCATCCCCATCCCATCCCCCATCCCATTCCATCCCATCCCATCCCCCATCCCCCATCCCATCCCATCCCCCATCTCATCCCCCATCCCATCCCATCCCCCATCCCATCCCATCCCATCCCATCCCATCCCCCATCCCATCCCATCCCCCCATCCCTCCATTCCATTCCTCCATCTCCCCCATCCCATCCCACCATCCCATCCCATCCCATCCCATCCCATCCCATCCCATCCCATCCCATCCCATTCCATCCCATCCACACATGGCACTTCGCTCCTCCCAGTAGAGGGATACAGTGCTCTGCAGGAACCCATGTTTACGCTGGTCCAGGTTTGATCAGCCTGCTTCCTGCGGGGGATGCTAGAGCAATGAGGAGTGGCTATCTGTTACAACCTCTTCCTAGCTTTACAGCCCACCGCTAGCACCGAGGCTTTCCAACAGGAACACCAGAAGGCAGCCCAGAGCTGGGAGTGTTTAGAGCCTGCCCTGAGCAGCAAGGGAGCACCAGGCTCTGCCAGAAAACCAGTCAGGTCTTGGGCTCTGTATATCAGGGCCTTGGTAAATGCAAATTCTACTTTATTTGGTCTGGGGAAAGGCAGTTCCTGTGCTTCCTGCAGGTCCTTACGATCTAACCGCTGCTGCTCTCCCCTTCCGGACCCTGCAGGTTCTTGTGTCGTCACAAGGCTGGATGAAGCATCTAAGGCTGTCTGTGCCCCTTCTGGGCTGCCCTGCCCGTTGCCTTCCAGGCCCTTCCCTGGGTGCTGCTCCTTTGCCCTTTCCATAGCTATACGTTCCCATATTGCAGGTCCTTTCTGCCATCATGCTTTGCTTTGCAGAATCTCATACAGAGGAGGTTGCAGCAGGGAAGGAATGCCATACAGTCACAGGCTCAAAGTCCAATTGAAGCCTCCTAGTGGCCCTCGGCTGCTGCAGCACAAAGACCTGCTTGAGATGAATAGAGGTCTTGGCCATGGGATGTTTCGCTGGGCTGTGGCTGAGCTGCCATCACCCTCCTGCACAGGCTGCTTCTGCCCCTCAGGGCACAGGTGGTGCCTTACCCAGTGTCCTGCATGCTGCAGTCTCTTGCTGGATTGTCCCACTCACCCTTGGATTGATTGCTCCATTGTGCTGTCTCCCCATAAGGCGTAAGCCAACCATTCTCTCAGGGTGCCATGTGAGCCTCTGGGATCCGTGGGCTCCTGACACTCCAGGTCGCACATGCAGTGGCCTGTTTTCACTTTTCAGTGAAGTCTCATATTTGTGCCATTGTTCTCTCCTTCACTAATCTGTGACCTCCTGCACAGAAGCAGCCACATTCTATTTATGGTGATAGCCGCTGTCAGAATGTACTAGGTGCTTGGCAAATATTTGCTGAACCAAATACTCAAATGAGCCTCCGGACAGCACAAGGTAGAGGGTAGGGAACTCAGGCCGCTCGGCAGGCACACATGTGTACCCCGGCACTGCATGGGGAGATGGGAGCCGTGTGAAGGCCTGTGCTGGAGGTGAAAGGGCACCATGAAGAGGCGGCGGCCTGGTGTGGCCGCTGAGCAGAGCCTCGGAGCTAGGCTGCTGGCCCTACATCCTGTCCCTTCCCATTACTGCAATCATGAGCAAGTTTCTTAAGCTGCTGGAGCCTTGGCTGCTCTACTACCACTTAGCATGGTGATGATAGTACCTGTGCATGGGATGTGTTCTAAGGATTAAGCAATTACTTTCTGTAAGCCTTTGGCTCCCTGGGCTTTGAGGCTGTTAGCTGCCCTTGTTGCTGCAGGCATTCTCAGATCCTGTAGTGCATTCCTGTCATGCACAAGAAGTTGCCTGCATGGGTGTCATGGAACTAAGGCCAACACAGCCGTGGACGTGGTGTGTCTGCGTGTGCACGCATGGCAAGTGGGAGGCATTCTGTGCTGAGAACACGCACCGAGGCAGGGGATGAGCAAGCAGGACGTGCAGCCCTGACTGCACACTGGGGTCACCCGAGAAGCATTTCTGAGATGTTAAGTTGCCAAGCATCTGCTCAGAGATTCTGAGATGGATTCCGACAGCTGTAGACTTAGAGCCTGCGGAGCTCAGGACCACTGTGAGTGGTCAGCCAAGATTTTTCCATGGCTGTCACCAAAGCCTGCATAGCCTGGACAGTTGTGAGAGCAGGAGTGTCTTCTTGTGATGTCATTAGAAGCTTCTCTAACCTTACCTGAAGGTTGGAGAAAAAAATTTCCCAAAGACACTCTTAATCAGTAACTTTTCCTTTTTCTCTTCTGCGCTCTGGTGACTTAGCTCAGAGTTTGCACTGTTTGCAGGTGCCACCATGACAGAGGGGAGTGCTGACACTGATGTAATAAGCCTGGTTGGAAGTTAGTGGAGAAATGTTGTGGCATTGTGGGTTAAGCTGCCACCTGCAGTGCTGATATTCCGTTTGGGCTAAGGTTCAAGTTCCAGCTGCTCCACTTCCAATCAAACTCCCTGCTTAATGTACCTGGGAAAATAGGAGAAGATGACCCAAGTGCTTGGTCCCCTGTATCAGCATGGGAGACCTGAAAGAAGCTCCAGCGCATGGGAGACCTCTCTCTGTTTTGGCCTTTCTTCACTCTCTCTGTGGGGCTTGGCAGAGTTTCCGAAGAATCTTCAGAAGCCAGAAGGAGTTGGCCATTTTATATGGTTGCCCAGTGGAGGACAGATAAATCTAAGGTGATGAGAAGTCGAACTCAAAGGTGGACATTCTGAAGGCATTCTACCGAGAGGGCATAGCCCCACCAAAAGACTAGTGGCTGGAAGTAGCCAGGTGTGTGGAGGCTAGCGTAAACAGATGAGTGGGTGGCGGCAATAGATTGCATTGGGCCGGACAAGAGGCGGCCCCAGCTCGGGAGAGGAATCTTCTTGGGGGCGCCATGGGGTTGGGCCGATGCAGGATCTCACTCACGGGAGGTGCTGTTTGGAGAATCTTAGTATGAGACACAGATAGTCCTTCCCATAGTCTCCCTCTCCAACCTGAAACTTTTCCAGTAGTTGACTCCTCTCCCCCAGCTCTCCCACCTAACCCTTACTTGTCTGCCTCTTTAAATGTTCTTGACTATACTGTATGGGACTGAGCCAAGAGTGGCCACTCCCAGTTTGAGCCTTACATCTTATTGAGTCAGGCTTAAGGTCTTCGGTCTTTCTCTAATGTGTCATCATCAAAGACCAATCTTCCATCTTGGAAGAAGCAACTCTGGAATGCCATGGTTCAATGATGACTGTGTCTGGAACCAGTCATTTACTGTAAAGCAACAGCATTAAGCTTGTAGTAGTTGCATTTTTTTTAATTTTCGTAGTCTGAGAGGCATCATTCCACCTGATCTGCTTTATTGAGCACCAGTCTTCAGTTTAAGCCAGAAGAAATCTCCGTGTTTGGATCTAAGAAGTAGATGTGGACCATCTTTCTGCAAGTTCTTACCTCTGTTGGCACTATGTGGTTTGCATGCTGCCTTGACAGGGGAAGAAACTGTTACGGGACGGAAGAAAAGAGAACAGGGGTGCCATCTACCCTGGTGTCATGCATGACAGAGGACTCCATGTCTATTTTGTTTATTCAGTGTTTTAAAGCATGGTTGCAATAATTCTACTAAAGGATATTTATAGGGAATAAATAGGGAGTAAAAATAAAATGTCTAATACTCTGCCTGCCTGTTTGTAGAAGCTAGTCACTAGAAAGTATCAAGTTCAGGATTTACAGGTGCATACACTGTAATCCAACGTGAGAATGCATGGCCTTTTGAAGAATTTTAGGTGGGTGTGGACGGTTGAGACCTAGCTGCACTCAGTAATCAAAATGTCTTGAAAGAAGAGGCACTGAATGTTGGCAGTGAAAGGTAGAGATGATTGGGATTGGAGATGGTGGATATAGAAGTTCAAAACAACAGAAAAAGGAAATTGCAAAAAGTGCAAGACATTTGAGGAAATCCAGAGCTGCGCTGAGTGTAAAATGTGCACATTGCAATAAGAAGACTGGTGCTAGATTCTAAGTTTTCATGTCCACAAGACTAAGGGCTTTAGGTGCCATTTGATAGAAACACCGGTGGTGATTGTGGCTTTAACTCCGACATCAGATATGCTGTGACAATGTGGCCCTGTGGGACGAAGGACTGTGCTATGACACTATTGGTGTACAGAGGAGGGGAAGGGAGTGTTCACTCAGAGCAAGAATGCCAGTGGAGAACGGAGGATGAAGGCTGCTGGAGCTCACTGCCTTGTCTGCTTCTCAGATGCTCAACAATCCGGAGAAGATAGCAGAACAGATAAGTAAGGACCTGGCCTGGCTCTCCTCCCACCTGATGGCTCTGTGGACCCAGTTCCTGGACACGGTGACTCTGCATTCCCAGGTGACGGCTCATCTCACCCAGGAGCACCACACCTTGAGGGTAAGTGGCCACATCAGGTAAAGGATGTGATCCCTTGCATGGAGAACTGGGGAAGCACATTTCAGCATAAATCAGCCTCACGAGGCAAGAATTAGATCTCATGTAAGGATTAGATACACAGAGCGCTCGGGGACTGTACTTCAATGGCTGCCTTGGTTTTATCTGCTTTTGTTTATGGCACCTGTTCACAAAGCCCTGAAATTCTAGAAGGAAGGCAGGCCTGCACAAGAAATGACTGGAAGCAGCACAAAACACAGTTGTTACACTGTGCCCATAAACCAGGGCTTTTCATTTCTTTATCTGAAATACCTTAAAGGGGCACTGGAGAAAGAAGGCTTATTGTTTTGTTTATTGTACTTTTTTTGGAGTTTCCCAGTCCAAGATCAGGAGAATCTATTGGTTCAGCCACTTGGCGAGTAGGATAGTGGAAGAGCACTCATGCAGGAAGCTGGGAAACAGCTGAAGGCGTGCTTGTGGGGAGGCATCTCCAGTGCCCTGAAGACCACCGTGAGCAAGTATGTACCCGTAACTGATCAACTGTTAACATCAGCTGTTGATGTAAGACCTTCAACGGCTGCCCGAGTGTGGGAAGCTAATGTTTCCACGCTGCACTCACACCTTGGGGCTGAGAGGGAATGAGGTAGCAGAAGGGAAGGAAGGCTGCATAGCTCCTTCCAACGGGGCCGTGGCCTCTTTCCCAAGGACACACAGCATTGACTTCCTGGAGTCCTGCTTTTAGAAATGGACACAAAGCCACTCCACATCATTCACCTGTTCATCCCGTGTTATCCCTTAGGTCCGGAGGTTTTCTGAGGCCTTCTTTTATATGGAGCACCAGAAGCTTGCCGTCCTGACCTTTCAGGAGAATCTGTAAGTAATGAAGTCCACATCTACTTCACCTACAAGGTAGTCACCAAAGACAGACCTTGCTTTCTGCATTGGACTTCCTGTTTCACATCGTCGTTGCTGGAAAAGCAGAGGAATTTGCCCGCCTCTGCACATTCTGTCTGCATTTTCTCTGCAGGCTGAAAAAACCAACCCACTAAAATTAAACAAATACATTTATTTACAGGGATGAGAGCTGGCAAGGGGCACAGAATGACAACAACCAGAGTCCTTTTCTGCGCTGCTGTGGTTCTGTAGACACAATCAACACTTCCTAGATCCCCAAAGACATTTGTGCTGAGCCTTCTTCCTAAGTCTTGTGTGTATTGCACAGGCAGATAAGACTAATAGAGAGAAGGAGAGACAAAGAGAAAGATCTTCCAACCACTGATTCATTCCCAAATGACTGCAATGGCCAGACCTGAGCCAATCTGAAGCCAAGAGCCAGAAGCTGTTTCCAGATTGCCCCACAGGTGCAGGGTCCCAAAGATTTGAGCCATTCTCTACTGTTTTCCTAGGCCATAAGTAGGTAGCTGGATTGGATTGGAGCAGCTGGCGCACGAACTGGTGCCCACAGGGGATCCTGTGTTTGCGAGGCGAGGATTTAGCCATTGAGTCATTGCTTGGGCTCCATGTGCAGAAACTTCCTTCAAACATAGATTAATAGAAAGTGGTGTGGCCACAAGCTATATCAGAAAAAAAAAAAAAAACAGAATTCACATGAGACAGTGCAATAGCTACAAAATGCATTTAGCATAGAAATGAAATCTCAACAGCTTAATGAAGAGTACCCATTTCTACATTTTACTTCTTCCTCAAAATATAAAAGTTTAACATACTCAAGGAACTTAGAGGGCTAATGGAAGATGAGGTTATCCTCTTGTATGGATGAGCTGGTGAGCACGAACGGAGATTCCTTCAAAAAATTTCATTCTTGGACACACAACTGTTAAAAAGCAAAAACCTGAGGAGTGTGTTCACATCAAAATGTCAAGGTGGACATGGAATGATTTTGTAGAAACCATGCAAGTCTGGCAGGAGGAGCACTTGAGAATAATCCATCGCCAAAGACAAATGCTGATGACCTGTGAATGCTTATCTGCATAGTCTTAATTTTCTCCCCACACTTCACTGCTTTTAAAAATTACAGCAGCATTTACCATTTGTCTCACAGCTTCTGAAAGTAGGGGTGGGAGAACGCCAAGGAAAACACACCTTCATGTTAAAATAACTGGTCCAGACATCTTGTGAGTCTGTTTCACATACATTTAGTCATCTGTTCATTCTAGTCTCCAGGTAGAACTTGGTGAATGTAGTTTTAACAACTAACAGCACAATATGACAAATAAGAACAAGGATTGTTTATTTTTAGCTGAAGAGTAGATTTTGTGGGATGGAGAACAGAATGAGAATGATGCTAACCCACTGGTTCACTTCCCCAGTGACCGCAGTGGTCACAGCTGGGCGGATCCTAAACCAGGAGCTTCTTCCATGTCTCCCATGTAGATGCAGGGTCCCAAGGACTTGAATTAATTCTCCACTGTTTTCAAGGCCATAAGCTGAGAGCTGGATTGGAAGTGGAGTAGCTGGGAAACACATTGGTTCCCGTATGGAAACTGCCAGAACGAGTAGGTGGAGGATTAGCTTGCGATGCCACTGTGCCGGCCCCTAGAAACATAACTTTAAGAAATACCAAGAAAAATATTGCAAACCCGCACCACCACAGAGAATCTGATTCCAGTGTCACTGTAACGGCAGGAAAAGCCATCATGGTGTCTTCAAGAAAGGTGAGCACATCTGGAAATCATGGTCACAAGGATTCTGATCTCATTGGAGAGCTTTATTGTAATTCCAAACACTTTGTACCCAGGCCAGATGGTGTGATGTCCAGACTATGTGTGTCAGAGACCCTATGTATGTTCTTGGGGGAGCTGTTTTTCTCCCATTGCCATTTTTATCCCTTATCCCAACTTATACTCTCAGTTTCCTTATCCAGAGGATAGGAACAATAATGATTGCTAGGGTTAGACGAGAATATCTTATGAAGTGTAAGTGAGCGAAATGGTTCCTGTACAAGAGCAGTGGAGATGCAGCAGGGGACAAGGTCAAGAATGTTGTTCTGATTTGCCACGCTCTCTAGTGGAGAATCAGCACGGCATGGATGGGATCCCTTCAGACGGTGACAAATGAAGACCAGCGTAGCAATGGAAGCACAAGAATTTTGAGAAATGGGGTATGAGCAGCTTCATCGTTGCTGAGGCGGAGCTGACGCAGAGGCTGTGACAGGGGATCAGAGTGAATCTGGAGGGTCCGAGACGGCACGTGGAGCTGTAGAAGCACGGGGAGGAAGGGAGGGCCAGTGGGGCAGGCGGGAACAAGCCTGGTGGGCTTGTGTGGACCCGAGAAAGACCCTCTCGTGGCACTGTGAAAGCTTCAGTTCATGTCTCCCCCCACGCCCACCCCAGCTTGTTAGTGAATGAGCGTGGACTTGAGCATTTCACATCTCATACATGTGGTTTCAAATCGTCATGCTGTGGCTTATCCTTAGGACATCAAAGCAGTCTCGCTGAGCCCTTCCTGGCTGGGTTCTTAGAAGGGAGATTTCTCCACTCAGGAAATATCTATTTACTATCTACTCTGCACCTGATACTCTTTTGAGCAGTAGTGAAGAAATGACAAATTTCCTACGTCAAGGACTTTACATTTTAGTGGTAGAGGGCATAGAAATAAACAAATGAATGGTGTGAAATAAACGTCAGTGTGAACGAGCCAGAGGGGCTGTCCGACGAGTCCTCAGAGGCGGGCTTCCTGAGAAGGTGACATTGAGCTGTGACGTAAACACAGATTGTTTTCAGACTGAGAGTCATTGAGAAGGAATACAGGGGAGAGGAAGACTTAGAAGGCAATAGTGAACTTGGCACCTGCTAGCAGTTACGTGAGAAGATGGTGTGCATTCTCTTGCTGGCTGCCTTGGTGAGGCGGTCCTGCAGGCTGAGGTTGGAGAAGAAGAGAAACAGAAGCCGCAGGTGCACCCCTTCTGGCAGGACCCATCTTGTGCAAATTCAAACTAAGTTGTTTCTGCACCAAAAGGTCACCATATCTAATTGGCTGTGGTATTAATTCAGAGGGTTTGTCACATATACAGTAAGAGTGAGAAGTGTTTGCTATAACTTTTCTTTCAACTTTTCTGAAGGTATGAGATTTTACTCAGCTGCCATGACTATGAAAGCTAATTTTTTTTATTTAAAGATTTTTTTTTTTCATTGGAAATAAAGATTTACAGAGAGAGAGAGACAGAAAGATCAGAAAGACAGAAAGATACTGGTTCACTCCCCAGATGAGTAATCCAAAGTCAGGAGCTTTGCCCAGGACGCCCACATGGGTGCAGGGACCTAAACATTTGGGCCATCCTCTACTGCTTTCCTAGGTCATAAGCAGGGGGCTGGGTGGGAAATGGGGCAGCCATGTCACGAGCCAGCACCATATGATATCCCAGCACTTGGAAGCAGAGAATTAACCAGCCATTGTGCTGGACCTGCTGAAAGCAATTTCTTGCCATAGGTTATATATTTTTTTTAAATGTCAAGAATGATAGAACTAGCTACCAAGGGCACTTGCTCAGAGCCCCTTTGGCTCAGCGAAGTTAAGTATTTTCTCTTAGGCCACAAAGCAAGCCAGTATACCAGATCTGAGGAGTCTGGACGCCACATGTTCAGTTCTCCAGCTGTGGCTCCCCTGTCATGGTATCGAGTTGTTTCTCTAAAGAATGCACAAGAAGAAATACACCAAATATGGATTTCTCAGTTTCCAACACACAGGCACCCTCATGCTGGTGGGCTGTATGGACCCTTAGGTCAGGGTAAACTTGATGTTGAAATCAATAGGCAATGAGCCAGGCCTTCTGTGAAGTCTCTGCCTGATTGTTACTCAAGATGGCCTAACTGAAATGCAAAGAGATCTACCTGATGCTCAAACCGTGAGTGCCTCTGCCTCCCCTACAGTCTGATTTGCATGCAAGTGCAACTTTCCTGCATGTCGCTCAGATGAGGACGTGACCATGCGCTTGGCACGAGCTGTGCCAGGAGCACGCTTGCTCACTCAGGTGCACAGCGTTTTGCTCCCAGGTTGCTGCTGGGTGCTGAGGTGTCTCCTGCAGTCAGCGGCAGGTGAGGGCTGGGGAGGAGTGTGTCATGGGGAATTGGCAATAACAGTTAAAACAGCAGAGTTCAGGAGCCCGTGTGAGGACTTTTGATAGTAAGAGATGGGATATTCTCTTAACATGTATTTGTTTTTTTTCTCCCCCGCTTCATCCATCTGCATCAGTCACTCACTCAGTTCCAGGCACTAATCCAAGGACTTGAGCTGCAGTGATTTCCTCAAAGGCAGACAGTGTCCCTGCCCTCAAGGAGCAGAGAAGACAAATACATTTGCAGATAAACAAGATCATTTCTGATGAGGCTAAAGCACAGACACCTGCTGTGGGTGGCTGGGACTGGTGGCTCTCCGAGGCAGGGTGTTAAAGCAGAACTGTTGTGGGAGTGAATTGTGTGCACGTAGATCCGGAGGCGGGAGGGAGCTGTGAGTGCAAAGGCACTGAGGCCCCTCAGGACCTGTGCTGTGCATCAGAGATCACGGGCCGGGCAGTGCTGTGTGAGGGCAAAGGTGGCCTGGAGTCACAGGGGTCACTCAGAGCCTTCAGAGTCAGGCAAGAAATCTGGATGCTTTTGCTTTGCTGCTAATGAACTTGTCTCCAATTTCTGCACGTTGACCCTGAAGCTTCCTAGATTGAGATGGGACGTCCCTTTCTCTGAACAGTTTTGTTCAAGTGATGTTGCTTCTTCACTGTCTTCTTTCGTGCTGTGTCCCTTTCTTCCTTAAAGAATCCAAGAAGACACGGATGTATACACACGCACATGGACACACTTGGACACACATACCTGTGCATGTTTCAGAGTACTCCTTTACATTAATGTATCAGCGCAAGTCAATCCGACACATAACATGCCTGCTCTGTGCACACAAACACGTTTGCACATTCAAATACATGGGCACGTGTTATATCCATGAAAACACACCCGTGTGTCCACACCCATATTGCTAACATGGGAAGGCGCGCAATCACTCCTAGACACCATCCTGTGGCAGAAGCGCTGTCTGGTAACTGACCTGGTCCTGAGGACTGAGCTGGGCAGCTTTCACTGCTTTGCTGTCTCCCACACGGGCCTACACTCAGCAGGGTGCTCAGGGGCCTTCCTGCTTGAGCCCACCTCCCCCGCCTCTGCCTCTGAGCTGCTGACACAGGACCCCCATGCAGCATGCAGTGTGTACAACGTGGTGTCTCCGAGACGGCCTGCTGAGTAAGTGGTCCTTTTCACATCTTTCACTTGTTTGCTGATGGGAAGCGTTGCTCACGGCACTCAGAGTGCATCAGTGAGAAAGGCAGACAGCACCTCAGGCAGGATGGCTGCTAAGCAGTGAGCTCCACAAAGCCGGAGTGACCTCATTCATTAGAGACGGCAGCACTGCAGCAAGAGAGCCAAGCCAAGGACAGGAGACGGGCTTTGGTTGGGGACATGGGGCAGGGCTACAGTGGGCTCTTTTCTTTGCCTGTTCCACGGAGGAGGTGTTTTCCCTGTCTGGAAGATCCATTCTCACTTTTTTTCGGTTATCACCTGATGGATTCTGAGGCCCTGATGGCATGAGGGTTCTCCAGGCCCACAGACTAATAGGAGGTGGAGGAAGGTAGAGGAGGAAGGAGGTGGAGGTAGAGGTGGAGCCAGTCAGGTGTAGAGAGTACATAAAGATGTGAGAGATAGAGATACAGAGTGAGAGAGAGAGAGACAGAGAGATATCCCAGGCAAACAGACACATGATAGAAGCGAGGTGGAAGGCAGATCTCTCTCTCTCTTTCTCTGTCTGTCTCTCTCTCTCTCATACACACAAACACACACACACACACACACACACAGAACAGATAGACACCAGACAATTAGACAGATGGCAGATGAGAAAGAGAAGGTTAATAGCTAGGGGCTGGTGCAGCGGCTTAACTGGCTAATCCTCCACTTCAAAGCCTTTTGTGTCCTGGCTGCTCCACTTCCCATCCAGCTCCCTGCTGTTGCTTAGGAAAACACCTGAGGATGTCCCAAAGCCTTGGGACCCTGGATCCATGTGGGGACCTATAATAAGCTCCTGGCTCCTGGTTTCTGATTGGCTCAGCTCTGGACATTGTGGCCATTTGAGGAGTAAACCATTTGAGGATGGAAGACCTTTTTCTCTGTGTTTCTTTCTCTTTGTAAATGCGTCTTTCCAACAAAAATACATTTTTTAAAAGAAGATAGATACATACACGCATGTACAGAGAGAAAGAGTGCAATCAAAGGGCAATGCTTCACTTGGTTATGAAAGTGAGCTCTCATATCGGGCCTTCATAAAGCTGGGGCACCAGTGAATCCTTCCTGTGGCTCCATCCACATCCCGAGACATCAACGGCAGGAAGACTGACATGCAACTCTAAGATGGAACCCAAAGGCTCAGGAACCCAGGGGCCCACTTTGGCAAATCCCTGAGCCCAGGTCTGGAAAAGCTGGAGCTGCAACATTTAGGGCAGGAGAAGAGAGGGCATCCCGGATGCAGAATTAAAATAAAAAACACAAGAACTTGACCTTCTGCTTTTTGTGTTACCCAGGCCGCAGGTGGATGGGGTGTGCCCTGTGCCTTGAAGACAGACTCTGTCCATCACATCCCAGCTCACATGAGTGCTCTGTAAACACTCTCCCAGACCCTCTTGGGCAGCCTGAGCCTGGCTGCTCTAATCAAAGTCCTGGCCTTTTGGGGATTTTTCTTTCAGCAGAAGCACTGGGAAGTTAATATAGTGATTGAATACAGCTCACCTTTGTAAGCTAACCATGCATTCCTGACCGTCAGATTGACACCCCAAATCATCAGCCTCCCCTGCCCATTACGCCCAGGGAACTATACAGGATCTCCAGCTGAAGACAGTAACATGGGCCCAAGTGTGCTGACGTAGTATAGATCTGCCTGGAAAATTTGCTCAGGGCTAATCCCTTTTTCTCATGAAATTTTTGAAGAGCCCTCCCGTGTCAACTCACCTTCCTCTGTTGCTGCGTGTACTGGAGGAAGAAGTTGTTGGGGGCTGGTGTGCGTGTAAGAGTCACTCACACTGCTGACGGACAGAGGTTAGGCTGCTAAGCCTGAGGGTTGGTGGGGCCGACAGGCAGAAAGGAGCTGCACCTGTCGTGCAGTTCTGCGGGATCCCCCGCTGCCTTGGGGAAGCCTGGCAGCGCGGACAACAGCAGCAACAAAAGGTGCGGTGTTGGTGAGGTTCTTTCATGGAGCAAGATGAGCTCCTTTGCTGACTTGGAGAGAAGGGGATGAGCCTTTTCTGCCACCCCAAGCTTTGCTCCAAATGCCCAAATTGATTTCCTATTGGTGGAAGGATGTTTTGGTCATGGGAAAAAAATATGGATTGTCATTATTTTTAATCCTACTTGGAGGGAAAATATGATTCTTGAAGCAGAGGGATTTATATACAAATCAAGAAACATGGCGCCCACACATCAGTCACTCACAGCACTATTTTTCAGGTGGTTTTTCCCCTAAGGAATGCCACCCTTGACCTAAGTGATGTAAAAGAATCAAGAGTCAAGCATGTGCTGACCTGTGGGATTTTTTGGCCATTTGTGAACTCTGCTGGCATTGCAGGAGCATGTGATGGCACCCCCTAAAGTGACATGTGATCTGTGTGAGGGGTCTCCCTAAGGCTACAGGGGGTGTCCCCAAGCCTCGGGGCCCACACCAGTTCCAAAACAAACTGGAGTTTGGATGGGGGTCAGTAGGTGGCTGGATGAAGGTGGTGGACAGACAGGCAGAGTCTTCTGTGGTGTGTGGAGATTCCTGCCAGAACTATAAAGCATGAAAGTCCCCTGTGAGGCTCACCTGCCCTCTCGGTGCCTTCCCAGGATACAGAGCCACAGCCAGCTGTCCCTTGATGTCCGGAACTCTGAGTACCTCTCCAGCATGCCCCCACTGCCTGCGGAGTGCCTGGACATCGACGGAGACTGCAACACTTTGCCTGTGATCTTCGAGGACCGCTATGTGGACTGCCCTGCCACAGGTTTGCCTTTTTCATTCGTGTCAGCTCTGTGTCTTGCCCTGTAGCCTTGTCCATGCAGGCTCAACCCCAGTAATGCAAATAGAGATCCGTGATTCCTTCATGGACCAGAGAGTTCCTTGCCTAGAATGCAAATGCCAGGTGCTTTTTCTCTCCAATCCTGAGTTTCGTTACGCAGAGAAAAACAGGCACACAACATCATCTAACATTGGTTCAACATGCAACCCTGATGGCAAAGCTTTTTTGCTTCTTTGGAAAACGTTTTAAAATGTTATTCTTAGAGGATGCCTGAAAGAGCCCCATTTCAGTGTCCCTGCAACCTGGAACTCTAGGATTACAAATCCAGGTGAGTCAGACAGCTCCAACTAGGAGTCACGGAAATCCTATAGCACTGTGCTGTGCCCTGCCATCTAGTGTCCATACGGTGTATGACAGCTACGGCGTGTATCAGTGCAGGAGTGACCCCCAACCCAGCTTGTGGGGTCTGTTAGAAAACATCCAAGATGGGTGTGTATGAGTGTGTGTTTGCACGAGAGTGTATATGTGCAGGTGCATGTGTGGATATACGTATTTTCACTACAGATTATTTAAATAGTTAGAAAAGAAAGTTGAATCTAAGCACCTATCAGAATGTCTGATGTTCTCACTGTTAGGTTTGGTTGCACAGTTATTCCGTCTTTTCTCCTATGCTGATTAGGAGACATCCTGGTGGAAGCAAGTCTCAGCCCCTCACCTTACATGTGCAGTTAGATCATATGCCTTTACTTTCTCAGCATCAACTCCTCTTTGTCTCTGAGCCTCTTCTTCAGCATCAGCCAGATGCTTATCTTTCCAGGACCTTCCTACCCCATCCTTCCCGCTGTCTTTCGTGAACCTTTCCTGGAGTCCGCCTTTAAAAGAGTGACTTATTCAAAAGTGGAATGGCTGAGTGGGTCACTGCCCAAATGGCTGAAGCCAGAATCCTGGAACTCCATCAGGGTCTCCACCTGGTGCCAGGGACCTGTGTCCTTAGGCCATCATCAACTGTTTCCTAAGGCTTTGAGCCATCCAAGGCTTTGCAAGGCCTTTCCAAAACCTCCCAAGGCTTTGGGCCACACTTGACTGTTTTCCCAGGCCACAAGCAAGGAGATGGAAGGGACGCGGGGCTGCCGGGATTAGAACCAGCACCAAAAAGGAATCCCAGAGCATGCAGGGCAAGGACTTTGGTCGCTAGGCTATCATGCCAAACCCGTGATCATAGATTCTTAGATTGTAATATATGTTTTCTTTTTATTACAGGACCTAAAGTGAATGTTTATCCTACCTTTGATGTTCCACGGACTAATCCTGCAATAACAAGTCTAAAAGAGAAAGAAGAAAACCATATTGTAAATAGAAAATCAGCTTTTAGGGAAAACCTTGTCCTGGCTGCCGTGAAACCAAACCCAAAGGACCCTGCTAGAGGAAGTCTCCAGGGTCCAGGGCCAGGAGACAACACAGCTACACAGCACCAGGAGGATGTGTGCTCAGAGTCTCAGGTATATCTAACCATTGGTGAATTCCAAAACAAAGCGAATGTGTCTGCAGAAGAATTTTTGACCGACCAAAGGTCTGATGTGGATACCTGTGTGCAGGCAGATGTGGCCTTGCCCCGGAAGAGCCCAAGCCCTGAGGATGCGCAGGCCCCAGCACTCACCTACATTGATGTGAAATCTAGCAATAAGAACTGCCACAGGGCCGATCCCATAGTGGTTGTCAGTGCTGAGTGTGAGACCCAGAGTCCTAGAGAGCAACCTGGGTTAGAGACATCCGTGCTGAGCAAAGTGTTAGCCAAGGGAAGTCGCCCAAATGCCATCCCTTCGGACAAAGCAACTCTCCATGATGTGAATGCTTATGGAAAAGGAGCAGACCAGGAGGGTAGGATGCTACTCCTTGGCCTAAAACTCATTCCCTCGGATCCCTGGGAAACCTCCAGCTCTGCACTGAGGGAGCCCCTTGATGTTAGATCTCCCCCAAAGGATCCACACACCGAAGAACGAGAGACCCTGTCGGTGCTGGCGAGGATCATCAAGAGGTCTTCTTCCATCATTTCTGATTCGGGCATTGAAAGCGAACCAAGCTCTGTGGCCTGGTCTGAAGCCAGAAGCAGGGCCCTGGAGTTACCCAGTGACAGGGACGTCTTGCAGCAGTTGGTTCGAAGGCATGCTCTGCACAGGAACTCCTTGGAGGGCGGGCACACGGAAAGCAATACGAGCCTGCCGAGTGGCATCCAGGCTTCTCTGACCTCCATCAGCTCGTTGCCTTTTGAGGATGAAGAACGGGAGTTGGCACTCACCAAGTTAACCAAGTCTGTCTCTGCCCCCCAAATCAACAGCCCAGAGGAGACTGCTGATGACACGGATGCCAAGCAGCCAGGAGCAACTTTTGCTGAAGCTTTGAATTCCCCTGAACATGGCTCTCAGCCTTGTGGTAGTTCCAGGATGCAGGGTTCCGGAGAAGGGTATCCCTTTGTGGAAATTGTTCTAGATGCTGACAACCAGCAGGGTCCTGGTTACATGGACATCCCCAATGGGAAAGGGGGTCATCTTGATCTTCAAAGACACTGTCATCTTGACAGCAGGATTGAAAATGTGGCAGGTGTTAAAACCAAAGTTCTTAATTTAAAAACCCCACACATTGCAACACTTGAAAACTCTAGGGCCAGATCTTTCCAGAGAGCGCCAATGGAAACTCCAAAGGGCATGCCTATGGATTTGACTGTGGGCAAAGGACCTTTTCCCAACAGCTGCACCGCAGAGGCTGGGAGCATCTCCCACCATAAGGTGCCGGAACGCAGCCGTGTATCGGGGGCGGAGGCCCTGAGTCCGAGTCCGGCAGTTGGGTGCAGCAGTTCACCTTGCATCATCGATGACAAAGTGTTGAGTAAAGGTGCCGTCACCTTCCCGGAGGCTGAACATGAAGCAGGCAACGTGTGCCCCACTGTGACTCATTCTGCACATTCCCAGGTTTTGAGAAGTCAGGAGCCGAAAGGGGGCAGCTCCATAGCCCAGCTGGCCCACGGCGAGTCTTTCACTCTGGAGAACCTGAAGGCCGTGGAGGTCGTCAACATGTCTGTGTCTTGCACTGCTACCTGTCTCCCTTTCTCATCTGTGCCCAAGGAGACCCCTGCCAGGGCTGGATTCTCCTCCAAACAGACTCCGTTCCCCATCACTCATCAGCCTTTGGGCTCCTTTGGAGTCGTTTCTACTCATTCCGGCAAGCTGGAGGAAGAAGTCAGTGAAAGAATGTTTAGGTATGCTCGCTGCTGGCTTGTCCATCCCAGAGCAGTATTCTAGAACATGCCACCTATTTCTCAATGTTATGCATGCTATTTCAAAATTGAGACAGCTTGCTTTTTCTTTCAGATTTGAGTTCATATCATACAGATTTACAAATGCTGAATAGTATCAGGAAGTAAAACTCATCAACAAGCTCGTCTTCTTAATGTGGCTCCTGTGAATAGTCTTCCACGTTTGTTTTTGTGCATTGAAATCTCGGTGTTGCTTTTATGCCATATTGCATTCTTCTGTTTTAACGATTGTAATGTTTCCTGTTTCTCCATAATTGTAGATTTACTTCTCGCACCATCATCTTCGTGTTCACACAGTAAAACATTGTGTGGATGCACTGTGATGTAGTGACCGTATCGTTTACAGATGGCTGTGCTGTACATGTTGGTGCTTCTGTGCTATCATTAACAACTTGCTTGTGAATACCACCTTGTTTCTGTCTTGGCACAGTTTTAGAGGTTTCTTAAGAAACCCTGGGGGAATATGACTTGACTTTCTTATCCGAGTTGCCTTCCAAGTCTCCTTTGATTCTTAAGATTCTTCTTGCAGTGCCAGAACCCATCCCTTCCTAATGTTGGGTCTGTGTTCACGCTGATCTTATACCTATAAATGATGAATGTGATGAGATTTGTAACATGATCATTCTATCAATTTTATCCTATCTTATTGCTCCCTTGCAGAATACTAATGCATTACTATTACTAATAGCCCCCAAAGAAATTGTACAGGTAGGTCAACATTGGACCTTTTATTTTGTGAGGAATTTAAAATACATGATGGATGAGACCTGTTATCAGTGTGACAAGCACCAGATAGATGCTGCTCAGTGCCTGGCTTGGTTGTCCTGACTTTGTTATACCCAAGGTCTATCAGGGAGGCTAGCAGATCTGCGAAGTAGTTGGGGACTGTGACTAGACAGAGATGGCGATATGTGCGGGCCCCATGGAGCCAGCATGACAGGGCCCTGGTTTGTCTGAGACACGGTGGCTGTGAAAAGGGCTGGAATTTCGGGGAAGCGTTTCAGCGAAGATGGCATCTCTACCTAAAGGACTGTGATGATGATGACATACCTTGCGGAAAGGATGATGTAGAGTTTGAGCATCCCTAATCTGAAATTCAAAACTAACAAACCTGCCAAGCTTAAAACTCTTCAATACAGAAGCAATGCCACATGAGAAATTCTGCAATCTGAAGCTTTATTTCTTGTAACTTAAAGATTTTCTATGAAATTATGTTTAGGTTATATATATAAGGAGTATATGTGGTAATGAATTTGGTTTTAAACTTGGATCTTTTCACCAAGGTATGTGATTCTGTGTGTATAAATATTCCAAAATCTTAAAAAAAAAAAAAAAGACCCGCAAAATCTGAAGCAGTTGCGATCCCACGTATTTCAGGTAATGAGCGTTCAACCCTCAGCAGCGAGTGGTTTCAAAGTCAGGGTTCTGGCCTGACGATCTGACTTGCTGAGTCCATGCCCTTCCCCACTGTCTTGTCAGGTGACCAGGCAGAGGACATTGTGACTGGGTGGGAAAGCACCCAGCATACAAACCTCCATGCAGCAAGGCAGGAAAGCAACACCATCCGATTCCTGGCCAGGAACTGTAAAACCTGGAGTGATGGGAGAGAGTACTGGACCAGCAGGGAGAGGCCAGGCCGTGCGTGGCTTGGATGTTCAGTTGGTGGAATGGATGCCTGAGACTCTTAGGAGTTCTGTGCATGCAACGTGTAGAAAGAAGTCTAACCCAAATCTGTAGAAATTTCCCTTTTCTTCAAGCGCTTCAGGAGAAAGCTTCACTGTTTCATCTCACCCAGCTCTCCTATTCAGCATTTGCCACCGAGCAGATCTTTTGTTTTTGGATATGTGTTAGTCTAACATGCTAGCCCAGCCCATTTCCTGTTCAACATGCAATGTGTAGCTTGACTACATATTAATTAGTGGGATTAATTAGAGTGTTCTCTAGCTTTTATCAGGCCAAAGAACGGTTTAAGAAAGAGCTGAAGATTGAAGAGTTTCTGTACAGTGACTTATCTGTACTAGCTTCTGATAGACCGTATTTCCCACCAGAGGAAGAGGAAGAAAATTTGGAAGAGGGAATTCACCTGGTTGTTTGTGTCCACGGCCTGGATGGTGAGTACAAACGAACAAACAAAACAAGTTTTCTCCTCAAAATTCTGTGCTATGTAAAGAATCTATAAAATGTGGGGATTAATTTAGACCAGACATTCATTTTGTAAAATATTCAGTTAGCAACTGGGGAATGGCAGAGACTGGGAATCCAGGGAAACAGCATGCCCTTGCCTCCCCGCTACTACCCTGACAAGAATTCTTCTGTGGCACAAAAAAAAATCTGTTGAGTAAACCACAAACAATTGAGTGATTTAATGTAGTGAAGAAATGAGAGGAATAAATATGTGAATGAATGGAATTAATCAAGAAATGGAATAATTAATGAAATGGAAGTACAAAATAAGAGAAGGAATGGTGAGATTAATGTATTATTAAAGTGAATATATCAGTGAAACACACAGCTAATTAAAATTTATCAGTTAATAGAATTCACGCGTCAGTGGGACAGTATGAATAATGGAAGAAACGGAGTGAGAGGAGTTCAGGATAGTAGCCCAAACTGTTATGCGGTCTGTTTTTACTCACTTTTCACTGACAGGGCATTTGTGGTGTGCCATGACCCTGTAATAATTCTGAGAGTTTCAGGAATTGAAGATAACTTTCTCACATTCACTAGTTTAATATCATAGAGGCCAGTCTGCATCTCTTACTGGGGGATATTACATGGCAAGACAAGGTTCACAGTTCATTTGTTAAAATAATAGCTGGGTCATTTTTTCCCCATCATATATGTCAGAGAAGAGGAACAGCACAAAAGTGAAGCAGCTTCCCCAGGACCATCCCTGTCAGTGACCAGAGCTGCCCTGGCTGTGTTGATCCTCTGGCCACAGCCACCCACAGGTTCTCAGGAAGGTTTCTTTCCCAGCTGATGGCAAACAAGACACTTTAAGAGGTTCATAGTAAGTGGGTTTAAAGGATACATTTCTTCTGCACAAAGAATTGTTTCAAATCTGAGGA
The DNA here is from genome assembly GCF_017591425.1 of Ochotona curzoniae. Classification (NCBI taxonomy): domain Eukaryota; kingdom Metazoa; phylum Chordata; class Mammalia; order Lagomorpha; family Ochotonidae; genus Ochotona; species Ochotona curzoniae. Next base: position 1,503,077 of record NW_024466413.1, read on the forward strand.
ATCTTTAAGCCATTCATGAAAAATGCATATTATGAGAATATCAGGCATGGATTTCCAAATTGTTTTGCAACAAAGTAAACTTACGTTTTAATTTTGTGGTCCACTTCGAAGTGTTTGAAGTTCCCTTGTTTGTCCAAACTCTTAAAAATTTTGCAAGATCTATGATTTCAAATTCAATTTCCATTAACAGAAATGTGACCATGGCTGTGAATATTCCTACACTTATTTATGCGTTGCAAAACGCCCGAGATTATCTTCCTACTAATATTCTCAGGTTAAACCCCTACCAAGCCATAGTTGCCAAAAGTTATTTCTCAGTAACTAGAGGATGGGGTTATTTCATTCCTTCTTGAGACTTTCTGTGTTGAATGCAAATGCAAACACCTGTGCCTTTTAATTTTCATTTTCAAGCCTTGGACTGTTAATAGGCAAGTTTAAACAATGGTTACAAAAGTGGAATCAAAGAGCATAAGTGCAATCGATGAAGTGACAGAAGTAAAGAAAAAGCTTTAACTTTGTGGGCTACGATACCCATATTTCCTGAAAGAACATGAACATTTATGACCGTGGCCCTGCAAGTTCGATTAGTGTCCTCAGGGTCACCAGCAAGGGTGGCGTTGGACCTGTGGACTCATCCTCCAATATGAGGAATGCCCTGGAACACCCGGTTTCCCCTGAATTCCGTCTGACACTTTAATCCTGTTTCAAGTCACTGGCTAGTTTCACTAAAAATGGTGAAGAATGATAGCACTTATTCTCACTTATGATTCACAAGCCACTTTGAAGCTGTGTAAAATGCAATACATGTTGTATGGTAAAGGAGGGACGCTTCCAACTTTCATCCCAACAGCAGTGAACTTGAGGAGTTGGCCCAAAGTTCATTAATGTTACAGTTGAAACCCTGTGACATGCTTGAAAGATACTAGCATATTAAACTTATTCTTTCCTATCCAAAGCATTTTTCCATACAAATTTTATTTCAGGAATGGATTCTCTGTGTTCTTAATGCCTCTGCTGTTAGCGAAATTCCCAAATTATTGGCCTGTTACTCCTCTGCACAAATGCTCGCTTGTTAGGCTTCCAGGAAGCTTGCCTTGTCTGATTCCTGTTCCCAAGGGATATTATCCTTTTTAAATAACTATGCCATTTCAGGGGCATGTTTCTTTTCATGTTAGTGGGAGAACTTGATAGCTCGATAGTTTTGTGTTTCAAACAAGAAATTTAAAGGAGGCTTTTGGGAGTCAGATTATGCCATGTAAGACATTAGGGGGCCCTGCATCAAAACCTCTTGGGCAAATAGGATTTGCTCTGGAAAAAAGGGAGACAGTACCTCCAGCTGTTCCTGTGGACAGATACCCCAAGACACATGATAATCCATTAGGGAATTTGTCTGTGATAGAACCCCTAAGGAGGATGTGTGTGTGTGTGTGTGAGAGAGAGAATGGGGGAGTAAGGGCAACAAGCAAACAGGTGTTTGCCTTTTCTTCTTCTTCTTTTTTTAGTTGATTAGTTAATTTGGTTATGGGCTTACCAAAACATTAGAAAGACACAGAGGAAACGAAGGAAGTAGAAAAAGAAACCCCTTGTGTTTCGTCATCTTTCCTGTAGTTAACATGTGTTGGGGTTGGGGTTGTCTCTTTTCATTAGGGAACAGTGCAGACCTCCGACTCGTGAAGACTTTCATAGAATTGGGCCTTCCCGGAGGGAAGCTGGACTTCCTCATGTCTGAGAAGAATCAGGTATGGCAACAAGAGGCTCAGAGCTGCTCGAATGCAGGGCCATGTCTCACACTGGGGCCATGAGGACCGATGGCTGCACGTGAAGCAGACGGTAGCTTGTAACCACCTGACCGTTTGGAGAGAAAAGACACTGATTTCCTTCAGGAGGGTGAGCAAAGGCTGAGAAAGGAGAACCTCTGGGTCAATTGAGTGTCACCTTTGACTGTCATAGAACTTTAGAGTAGAAGCAACGTAGGCATTAGTTATTTGCAGATGTGTTTGTTAATCCACACTGGGGACTTTGAGGCATGTGTAACCAATGACTTCTCTAAGTCCGGGGTGACTGCTACAGTCATTACCATATCCAAGAAGGCAAAGTCTGAGACCTTAGTGAAGTCTCAGAGTTAATGAATCCTTTAAAAATTCATGGTCAAGAGATGGGGCTGCCGGAAGTAGTATTGGTTCCTACCCCAATGGTATTGGCATTGGCATACCCCAAGTGTTTTCTGGAGGCATAGAACTACATATAAATAAACGGTCATTACTAGTGGCCATTGATAATGGGAGCCAGTAGACTGCAAAAGATAATGTTCCATTCAACCTGTGCTTTCCATTTGCCTTTTATATGCCACCTGCTGGGTTCAAGGCCAGACGCCATACAGTACTAAGAGACAAAGGTGAACAGAGGATTTCTTTTAGTCCTAAGTCTTTACCTCATGTCACAACACGTTGCATGTTGATACCACCGTCTCCTTAGAGAAGCAGAGAGGAGGCCCTGACAGACGCTCAGGGTTCCTTATCCATATGAGCTGGAGAGGAAGAGCATGCCAGTGTACCCCGCCTTTCCTATTAACTAAATATGATCCAGTGCTAAGAGAGGAAGGAATTCAGATGGGGAGCAGGTGAGTGAACAGCAAAGGTTTTGTACCTGCAATGCATGCTAGTGATGTTTACTTTGTAGGGAGAGTGAGTGTGGTAAGTTAGCACTAATAGGGAACCTGTCTTCAGGATCTGCCTTTCCAGCCCCATGCCATGCAGGTCCGTGCCCGGCACCCTGCAGAGCCCACAGAGTCAGGTCTCTGTGCCCTGATTATGTCCCACAATGCTTTGTTGTGAATCTTGTAAGCAGGGACATTAGTGGCACTCTGCTTTTGCATGAAGATTTGCTGATTTCAGTATTTTTATTTATGTATTTGAGAGGAAGAGAGAGGAAATAAGTGAGCAAGGGAGTGCTATCTCCTGGTTCATCCTGCAGTGACCACAATGACTAGTGCTCGGCTGGGGCTGGAGCCCATTGTAAGCTGCATGCACAAGGGGCTTTTTTATAAGTGTGGAGGATCTTAACCCTATAATTCTTCCCCATGACTCCCATTCTTGTTCCCAAAATGTACTGCTTGTCGTTATTGCAGTGCAAGGGCCATGCTGGCCCTTCAGCTACGTAATGGCACACATGCCATTTATCCCCCCATTTCTATGTTCCTGGGTCCTTTGGCCATCCTTCCTAAGGCCTGGGTGGTTTGGGGGTCCTTTCCAGGGCCTAGGCCACCCCCTTTTCCTCTCTGCCTTCTAGATGGACACGTTTGCAGATTTTGACACCATGACGGATCGGCTACTAGATGAGATCATCCAACACATCCAGTTGTACAACCTCTCCATATCCAGGATCAGGTACAGGAATGTGTGGGAAGCTCATTCTGAATGAAGGAGACAACACGTTTGAGTGCTTGCTGTGTTCATTCATGGCCTCTTCTGCGTATTGGGATAAGTTGGCTTGTGATTTTCAAAGCAGCAATAATTGGCAGGACGATTGGTTGACATATTCAGACTAGGTCATTGTATGTGTGAGGAATGATAAACATTTGTTCTTGCTTAGTAGCAATAGTAGTAGATTTAAGACAAATATTCCTAGTTTCTAGCCCTTGTGGGTTTGAATTGTAGCTGTCATAAATCTGATGTGTAACCTTACATGACCTTTCCAAATCCCACAAACTCAGTTTCCTTGTCTAAGCGGAATGAACTAACACTAAAATGGTGAATTGTAAATCGCATTCATGAATTGTCTGCCTCTTGAGAGAGTATCAGTCAGTAATGTTTTTCTGCCCACACTATAGCACAGCCAAAGCTCACTTTTGAAGGGGCTGAAGTGACACTAGCTCGCATTTGGGGGCATTCCATTAGGAAACCATCATGCCAACCCTTCTAAGTGTGTCATCCTCTGTAGGTGTCAGGGTTAGTCTGTCCACCCTGATGCCTACAGTGCAGAGGGACAAGTGAGAGGATGCAGCTAAGCAAAGCTACGTCACGCACTAGTGCCCATGGCTTTTACTTGCTGGCTGTAGTGAGAACAGCGTTTATGGGTCTCTGAGAAGCAGTGTGCCTGCAGCAGGGGTGTCACTCAGTGCAAGCTGGGAGCAGGCTCATCAGCTGTCCTCTGGCCAGCCAGTTGCAAAACACCCAGCTCAGGCCTCACACAGCCAGCATTTACACCTACAGAAAGGCCGCTGTTTTCTTTGCCAAGGTCTCCTAAATCTGGTGTGTGAATGGGGGAGGTGGCTGATGCCTCAGTGCCTCCAGCAAACACTTGTCCACCAGCTGGTCTGTGGGGTCACACTCACTTGTATGATTTCTCTCTTTCCAGCTTCATTGGCCATTCTCTCGGCAACATCATCATCCGATCTGTCCTTACTCGGCCCCGGTTCCGGTATTACCTCAACAAACTGCACACTTTCCTGTCGCTGTCCGGGCCTCACCTGGGGACCCTGTACAACAACAGTGCCCTGGTCAGCACAGGTGAGATGTGTCCAAGGCGTGTTAGTCCTCATAGTCGATTAAGCCAGGACACTAGGTACAAGGAAGAATTTCTTGTTGCTGGGACCCTGGGACTTGGGAGGTGTTAAAGTGTGGGATATGAGAGCATGGTAAAAACCCTGGCTTAGGGATAGAACCCCTTTGTTCATGACCTCGGTGGAGTTAGGCTAAATGCTTCTCAAGGTCTTTTCTCCTTTACATTTCTGCAAACATGAAAGAGACGTCCCTGAGGTTCTGGAAGGAAAGACTGAGAGGAGCAATGGTGTAATAGAGAAGTGGGTGTGGACCGCACGGAGAGGTTAAGTCCTGAGTCAGACACTTAGGGAGAACTCCGGCCAGGACATTTAGCCACTGTGTGCCTCAGTTTGCTTACTGTTTGACATGTAGATCATGTGCATGAAGGTTTGTACATGTGCATGTCTGTGTACATCCACAACATGTGTATACGTGTAGGCGTGCATATAATACACATGTGTGTTTACTGTTGTCCCAAAGGACCCTTGCAGACTTGGTTCCTGACTCCTGACAGTTCCTGAATGCCCCAAAGCCTGCGCATCTTAATGAAGTGTTTTGCGTAAGGCTGCACAGTGCTCCTATGTAATGTAAATGGTCCCTAGATCACTTAGACTATCACGTGCAGTGCAAATGTGTGCAAATAGTTGTGATATCAGATTTCCTAGGAAATTATCACTAGGAAAAGGATCCATTTATGTTCAGTACAGATGCAGTTTTCTTACCAATAGTTTTAATCCACAGTCGGCTGAATGGGCAGAAGCACAGAACACGGGTGCTGAGGGTGTGTATGATGTGTGTGTGTGTGTGTGTGTGTGTGTGTGTGTGTGTGTGTGTGAGAGGGGGGGTGCTGCATGCACGTGTGTGTCACAGCAGTGTTAGGGGCTAAGCTGAGGAAGGAAGGCAAAGCTCGCTGCCGTTCATGGGCAGTCGCATGTGAAGGAATTCTCTGCTGCCTGTTTGCTCTTGCCATCGAGGCTCCCGCGGGGGGAAAGAAGCAAGGCACGTGTGTTTTGAAAGATGAGTGTGTTTTCCAAGACAGCGAGTGGTGGGGAGAGTTTTCTGTGCAGAATAAATGGTATGTGACCAGCACAGTGGGACACTGCTGTGTGGCAGCAGCACAGAGCGTGTCCTGCAAACCTAGGAAGCCAGGGAGAGGTGATGAGGGACTCGCCCTGTAGACCGTGGTGATAACACCTGCGAGATATGAACCGGGGGAGTGATGCGGCTTGGTATTTGGAAGGCCATGTGTGGCATGCGGTCTGTGTCACAGTAGTTTAATACATTGTGTGGCTAGCAAATGCTTTAGCAGACCTTAATGTTGAGATTGTTTTATAAGAATTTATTTATTTGTAAGTCAGAGTTATATAGTTCAAGGGAGACACAGACAGCTGAGATTTCCTAAATGTCTTCAACTGAACACTGGGCAAGGCCAAAGCCAGGAGCCAGGCGCTTCATACAGGTCCCCCACATGGATGGCACAGGCCCAAACACTTTGGTCATATCCTGCTTTTCTAAGCCAATAGCAGCGAGCTGAATCAGAAGTGGAGTAGCCAGAAACAAACCAGCGCCGTATGGGATACCAGTGCCACAAACTGGCTTTATTTAACCTGTATGGCTCAAAGCTAGCCTGACTGTCCAAATCTGTTATATAGTTAGGGTCACATGATGAGTCACTTACTGGCTTTTCTGTTATTGTAAGGGCATGGCATATTGGACAATTTCAGAACAGTCAGAAACCTCTTTCTCTGTCATATTAGCCTTCCTTACAAATCAGGATCCTTATACAGAGATCAATGAATTTAAGCGTATTTCCTTCCCTGGTCACAGAGACATTGTGATGTTGGAACAAGCTAAGGTCATCACCGGCGATTCTGATCACGCCTGTCTAGAGTGTGGAGCCTCTCGTAGCTGTGCCTTTGCACTCAAGCACATTTGCACTTGTGGCTCTTGTTCACTTCCTGGTATTTTATCAAAAGCATTTGTTTGGGGGTGACACAATCCACTCATCCATGCCAGTGTCAGCAGAAGTTGGGTGCGAGGGCTGTGAAATGAGATGCTGCTGTGTTCTCCGGCAGCTTGGCAGGACGTGCGCGTTTCCCTCCGAGGGCTTCAGGAGGAGGAGGGCTGAAGCAGAAGACACAACCGGTGTCAAGGCTCCAGGTGCCTGTGGTTGTGCCATTTTGTGGACGATTTAAACATGAGAATGCAAATTTGCTTCTGATAACTCAAATGTTTGCTGAAATGCCTACTACTCTCTTATTCTTTAGATTCATAGTTGATCGGTTCCATTTGGCTTTGTGTTTTATTTTGCTTTGTTTTTCCTAGGCTTGTGGCTCATGCAGAAACTGAAGAAATCTGGGTCCCTTCTGCAGCTGACCTTCAGGGATAATGCTGACTTACGCAAATGTTTCTTGTACCAACTAAGCCAAAAAACAGGTAGGGCAGTAGCCCGTGCAGCTCCGGGCTCCAGTCTGAGCTTTAGGTCTGACCCCTGAGACACACCTCAGCCTTAATGCTACAGTGATGCACTCCGAATGTGTGTCTCCCACTCTTGGGGAAGCCAACAGCTCTGCAAAGACTCGGCGTCCTCAGCCCTTCTCCTGCAGGGACATGGGAGATGCAGGCCAATGGATGTGTGTACATGTGTTGGGGGGGGTCATCGCAAAACAAACATGCTATAGCTTCTACTCTCTAGTAATCTTTTATTACCATTTTTCAAAGTGTTATTTTCCATCATTTGAAAGGAAGAGTGGCAGAGTGAGAATAAATGAATGAAATCATTGCGAATGAGGAGAGAGAGTGAGAGAGAGAGCGAGAGGGAGAGAGGATCGTTCTGCTGGTTAACTTTGTAAATTCCTGCAAGAGCTGGGGTTGGAGCATGCCAAGGCCAGGAGCCAGGAGCTCCATGTAGGTCTCCTACACAGATCAGAGGATCCCAAGTGCCTACCCGTCACCCTCTGCTCTTAAGTTGCACATCAACAGGAAGCTGCATGAGAGCAGGGGTGGGATTCAGTCCCAGGCACTGGGACAGGAAATGTGACCCTCCCATGTGGGACCACAGCACCTGTCCCACCACCCATCTTCTCTTGTTCTAATCACATAAGCACAAGATGGGTGGTTTCAGCTTCCCCCAGGTATACAGATTCACATACAAACCTGGAAGGTGCAAGCTTGTCCATTTATGCGGACTGAGTGGGGGACATGAGTCATTGTCCTTGACCTGATGTGATACCTCCCACAGTCTGTAATGGGAAAGTGTGCAGGGCCGTTGAAGACCTGCTTGTGTTGTTCGTGTGACTTCAGAGGATGACAGGGGACTGAGTGGTCAGTGTGTCCAATAGGGAGGGCAAAAGAGCCAACTGATGGGCCTGCCCGGTCCTGCCAAGCATGCTGGCCTGGTACAGGGTCTGCCCCTGCTTCACAGTCCTCCGTTGCTCTCTAGGCACCAACTCGATTGATACTTTCTATCTCCATAAATATAAATCAGGCAAAGCCACAGACTTCCTTGCACAAGAACCTTAGCTACTGTGTATACTTGTATGATACCTTGAATGCGCAGTTATTGCGGGAAGTAGGGAGAGGAAGGCAGGCTCAGGGTCTCAGTGTTTCACCTGGGGGAGCTCAGATGCTGAGATGGCCACATAGAGCTGTCGTAAAGCAGGACAAGAGAGTGACTGTCACACCCTGCCCTCTCCACCTTTGTATGGGCCAGCATTGGACACAGGCTGCCCCAGTGTGATCCGGATCAGAGCTCAATGAAGAGGCACACTTCTCTGCAGGGTCACATGGCTGAGAGCATCAGCAGCATGTGGGGAGTGAGAATGCGGACAGAGGCAGGAGCTGGGGTGCCATGCTGGGCTTGGAGGACAGTGGAGATGCACTCTGATGCCACTCTGCATGGTGACCTGATGAAGGCTGGAATGCAGTGAGATGAACACATTGCAGGAAGATGGGATGGGGTGGGGTGGGATGGGATGGGATGGGATGGGGGGTGGGGTGGGGTGGGATGGGAGCTAAAGTGGGAGACCTGATGAAGGTTGGAATGCAGTGAGCTTTTGTGGCTGAGGGCGGCCAGTAGACTCAGATGCCCTTCTTCCTGGAACTCTTCAGCATCACCTAGCTCCAGAAGGCTTTTTCTCCTGCTGCTCACCATTCAGGGTAGCTTGCTGTGGCTTCTTAGCTTCTACAGATGATGCAAGCAAAGTCTTCATTTCCCTATGAAGCACCGAAGGCCAGGTGTAGAGCATCCTCCTCTCAGCTCTTGTAGGCACCTGCTGCCCTGTCTGCCAGGGATGTGCGCTGCCTAATCTCACAGGACAAGCTCTCTGGCAGGGTAGCACCCTGGGGCCCAGGTCTGGGCTCTGCTTTCCCTGCAAAATGAATCTGTAAAGTGTGTGAAAACCAAAAGGGGTTTCAGTTCAAGTGACTTGAGTTTTAAAAACGCACCTGGCTTCCTGTTCCAGGACTGCAGTACTTTAAAAACGTCGTGCTGGTCGCATCGCCCCAGGACCGCTATGTGCCCTTTCACTCAGCCAGGATTGAAATGTGTAAAACTGCTCTCAAAGACAGACACACAGGTAAGTGGAATCTGCTGATTGTTTAGAGACTTTGTGATGGACTAGTAAATCAATGAAACTGACTTGACTATGCCTATTGGGGATGCCTGGATGGTGCTGTGTGCATTTTACATCTGATTGGTCTAGATTATCTTGTGTGTGTGTGTGTATGCAGGATATTCATTTTGTGTAATAAACAGTTACATGTTCCTTCCTCTTGTGTGGGCTCACCAGCCATTGCAGTGGGTATTTGGTATTCTGGGCCCAGAGCGGTGGCCTAGTAGCTAAAAAGTCCTCGCCTTGAATATGCCGGGATCCCATATGGGTGCCGGTTCTAATCCCGGTGGCTCTACTTCCCATCCAGTTCCCTGCTTGTGGCCTGGAAAGCAGTCGAGGACAGCCCAAAGCCTTGGGACCCTGCACCCACGTGGGAGACCTGTAGGAAGATCCTAGTTCCTGGCTTTGGATCAGCACTTCACCTGCCTTTGCGCTCACTTGGGGAGTGAACCTTTCGACAGAAGATCTTCCTCTGTCTCTCCTCCTCTCTGTATATCTGACTTCGCAATAAAAATAAAATAAATCTTTTAAAAAATTGGTATTCTTCAAAAGATGTTAAGTTATGATAAATTGATTATTGGTCCAGTCAGACCCTGGAACAGGATCCTGACTTAGATCCGATGCTTTACTTCCCTGAACTCCACTGCCGGCTTGCGCACTGGGTTCACATTGGGAAAAGTGAGCAGTCTCTTTGAGTTCATGTCTTCAGTTATGTTTTCAGATGACCAGAGCAGGAATGTGGCTTCACTGGTGCAACGTACAGGGAGACTTGATGTAAGATTTTACTTACAGGTGGTTGTTCCTTTTTTTTTTCCCTGGGAGACGTCCTAATATATATATATATATTTAAATTCTGAAATAAATGATCTCTCCAACTTCATTCTCTAGGTCACCGGCCACTGTACCCATGACCTTGTTTTGCAGATAATTGTCTCCTACCCCCCAAGTCCGTCAAGGTACAACGGTGCTTTATCAGAGGAAAAAAATGGATTGCATATTAAGGGTAAACTATGGTTCTACAAAACTGCCGAGGGCTGCCTCTTCTGCTGATTGCGTCAGTGAACACGTCAGCAGGTGCCGAGCCAGCTGAGTAGTCACTGTAGTGGGAGTGACTTTGTTTTCTTTTTAGCAAACGGCTTTTGATCTCAGTTGCACACACAACTTAAGCAAATTATGGTGTTGGTGCAACAAGCCTCTACTTGTGTTTCCTTTTGGTGACATACCCACGTGTTATTTTTATTACCGTGCAGTGTTCATGTTCACCATTTGGTAGGGGTGTAGAAGCATCCGCAGGTGCTGAATTTCCGTTTTCCCGCTGAAAGCACACTGTGTGTTGTGACGTTGTCTCAGCCTACCTGGTACTCAGCAGTGAGCGATGTTGGCAAACGTTCACAGCTCTCAACAAGGACCATGGCCTTCCTGTTCACCCCAAGTTCTTTAAAGCTGAATTGATGTAGTAAGACAGAGGTCTTCACAGTCAACCCCCTAATTGTTTCAATTCGACATTTCAACAGGATCCAACTGGAAGTCTTACTGCTCAGTAGGGGGAGACAAAGGTCAAAACAACACTCCAAGTGCTGCGGAGGGCACCTTTGTCCTTCTCAGCCTCGGAGGGCTCACCGGCGTTAGTGTTTGAGGAACAGGGTGCAGTGTGACTGTGCTGGTGTGGCAGGGAGCAGGGACAGAGTCAGGTGCAGAGCCTCCCTCTACCCACACAGGTCAAAGCGACAAACTGGCCTTATGTCATAGACCTGGGCACGGAGAATAAGCATGCAGTGGCTCAGCTCTACTAGCTCCCCAGGGAGCCAAACACGAACGATTCCAGCAGGATTTCTGTTGATAGGGATATTACCATGAGCAGCTTTGAGGGAAGGAGGGACAGCATCTAGGGGCTGTGAGCTGGAGACTCCAGTGACTACTGCGTGTTTACCTGTGGCTCAGGTTGCCATCAGCACACAACCCCTGCCCAGTGCCCGATACAGAATGGCAGCTGAGCTGATTCCAACTTTCTATCAAGTCTCCACACCCACAGAAGACTGCATCTGTTACCTTCTGGGAACTGGAATCGGGGGAGCTGCTGCTACACTTTGTGGCTTCTGTAGAGGGTGCCTTCTTCCACCTCTTTTTTTTTTTTTAGATTTATTTATTTTTATTACAAAATCAGATAAACAGAGAGGAGAAGAAACAAAGAGGAAGATCTTCTGTCCAATGATTCACTCCCCAAGCGGTTGCAACAGCTGGAGCTGGCTGAAGCCAGGAACTAGGAGTCTTTCTCCAGGTTTCTCGTGCGGATGCAGGCTCCCAAAGCTTTGAGCCTTCATTGGCTGCTTTTCCAGGAAGCTGGATGGGAAGTGGGGCCGCTGGGATCAGAACCGGTGCCCATATGGGATCCCAGCGTGTTCAAGGCATGGATGTTAGCCCTAGGCCTCTGCTCTGGGCCCTTCATCCAGCTCTTAATGAACTGTGTCTCAGTCAGTTCACCCAGGCCCCTGAAATAGTCTCCTGGGGATCTTTCCTCGCTGGTGGCTCCCACCAGGGACCACCCCCGCCCCATTTCTGTCCTGGCTATGGGGTGCAAGATCACAGGCCGTTGTGTGGAGTTCCTCTTCTGAATACCGGTTGCTGTAATCAAAATGGACCATAAAAACTGCTTGTATTCATTTTCATTTTGTAAGCACTGGGAGGAGACTGGGAATTGGTTTTTGAAGGTGTACCCTGGAACAGGATCCTGACATAGATCCGGTGCTTTTCTTCCCTGAACTCCCTGCCGACTTCCGCACTGGGTTCACACTCTTCTCCGCTCTTTCCAGGGCCAGTTTATGCGGAAATGATCAACAACCTTCTAGGCCCCCTGGTGGAAGCCAAGGACTGCACTCTGATCCGGCACAACGTGTTCCACGCCCTGCCCAACACTGCCAACACGCTCATTGGCCGAGCTGCCCACATCGCCGTGCTGGACTCGGAGCTCTTCCTCGAGAAGTTTTTCTTGGTGGCAGGACTCAACTACTTCAAATAGTGACGTGGCTAGGGCAAGCCTCGGGTAACTCGCCAGGAGTCTGTGAAATCTGTTGAGAGCTTGAGCTGACACATGCTTGTATGGACCTCTATAGTCTAGGGTGGAGTTCCAACTAGGGGGATGGAGGCTGTGAGGATCTAGACATGTGGGCTACTTTTGTTCTGGATATTTGGAAAAGCCGAGCAAAGTACGGGATAGACAAAAAAAAGCCTTGCTTGAATTGATCTAGCCACCTTAAGACTCTTTTCAGTTGCTTTCTTGAAAAAAAAAATAAACATGAGAAAGAAACACAATGGGTGGGGTAGGTGAGTACATCTTTTTAAAGCACTGTTGTGTCACAGAGATTGCTCCAATATGACTAGATTTGTCCAACATGTTATTAGCTCATAGCTTTATCATTTGATAAGCATTTCAAAACTCAGGTTAACCTCTGTGCAAAAGTGGAACATATCTGTGTAAAAAGAACCCATGATAGATTCCACTGTGCTACTGGTTCAGCAAAAATGTGATTCCCACTGTCTCATTCACTCTTTGTGTTTTCTGAACAAGGCACAGAGGAATGAATTATAAATCCCAATTTTATTTTGTAAACTGTGGCTTTCAGTAAGGAATGATAAAGATGATGCCACTGGTCAACACAAGTGTGTGAAAACAAAATAACCATGGGGAACCTATTAAACAAATGTCTCTACTTACATCCCTAGACTTTCTCTATGCATAGCCCTGGCCCATAAAATTTGTTTTTAATTGCTTCAGTTCTGTCAGTAGTAGGGAAATTTGAGTGAAACCCTAGCAGAAAAGCTCCTGCTGACTTACTTCCAAAGAAATACTGTTAGCATCCAACGCAATTGCAAAAAACTCAAAACACGGCCAGCTGCTTCTCCACTCCACCGAAGGAGAAGGTCTTATCAGAGGAGTTGCTGGACTCAAGCCTCAGGGGAGCTAGCTCTGAGAAGGGTGCTGCTTATCTTCCAACAGAAGTGTCCTCTTGCCTTAGGAAAATCAAGGGCTAGGAAAGGTCACCATCAACAGACAACAGGGACAGAGGCAGAGCTTGTCTGAGTGCCACAGCCAGACTGAAGGTCATGTGAGATCAGTAGGAGATGAGAGGAGATTGTAAAAGCAGCAGGTGTTGACGGTGGCCCAGAAGCCTGAGGACACTGGGCTGAGACGCGTCTCTTAGATGTATAAGAGAGCGTGACTAGAAATAGGGTTGGCACCTAGCCAGTGCAGCCCTCAGCGGCAAGTGAAAGCTCCCACTTAGGACAGAGTTTCAGCACCTTGTGTCACCTTGTCATCATTGTTGCTGTGGTTCACAAAAGCCATTTGGGGCGGGGCCCTTCTAAGAAGTTTAGGACCTTGAGACCTAACATTGTGGCTTTGAACAAACGCATACATGGGGAACAAGCCCGAATGGGCAATTTCGCTGAAGGCTCGTGGTGTAGATTTCTTCAAACCCAAGTGGAGTGTTGGGGGCAGGGGTGGGGTGAATGTGCTAGAAGGCAGACTTCTGCCCCTTGGAATTAAGGTTTCTCTGTAGGTCATTGCATCCTGGGTCTTAACACACAATGGGTTGTCTAAGGCCTCTGGTCAGTTGGCCACAAGGTATTTTTTCTGAATTCTGGCCTCAGTCCTGAGTGTAAACTCTGCCTCCTTACAGGCAGAGAAGAGTCCAAGTCCATCCTGTAGCCTGGGGGGGGGGGCAGTATTAAATTCCCAATCATGCAGCCCAGGTGTTGTGTTTCCTGTCCTGGAGCAGGGCCTGTGCTCAGCGAAGGATGGTACAGGTCTGTAGCTGCTTCTCCTTTCCAGCCCCTCTGATGAGCATGTTCCTCGTTGTGTTTTTGTTTCCCATCAGCTATGTTCGCCATTCCCTGGTCATCTGAAAGGCCGTGCAGCTAGCGGTTAATGGGACCAGGATCAATCTGATGACCATCATCGTTTCCAATAACCAGATGCCATTTTTAACTCCAATATGCTGCCTGGACATCGTAAGAATTAATGGCAATAAACGTCCAGCTGCATGGTGCACCCCTTTTTCACAGGGGTGTTCTGCTGTCTTTGTAAACTCATGTCTATTACAGCCATGTAGAAAGAACATCTCTATTGTAAATAAGAGCGTCAGTGTTGTGTGTCATGCCTCATTTGAAAGGCTTTTTTATGTCTCTTTCTATTGAAGTATATAAATACTGAATATATATGAATAAATAAATAAATATATATATATAATATGCAACAGGGACATTCTATTCTTGATTATACAAATTATAAACAAAATGCCTGCCAAGATTATGGTCTAGTATGTCTTCATTTTCAGTATAATTTTGTGAGTTTTTAAAAATCATTTGTTAATTTCCCCAAAACTAGTTAGAAATTAAGATTGCCAACATTGAATCAAACTATGTGTTCACACCACCTTGGGTGCACAATAGAAGACCTGGATGGCAGGTTGCAAGCAGATGGAGTCCTATGGATCTGGGAGAAGGTGGCGGTCAGGGGAGAGAGAGAAAGTGAGACAGAGAGAGAGAGAGAGGGAGAGAGAGAGAGAGACATCCTGTTAGTTTCTAGAATTCTGTTTCTAGAGTTCCCAGATAATTATTGAGCAGCCTCATTCCGTGCCAGGTAAGAGCACCAAAGGACTACACACAGCCTCTGCCCAATGGATCCTGGGAAGATCCAGTCTTTTATCCTGATGGGAAATGATGTGTGTTCTAATGGAGGCACAGGCAGGTGCAAGGTGACTCTGGGAAAGGCCAGGAAGAGAGCTTGGAATTTTCTATCCTGCTGTGCTGCCGTATACAATACCTAAATACCTAGCCAATTAGAGGGCAAAGGGAAATATTATTTGGTGGCAAAGGTGTTTTTGTTTCAATACGTTAGCAGTGAGCATGATGGAGAGGTCGTATCAACTGTCCCATTCCTGACTGGTCGTCCATGGGGCTCCATTCCTCTTTCTCCCATTCTCTGTCCTCCTGCCCAGCTCTCACCTCCCACACTGTACACCATGCTTTTCCTTCCGCATCTGTCCTGGGCTGTACTCTTCTGTTGACAGCTTTCCCGTCTTTCCGGGCTGCTCCCATGTGGAATGGCTGATCATGTGAGCTGTCAACCAGTGATAAACTCCTTTCACCATGGGGATTGGGTCTGCAGTAATGATGCATGCATTGTAAATTCCTACTTCTGCCCAATCTGAGCTTGGTGCCTTGATATGACAACTCAGTTTTCTGCTGGTCCTGAGGGTCTCCCCTCCTCCTCCTTGCCACCGTGTTTCTGTCTGTGTCCTTATCATTCTCCCCCTGGTGGATATCCCTCTCCTGAGGATAGAAACTGTGTCTATGTCACCTGGTAGTCCCGGTGGTCTGCACGTGCCCTGGCATGTGGTGAGGGTACAGTCAGTGTTTGCTGAGGAGGGCCAGTACTTGAATGCTCTCGCCTTCATTTCTTGCTCTTCCTCAGCAAAGAGCAGCTCAGTGGCTGAAACGTTAGCACTGGCTCGTGTTTACTTGCTGAGCTACTGAGTTAGCAAAAGGAGAGGAGTTTGGTGGGATCATGTATCACGACGGAGTCTTGTGCTATGAGGAGAGCCATTGCATCTAGACCTGGGTTTCCTCATCCATAGAGTACATTTGGAGATAGCCGCTTGCCAGATAGTTGCAGTGTGAATTAGATAAGAAAAGCTCTCTAAGAGTGGCTGCCCCACAGAGGGTATTCAAAAGCCTCACAGGGTACAGGTAGAGGATCTTAGGTATATTTTGTAGCAAAAGGGTGGTTGAAGGGGCATTTGTTTGTAATAAAGCAAGGCATTTTCAAGTTTTAACAGGGAGTCATCCATAAAGGCTGGAGGCAGGGTCCCTTGTCTGCAGCTGCCTGCAGCCAGGGCATTCCATCACAGCCCAAGGAGTCCACACACTGCACCTTCCCAGATATGTTCAGTGCACGCATCAATGATCTATCTAATGAAACCATGTTCCTGCTCAGGTCGTACCGTAAGCCCTTGTTGAGAGCTGAGGATATTCTCTAGCTTGACACACAGCTAGGGACACTATTCATGTAAGCAGTCTGGAATCTTAAACAGTTATCGCCAAGAGTCTTTCTTATTGGATCAGATTGCAAAGACACCTTGAAGTAGCCCTTCCCAAGGTTCAACTTTTTGCCGATAGTGAAACAGGTGGCTCTGTTCTTGTTGCCCAGAGGAAATCAGGTAGTCATAAAGAGGAGTCTGATAGCATGTACCCACATCTTTGTTACGCATATGTTCTTTTCTTTGTAAAGAAGGCCCCTTCTTTGGTCTTATATCCCTTCTTCATTGTAGGTAACTTAGTATGAAAGTCTGATTTTACTTTCCCATAAATATTGAATTTATACATTTATTTTTCAAATGTTTTAAATTATAAAGGAAACTGAGTCTCTGCTTAGCCCTGTGCTAAGAATTTTGATATATACTAGCTATGGCTGAGCAATCAGCTTGGAGCCAATGTGAGCATGTGCTTGCAGAGTTTGTGATCTAGCAAGGACGGAGGGTGTTCAGATACTCCAGGAGAGAACCACAGGGCAGGGGAGCAGGTGGGCATGTTAACAATACCATCCGTGTGCCTCTTGAAAGAATTCCCATTGCTGCTATTGGAGCACTGGGGCCTCAGCTGGGTGTGGGAACAGAGTCAGGTGAGGTGCCCAGCGACATCACCCGTGCTCTTCTGGGTCCCAGCGCTCCAGCGGGCCTGCCCTCTCCACCACAATGTCAACTTAGTAAACTTCCGAAGAGGACAGGTGCTACAGGCTACTCTTCCGATCTCTGCAGATGCACCTCCTCCCGAGAGCTGTTTTCCGTCTGTAATGCAAAGACTTCAGAAGTTCTAGGACTGGACAGCCTTTGTCTTTTCAAATTACTAAGGCAGATAACCAAAAAAGACATGTGCCAGGCGTCACCATACACATTACCATGACTTAGCTGAGTGGACCCATCATGCATGGCAGCACTCCAGAACTAACTTATCTGTGGTATGTTATTTTGTTTTCATTTTCCAATGGGACCGCCTAGATTGTAGGATGCAAAGAATAGCAGTTTGTTTCTTCTTTTGTCTTCCTTTTCTTTTCTCTCTCTCTCTTTCTTAATGGGCCCTTTCTCCGAATAAGAACTTGAATGTACGGCTCGCTGTCACTGTGAAACCTGATGCATATTTACTCTGGTGATCACCTCTGTATAATAAACACAGTCTCCTGCATACCCTAGCCAAGAAGTGTCTGTGAAACACCGATCAGTAATAAAAAATAATTTGTGCCAATATAATTTTGCTATTTTTATACATCTGCTTCTTGGTTGGCATTTTGTGTAACTTGTGATGTGTACAAATATCAACAACAAAAATAAACATATCGTTTGACTTTGTTTTTCCAGACATCTTGTTTGTGGGGCATACAGAAACCACTCATGCTACCAGGCCTGAAGGAATTGCTTCTACATGGGTTTGGAGGGCACATGGAGTGAGACTCCTGTTTGTGAGATGAAGGGTGTTGGACGTCTTGACGTGGCTGATAGAGCTGGGCTCAGTGCTCTCTGATGATCCAGTTTTTCCACCTTCAGAGCTGCTCATCCATGTCTGATAGGATATTCCTTGAGCTCTGGATGTCAGTGGGGTTGAGTGTGTCTGAAAGACCGAAGAACATGCAGTAGGGGTGTGTGTCCACTCCTTCCTTCCTGCTCCACTGAAAGGCCCACTGCTTGACTCAGTGGACACCGCCCTTGACCACAGTCCTGGCTGGAAAAGCAGAACCCGAGCAGTTCTGGAATCACTGTCACCTGCTGTCTATGTCTGTGGACCCAAATTCCACCATCAGCCAAAGCTGATTGAAGTAACTGGAAAACTGAGCCAAAGGCAGTTTCCAGACTTAGCCAGTGACCATGTCATTTCTGTATCCAGCATCTCTGAGGGCAGTTACCGAGGAAGGAATGTTGCTTCCAGCTTGCAGTTTGGTGGGTCACAGTCTCAAGACTGGGTACCCTTTGGTTTGGACATTTCCAGAAGCTGAAGGTGGCAAAAGGATGACCTCATGGAGCACCAGGGAGCAGAGGGAGAGAGAAAAGATGCATGATGCCTCCAACCCTCCCCAGGAACCACCATCTGAGGGCAAACCTCATATGACCAAAAGGCATCCCTCAAGGCCTGCTTCTCAGAAGCCATACTGAAATCAAGTCTCCACCCATAATCCAGCCATAATTACTGTAAGACTTTGGGGATCACGTTAACAGCCCACGGGCCTTTGGAAAATGCCCTGAATGATCTCCAAACCCTGGCTATTAAAGGTTCATGTGCAAAAGCACTTCATCTTATGCCCCAAATCTCAAAGTCTTAAATGTGCTAGCATTGCTCATGATTTAAGCCAAGTTCGCGTAGCTGTGATCCCCATTGGCCCCCCTGAAAGTTGCATACTTCCATCACGCAGAAGACAGACAGTTATAGCATATAAGCTTCCATTTCTGGAAAGGATACAGGAAAACAACAGATTAATCAGAGAAATGCAAGATTGAAAAAACATGAAATCCTAAACTTTCATGTCTGCCTTCCTGGGCAGCCTGAGATAAAGGCCAGGCTGTCTGTGGCACTGGTCTGCATGTCTGGAGTATCATGTCAGTCTCACTGCATTGACTAATTCAGTTCTGAAATTGGGAAATAGGTCTTCGATTTGATTCTTCTTCAGGATTGTGTTAGATATTGTGTATTTTGATAATGATTGTGTTAAAATCACTTTGGGTTAGACAGGCCCTGCCATAGCCACAATATTAAGCCTCACATCCTATAAAAAAAACAAGATCTGTTCATTTGTTTAAATCTTCTTAAATACGAATCATTTAAAGATTTTTTCAACGTATGTTCTTTTCCTCTCAGTTCTTTGCATATCATGCTCTAGTTCCCACAGGCTGGAGCCTCATGTCTGCAGTTCCACTCAGTATTGCTTTAGTAGGGGAGGGGGACTCTGCAGTGGCTCCAACCATGTCATCCCGCCTGGCATTGCCCTGGTGTAGGCCCAGTGCAATGACTGGTGGATCTCTACCCAAGTCCCAAGTTGTTCAAAACATCCTTTGAAATCCAGGTGGAGCCTCCATGCCTTCACAGCTCCTTTGGTCCCCCCGTCTGCTGCTTTCTGAGGCTCACACTGATGACTGTGGCTTCCACACCTGCTTGAGGCCTCCTGCTGTGCATGTCTCATGAGGCTGGCATTTCTAGTTTTCTGCTGCTTCCTCTGCAGCTCCACTCTCACAGCATCGCTAAATTTCACTCCATGCAGTGGTTCCAACTGCAGTACCATGTTCTTTGTCTAGTACTTTGCTTTGAAATCTTAATGAAGGGTCCAGCGTAATGGCCTACTGGCTAAATCCTCGCCTTGAGTGCTCCAGGATCCCATATGGAGTCTGGTTGGTGTCCCAGCTACTCCACTTCACATCCAGCTCCGTACTTGTGACTTGCGAAAGTAGTAGGAGATGGCCTAAGCCTGGGGACTCTGTGCCCACGTAGGAGATCTGGAAGTAGCTCCCAGCTCATGGCTTCACATTGGCTCAGCTCTGGCCATTGTGGCCACTTGTGGAATGAACCAGCAGATGGAAGATCTTTCTGTCTCTCCTTTCTGTAAATCTTACTTTCCAATAAAAATAAAAAGTAAATCTTTAAAAATAAGAAATTTCAGTGGAAGCCACCATGACCCCATAATTCTTGATTGACTGCAAAACTGGCACTACATGAATGGTAACATGGTCTGCCACCAGCATGTGGACACGAATGAACCCTGGTTGCAGCAGCTTTGCAGGCCTTTGTTGACAAGTCAGACATAGCATGTCAGGATGAGACTCTTTTATAAAAGTGTTCCTCCTGGAGGACATTTGTACTCTGCTCTGTTTTGCTCCTCTTCCCTCTTTAAAACCAGCAGTTGTCTGCAAGTGGCATCCTGAACTCTTTGATTGCCTTCAGACCTCTACCAAATTAGCCTGCCATCTTGAAGTTCAGCCTCCCATGAAATCTCAGGACATGGATAGAGCACAGCTAATTCATTGCCATCATACAACAAGGGTGATTTCAAGAGAATCTTCACTCCATCTAAGACCTGGTCAGCATGCCCTTTCCATTCACTTTCCTGTGAGCTCTCTTTTCTAAGCCCTCTCTGTCCACCCTTCCACCCTGCTTACCTTATTTTAGAGTTTTCTCTAGTCTGAGTCTCCAAACTCTTGATCCTTTCCTGTAAACCAGTTTTAAAGGTCCGCTGTGTCTTCCGGCATACTTAGCAATAACCATTCCAATTTCAGATACTGATGTTCTGTGTTGGCACATCATTACTGCCTAATAAATGTCCAAGAGAAGCCACTTAGCAAGGAAGAAGGTTTATTTCAACCCATGGACTTGGGGGTTCCCAAGGTAAAGATCTGGTGAACCCTATGAACGAGGCAACTGGTGAAAGTGAAGATAGTCACCATGTGGCTGGTTACCTTTGAACCAGGAAACCGGAAGAGAGCAAACACATTCTGCTTCTAGAATCAACCCTTCCATTAGAACCATCTTCTTAGGAAAAGCTCCCATTGACCTAACATTCGCCTACAAAGCCCATCTCTCAGATGCTAAATTTACATCATGCGTCAGCCTTTAATCTATCAACCATTAACATGAATGCATTAATCACTGACATAAGACATTGGAACCAAACCATGCATGGATCTTTAAGGGAACACTTAAATTATTATCCACACCAATAGCACCGATGATGGAAGGCAGGCAAGCAGACAGGCAGAACAGGGAGACATTGCCCATTGGCCCTAGCTCATGCCTAGACTTCGTCAAGGAAGGCACCAGCGAGAGGCGGCTGAGACTGCAGGATGTGCTACTGCCCTCGAATGAGATCATGAGAAAGCACAGTCTTTATTCTCCTTTGCAGCATCCAGGGCACTGTGTCTGATAAAAGGCATTAGCTGAAACTATCTGATTCCACACATACTTGTTTACCAAATTTAAAGGTAGTTTCACCTACCTCGAAGCACGGTCTGTGGGGAAGGCAGATGTCATTTTATGCAGTTGAGATGAAAGGGAGCTAAGATTCTGTGGGTTTTAAGAAGCTAAGTCCATACTTCCAACACAATTACTATTGGGGGTAACAAAACTGAAATCCAGCTCTGTTTGTGTGTGATGGAGCAAGGACAAAGCTTCAGACCCATTTGGGTGTCTCACCTGCATGAGAACAAGCAGAATGTCTATCTCCTTGTCCTACTAACATAGCCACACCTGGCCTTAACCAGCCATGCCCTGCCTCCACTTTTGGACGCCCCATCGTCTGAAGAATCCAGCCAGCAGTCTGAAGTCTCCCCACTCCTCCTGGGTACTGCCTCCTCTACCTTGGCAGTTCAGCATTAGCTCACACCCTCCAAGCCCCTTCCGCCCACCTGGTGTTCTGTAGAGTCTGTAAGGTAAGGCGCTTGCTCCCTGGTAATTCTCTAGCAGGTGTTCACATAGAATGGAGCCTCCAGCAGGCTTATTTTCTAATACACCTGGTTTGGCTGTAGTTTCACATTCTATCTCCTCTTTCCCTACAGTATCCAAACATCTGTAGTCTCTGGGGCACAAGCCCAGACCACAAAAGGCCCAGACTGAAAAAGGCACTATGATCATTCCTCTTTTGGGTCCTTATTTAATTGTGAGGTGTGCCCATTTGATAACTAAGAGAGAGCTCAGGTGTTTGGTGGAGTTTCTGCCTCCAACACGGAGAAGCACTGGCGTTCCTCCTCTAGTCTCGCCCTCCTGACCTGGCTGCACTTGCCCTTAGCATGTCCAGGATGCTGCATCTGAGGATACTCACATTGTAGCTAGTGTCTGGGGACCCCCTAGGCACACGGGAGTGGAATGCTCAGGTGGAGAAGAGCTGACAGCAATTTAAAACTGTCTCAGACCTTCTGTGGCAGAGATCCTTGAGTCCCATTATGATGCATAGCAGCAGCTGGGACAAGAGCATCCACATGTGAAGGGTCCATCAGTGGGACTTGCACTTGCTTAAACTTTAAGCTCTGTTCACTACTGAGAGGGCTGTGGCGAAGTAAGTTGAATTCATAGTGGGACTTGGATTGGCCTCTAAAACATTCTTTGTGCTCCCTATGCATAACCTATAAGAATTTGCTCCACCTGTTTCTGTATAGCTTCTACACCAAATAAACTTCTCTTCCTATGAATCTGCTACTTTCTTTTCTGCTTGCCTGGATGTGCAGATTCTTTGTAGGGCCCTGCCTCTAGGAGCACACTACCACCCCACATTACCATACTACTTCCCCAGTAGTTATAAGTCTTGCTCCTTCCAGTTTTGGGGGTGTTTGTTCCAAAGTCATTTTCAGGGGTGCTTTCCCTGGACACCTGTCACAGTCCCACTGCTCTCCCACATCTGCTCTGAGAAGCTGCATAGCCCGCTCCGTGCTTCTTCTGATCCCCTGGCATTTTCTCCTGTCCAACCACCTGTCTTATGTTGACTGGCTGTCTTCCTTACTGGAACACCACGAAGTCAGTGGCATTTGTGGAGAGTCAGGGTTCCTGCTTTCTAATGTTAGCTTGGAATCTGAACAAGAAAAAGTGTACTTGCGGTTTGATTTTGGAAACATGACAGAAGCATGGATGAGGAAGCAGACATCATCATCAGGATCATCACTGGTTCAGTGCTGCTAAATCCACTGCTAACCAGCGGTCGGGAATACTGGATTGACAGGCTGGGAATATTTGGTCTGACTTCACCAAGGGAACTGCAGGCAGGACTCAAAATTCAGTAAATCTGCAGCAGGTTGATTTTCAACATGATAATTTTGCATGGATATGAATACTCTTACAAATATTCCAATGGCACTTGGCCAGAAGACTTCTGCATGGTCCAAGTCCCTTGGCTGTGTCCTGGTTTTATGTAGCAGGCAAAGCCCATATTATAATCTCTTGCAATTCCTTACTTAACTCTCTCTTTTAGAAAGCTGAACTGTCACCCAATTAATGCTCATACTCTATAGAATCTTTTCTCTCTCTTTTTCCATATCATGCTGGCCCTAAGAATATTACTGATACTTTCATGTTTATTGAATTTGCCCTTACTTCCCATCCGACCTGGAGTCTTCTCAGTGGAGAGCTGTTTGGATCTGCAGGCAAGAATGAAACCTGCATTTTTTTAGTTTCCCAAATCGACACAGTTGTCCAAGGCAAGTGCAGCTCCCCACCTTACCAGACCATCTTGGTCCTCCTTGTCCTTCAGTCCCCTCTCTGGGGCCTCAGCTGATGTGTCCCTGTGCCATTCCAAGCAGTGTGCTAAGACTCTCTGATATTGTTGCTTAAAGAACAGGAACATAGGATTAAATGGCAGGGGGATAAAATTACATAGAATAGGTCCTCAACATTCCCTTCATCAAAAATACAAAGCCAAACAAACTTAGAGATGACTATAGATTAACCTAGTAAGAAAGTGTTCATGTAAGACCTCTTGGCCCTCTGTTTTTCCTCCAACAAATCGGGGTGGACAGCAGCTTCATGCTGTGGGACATGTCAAAGAAACTTGATGACCCCTTGCACCTGATTCTCCCCAGGGACACAGGAGTCTTCACCTACAGACTGAAGAAACTGTGGAGCCTGAGGGGACCCTTTCAGGATGCCACTGGACCAGGTCTGCTTCAGCACAAGCTGCCAAAACTTGCCCCTGTGTAAAGCATTGTTGACATTCTGAACTCAGCGTTAAGTGCTCCCTTTGTACTTTCTCATTGTTCCTGTAGAGTCACCAACTTGGGTGTAAAGATAATGCAAGGAGATAAGATGTGCAAAGTGATCTAGACACACAAAATGTAAAAGATCAAGAATTCCAGGCTTTCCAGAAAGGGCGCCTAGGGTAGAGGAGGCTCTGCTGTGCTCGGGATGTGGGGAATAGTTGGCAGCAGGTGATGTAGGAAGGGTGTTCATACACATCACATTCTGACCTGTACTAGGAGTGCTGTAGGATTCGGCCATAAGGATCGCTGTGTATGCAACAGAAACATCACATGAAATCAAACATTCTCAGCAGAGCAAATAGATGCAGGAAGCTTAAGGAGGCTTCACGGTTACTGTCAGTCAGCAGTGGCCAGGTCAGTGCTGACAATCACAACTGGGCAGAATCAATGCCACTCACCATAGCAGCTGGCCAGCCAGAACCCTTTAAAACCTTCAAGAGCAACTGTGATCTAGTGTCTGTTGTTTTCTTGTTTATTTACAGGAAATACTAATTATACTAACTGGCATCATTGTATACCAAAAACTATCCAGCACCTTGTATGACACATGGTCCTCTGATGATAGCAACAAGTTCATTAAACCCTGCAATTCGGGGTCTCATCGGGATCCCCAGAACTCAGGGTAGGCTCCCACATGCACGTACCTGCTGGCCTGGTGTCTTCCAGCTAAGCAGCTCAGAAATGGCAGGATTATCACAATGGAAAGTTTTTGCAGACGTAAAGGGACATGTGGGGGTCCGTGAGTTAGACTATTTGCTCCTGGAAACAGACACACAGTGTTGTGTTGCTGGTGCCTGTCCCCCTTTCACTGCTGCTCTTTGTTTGCCTGGTATGGATGAGTTCACAAACGGAATGATGAGAGCCTCTGCAGTGTGGGGAGAGCAGGGTCAGGTCCTAAAGCGGATCCTCTGCTCCCCATCTGCAGGAGGTGAAGAGAAGTGAGCAAGCTCTGCGCTGCCCTTGACTGTGCCATCTATCCTGACCACATGAGGGCATCGGGGCTTTCCCTTAAGTAGTCTAAAGAAGCATTTTGCCAATGGAAAATGTGAGACTCAGAAACAGCGTCTTGATTCACAACAGACAGGCACCCAGGAGAATTGGTCCCCGGCCTGTGCTAATCCCACTGCCAGCTGTATCCTTAGAACAGGTGTACGATGGTCACTCATGGCTTTCAAGCCCGTGTTCATACTCTCTCTTATCCATTAATGGGCAGTCCTGTGCCAGGCTGGGGTTGCATATGTAAAGCTTTTTCTTTTAAATCTTCATTGATTAATTTTTTTAAAGGCAGGGGGATAGAGAAAGATAGAAATTGCCCATTTCCTGGGTTATTCCCCAAATGCCACCAAGAGGCTGTCCTGGACCAGGCTGAGGCTAGGAGATTAAAATTCCATTTGGGTCACCCACTTGGTTGGCAGTGACCAGCCTGTGTGAGCCATCACCACGCGGCCACCAAAGGCACATGTCAGCAGGAATCCTGGATCAGGAATGCAGTTGCACTTGAATCCAGACACTCTGAATATAGGGTGTCCCAAGTGGTATCTTCACAACGTGAAACATCCACTCTCTCCTGGAAAGCTTCGCCTCAAATGTCTTCTCTCTCCTCCATTAAAATGCAGAACTTCCCTACCACCTCCAAAACAAAAACAAACAAACAAAAAACAGGCAACAGGTCACACACGGCTGGAGAACAGGATGGATTTATTGCCTAGGTTCATCGAGCCTCTTCTTGCCCCTTTGGATGCTGGGCTGGTTGTAGAAGCTCTCTCATTAAATCCCAGGCTTGTAGGTTGAATATTAATATTTACTTTCTGGCTTCATCTAAGATCCGACCCTTCCCATAACATATCTTTTTTAATAAATGAAATGGAAAGGGTTTCTGTACCTGTTTTTCTCTGCAAACCCTTTCCTGTCCCCCCGTCACCACTGAACCTCACACAGTGAAAACCTTGGGCCCTGTTGTCCAGTGTGGCCGATGACAACCAACACGGTCAGAGCAATGGAACATGGACCTAGAGCTCAGGGCACCAAAGGGAAAAGCCAACCTTTGCATTTATAAAAAGTGTATTTTTTAAGATTTTTTTTTTTATTGCAAAATCAGAGAAGAGGAAAGACAGAGAGGAATATCTTCTATCCAAAGATTCACTCCACAAGTGACCGCAATGGCCTGTGCTGAACTGATCTGAAGCCAAGAGCCAAGAGCTTCCTCCAGGTCTCCCATGTGGGTGCAGGGTCCCAAAGCTCTGGGCCATCCTCAACTGCTTTCCCAGGCCACAACCATGGAGCTGGATGGGAAGTAGAGCTGCCAGGATTAGAACTGGCACCCTAATGGGATTCCAGCGAGTTCAAGGCGAGGACTTTAGCTACTAGGCCATTGCAACAGGCCCTATAAAAATATATTTTATAGATTTATGTTTTTAAAGATACAAATATAATTTATTACCTCTCACTTAAAAAAAAACGAAATCCTTTCATGGATTCCTCACTGCTCATAGGGCAAAAGCTAAACTTCCAGGCCTGACCGGCCTCAGCTTGCTCTGCATCGTGCTTGCTCAGCGTTAAATCTCCGGAAGCCAGCAGTGTCTGAATCCAGGAGTTTTATAGCTGCTTATCACTCTGTATTCATGCACTACTTCCTCTGACCTCTCAGTACTGGCAGAGAGCTAGACTGCCATGGTGGCTATCTCAGTCTGACATGAAATTCTCCAGCTCAAGGGACCTGGGGATGATGAGGGAGAATTTCACTGGAGTCTCCCCCAGCCACAACCACAATGTGGTGAAAATTAGGGAACAAATGAAAACATGTGGTGCCTGATCAACCAGGCAGGAGAGAGCTCATTCAAAGCTATTGCAACAAAGGCCAGAGAGCAGAACTTTGTCTGGGGCCCGGCGCGGTGGCCCCAGAACTTTGTCTTAAAATGATGCGTGAGGGGGAGATCTTCAGCCAGTTAAGTTTTATTTTTTTCCTCCATCATTTCTGCTCAAATAAGAAATTATATATCTTCATGCTAGGCTGTGGGTGGGGTTTACAATTTGGACCTCCTCCCTTCCCTAGCAACCTGGAAGCAAGAGAGGCAGGGGCACTGCCTCTGTGATGGCATGACCCCAGGATGAGTCTGAGTCTTGAGAAAGAGGGTGACAGTCCTGGTTGTGAAGGTCACAATTGCAAGCTTGCTAGAGTTAATGCTCTGAGAAATGGCAGGTCATTATCCCAGTGTAGGGCAAAGTCCTCTTGGCTTCAGTGAGGCTGAGGGGAACCGTAAGGCTGCCCTGAAAACTGCTGCAAGAACAAAGACCACCTACAAATCAATCATGGAGAATGCACCCAGTCCCTGAGCAGCAGTGGAAACTCAGGGCCTTCCAGCTACAGCTGGTCCAACGTTCGCATCCCAGCTGCTTGTTTCAGAAGCTCTGTCCTGAAAGGCACAGCCTTGTCTACATTTTCCTGCCAGTTCCCAGTCGCAGGCCATGTATCACCTGGGAGAAAAGCTGCTTGCAGTCTCTTGTCTCGGCTTCCTTCTGCGCCTTCCCAAAGACTATTTCAGGCTGGAGAATGGGGTCTTCAGGCTGGAGAATGGGGTCTTTTGCCTCCCTTAATTCCGGCTGTATTATAGAGGGGCCATCCCAGGTATCAAGGTCTGAGAACATTGGTCCCAACCCCAGCTTACTCAAGGGCAGAGTTGCCTTATTCAGAATGATTTGAGTCAAGAACACGAAGGATGCCACTTACAGCATGTCCTCTCCACCTGCCTGGCCTGTGTCCATCCAGACAGCAAGAGCATCATTCTGAGGATAGGAGTTCTTGTCTCCTCTCTGCTCCATGTTGCAGGAGTTCTTCTTAAGGAAAGGTAGAGCACGTGAGGGTTAAGAGTTCCACAGCTAGCCTTGACAGACTGATATTATTGGAAGCAGAGTGAAGAATTCCGTGTTTAAGGGCGCTGCTGAAAATAGTGATGATCTTGGTGAACAATTGAGAGGAGACCAGTAGGTCTATGACACCTGCAAAATAGCAAAGCTGCCAGCAGTGTAAGAGACCTGGGCATCCAGAAACTGCAGGGATGTCACAGCTCTGGGCTAGAAGTGCTGTTGGTGAGTGCTCGGCTTCCTCACTCAGGAGCAAAGGCAGGTGGACAGGGAAGATGGTCCATGCTATTGACAAATCCATCTTTGCTTGGTGGAGGCCACACTGGAACACTAAATTCTGATCAGTGTTGACTGCACATGAGCTCTTAGGACAGAGGCAAGCACTGAGAAGAAAGGCTTGACTCATACCAGAGACAGCCTTGTGAACTGGATGAGTATGTGCATGCTTGGGGCTGTGCCACCTCAGGAGGGAGCAGAGAAGGACCTTCCAACTACAAGCTCCAGCCTCTGGGTAGGAAAGCCCAGGATCTCCCTCAGCTGTGACTGGTAAGAGCACATAAGTCTCTGAGCATCAGGTGGCAAAGGCAAAATTAACTGCCTAGCTAACTACATAGCAACCAATGGGAAAGGCTGAAGGCTAGCTACCTAACCATCTATCATCCAATGGCAATAGTAAAGAGTATAAGCTAACTAACCAACTGAATAACGAGCTAACATTTAGGGGTAAAGAGTAAAACCAACTAATTAACTAAAATTCAATAACAAAGGGTAAAAATCAACTTTCTAACCAACTTGCAAGCATCCAATGGGAAAAGTGCAAACACCAGCTAACCAGCTTACTAGCTACCATCCAAGGACAAAGATTAAAACTAACAAGCTAACATATTTGATGTTGAAGAGTATACACTAGTTAATTAATATACAGTGATGAAGGATAAAAGCAAGCTAAAAACATGACGGCAAAGCGGTAAGGATAAAATGAATAATGAACTAACATCCGATGATCATGAGAAAAACTAACTGGGTAAGAGTGAAAGCTAAGCAGGGGTTAAGGACAACCTCTGACTGCTCCGTGTCTTCCGCTGTTGATTATCCTGAGGCAGTCAGGCCAAAAGACCAAGAAAATAAACCAGAGTTGAGATATGAAAGATTATACACTGCAGGGGAAATAGGAGGAAGAACAAGCTCAGTCACAAGGCATTAAACAAAGGAGCAAGCAAACCACCCTCACCACCGTGGGGAGACTAACACCCGCAGTGACTGGCGTATATAATGACAAAATAATTTTTAATAAAAATGTATGAGGCACAGAAAGAAAGAAGGAAGTGTGAGCCCTGGGGAAGGGTAGGAAAAACAAAAGGAAATAACAGGAAGTGGACTTTAAAGGAAGTCATGTTTGTTCCTCAGCTAAAAAATGCTTCAAAGAGTGCTTGTTATAAATATATTTAACCACTTAAAACATGCCACTTAGACAGAGGAGGACAGTATCACAATATCCTACCAAACAGATAACATCAGTAGAAGATACACATTATTTTAAAAAATCACAGTTATGTGTAATAAAATTGAAAAATTTACTCAGTAGCAGACTTGAAAAAACAGAAAAGTCAGTAAAATGTAAGATAAATTGATAATGATAATACAATACAAAGAACTGAGAAAAACGATATGTTGAAAACTTAAAATAAATGATTTATATTTACGAAGATTAAACCAATGAACAAGCCTCATTTGTTTATAGGTTGTAAGACTTAATATTATGGATATGGCAGTGCCTGTCTAGCCCAAAGTGATTTCAACACAATTCTTATCAAAACACAAGATAGCCAACACAATCCTGAAGAAGAATCAAATCGAAGACCTATTTCCCAATTTCAGAACTGAATTAGTTAATCCAGTGAGACTGACACGAGGCTCTAGGTGTGTGGACCAGTGCCATATAGTCCAGAAATAAACCCATGCTTTTATAATCAAAGACTCAGTGAGGGAACCAAGCCAACTCAACAGGTTAGAGCTTTCCACAAACGCTATTGGGCCAACTATACAGAAACACATAATAGAACGAAATTGGACTTCTGTCACACACCTTGCATAAAGCTCAAATCAGTATAGGCACA
Source organism: Ochotona curzoniae (assembly GCF_017591425.1). NCBI lineage: Eukaryota > Metazoa > Chordata > Mammalia > Lagomorpha > Ochotonidae > Ochotona > Ochotona curzoniae. The sequence goes on from NW_024466413.1 coordinate 1,532,980, forward strand.
AATTTAAGTGTAAGAAATTCAATTGTTTTCTTTAAAGAAAAGAGACTTTTAAGAGTTACATTTTCTTGATTTGGGATTTGGCAAGGTATTGTTACAGGCACAAGCAACTAAAGACAAACTATGTATATATTAAAGTGTTTTTGTTTTTTTCATTTGAAAGGCAGAGTAACAAGGAGAGAAGAAGAGAAAAAGAGAGTAGAGGAGAGAAGAGAAGAAAAGAGAAGAGAGAAGAGAGGAGAGAGGAGGGGAGAGGAAGGGAGGGGAGGGGAGGGGAGGGGAGGGAAGGGGAGAGGAGGGGAGGGGAGGGGAAGGAAGGGGAGGGGAGAGGAAGGGGGAAGGAGGGAGGAGAAACTCTTGTCATCTCTGGCTCGCTCTGTCAAATGGCTGCAATGCAAGACTGGGCCAGGCAAGGGACAGATGCTGGAACTCCGTTCCACTCCCTGGGGGGCAGCCCACACGCATGGGGCATCTTCTGTTGCTTCCCCAGGTACAATTTGGGAGTTGGATTAGGAATGATCAGCAGGAATCCACCTGGCGTTCCTGAGAGATGCCAGAGGAACAGGACGTGGCTGATCCGCTGTGCTGTGAGTCAACCCCAAGAAAAACTATATAAATTGGGTTTCATCAAAATTAAAGTCTTGTACCTGAGAGGATATCACTGAGAAAGTGCAGGGATCAGGCACAGCATAGAAAGAATTTTTGCATGCCTTATACAGGTAAGGGACATGCACACAATGTATGTGTGTAAGATGAACATATAACAGAAATATAATAAAAGTATTACGGTAATATAATAATAAAAGGCAAGTTACTTTAACATTTCTCCTCCAAAGTAATATAAGTGGGTAGAAGGTCAATGTCATTAGCTTTTCAGAAAAGGCATCCTGGGTACATGCTCAAAGGAAATAAAAATCAGCATATGAAAGAGATACTTGCATCCCCGTGGTCATTACAGCACTATTCACAATAGACAAGACATTTAATCAAAGTGTCGTAGAAATACACAAAGAGGAATTTTGCTGTATAATGAATGAAATCCTGACATTTGTGGCTGCCTGGATAGATGTAGAGACTGTATCACAAATGAAATAAGACAGACACAGAAAAACAAACACCAAATGTTCTCCCTCACATGTGGGTGTTGACAAATAGTTTATCTGAATGTAGGATAATGGTCATGAGAAGTTTGGAAGGGTGACAGAAAGGAGCTGAAGGAGGTTGTAAAATAACAGCAAAATGCAGCCAGACAGAAGCAGCTGGTTCCAGCACTGCACACTGCAGAGCGACCACAGTCCACACGAATGTGTTATATACTCCATAAACAGGGGGAAGGAGGAGCCGAAGCCTCCACGCACAAACAAACTGTGAAGCGTGTGGCCCTGCTTGACTGATGTATGCCCCAAATACGTTCTGAGGAAATGCACTGCGTTCCATAAGGTGTACAAGTATTACATGGTAATAAAAAAAAATGCTGAATGCTAAAAATTAAAACCACTTCATCTCCACTGGAATGGTGGTAAACACAAAGGTGTGGGCAAGGAAATTGAATTAGGACACTCTTACACTGATAGCTGTGACTCAGCAACTTAACCTAGCAACTTAACCTTGTCCAATTTCTTTACAAGACACACTGGCAGTTCCTGCAGAAGTAAAATACGGTGTTCCCATATGACCCATAGCTACGCCCTTGGGTATATTCCTCCACCAGAATAAAAGCGTAGATCAACCTCAAACCAACATGAGAGTGATGTTGACATCTTTCTGACAAAAGTCAAAAGGCAGAGACAACACTGGAAATGATTGCATTACCAAAATACAAGGCCTTGAAAGGGAATGAGGCAGGAAGGCACATACAACATGGATGGGGCATGGTCACATTTTGCTGAAAGACATTGAGCACAGAAAGCATGTAGCATGGGATTCCATGGAATTCTCAGAAGAGAAAAATCTGCAGCAAAATCCACCAGTGCTTCTGTTGGATGGGAAAACAGGTGGCAATGGGGATTCACAGCCAGCGGCCACAGGGCTTCCTTTGGGGACAGGAACGCTTTCCGAATCAGGAAGCGGAAAGTAGAACATGGCCTGGTGAATATATGGAATGCATCAACTTAATCATTTCAAGTAGGACATTGTATGGTATGCAAATCATATTCTATTTATTAGTTTAATTTTATTTCATTTTTTGTTTTTCTCCCTATGGAGCAAAGCTTCAGGAAGATAAGAAATGTTCTTTCCAAAGACAGGGCCATGTCTTTTCTGAAACCAAAATCACTTGGTTTGCCAGCTCCAAAAACAAGATTCCTGGTCTCCATTGCCAGATGGTGAACTTGACTCTGAGGACAAACCCTGAGAATTGGCTGTTTAACAAATGCCCCCAGTGGGTCAGTGCTTTGTCCTAGAGCAGTGAAGTCCTTCCAGAAAGGACACAGAAAGGGTGTGTTTGCATACCAAGTAGGGGTGGTGGCTGAATAGAAGACATGGAATTCAAGAACTGCCCTCACTTTCCCAATCATGCCGAGATCTGACCTGAGCTGCTGTGAGAAGGAGGTAGTGATCCAGTCACTGCAGTAGCATCTCCTGCCCCAGCTGGTTGCTTGAGCTTGTGTAAGACAACTGATACTTCCAGGCTTCAGCACCTGCATTTTCCAAGGGTACAATGGGAGGGTAAACTTAGACCCAAGTGGCTGCATGCTTTTATTTGGGTTGAATATGCAGGAACCCAGCGCTCACTGGATCCATGACCAGCATCTACCCCTGTGCTTTTGTGGGTTAGTGCTGGAGAGCCAGGCTCTGGTCCTGTGTGATCCAAACCCTGACAGTTTCTGTAGGACTTGGGGCAAGTTGCCTGTTGCCACAGTTTCCCTCTCTTGAAGTGGGTTTATCATGTTCTATACCTTGTAGATATTGTTGAGTGGAAGTTGCAAGAGGTTGTTGTTTTATGTTCTGCTTCTGCATGGGGCCTCAGTGGATCAGATAAAAACATTTTTTTTTTTAATTTAACTGATAAAGTTGCCAGTCATCATGCAAACAGAAGCTGTGTAGTTGATCTTCCCAGAAATCAAGAATAGAGAAGCCACAGCCAAATCTTCTAGATTCAATTGGCAATGGTGATGAAATTCCCATTTCCTTAATCCCAGCATTTAAAGGGTACCCTTAAACCCAGCTTTTAATGTATTTAATGAAATAATAAGGGAACATTTCTCTAATCTAGAGAAAGAATTTGGAAACAACATCCAGGAGGAGCACAGAACACCCAACAGTGTTGAGCAAAAGCGCTTTTCACCACAAACCATGATAATCAAACTCTCTTCAATTGAACATAAGGAAAAGGTCCTGAAATGTGCATGTGAAAAAAAAATCAATTCATATGAAAGAATTTTTGTGCGGATAGCTTCAGTGAGCAACGTAACATTTGTTAGAGACAGAACCTGGTGCTGCAGCACCAGGAAAAAAGTTTCAAGACAGAAAGACCCTGAGACCATCCAGGCTTGCTGAGGTCTTGGCCACACCTTCAGGTGGGCGGCACCAGCACTGCCCACCCATTTCCTAACTGATTAAGAGACCACCAATGGGGAACATCTTACCTGTAGGTTCTCTGCCCAACAAGGAGGGGTCAGGGAATGCTTAAAATCCCAAGACGCTTCCTCAAACCTTTGGTGTCTCTCTTGCCCTCCCCTTTTGAGAGGCACCCCACCTCCTGGCTTTCTCTCTGGAGGTGCTTCCCCTTCCCTCCCTTCCCTGCTCACCTGGTCCCTTCGCAAAATAAAACTTTTGTGTCTTCAACAGATTCCCGGCTTTTTATTTCTATACTAAGCTGAGGAAAGAACCCACCGGGCATTTCTGGTAACAGACCTCATGTGCAAATTATATTTTAATAAAGATGTTTAAGCTCCAGCACCCACCAATGTGGGAATGGTGCAGTGTTGTATGTAATGTTAATGTCAAATGCAGGGAGTCTTCCGAACAGCATTTAACTGATGGAGAATCTGCATTTCAGATATGGAACCTACCCAGAGCCACACAGCTAGTGAGAAAGATCACAAGCACAGCATGACCACTGGATTGGCTAATCCCCCATCCAGCTCCTGGTCCAATTTGGATGCCGGTTCATGTCCCAGCTGTTTCACTTCCCATCCATCTCCCTGCTTGTAGCCTGGGAAAGCAGTCCAGGCCGGCCCAAGGCCTTGGGACCCTGCACCCCCATGGGAGACCCAGCAGAGGTTCCTGGACCCTGGCTTCAGAATAGCTCAACTGCAGCTGTTGCAGCCATTTGGGGAGTGAACCAGTGCATAGAAAATCTTTCTCTGTGTCTCTCCTGATCTCTGTAAACCTCCCTTTCCAATAAAAATATATCTTAAAAAGAAAATAAAAGAAGGGCCACGGGGCTGGTGGCAGTGCTGCAGTCCCTCCATGATTTTCTAGAATGCCTCAAAGATCTGTTTTTGTTTGTTCTTTTCAGAAACACACAAATACTGCTTACTGTTCAGTGGTTGGGAGACTTTACAAGCCTGCTGAAATCTTGGCCACACCTTGAAAATGATGGCACAAGCATTGCCCACCCATTTCCTCATTTGTGAAGAGACCACCAATGGGAAACCTTGTCAATCTCTGCCCAACGAGGAGGGGTCAGGGAACACTTAAAATCCCAAGACCCTTCCTTAAACCTTAGGGCTCTCTCCCTCTTTCAAGAAGCATCCCACTTCCTGACTTTCTCCTGGGAAGTGCTTTTCCCTTCCCTCTTCTTTCCTCATTCACTTGGTCACTTTGCAAAGAAAACTATTCTATCTGCAACCCTTCCCAGCTTTTTATTTCTGTATTAAGTTGAGAAAAGAACCCACCAAGCTTTTCTAATAACATATTTTGCCTGGTACCCAACATGGGGCATGAAAAAGGACTTAGACCACGTGGCCCAACTCAACTGAGAGACTTCACAAGGTCAGTATACCTTTGTGCAAGTGGGACTGTGCCCTCCCCGGAAGTGACCCTTGGCACCCCATGGCTTTGCATAAACACGGAGGCCCCCAGCAATGGCCTAGCTAAATTTGAACCTCCAGGGTGATTGCATTAGTATGGGGAGGTGTTAGGAAGGCAGCTGTTTAGGTCTTCAGAGGCTCCAATCCCCAACCACCTATTTGTCCTTTCTTATCACCTCTGTTTTTCTTTCGGGGGCGAGTTTGGACACATGAATTTGGAGGAAATCTGGTAGCAGACTGACAGTCTGGCAGATGCCACTCTTCTGTGTGACTTGAAACTCCCCAGGTGGATTCCTAATGCGGGTCCCCCCACAGGGAACCCAAATGCCAAGCTCCAGCTCACATTTCAGGCTGGTCTTCCCTTGGTCGAGGAGGGGTGAGACTCCTGGGAACTCCATGAGTGTGCAGCTTGGGTTTGACTCCTTAAATTTACTGGTGTGGACCTTTAGATGACCCCTCTGCGCTCCCCAGAGGAGCTGAGAAAAGACCAGTGTCTACTCACTCCCTTCTCAGTTCCATCACCCACATCTCTCTGAGACCTGAGCAGCCACAGAACAGGAGGGATGCATTTGGAGTTGCCCTGTAGAACTGCCAACAGCCACAGGGCATCTTGGAAGAATTCAGGAGACCTGCAGCCAGGCTTTATCCCTGTCTGCATCTCCAAAATCTTATCACCCAAAAGTCTAACTGCTTCTGAAAGCAAGAACAGCCATAGAAAATGCAGCAGCACATTTGCAGGTTTTGTGAGTCTTTGAGTACTATGGAACCTGGGCTCTGTCCTAGCTGCCATGGGTATTCTTACCTGCATGCTGTTCGGGGGGTGGGCAGAGGAAATTCCAGATCATTTAGGGAAACAATTAAGAAATCTTCCAGTTCATTTTGGGATTTTGGGGACGAACTTACTTTTCCTTGGAAAGGAGAGCCCTCAAGCCTGTCACAGGCCATGCTTCTACAGTTTCATCTCACAGATGCCTCACTAATTTTGAACTGGACTAAGATTACAGAGAAAATTGTGGGCCTTTTATTTTGATTAGGCCGAGATGCGAATCCTTAGAGTAGTAGTCATCCTCCTTAGCTCTGGGAGCTGCTTCACACCAAAGAAAGTATTACCAAGTTTGGAGTCTCCACGTGGAAGTCTCTCTATCTAGACTGTTGATGGTCTTTACTTTGTTATTGGAGTGGACCCCCAGATCCCTCTTGGTTGTATCCTTAAAAATTGGGATTTAATTTGACCTCTGAATCTTAAGCAAGTTTACAAAACCAGGATATATTTGATCAGGCAGAGTCCCAGGTGTATGTAGCATGTTGCGGGAATGGGACCTGATCACTCCTGCACATGCTGTTCTGAGGATTGTATCCCCAGACACCAAGGCCTGGCCCACATACTCCCTCACTGATAGTTCCCCATGGGGAGCGTTAATCATAATATTAGCTTACAATTGGACCTCTGTCATAGGCATTGGGGAAAGTGGGTAGAAGCTCTTTATGTCCAGATGTTCTCCCATCTTCAGGACCACCTCAAGGATGGCAAAATAAAAACTTTAGTTCATGTAATGGGGAGCAGGCATTTTCTGATTCAGAGAATGAGGGCAATTTGCAAGTGGATAAGACTCTCCTCCCTCTTGGAAGGAATCACTTGAAATACTTCCTTTTGCTCCCCCTCCTCCACAGGAACTTCATTTCTTCTTATCTCTCCCTGCCCCCCCGGCCCCCCCCCCCAGCAGCTTGCCCTCCTCATCCCTAGATCTTTGAGAAAAAGGCTTCCAAGCCTTATCTTGGCATGTGTGAAGAAGCAATGCTTCCTCTTCAGGTGCTGAGGGTAGGAGAATTTGGTGAACAGCCAACTCACCACCATTCATCACTGAGAGACTGAGCCACCAAGGACTTTTCTAAAATGCCTCAAGGGGGTTATTGCAAAATTCACTAATTTGGACCCAGACACAGTGTAGGGTAGAGTGATCCCCAGGGACAAGTTACTTGTTCAGTCTGCCTTGGATATCTGGAGAAAGCTCCATGGTTACGGCAGACCCTGGTAAGTTCTCTTTGGACCAACTGATCCAGGCAGTCAATGCCACTTACTATAATTGAGACTTAGAGAAGGAAAGATGGAATGATAAGCACCAAAGTGAAATCTGGGTAGGAGTACATCCACCTCAGGCCAAAACCCAAAACTAAACAAAACAAAAAACATGGTGTTGCTACAACTGTGGGAAACTAGGCCAATTTTGGATGGAATATCCTCAAACCAAATGCCAGGAGTCTCTTCAGGGACCATGCCACATTTATAAGGGGCGGGGTCAGTGGAAATCAAAATGTTCCCAGCTCCACAGGGAGCCAGGATCAGCTGACCAGGATCCCCAGTGATGGTGCCTGGGGTTTCCTATCCAGGGTCCCAATACCTAGGTTTGTACTGAGAAGTCCTGGGTCTCCCTGATGGTGGGGTCTCAGAAGGTCAATTTTTTATTATACATGAGTGCCCACTTTTCTGCTTACCTTTTTCTCCTGGGCCAGGATCCTCTCAAGAAGGAACTGTAGAAGGCATCTCTGGTCAGCTTCTTGAATGATATTTGACACAACCATGGGCTTGCAGTTGGGAAATCTCACCTTCTACCTCTTCCTTCTTTTTATTCCTGAGACACTGGTCCTTTCATTAGGGTGAGATACACTGGTAATGGTCATGGCGCTTAGTCCGAACCCTTTATTGTCAAGGTTGTTTTCTGAGGTAGATATTGACGCTACAGCCTGATGTCAGCACAATCTATTCTCCAGAACCAACCTGTGAACTACTAGAGAATTTGAAACTATTTTTTAGAAAGGCACCTGCAAAATAAGCTTAGCAAGTGAAATGAAGTGCATATCACACCTGGAGATACCCACTGGCCAGAGCAGGTGCCCTGAATTTCTTTTACAAGTGCTTAGTGGGAATGGTATTCAAAAATCTGCTACATTGGGATCCTGTGCTCTCAATTGTCTTGTGTTCTTTGTCTCTGATTAGGGGTCTTCAGACTCCAGACGATCCCGAACATGCAACCCTATATGACTACCAATTTGTGTCACTGCAACTTGGGTGACCTAGCCCATCGCTTTGTGGATCCCACGCGTCTGGGGCCCCTTACCAGAACGGTGTCCTGTTTCAGCAGGAAGTACTTAGAAGACATCTTCACCTTTTGTCCCTACAGAAATAGGATGTGGGCTTCCACGGGGAGTGGGGCCGTCTGAAACCGTCCTAGCCTTCTGAAATCTTGACCACACCTTCGAATGGATGGCACAAGCATTGAAGACAGCACCAATAGGGAAGCTTTTTTCCTGTAGATTCCAGGCCAACAAGTGGGGGGTGGTGGTCAGGGAATACTTCAAATCCCAAGACCTTTCCACAAACCTTTGGTGTCTCTCCCTCTTTCCTTTCAAGAGACACGCCACCTCCGGGCTCTCTGGAGATGCTTTCCCCTTCCTTCTTCTTTCCCCCATTTGCCTGGTCAATTTGCAAATAAAACTTCTCTGTCTGCAACCACTTCCCAGGTTTTTAGCTGAGGAAAGAACGCACTGAGTTTTTGTGGCAATAGTCGGTATTGGCCAAGTGTGACTCTGAGAGGCTTAAGGTAAGACATGACCTCTGGTTCAATCTTAATACACTCTACAGTCCCCAGTCCTAGTCTCTTCATGAGAGTAAGAGTGTGGAATGGGCTGAACAGTGAAAACGCTGTCTTAGAAATCTACAACATGTTGAAGTCTTAAAGCAAAAGGCATCAACAAGAGAGATGATGGTTGTTCAACCAAACTACTCAGGCTTGGATTTGGTTGGAGTGAGTCCTCCTGGTTCATGTACTGGGACTTTGGCCAGCAGGTGGTGATGCTGGGATGTAACATGGAACCTTCAGGAAGTGGGGCCCACTGAGAAGTCGTCAGCATACTGAAGGGATGTGTGGGCTCTCCTGCAGTCCACTGACTTTTTACAAGAGGGTATTTGAGAAGAGTAAGACACCTGTCTCAGTCCCTCCCTGGCCTCCCCTCATGCGTTCACCACTGTGATGAGGTACAGCCAGAGCTGGCAGGAAGCAAGTCATATAAACCGCTTTCTTTGTACAGTACCTTATTTTATCATCAGGAATCATACTAACATGGTGTTAGGAAGATGGTGAAGTGTCTACATCTGGAAAATTCAATATTCTTTATCTGTTCCACAAATTGTATAAATACTTCGTTATTATCACTGAAAATGACACCAAAGAAAGAAACTATCAAAAGCTTCTCTAGAATGCATATAATTAGTTTAGATTATAACATGCAGTTGGAAGTAAGGCACTTGACTGTTCTTGGCAGCACACTTGGTAAAATGAACTTTAAATAACAGGAGAACTCCTGTATCAATTGAATCACACAATTACAGGACTGAGCTGAGAAAGCCACATAAGGAGAGATGGGAGGAGTGACGCTGCCTCCAGCTAGATGAGCCAGGGCCTTCACATCATGGGACCTGTTTAGAAAGAGAACTGGGGAGAGGATTTCACAGGGTGCCATGGCAGAAGCATCTGCTTGCCTGAACTACAAATATTTGCTCATTTAATACAATATTAGTGGAAGGCACATGCTAATTTTGCTTTTTCCGTAGGTTCATCTACGTAGAATTCCTATATCCATGCATCAAATCAGAACTTTTCATTCTTCCCTCCCTATAATTGCTTTGGCTCCAGATTTCATTATCTTAGAAATGAGAACATCACAGACTCAGTTACTCAGACCAATAGTCTAGCAATGAACCATCATTCTCCACTGTCTCTTTGTCCCCCAGTCATTATCAAGTTCCTGCTCACATTTTCCTGGGTCTTCTCTCATGTTAAGGCTCTTCTGACTGTGCCTTCTTCCTCCCCTGTCTGACCTCATTCATCCAACCCCCCAAAACAATGTAACCCCAGCCATCCCCTCAGTAATGTGCTCCCCTCCAAAGCATTGTAACCCAGGCCAACCCCTCAGGAACATGCTCAAATGTTTTCACCTTTGAGCTGAAACAGAGTCCCATCTTTCTGCTTCTGTGATTTGCCTGTGGTCTGGTGCTAGTGCGGTACTGTCACTTCTTCCGGCCTTTTCCCTGGATGCCTCTCTATGTGTCAGTTACCTGGAGCATGCCCAAGCGTTTACACCTCAAAACCTCTTTCTGGGCCATGTGTGGTGGCTTAGCAGCTAAAGTCCTTGCCTTGGATGCACTGGGATCCCAAATGGGCACTGGTTCTAATTCCGGTGGCTCCACTTCCTATCCAGTTCCTTGTGGCCTGGGAAAGCAGTGGAGGATGGCCCGAAACCTCGGGACCCTGCACCTGCGTGGGAGACCAGAAAGACCTGGCTTCAGATTGGCTCAGCTCCAGCTGTTGTGGCCGCTTGGGGAGTGACCCATCAGCCAAAAGATCTTCCTCTCTGTCTTTCCTCCTCTCTGTATATCTGCCTTTCCAATAAAAATAAATAAATTTTAACAACAACAACAACAGAAACAAAACACACAGCCTTTTCCTGGAACGCAGTGGCCATGGTGGGATCCACTCTTGGATGATCAGACTCTGCCCACCTTTCACTTCCTCAGGAAGTCACTGCTCCACCCACATTCGTTGTTTGTCACATCTGCTCATTCTCTGCTGGGCACCAAAAAGCCATATGCATTTTCTGTGTTTTTTAAAATAATAATTAAATATCTATTTATTTTAATTTCTGGGAAGAGGTTGAGAGAGAGAGACCGAGACTTTCCAACTGTTGATTTATGCACCAGCTTGGACCGGGTGAAGGTAAAGCCATGCCAGGTGCACAGAACTCTGTCTAGGTGTCACATTTCACTGCCAGTGCTTCAAGCCCTTGATGCCTCCTCTGCATCCTCCAAGGTTGCACACCAGCAGGAAGCTGGACGGGAGGCGGAGTAGCTGGAACTCAAACAGGGTGTGCTGATAGAGGAGCTGAGCATCTTGAGCAGTGACCTGAGCCGCTGCACCCAGCACTCCCCCTGTGTTTCTTCTTTTAGCTTCTGTGCTTCTCTTCCTACTAAAATGTACATTTCATGCCACCCAGCACCTTGTCCATTTTGAACATCTCTGTCTGAGGCATCTAAACAAACAGTCCAGAGTGGAACAGAATGAGGCGTGTGTCTTGGTTTCAGTTCTCCACAGAGCACTCCAGATTCACCAGAGCGCAATCGAGCAGCCTGCTTGCATTCTGCCTGTGCAGAGTGCTCTTCAATTAAACTCAGACTTTATTTGGGGTATGCCTCTGCAACCTGGCTTTCCTCCACTTGAGGGCAGACTCTACTGTGTTTTTTTTTCCGTGTGTCCTTTAAACACCCCCTAACAGAGAAAAGGGAGAGGGCTGCTATTTGGGCTGAAGCTGTCATCCCTAAGGGGCTCTACATACCCAGAGATTAACTTCGCCCTGTGCCTGGGAAAGTTGAGAATCAAAAACAAATTATTCAGAACCTGGAACAAAAACTAATCTCTTTACTGAGTCATCTTTCTTTTTAAAACCTGCTAGCACAGCAACAAAATACTGGAACACATTTTGCATTAATACCAAATCAATCACTCCAGTGTCCTTTAAATAATGTTAAGCCAATATTTACATCTCAGCATGAGGAGCAAAACATATGTTGATGCTTTTGACCACTCCTTTGCGACTTCACAGGATTCCCTTGTGCATCCCCAGGTGTAGCCACGAGGCCCTGATTTCCTCTGACACTGCTGGGAGGATCAAACTGTGGCCACCTCCAAGGACTAATTCTGTCTTGTAGCAGTGGGTGCTCAGCTGGCCACCTTTCCTCCAGTCCACTGCTTCTCACATGTGCCAGGAAGAGCAGAGTCAGATGGTGGGCTCTTTTAACATGCACTTTGATGACCTCTAAACATCCAGCTTATGTTAATTCCCGATTTCCTTTATCAAAAAACTAGGTCCAAGGTAAAAACAGGAGGCAAGTCTCAAACCCAAATTTTACCCTAAAGCCACAGGAACTATTGAGCATTCTGGATGGCTCCCTCACATCCTAAGAAGGTTTAGTCAGGCCATTCTACCCACGTTACTGGGAACGTCTTTAGTGCCATATGCATTAAAATCAGTAAGGCTAGGCATAGGGAGTTAGCCTTACTGTAAAGCTGCCAGATTAGAGTGTCTGAATTCTATTCCCAATTCAAGTTCCTGACCCCAACTTCTGGCTAATACAGACTCTGTGAGGGAGCAAGTGAAGTCTCCAGTATCCAGGTTCTTGCCAACTGTACTGGAGACTTGAGCTGTACTCATTCCGCCTGGTTTCTGTCCAGTCCAAACAGGCCCGTTGAAGGAGTGAACAAGATAATGGGAGACATCGCGATCCCTCTCACTCTCTCTCAAATATTTATGAAAACAAACAAACAAGTGAGGCACAAATCATGCCTTAGAAAGCCTGGAGTCACATGTGAGGGATAGATAAGAGAAGTGACATTGCAGCTCACAAACTGGAGGGACACCAAGTGTGAGAGACTGCACAGTAAGAGGCGAATGCTCTTGTCAAGGATGCAGAGCAACAACTCACAGAGGTGGTGATGAAGTGTTGGATGACAACCATGGTTTTATTAGATCAACAAGGAATTAAAGATACAGCTGAGAAAGACTAGGCGGTCAAGGCAAGCCTGCCTTTGGTGCTCATTCACACATTTCTCAAGCATCTGGGAGCATGACAGGGAAAGAAAGAGATAAAAATGTGCAGCCCTCATGGAACTGACATAGTCAAATAAACAGATCAAGCGGACTGAAGAGCAGCACACCGTATGCTCTAGGTATAAAATAGAGTGGGCACGTCAAGATCTGGATCACAGGAAGGTTTGATGTGGGGTTTAGTGACTGTGCAGTTCTGTATAGCAGGAGTCTGCCACTTCAGCACTCTGGACAGATCTGACTGCATCTTTGCAGGTGCTCTTTTGTAAGCACTTCCTCACTTGTTGCCACCTTGCTTGCCTCTACCTACGAGATGCCACTAGTGTGTTCTCTCCCCCAAATATCTTCAGACATCAACAAACATCACTCCCATAGAGAACAATAAATCAGTGAAGGATTTTAATGAGTGATGAATAACTTTATGGTTATACACATGGGACTTATATGAAACCATTCCATGCATTCATCCACACATTTATTTGTTTTTAATTAAGTGTGACACAATGAATTACAAAATATTTATGCATATGTCTGAGGAATAATAACACCTGTACTGTTATCACAGCATTTTCTGTAACAAAGATACAAGTAGTGTCTTTTGGCTAAACGTTTACTCCTCCCTCAGAAATAACACAATTTGTTAAATGTTTGGGTTTCTGGGGCACAGGATATTGGCACCTTCACCAAAGTCCATACCCTCTGCTCTAAGCAAGGCTAGGGTGCATGTCCTGGCTCTTCTGTCAGCAAATATCTTTCCTTATTGACATGTGGGTAAATTTTCATGAGAAGTAGACACTTTGCAAACACATTCATGGCTGTTCAGAGTCTGACTTCCATCAAGATCCTTTCAGAATACTGCAAATGCTACTGCAGTTACTCATCACATGGCTTTGTCTTTACAAAAAGACACTCGCAGGGCTCAAAGGTGAGACTGCAAATGTTGCAAAATCAATGGATGAGATTTCCTTCCCAGGGCTGATGTGTTTGCTCTCTCTGTGAATGTCAATCAGCTCCATGGCTCCAAATGAGCTTGAGATTTTAGCTGTTTTTCATTCCTAAAACAGCACACCCTCCTTTTTTTTTTTTTTTTTGGCAAGTTGCCATGCTCCCTGTAATGTCACTGAGAAGTCATGTCCCAGTTTCTTCATTTGGAGCCCTGGTTTGTGTAACAGGTGGTGGAGAGTGATGGCTGCCCAGGGCACTGGAGACTAGGGGCGGGTCTGCCCGGCCCCACAGGAGGAGGGACCACAGGAGCCGGTTACATCACCTACCTGGCGGGATTCCAGTTGACCAATGGCACACCTGAATGGACATTCCTTGCATAGTTGGGACACGGACAGCCCCTTTGCCCTCCCACGAGTCTAGATGGGTATAAAACTCCCAGACACGTGTCTGAGAGGCCCTTTTCGCTTCCCTCTTTCTTCCCCTCTGCGCGAAGGGGGCCCAGGAGCGGATTTTCCAATAAAGCTTCCATCTCAACTCTGAACAACTTGCCGATATTATTTCACCAAGCGGGCGGTCGGTGGACATTATCTAACAGAGAGCACCGTATGAGCATTTTTCTCTACTTGGAAGTTGCATTAGAGCTTCTTCTAAGTTCTTTACTTTTTGGGTCTACTAAGTATTAAAAGGAAAGGAAGCTAGCAATGTGTGATTGAATCAAACTGGATTCCACTCCTTGAGAACAACACTTCTGAATGACTTTGTGTACCAAATATGGTAGTAGTACCTTGTGTTGGCTTCACTATGCATAAAAAGAGGCTGTGCTGCTCCTTCTGGAACTTATTAATCCTAGATGAGAAAGGTGCACAGGGCAGCCACTGGAAGAGGGGTGATCAGAGAGGTGCTTGATCATGAGAATACAGTTTCTGTGTCTCACCACTGCTGATAGCTTAGCCTAGATGATTCTTGCTATAGGGATGCCCCTGCACACCACAGGGCATTTAGTCTAGCCACTGGTCTCTAAATCTTTTCCAGCTATGATCAAGAATCAGAAGGAAGTACATGGGAGTGGAAAAGAATAATCTGGAAATTGAACTCCAGGGTTCAGGGGAGGCCAATTTTGTTTCTCTTATTCATCCTAAATATAACCCTAATTGCAATTTTCCACTAATGTCTTAGTTAACTACTTAGAGAGGCAATAGTAGGAGAGGAGCTCCTATCAGCTGGTGCACTCTAGAAATTTCCACAAGGACCCAGGGCTGGGAGCAAAAGTTGGGTGCTAGGAACTCAATCAAGGTCTCCTTCCTGGGTAGCAATTACCTGAGTCAACATCACCTACCTCCAAGGATGCACGTTAGCAGAAAGCTAGGATTAGGGATGGAGCCTGGACTAGAACCCAGACACTCCAACATGGGATGGCAGTGTCCTAGCTGAGGTCTTAACTGCTGTGTCAAATGCCCACCTTGGATGAGGTTAATTCTAACGGAAATGAAGAGCTCTTGACTTGAGCAAAAAGCAGTGTTTATTCCTACAGGAACTTCTGGAAGGGAAGGGAGATTCTGAGAAGGGTCATTTATTACACAAACCCCTGGATGACCATGGGAAGGATCATAGATAGATGAGGTTATTCTTTGGTGGCAAAATCTTTTGAGTCCAGTTACAAAGACAGAAATGAAAAATCAATGGCTCTCTAATTAATTCAATATACATAATGTGTCACAAAAGTAGATTGAGGTGTGTAGCGTTTATAGCAATGTTGATAGCGGAGGGCTTGATATTATTGAGAAGTAAAAGGACAGCTTTTACTAATCCCATGTGGTCTTGTATGTCTTCAGTGTCCAGGTCACAGAACCCCTGTACCCCATGTCTTCACACACACCAACTGGGAAGGGCACCTCTGTGGGATGCTCAGAGCCCCAGAACACGCATTTGCACTCTTCAGCATCTGCAGAACAGACACTTGCAGGACAGAATGGGTTGGAAGAGAAGGGGAGGACTCCTCTGCAGTTCTTGCTTTTCTAAATGTCTGCGGAAGATGCACATACTGCAGCTTTGTAATGAGGCACAGATTGAAAATGGCACAACACTCTTCTTGTGAAACCGCAGTGGTAGTGCCTGGAGGCACTGTAGGGAAATTCTCTAATTGCAATTTTTAGTTATTATTAACCCAGCGCCCATATGTCAGGGATAACTTCTGGGGGACTGCCTCCACCTTTTCTCCACGATCCCCAGCAACTTTAGAAATCCAGGAAGGTTGGAGCAAAGGCTAACTCCAGGATGAAGAACGGCAGATATTCTTGATCATGTTTTACCCACACGATTTTCTGAAGAATGGGCTCTATGTTCCAGGCCTTGATTTTAAAATGTCTAACATTTTCAAAAGAACAAATTCAAGTAGCTTACAGACATATGAAAAAGCGCTGAGGTTCCCTAGCAGTCATGGAAACATTGCAATTCCACCTAACTCCAGCAAGGATGGCCTACATACAGCAGTCTTGTAATAACATCTGCTGGCAAGAATGTGGGTAAAAAGGCACTGCTGGTTAGATTGTAGACATTTGCAGCCACTATGGAAGTCAGTATGGAGGGCTCTCAACCGAAAATTCATCTGCTGTTTGATCCAGCAATCCTACTTCTAAAAATACACCCAGAGAAGTGAAAGACACATGTGAGAAAGCAGCATGCATCTCCATGTTCACAGCAGCACAATCCACAAAGTGAAGAGACAGAAACAGCCTGGATGCCCACTGAAAGAGGATGGGACAGATAAACGGTGGTATATCTGCTCTATGGAATACTATTCAACCCTCAAAAGAATGAAATTCTATTGTTTGAATGAAAATGGTCCCAACTTGAGACCATTATGCACAGTGAAATAAGCTAACCCCAAAGGGCAAACACCATGTGTTCTCTCTAAAACAAAATAATCATCATGCAAAAATACAAAACAAGGTCCCAGCATAGTACCTCAGTGACTAAATCCTTCCCTTGCAAATGCTGGGATCCTATATTGGCTAGTTCATGCCCCAGTTGCTCCGCTTCTCGTCCAGATCCCTATCTGGCCTTTGAAGGCAGTAGAGGATGGCCTCGAGCCTTGGAACCTTGTACCCTTGTGGAAGACCTAGAGAAAGTTCCCAGCTCCTGATTTCGCTTTGGCTCAGATCTGGCTATTGCAGCCATTTGGAGAGTGAGCCAGATGGAAGACCTTTCTTTTTGTCTCTCCTTCTCTTCATAAATCTGATCTGCTTTTCCAATAGCAATGTATAAAACAAATATGTATATGTATGTATATATGCAAACATATATACACTTATAAATTCATAAGTGAATGATGTGTGACTGAAGTACTGAGAAACAAAGAGCTGTGGTGTGTATTTCTATTCCTAAGTAGAAGATCCCAATAAAACTGTTGATTATACCTTGATGCAAGGGTGTAGCCTCTCCACCGTTGCTGCGCCTACAATGTCCCGACACACGGGAAGAGTAGAATGTTAGAGCTGTGACTGCAGCTGAGGGACTGCATCATTGTGAAATAGAAGGGACGGTGAGTGGGGAAGGCAGGGGGCAAAAAGAGGGAAATGAGGAAAGCTACAAATCTATAGAAGGAAAATAGAAAAAACTAAATAAGAGGAAGGAAGAGCAAACACATCTTTCTCTCTGACTTACCATAGAAAAATAAGTAAGATGATATCTGAGTTTGTTTCATCGGCCATGTTAGTGTAACAATTAGTGACATTAAGTGCTATCTGTAATGTGATATTGATATAATATTCATTACAATTTTGTTAACATTTGGGGATGTATGTATTGTTAACCACTCCTAACTATGATGTTGCATTATTTATGAATTAGTTTAGTGTTTGCTGTACGTCTGTGGCATGAATATTACTTTCAGACTATAAAGTCTGTATAGATGTATATAGAATTTGGAAATGTTAACTGTGTTGATATTTAGCACAACCACAAAGATTGAAAATCCAAAGTTTGATCATTTTGACTGAAAACTCCATGCTGCCAAGAGGGAAGGCCCATCAAGAGACCTGCTCTCCTATGGAAACCCCTGGCTTCTGTACCCGCTTTAGGTTCATGACTTAGTTTTTCACTTGTGCAGCCCTTGAAAGGCAGCAGGGGACGGCTCCAGTCCTCGGCATTCTGCCCCTAGATGAGATAGCCAGGTTGAGTTTCAAGCTCCTTTCTTCGACCTGACTTGACTTAAGCTTTTGTGGCTATTTGAGGGGTGACCCACTAGATGGGGGCTGGCTTGTTCATTTTCTCTTTTGCATCTCTTCACCGCCGTAAACAAAAATTAAAACAAAACAAATCCCCGGACTAATCGGTGGAGGCTCATGTTTGGAGGTAGCATTGTATAACCCTTCACATAAACATGTGTAAGTCATGGACTCAGTGGCCTTTTGTGTTTGTTCACGAGAAGCATTCTGCAGTTTTTACACATATACACGTTTTCCCCACGCTGTAGGCTCCATTTCCGCCCTGACACATGCCATCTCTGATTAGCTTTGTCTGCGTTATACATAAGCGGAAGCAGAATTCCTTACTCCTTTGTGTGTGTCTTCATCTTCTGACCATAATGTGAACTTCATCCTCATTGTGTGTTGTGGTAAATCAGTCATCTTACCACATTCTACCGAGCAGATGTATGAGAATTTTACTTACCTCTTTAGGTTTGCATTGTTTGTACTCTGGAGTGCTGAGAAAAGTATCTCTATGGACACTTCCGGGCATGCCTTGCAGTGCACACATGCGTAAACCTCTGTTTGACTGTGTAGACATATGTCCTGGCTATTGCGACAGGCACTGCCAGAAATTTCCTGACATGGTTTGCAGTAGTTCTAGCACTGCATGAATGTTCCATTTACTATCTTACTATCCCAATACTCATTGCCTTAATTTTATACACTGTAGTGATTAGAAAATTATGTAACACTAAAGTTTTAATTTGAGCATCTATAACTAATGTTGTTCATAATATTTTTATGTGAAACTTACAATCCATTTTAATATTCTTCTACATTTCACATCAGTTACGTTTGAGTAGGATTTTTTCATCATAGATTTGAGTAAGTTTGATACTGTCTGGCGTGTGACCTATGTAGGGCATTGTACATTAGCTATGCTTTGTCCTTCATCTCTTTAATGGCTTACTGTAATGAAGACCAGCTGGATTTTATGGTTATAACTTATTATGTGCTAGTTGAGAACTATTTATCTTATCTCACTGTAATGGAGTTAGTTAATTATGGGAATACATCCAACAGGATAACTGGGACAGCAGAGGCCTGTGGGATCCTTTGAGAAGAGGCTCTGGGCAAGAGGAGGCAGAAGGCCTTCCACCCAGAGTGCACTGTTGGCCCCCAGTGAGTCCTTGATGTTTGTGCTCTGTCTAGTCAACCAAGGACAGACAATACTCTTTATCTACTCCCTGTTTCAATAGTGATTTGTCCAAGTCATCTTGCTAGCCTTCCTGAACTCCTTGCTCTCAGACATGACCTAATTCTGAGCTTTATTTGAACTATTATTTTACTAAGTGTATGAGAACTGTAACCCTGGAAATGAACTTTGTCAGTTGCCCCGGAGAGCACTGTCCCTGCATTTCTGCTCCCCAGGAATCTGCAAGGAAACTTGCGGGTAACTGTTTTCCCCTAACAGTATTTGTATTTTAACTTTCACAGAGAATTTTAAGTTTATCTAGAATTAGCATATGAAAAAGTGAGATTGAAATCAAATGCATTTTCTTTTGGGGTATAAACTGAGAGCATAACTTATTGAGCAATATCGTATTTTTGTTTTATAGAACTGTTGTTTTCTTACATCAGGTAAGGTTGCCTCTGAAATCTATCCTGATCTGTAGTTTATATTTGTCCTCACAGCAGTGTCCTAAGTATTGTAGCTTTGTCTGGTGATAAGTCTGCAACCTGGTTCTTCTGTAAGCACACCTGGGTGTTTATTGTTTCCTTGTATTTCCATATGCATTTTCAAATCACCTTGTCAATTCACATAAAATAAAGCTAGGAATTTGAATCAAATGACCTTAATAGATGGTTCAGTTTGGGTGAAATTGGCATATTTTGACTAGTGGTACTTCTAATCCACTATTAGGATGTTGTCATCTTTTCATTTGGGTTTTATTTTTTCTCCTTTATGGTTTTGTATTATTATGATTTTAAGTCCTGTGCTTTTAAATTAGTTTTGTTGAGAAGTATCTGAATCTAATGCTATTTCAAGTGGCATTTAAAAATGTACAATGCTATAACTTTAATGGAATGTACAAAGGGAATTCATTTTTGTATATTAATAGGCAATTTTACTGAATGTATTTCTTTTATTAATTCTAAAGGGCTATCGATTAACATTGTTGTTTTCTACTTTTGCAGTTATATCATGTACAAATAATGACTTCTTTCTTTGCTTTTCCCATTATTTTTAGATCTTTAATATATTCAATATATTTTATATCCTTTTTTCTTTTCATCCTGTATATGAGGGATGATTCAAAAATTCAATGGAAAAAGGTAATCAAATTGCCTGCTTTGGGTACTGCTCTTTAAGGTTCCCATGCATTGTGGTGGAGTTCCTAGGTGTGAGTCCAGGCTCTGGCTGTGGATCCCAGCTTGCCACCTCTGTGGACCTTGGCCACGATGGCTCAGCTACCTGGGTTCCTGTTATGCTGGTGGGCAACCTTGGCTGCTTGGAGCTGTCAATTTTGGCCAGGGCCTGGCCGTGGCCCTGGACACTGCGGCTGACACTGGGGGTATGAATAAGCAGACAGGAGTGCCCTCATCTGACTGCCTCTCAAGTACATACACACATACATAAAACATGCTTAATTTATTTGTATGAGCTTATGTGTAAACTTATTTTGTTCAAACATAGCTTCAAATCCTGTTTTCATAACACGTTTTTTGTAAACCTTTTGAAAAATCTTCATATCTTATTTAAATATTTTTTGTTTTCATTTTTTTAACAGACTTCTTTGTACATACTATTTATTAGGAAAGTTCATTTCTAGGCTAATTTACTGAACTATTTTTTTTTATTGTGAAGAGCTACTGACACCGCTAAAAACTAGCTTTTCTCCATCAACTCTGATCATTACGTAATGCTTGGACTTTATTAAAATTGTAGTAACACTGGTTCTGGACATGGCTATTCTTCTCTTGAGAGCGTTATTTTCCTTGCCTCTGCTCTGCAGGGGTGGGCAGTAGCATCGCAGTCCACCCAGGGATTGAACAAGCTTTACACTGCTGCAGTCTTCGCTAGGTTTGACCGTCCTCCGACACTTCCGCATTTTATACCATCAGAAGAGCTAATTCAGCATGGGAGATGTTTATTAGTGTTCCTCCGTTGTTTTCCTAATATTGTGATACTTAAAAAAACACTATTGTGGTTCTCAGCTGAATTCTCCTTCTTTGATTTTTACATGTTTTAGGCTCTTGGATTTGGTTGGCAAAGGATTCTTCAGTAAACTGAGTGGTTTTGGGGTTGATTCTTTTATTCCTCTTCATTTCAGGCACCTGATCTTAAAGTTAGAAGCTTTGATGTTTTTCCTCCAGCTCAGCGACATTATCTAGCGTATCATAGTTTCTCTCAGCCTTTCACGATCCATCGCCTGTTAGTGCCTCAGTTTTCTGACTAAGAATGAGAATGGACAGGTGTCTCAGCAGAAAAGCAGCACGAGGCTGTTGGGCCAGGCTGGGTGAGGTTCCGTATTGGTTCGTGCTTTGACAGCCGGCCCTTCCGGTCCTACTTGCGAACATCTCTCTAGTGAAGCACGCAACATCTGTCTATATTCTTGCTGTAGTTGCTCTGTTTTATACTCACGTATGAGAGGGACACGATTTCGCTGTAACTTCCCAGAGAACGAAGTTCGTTAATCCTTGGTACTCGATAGAGTGCTCAGCGTACGGCAGATGTAAATCATTCGTTGCTTCTTAATGCGTTCAG
Source organism: Ochotona curzoniae (assembly GCF_017591425.1). Classification (NCBI taxonomy): domain Eukaryota; kingdom Metazoa; phylum Chordata; class Mammalia; order Lagomorpha; family Ochotonidae; genus Ochotona; species Ochotona curzoniae. The sequence continues at coordinate 1,554,513 of NW_024466413.1, forward strand.
TAAATGCATGGGCTGAGCAAAGTAAGCAGTAAGGCACCAGCAAAGAGAGCGTGTGTTCAAAGTAGAATTATGGCAGAGGAGCTAACGGACAATTCTACCAGAAGATATGGGATAATCAAAAAGTAATAAGGGAAGATATATACATTGAATCTTAAAAGATAAATGAGTGTCCTCATTAGACTATGTGTTAAAAAAAAACAACTCTGCAGAAGATATACAGTGTGAAAAAATCCAAAGGCTTAATATGGCCCTTTGCCTTAAAGAAATTCTAGGTAATATGATCTGATTTTATGTTCCATGGTGAGTTGTTCAGTTGCCTACTTGATAATTATATCAAGGGGGTGACAGATTCAAATTTATATGCATGGAATAATACTGAGAAGGAATACATCAAATTGTCAACAGTAGGGCCCGGCGCAGTAGCCTAGTGATTAAAGTCCTCACCTTGACTGCTTCAGGATCTCATATGGGTGCCAGTTCGAATCTTGGCATTTCCACTTCCCATCCAGCTCCCTGCAAGTGGCCAGGAAGAGCAACTGAGAATGATCCCAATGCCTTGGGACCTGCACCCGTGTGGGAGATTGAGAACAGGCCCTGCACTACTGGGTTCAGAACATCTCAGCTCCGGCCATTGCGGCTGCTTGGGAAGTAAATCAATAAATGAAAGATCTTCCTCTCTGTGTCTCAGATATATATCTGGCTTTGCAATAAAAATAAATAAATCTTTAAAAATGTCAGCAATATTTACCAATCCGGCTGGGTTGTTTCTGTATTTATAAACATTCAGAATTTCCTCAATAAGTACACGGAGCTCTTCTGATTAGGCAGATGCAGATTCTGAAGGAGGGTGTGTGAGTCCTCTTAGTGCATACCAAACACGCATTCCACTCCGTCGTATGACGCTCCTATGAACTCACATTGTGTGTCCTTCACCTTTCCAAAGAAACAAGAGACACTCCAGCACAGCCGTTTCTCTTTTACCAAGGTGTTTATGAACAATCACTCAGGCTCTCTTCCCATGATCGCTTTGCCTAGATTCAATCCATTGAAGTTGGTCATTTACGAAGACTACAGAGTAAGACTTCTCAAATGGCACTGACTGAATATTCCGGAAGTTACTGGCAAATCTCTTGACCATATTGATGCAATCGATTTCACCTTTATTTTAATAAACACTGAACGAGTGTTTTTGCTTTTCTTTAAAAAGCTAATTGCACTAAAGGAAATGGAGAAGACTTTCATTCCAGAAATATTTCATATCTAGAATAGCAGGTGAGATATTTCGCATTGATCTGCATGTTTTACTTCTAAGGAAGTATCTTCCAACATTTTTTTCATGCTTGTCTGCCTAACAAATCTTTTCAGGCATTTTTTTCCTTGTGCCACAAAACACCCAAGCCTCAGATAACAGTTAGTGGTTGCTTAGCATCAGGAGTGTGTGGATATTGGACAATTTGGTCTCGGAAAATACCCAGGAAGGAAAATTCTGAGCAGGAAGCATTCATTGACCAGTAAACTGGAGATGTTCCTGGATGTGATTTCACCTGGAAAATACTTTTTTTTTTTTTTAAGATTACTCATCAGAAAAGCAGAGTGCAGAGAGATGGAGATGCATAGCAAGGTTCTTTGGTTTGTTGGATCACGTCCCAAATGGCTTCAATGATCAGTGCTGGTCCACATTGAATTCACATTGAATGGAGCCTGGGACTCCATTGGAATCTCCCCTTGGGTGGTGCACACTAAGTGCTTAAGCTGCCTTCTACTGTTTTCTAAGGAGTATTATGAGGGAACTTGATCAGAAGCAGAACAGCCAGGTCTCTGACTGACTCTCACACGAGCATCTGCTTTGCCGCAGTGGCTGACTTCTGTGTGTGGTCTCATGGCTAATGTAGCCAAAGAAAATCCTCACACGTCATCTTATCCCCTTGATGGAGTGAAGAGATTGTAGAGAAGTCCAAGAAGCAACCAGAGTGCTTGCACTGTTCTCTGCAGTTGGCCTGGGCTGCTGCTGGAAACCCTGTGCTTTCTGTCTTCTGGCTATTAAGACACTTTGTCTTTCAGTCACATCTCCAGGCTCTGAGAGTCCTGCCTTTGTTGCAACATTCACAGCTTCATTGTTATAAGTATGATGCAAACATTCCCCTGGACGTATGGAAAATTGCTCATGCAGTTTTATTTTCACCTATCTCTTCTTGTATTGCTATTACATAGAAGTTGTGTTTACCTTTGAGACATGGACTTTGAGACTGAGCATTCACTTAGCAGTTGCAGATAGTAGAATTCCCTGTTGCGAATGGAGCAGCAGCGTGTGTAACAGAATGCATTTTATCTCTGATTCCTTAGAGAGATTATAGAAGCAAGCACTAGACTGCATCTGCTGGGAAGAATTCCAAAGCCAGCTGCAGGCCATCCAGTCAGGGAACTGGGGAGTCTAGAAGCCTCGCCTCATCTTTGAGATGCAGAATTGCACTTCTCTGTCCACAACCCTTGCAGGTACAAGCATGTTTGTAGTCTACTACATTTCCCAAATAACAATTCCAAATCAAGCCACAAAGAGATGTTAGTGTTTCTGATTGGTAGATTCTGAATCGTAATCAGAACATCTGGGAAGTGAGGATTCCAAGGCTTTCATTCTTTTATTATTTACTGTATTTACAGAAAAGCTGATATAAACAGAAATTTTTTAATCTATTTGCTACATGTAAGGGAAAACCTATAGAATTTTTACTTGTGTGACAGCCTTATTTTATTCATCATCATGTCCTCCAGTTCCAATCATTTTTGCTGCAAATAATAGAATGTCATAACTTTTATATAGCTGAAATTCTTTCATTATATTTGCACATATGTACATTTATCATGTCTGTCTCTTTCTGCACACACACACAAACCACGTTTTATTTATTCATTCCTTTGATGACGGATGGCTTGGTTGAATCTCTGTCTAGGCTATTATGGACATTGTGTTCGAACAATGGTGGGGTAAATATCTTTTTGATGCAATGAGACTCTGTGTTTACAATTTTGCAAACCAGATGTACACTGGGATTTGTAATAAGTAATTCTGTCCATTGTGTCTTTTTATTCCTATGAACAAACTTGGCTTTTGTTTTTGACAAATATCTTGATCTCTCTTGAATTTTGCTACTTTGTGTGCTCAACTATATCTCAATTCTGCACTGCCTATCTCTCAGAGATGTTTTTGTCAGAATAGACGCTAAATCATAGAGCAGGTTGAATAGAGTGATCATACCTGCCAGATCCTGCATTAATAGGCATCCGAGAATGTGTGACCAAATGTGCCATACTTCTCTACCAAAGAAAAGAGAATTGCATGCTACCTTGTGAGTGATGATGTGAAAGATATAGCCAAACATTTATTCATTGCATACCATGTACCAGGAGCTTCCATAGATGATTTCATTGTTCCAGTTTCTTTCAAAAGTAATAACAACGGAGGTTAGAAGCAAACGTTTTTAAATAAAGATAATTTTGTTGAATGCCATAACAAGATGGGGTTAATCACAAGGCAAACTTCATCGCTCTCCAAAAGAATGAGTCAGTCTATTGACTGCAGTTATTCAGAATTCTATTGTGTGTGTAGGTGTGTGGAAGATGAGTCATGACTCTCAAAATTCAAAAACAAACACAATCTTTATAGATTTCTGGAGAGCTTTTTAATCTCATCCGTTGCTATGTAAAAAAGGAGACTAAATTTTGTGTGCAGCATAGAGATCAAGGTGAGAAATCATGCTTGGGACATCAAGTATCATAGCATCGAGGTGATGAATGATTAAATAGATGCAAAAACATGATTCTCAATTGACACTGAAAGAATGGTTTGGCAGAGCCTCAAATCTTGACAACTGCATTTTCAAAATGCCACTTTATTCCTTATCTGGTTCTATTCCTTTTCCATCTCAAAATAAAACCATCAGAAGATGGAACTTGAACAAAACGAATCGGCTTGGATTCTTAGCTTTGCATGTGTTGTTTCTAACTTTTCTGTGTGTGTAATGCCTGTTTCAAAGACATTGCATTGTCATGTTGCAAGCACACAGTGATCCAAGGAGGAAGGGGAAAGTTGTCCTTATATTGGCCTGGGTATCGGTCTATCAGTGGTTATTAATTACTTTGAAACTTCTGGGTATTTCTGCACTGTCACTTTCCCCACAAATACAGACTGCCATATTCACACAGAGAAAAGTCTGTGGAATAATTAGGCTCTCCTAGCACATTTCTGGAATCAGTGATCTCAGTATGAGCTGTAGGAGAAGCTTTCAGAGTTTGCACTTTCCAACTCGAATTAAAGCTCATGCATAATGACTACCTCGGAGTCCATTGAACCCAATGTGGGAGTGCTGAGTGCTGGAGAACATCTGTCGCAAACACATCAGCCTCCCCTCCTCCTCCAAAGCATCCAGGAGAGGCAGGGATATGAGTGCTGCTCCCGCCCGTCTGTGCGGAAAGGCATGGAGCAGCCTCCACACTTCCCCCTGTACTGCTTGAATATCTTGCTGTGGCTATGGCTTTTGCACTTGAAGTCTGTGGATGGACAGCAGGGAATGCCAGAGCCTAAATGAGTCTTTGCTAGATGCGTTCTCATTACTCCACTATCTGTGCATGTTAAAACTTCTAAGTATATACACTTATTACAGGTTTCAAATGTCACATAATAAAAATTTTAAAGGATAAAAAGAAAACAAGTAAATAATGTGTTCTCAACATTTTCATACTTGAGAGCTATTTGAGGAAAAAGCAAAAGAACTTTATTGAAAATATTGTGGCTTGAATCTAGTCGTATGCGCTCTGATGTCCTTTTGGCACCTGCTCTTGTCCCACAAAGGTCCACTGCTCCCAACTGAACCTGGTCTAGAATTAACTGAGAGTACAGCTTCACTTGAACTTGGACCTGGGATACAGCAGAAACACCCGTTTGTTTGGTGTTGATCAAGGTATAGCACACACACACACGCACACACTAGTTAAAAACAGGGAAAATGAACTTAAAACAAAGCACAGTATTCTAAGATGAAAAACTAACATCTGTTATTGCTTTTACTTCGATCGTATCTTTTTTAAAACGTGGAAACCGTTCCATCCCTTGGCGCATGTGAAGTCATACCCTATTATCAAATCTTACTAAAGTGTGAATAGAGTGTCTAAATCTTTGTAAGGGCCTTAGTTCTGCCTCTATGACACTCCCTCCAAAAAAGTATTGAATTGCCACTGGTTTATAGCAGCAAATGCAGTTTCCTCTGTTTTAAATTAAATCAAGAAGACAATTGGGAGGAGGTTTTTGACTCCTCACTAAACCGAAACCTTGCAGTTTCTGTTTTGTCCTTTAGAAGGAGCGGGTAGAGGGATACCGCGAAGCCATGTGGCTGGAGGCATCTCCCTACGTTACTTATTTGTAGGGCATGATGTTCAGATTTCACACAGTTTCAAGATTGCAGAGTGAAACTTCCTCAGCAAATATGCTACCAAGACTGGGGATTCCTTATTCCAGTTTCTTCATAAAGCAGGCGCCATGCTGGAAATGGCATGGTGTTCTGTGGAGAAGAATCTTTGGTCTAAAGAACACTAGGATCATTTGTTTAAGAAAAGAGAAAAAAATGTCTGGATTAAGGTTTTGGTTTCTGGTTTCTGTTTTTAAAACATATATGCAAATCAGATTAAGGCCCCAGGTACAGAAATCCCTGCCAGTCTCGCTGCACAGCACTGCAGCAGCAGCAATGAGGTTTGGTATGGGTGTGTTGCAAACACGACCATGGTGGCCGCCAACAGAAGGCATGAAGGTAGTTTTGGAGAGGAAGTTTCTATAGAAACTGCATACCAGGCCCCAGGCAACTTTTGCTTCCTGGCTGTGGGTGGGGCCACTGTCTCCTGCATGCACTCCCACCATGACATGAGCCATCTGTTGTCCTGACCAGAAGCAAAACCAATGGGGGTACCCAGCCTCTAATTCGTACCTCCAAAAAATGTGAGCTAAATGTACCCCATTTTTTAAAGTAACCTGTCTCTGGCATTTTGTTTTAGTGAAAGAAAGACAGCAGTGTATTCAACACTCTGTTCTATAATTGTATAGTTATCCACTTTCCCACTGGCCAGCTTCTATAGGCGGGAGACTTACGTGTGCCAGTTGTGAACATGTGGGTTTTAAAACTAGACCAAAACAGATCCCAAGGCAAACTTAATCAATGTGGCCACTAGCTTGTCTAAGAGTTTTCCATTCTATTGCTATGTTTTTTCCATTAATTAAATAACTACAACAATGGAGCCAGAATGAGAACATGTGCACAAAGTGCTTAGCAGAGTGTCTGACCCGTAAAAAGCAGCCAAACCATGGAGCAAATGTGTGCTATTTTTATTTCTGGGACTAAAGTGCCTAGACATGAAGTAAAGAACATAAATAGCTAGCTTTTAAAGTTTTATTTTATTTATTTGAAAAACAGAGTTACAAAGAGAAAGGCAAAGAGAGGGGCAGGGATCTTCCACCTACTGGCTCACAATTCAGATGTCACAATGACAGTGGCTAGGTCAGTTCAAAGTCAGGATCCACAGATTTCACTCAGTTTCCCACAGGGGAGGCAGTGATCCAAGTACTGGGACCGTCATGGGCTGTTTTCTCAAGCATGTTGGCAGGGAGTTGAGTCTGAAGTGGAGCAGCCAGGGCATGAACGTGAGCCCTTATGGGATGCTGCCATTGCTGGTGGGGACTTCGTTCATGTACCACAATGTCAGCTACAACAAGTGTTCATTGATTTTGAGTGCATATATGCAGGGACTTTGAGTCAGTTGACCTGTTCAGTGGTCTCCGGCAGAGTCTCTTCCCTATAGAGTCGTTGTTTGCAGACACAGTTCCAGCTTCTTCGTAACACAGATATTATGATAAGAACCATCTGTGGGTAAACGTTTCATGTGAAGTTGTGTAAGTGGGCTTGATAAATATCAGATAAGGGTGATTCTCTTTGGCTGTCAGTATTCCCATGGGCTGGTGTTCAAATAGAAAAAATACTCCTGAAAGACCATATGTGTTGGTGCATTTTCAAGGGATGCAGAAAACTTACTTGTAAATGCTTCTGAAAGGCCAGGACAGCACCTGCTATACTTCCTGGAGCTGTTGGGAATGCTGGTCCGAGGAGATCAGAAGTGTGAACCTTCATCCCATGAGCCAGTGTTTGCTGGAATTACCATATGCCCAGCCTCATCTCAGGCCCTTCCTTCCCCTAACAGTGCCCAGGGGCTGGCCCATGCTCCTGATTCAGGGGCTGCCCAGGGGCTGGCCCATGCCCACATGAGGTGGGCAATGATACATATCCCTTACTGTACACTGAGCTGTGCTCAGCAGTGAGTGTGTGATCTGAAACTCCGGATACATATTCTAGTGGAAATAATGTAATCAATGTGGGCCATTCTATTTCATAAAGCAATTTAATTAATACTTAATGATTCCATCTGAATCATAATGATGCCATTTTAATTCATAACACAGCTGGACTCCATTTAGTCATAATCTGTGATCTGAGTCCTAGGAGCCAAATGAAAAAGGAAAAGCAAGAAGAAGAAAATGCCGGAAGACAGTTCCAATGCATTTTTTTGAAATAAAAATCCTATTTGAGGAAATTTTAAAATTGGCAAAATATATGCTTGAGATGCAACTACCTGAGAGATAGATGTCTGAGATACTGTACATCTGAGATATTCTATACCTGAAAAATGATGCAATGGATGGGGACGAGCGTGGGTTCTGGAGCTAAACATCAATGCGGATGGCTCCTGGTTCTGCTGATTACCTAAGTGAATTGGAACAAGTTACCTCTAAGCCAGAGTCTGCTGATTTTCAAAAACAGGAATCATATTACTTATACCCTGTTGTTTTTATGAGCCCGCTGAGAAATTATTTGTAAAGTTTGTGACTCAGTGGGTAACCAAAACATAGGTTTTCTCTTGACCCGCTCTTGGCCTCTTTGGCAAGATGGACAAATTGCATCTGGTTCCTTGTGACCGGGTGCCAGAATGGTGATGTGTTCCTTCTCACCTCCTAGGTCCAGCTCCTGTACAATGGCCCACATTTGACGCTAATGGCCTGTTTATAGCTGTGACTGTGATAGTTGCATACTTTTGCTCTTGATATTTCTGCCCAACAGCAAGCTTTGCCTGCTCTTGACCCAGAACATGTGGGACTCAGAGACCAGTCCTGGACCCTTTGGTTCAGTGGCAGGAATGCTTCTGTGTGTCTGGGGAGCTGTGCGCTTCTCATTACAGACGCGTTCCCTTTTTCTGCATTGATAAAGTTCATTTCTACTGTGCATTGATATCCAGAAAGGCAAAGTTGGCCCTCTGGCAGTTAGGGCACAGCCCATATTTCCTAGTTTCCAAAATGGTTCTTAAAAGACAAAAGATTTATTTATTTTTATTGGGAAGGTAGATCCAAAGAGAAAAGGAGATCTTGCATCTGCTGGTTATAACTTCCCAAGTGGGCACAGTGACCACAGCTGAGCTGATCCAAAGCCAAGGGCCAGGAGCTTGGATCTGGATCTCCCACATGGGTGCAGGGTTCCAAGGAATTGGCTCTTCCTCTGCTTCTTTCCCAGGCCACAAGCAAGAAGGTAGATGGAAAGTGGAGAAGTTGAGACATGAATTGGCTCCCACATGCGATGCTGGCGATTGGAGGCAGAGGATTAGACATTTAAGCTATTGTGTCAGCCCAAAATGCTCCTTTTCAAAGTTATTTTTTTAAATGCAAATGCAAGCAGCATCTGATTATATATTTATATATTTATGGACCCACACTGAGGCCATACCCTAATGTTGTGAAATGAAAATACTATAAGTAGAAAATGCATTTAATATACTTAACCTATTGAGCGCCTTCAGTTAGCCTGGTCTACATAAAATCTACGCAAAATATTTGCAACATCAGCCTATTGGCAAGATTATATAGCACAAAGCCTACTTTCTGACAAAGTATAGAATATCTTGAGTAGTTTATAGAGTGTGGCACTGAAAAAGAAATATAATAGTCACATAGATATAGTCTTACATAATATTAAAGAGATTGTGAGTCTAACAAACTGCCCTAAGTCAGCAACTTTATGTTTATATATGTATATATGTGCACAAATATGCTTCTTAAGAACAGGTCTGTGAAGCAAAATCAAACTCTAAATCAGGAAGAGCAGGTTCTGATTTCAATGACTGTAGGGAATGTAAGTTACACGGAAATGGGAGAGGGAACAGCCCCTTTCACATGCACTCCTGAGGCAGGGCTAGTAGCCGTGGATGGAGTTACAGGGTCACTTTCTGAACACAGGCATGACAGTGGCCTGGCCTGGACTCTAATGTGAGAACAGCATGCTGATGTCAGGGTAGACTGCAAGACGAAAGACCGGCGTGAATTTGGTAATCTGAGGACTCATAACATTTTCACAGTCTTTCTTGCTCTTCTGTGGAGACAGAAAGATGGCTCTGGGAACTGGAAATAAGAATTTCATAGTTGAAAAAGTGTTTAAAGGAACAACCGAGATTCTTCATTTGAGCAGCTCAGGTGAGCCACATGATAAGAATTCGTTATTGGTAGTTAAATGTTGTCAGAACACTTTTTAAATTGCCACTCAGTCCAAAGCAGGTGCTTTGTCCTACTGGCCCAGCAAGCTGATTTGCACGCTCTCGGCATTTGCTTCCCTACCTAGTCACCAACACTGCCTTCACATTCTCGACTGCCTCCACTCACATTTGGTATAGAAATGAAAGCCTTCAGGACTAGCCAGCCATCTTAGCAAAAGGCATGTGGCTTGAGGGGATGGTTTATAACCCCTCTGGTCCTTTCCAAATAAAGGCAGGTGGAGAGAGGAGTGGGAAGGACAAAGCAGCAGACCTGGGGATCTACAGCATTAACAACAGTCTATTTGCAGTGCTTGGTTCTAAATGAGTGATGTGTTGGACTCATTACCACCTTCTACCCCCCACACTCACGCGTTCCGATTCTCCCCATGTCTATACATGCCACAGATCCGAATCCCTGAACAGGGAAACACCAGATTCTGGAGAAGGGCCACAGTTCAGTTGTTTTCTAGTCTTGTTCAAGAGGAAGAGGCTATGCAGGTAGGTGGTTATGTGTCGCCTGCCACACATAGAAATGCGGCCAAGAGATTACCCCTTAACACCTTGCTCCGTGCTGGGGCTCAGGAGCACACGCTCAGCTAGCTTACTGCTAGTCTGCTAGCTTACTTCTGCTCTGCACTTCTAATTTTAACCACAGAAGGAAAGGTATTCTAAAAAAATTCCTGATTAAAATAATATGGATTTCAGGCAGAGTATTCTAATAGATGACAAAAATCCCAAGGGAGAATTTTTCAAACCAAGAATATTACTGAAGACTTTCTTCTTTATTTGCTAAACATTCAGGGCTCACCTTCAATGCAGCGTAATATCACTTGGATATCGGCCTTAATTGCATCTTCAAAAATCCTATTTTGCTGTAAGACCATATTCGCAATAGCACGGCTTAGGACCGGCTTATATTATCTTTTTTTTTGGTGGGAGCATTCAGCGTGCTGCAATATTAGGTCTTTAGTGGCTGAGTATTTGAAATAATATAACCTGATTCACTACTGATATTAGCGATTTGCTTCTTATTTTTGTCATTCTCACTACAGGCTTATTAATTATGTATATATATATATATATATATCTAGAAATCAGCTTTTACTGGAATGTCAAGATTGCATTTCCACCTCTGCCTAGCTTTCTTAATTCTACTTCTACTTTAGGTGTGAATTTAATTACTTCTAGTGTTCCAAAATTCCTATTTATAATTGGCAGAAAGGAAGAGGGAAAATGAGTGGTTTCTGGCTCAGGCAGGAAGAAAAGCATTCCTATTGTAATGATTACAAAAGTGAGTTGGTGTGCATCTCCCAGAAAATTCTCAGTTCTGCACAGAGGCTAAGTTGCAGCCCAAGACTGCGGTAGGTGCCTCCAGCTCCAAGCTCTCTTTCTGGTCCACTGTCACAGTCCACAGTCTCCTGTGACCACACCAAAAGACCATCTTCTCATGCATGACTAATACTCTGGTCAGCATTTCAAAGCCTCCCAGGATGGAAGCAGGCCAGCCAGAGAAAGGCTAGCATTATAGGGGACCTAGGGATAGCCCCCCTCACACAAGACCGTGATTTCCCAAGTGTCACTTCCACCGGTATCGAAAAAATAAAGGGACTTCTCTAAACACCTGCCAGGGAGGACTCCTAATTTGCAACTCACTATCCTCATTGAGAGCAAAAGCAGTGCAGTGATTAGCCTCTGTGCATAGAGCACAAAGGCTCTGTTCAGTCCATCTGTCTGCTTGGCCTCCAGGTGGCATGAGTCTTTGTGAGAGACCCTCATTATGCAGACTTCCTCCTGGGATTCTGCACTCGGTGGCTCCTCTGTCCTGGTGTTCTAGCCATCAGCTTTGACTCTGCTTTCTATCAATGCACTGAAAGGTTGCTCATTTTTCCCATTAATCACTTACATGGCAAACTTGGTTTTTGAAAATCTGAGTGAATATTTGATTGTGAACAGCCCCAGGTAGACAGATGGTGAAGGAAGTGGTTCTAAAAGCAGGGGCTTTGCAGCGAGGGAGACTTGCCTTCAAATTCTTCTGTGGCTCCTTCCTGCTGCAAGACTGCATGTGAGCAAGAAGAGCAAGGGGAGTGTTCCCCCCCTGAAATTAGTGTTCCTCTCACTCCGCCAACATTGCCCATCCAATGTTACCATCGATGGTCTAGCTGGGAGCTGAGACTCAGGCAACAGAAGGATTTGTCTGCCATCTCCATGTTTGTCTGCTTATATCCACGTCCTCCACATCCTTGGACTTCTCCACCATCACTCTCTGTCTCCTAGTGCAACTTCTACTTCCCCTGATCTCTTACCTTCTTGTTGTCTTTCCCCCATCATATTTTTCCTATGTACTTCTTGCCTTGTTTTCCTTTTTTTTTTTAAAAAAAACTTTTTTAGAAATATAAAAAGTGTTATTTCACAATCAAATAGTGTGTATTACAGGTAAACAATCTAATGCTTTGATATATAGGCATACAGTAAAGGGATTACTGTAGGAAAACTAACATATCCAACCTCTCATTCTCTCTCTCTCTCTCTGTACGCATGCACGTGCAGAGCCCCAAGTCATCTTTTTTTATTAACACTATAGTCTACCATACAACATAATTAACTCCAGTCATCATGCTACACAACAGATCTCAAGACTTACCCATCCCGTACATAGCTGCAATTTTGTAGCTTTTGGCCAACATCTTTTATTTTCTCCCTGGTAACCATCACACGACTCCTAAGACATCACCTTGCACCTATTTGGTTGGATATTACCAAAAAGATAAAACATAACAAACATTAATGAAGATATGAATGAAAGGGAACCCTCACACAGTTGAGTGAATGTAAATTTTACAGACATTATGGAAAACATTATGGACAACTCAGAAGAAAATTCAAAATATAACTACCGGATGATCTAGCAATAAGTTGTTCTTCAGTGTATACATTCAAGGAAAATGAAGCTGTATCCCCAACAGATATCTCTGGTTTTATACTCACTGCAGTCGCATCATTTGTGAAAACTAAGATGTGGAAGCAGGGTAAATGTCCAATAGTAGATGAGTGGATAAAGATATTGTGATTTTTTTCTTTTTTTAACATTTTATTATTATAATTTTATGATACAGTTCCATAGGCTCCTGGCATTTCCCTTATCCCCTCCACAATTCCCTCTCCGCCCCCAGTTCCTCTATATCATTACTAAAATATAGTTCTTCATACACAGTCAAATGTCCATCATTGCGGGCATGGACAATGGCAGAGTCCAACATCCTTTTGTCAAGATATAGTAAACAGTTTCATTGTAAGTCATCTTTGTCTGGAAGTAGAAATGCATACTACATTGTATCCTCACATCTGGATATGTTACTCTCCATGCCACAGCTACTGTACATCCCCTCAAATGAAAAGTCATAATACAAAATCAACAATAGAAAGAAAAATAGAAATTTACAATGCCATGAAGTTAAATGATATGTTACTAGATAGGACAGTCTGCATTACACAGCTACTATACATACTTTTATATGAAAAACCACAAAACAAAATCAACATCATGAAGAAAAAAGAAATTAACAACACCATGAAGTTAACTAACATGCTACTAAATGACTAACGTGTAGCTGAAGAAATGAAAAATCAAGAACCTTCTTGAAGAAAATGATGCTGCTGTACGATCTACAAGTCATTGAATGATTTAATCAGAAGAAAGTGTTTTCATACATTGTGATATTCTTAATATTGAATACTACTGGATTCTATCTATCTGCAGATGCCAAAAATTTTGCACAAAAATAACCTAACTTCTTTCTTTTGTAAAGTTTTAAAAAGTTTTTCTTTGATTTGAGAGGATGAACAGGAGAGGAACTTTCTCCACATGTTTGTGCACTCTGAAGTGGCACCATGTCTCGGAGGGGGCCAAGTCACAGCTGGGAGATGGGAATGGATGCCACACGAGAGAAGCAGAATCCAACCACATGAGCCTCTAGCCTTCCAGGTCTGGGCTGCCAGGAAGCTCAAAGCAGGATTCCGAGCTGAGACTGGAACTCAGACATTCTAGTGTGTGATGCACACACCCTACTGGCACCTTAGCACCTTAGCACCTAGGATTAACGCCTACTCCTACACGTGTCTTTTAAGTAAAAATTTGCACCAATTCAGCTATCATTTTGATTTATCTACTTAAAAAGTATTATGCAGCTTTAAACAACGTGCAATCTCAGAAGGTTAAATACAAACCTCTGTTTTCTGCATTTTCTCTTTTCCTTTCCTTCTCCTGCTTCTGCATTCCCAGAACTCCTCAGCCTCTGGCTCCTTGTGTCCTGGCCACTCCCTCCATCTTACCCAACATAGACTCACATGCATGAACTCAGTTTGAGGTGCTTTTCCTCACGGTAAGAACCACCTTTCCCAGGAAGGAAGGTACATCCAACATGCTGCTTCCAGATTTCTTTTCATCATATTTTCAAACATGGTCATGAAAATGCAGCTGACTGACATTGCTTTCTATAAGACTGCTTTATCAGGTGGCAATGTAACCTTGAAAAGTTGGTGTATAATGAGCAAGGTAGATAGTTCTAGACAGAAAGTGGTAGTCATGAAAAGTAAAATAATAACTTTGCTAACTTTCAAAACACCTATCTTACACTTTCATTTGAAAGTATTTTAAATATTTAAGCTTTTTGCAAAACTTGTAAATTTCTTAAAAGTGCTGTGCTTAATAATTTTAATTAGCATATTCATTCATTTGTTTTATTTTTCAGTACTTGTTTGCTGGGCACCTGTTATGTGCCAGTTGTATGTCTAGGCAACAGAAGAATATGGCTGTTAATAAAAGCAGTGTCTTTGTCTTGATGATGCTCCCACTCTGGCTGAGAAGATGGTAAGCAAAGGGGGACTGGTGTCACAGTGGTAAATCCTGAGAGAACCAATGCAGCGGTGAAAGAGCGGAGAATAATGGATAGACAATTCTAGATTGCGTCCATAGGGAAGTAAATGGTAAATGAGCACATATTAAAATTATGGAGATAAAATGCTAAGGCATTAAGGAAAAGAGCATTACAGGTAGAGATTAAAATGGATACAAAACTCCGTGGGATATTGTGAAAGTGAAAAATGAAAGAGTTGGGACTCTGGTCCATTAAGTCCTTGCATCTGGTGACAAATAAAAAAGAGGTTGGTGAACAACTGTGGTCAAGGAAGAAGGGTGGTGTGCACACACAGTTAAAGTCTTCACTCAGAATCTCAGAGAACACGCTGAGCAGGGTCAAGAACACGCTGAGCAGGGTCAAGAACACGCTGAGCAAGGTCAAGAACACACTGAGCAGGGTCAAGAACACACTGAGCAGGGTCAAGGTCAAGAACACCCTGAGCAGGGTCAAGAACACACTGAGCAGGGTCAAGAACACGCTGAGCAAGGTCAAGAACATGCTGAGCAAGGTCAAGAACACACTGAGCAGGGTCAAGAACATACTGAGCAAGGTCAAGAACACACTGGGCAGGGTCAAGAACACACTGAGCAGGGTCAAGAACACTCTGAGCAGGGTCAAGAACATACTGAGCAAGGTCAAGAACACGCTGAGCAAGGTCAAGAACACACTGAGCAAGGTCAAGAACACACTGAGCAAGGTCAAGAACATGCTGAGCAAGGTCAAGAACACGCTGAGCAGGGTCAAGAACACACTGAGCAAGGTCAAGAACACACTGAGCAGGGTCAAGAACACGCTGAGCAGGGTCAAGAACACACTGAGCAGGGTCAAGAACACGCTGAGCAAGGTCAAGAACAGGAGCAAGGTCAAGAACAGGAGCAAGGTCAAGAACATGCTGAGCAGGGTCAAGAACACGCTGAGCAAGGTCAAGAACAGGAGCAAGGTCAAGAACACGCTGAGCAGGGTCAAGAACACACTGAGCAGGGTCAAGAACACGCTGAGCAAGGTCAAGAACAGGAGCAAGGTCAAGAACATGCTGAGCAAGGTCAAGAACACGCTGAGCAAGGTCAAGGTCAAGAACTCACTGAGCAGGGTCAAGAACACACTGAGCAAGGTCAAGGTCGAGATCACACTGAGCAGGGTCAAGAACAGGAGCAAGGTCAAGAACAGGAGCCGGTCTGTTTAGAGGCTATGCAGATGACACTTGCTTTGTATGTATGGTGATTGCTTGAGATTGAATTTCAGAAGGGGAATGATCAATAATCAAAGGCATGGGTACTGAGCTTCTCTAACATGCAACCAGGAATAAAACAAAGAAGAGATGAAGTGTCAGTGAAGGCGGGATCGTAAGTTATGTTTTCTTCAGTTAAACTTCAGAAGTTTATTAAATATCTCATAGACCTATCAAGTTATATACAGATTAAGAAATTTAGGGACATAGCATACATAGAAATTTATGTGTATGTACTGTTTATTTAAAGCTCCAAGATATTGTATAACAAAAATAATTGCTTTACTCTTCTTTAAATCAAAGTTTCCAAGTCAATTTTTCTAAGAAACCATTATTTTTTATAATGGATGTGTGTGAGCTTAGGAACTAGTATTCCATGTGACACATTTTGAGAAATGTTGGCAGACAAGTCATAGAATGGAGATTTAATAATTATATGTCTTCAAACACTGCTGCATTTTTAAAACAAGAAGAAAAGCAATTGACCTTATACAAGCAGAGAGAGCCTCCTATAAGCGGTGCTTATGCAATGTCTTTCCTGGCTGAGCTCATCATGCTAAAATTAGTGAAAAGTCATCATTAGAGGGGAAATATGTCTTAATACAGTGGAGGCTGTTAACATTCAGTTTTCCTCTTGTTGTCTTAGAAATATGTCAAAACTCTCCAGGACTGAAGCAATTTATTCTGAAAGTGGGATTGGAGCTGCAAGGAAACGCTTGGCAGGTTGCTTTCAATCTCTCGCCCTGGTGTTGGAGGTGTGTAAAGCATGTGGGCATTGTATTCAGCGGTCGTTTTACAAAATGTGGATATAAAGACATCAGTGTATAGAATGTATTAGTATTCCTGATAACACTATTTTAAATGCAACAAAACAGCTATACATAGAAAAGCACTAAGTAAATGAGCTTAAAAATGTTAGAGTACATGCTAGCAGAAAGTTCAAGTATTATTTCTTATGTTTTGATTCCAGGTTTTTGTGCACACATGCATGCTGCTGCTCTCCCACGCGGGTGCAGGGTCCCAAGGCTTTGGGCCGTCCTCGACTGCTTTCCCGGGCTGTAAACAGGGAGATGGATGGGAAGTGGGGCCACCGGGATTAGAACCTGTGCCCATATGGGATCCCAGCGAATGCAAGGTGAGGACTTTAGTTGCTAGGCTAGCACACTGGGCCTGCTGCTTAGTTTAAAATTACAAATGTGATAAAAGTCTCTCTCTCTTCCACTTTGAGAGACTTCTTATCAACTCCTGAATAATATTCAGAACATTTAGATTCACTAAATGTGCCTGACTGCTGCCTACAGTGGGGCTCCTTTTCCTCCAGTGGCTTGGCTGCTTCGCCCTCACGAGTTCAGGACATTCCACAGCTCATTGAGGGTTCCCTGCTATTCCTTTGGCTGATTTCCGTTTTTCCTTATTTAGTTCTGAATCTCTAAATTGATATTCTTAGACCCATTATGCTAACTATGGATAGGTCATCATTTAATTACTTTATTTGGCTTTTGTCCCTTTTTTATTTTTCTGCTTTTTGTTTCTTTGTGTGGACTACTTTTATTTTATTTTATTTTATTTTTTAGGATTTTGTCTTGGTTCATAGCATTGTTGGGTACACAGCTTTGCAGTTTTCTTGTTGGTTTTCCTGATTATTACAGTATGTATACTTCTCACTGTTGATACATATGCTGAGGACTTAACACGTCGGGTACAGAAAACATTCTCTTGTTTACAACTCTTCACCCCTCAAATTAGAAAAAAGTAGAATTCTGTGAATACTTTATATAAATTGAGAACCACATCCAATCATGTTATAATTTTTGCTTTAATGATTAAACATGATTTATGAACTTGGTGGAGAACAGGATGATCAGCCGTATTCAGCCCCGTTTTTAATCACTGCTGATGTTCTCTCTGTTTCAGAGTCTTACACTTTTCCTCTTCTTTGGGCCTTCTGTTTGGAGACATTCCCTCAGTCGATTCTTCAGCAGGATGTTTGGATCTAATTAGTCTTTCAGTTCGTCTTCATCTGCATGTTCTTATTTGCTTTACATTCGCAAAAGAGAGAATTCACAGTTGGTAGTTTATCTTCTTTTTAAATTTTAGTACTTGGAAAATATTGTGCCATGTCCTTCTGGCTCATGGTTTCATATAAAAAAATCTATCATTTAAATTTGTGTCCCTTTGTAAGTAGTGCATTGTTCATCTCTGGCTGCAATTAAATATTACTTTTCTCTGCATTTTCAGAAGTTTAATGAAGATGCGTGTTGCATGAAGTTTCTTCCTGTTCATCTTATGAAGAGTGCCCCGATTCCCAAATCTTCAGAAGCATATGTTTTGCCAGATTTGGACAGAGTGCAATCTTTTTCGCTTCCAATGATTTTTTTTTACTATTTCTAATTCCTTCTGTCTTTTGTCAGCCCCTTTGATGACTGTCTCACAGGCTGTTGAGACTGTCCGGCCCAGTCTTGCACATTACTGTCATTGCTCATAATGTGTGAGTTCTACTGATGTATAATCACATTCAGATTCCATTAACTATCATTTCTACTCCAGTGCAAAGCTCTTCCAGCAAATTTTAGTTTCTTTATAAAACATTTTCCATCTTATAAATTCTTTCTTGTTACATTGTAGATCTTCTGCATCTATGTTCAGTTTTCATATTTTTCATTTGTTTCACGAGCTTTTGTAATTGCTTTGTGTGGCTTTGCTTTGATACCTGCTTGGAACTGTTTGTCACATAATTTCAACTTCAGATTCATTCCAGTATCTGCCTGTGTTGCTCATTTTTCTCATTCAAATGAACTCTTAGAATACGTGACTTGAATTTGCACATGCCTGAAATTTTCAATAGTAAATCATGACACTTCAAATATTTATTTTATTTATTTTTTTGAGTAAGCATTATTCAGGATATGAAGCATGGGTGCTAGATATTTATTCAATTTCATGTTGAAATTATTAAACTAAATAAGTTGGCATAAGCCCTTCTCCGTATATGAATAAAGCTGGCTCCACGCAAGCTGTCTCTGCTGTGGTAAACCCTAACCTAGCTTATGTAATAATGAATAATAACCTGAACATTCACCCTTGTAACCAAGGAGACATGTCTCATCCAATCACAGCGTTTGAGCTTCAGGATGCAACTGATTATACCATGCCCACATCAAGCAAGTGTTGACTACAGCCAATCGAGCTGCTCTCCTATGCCACTTGTTTTTTTTTCTCACTATAAATGCAACCTGCACATGTGGTGGAACATTCTGAACCATTCTTTAGTCTGGAATGCTGGCTGGGTCTAGAGCCTTTGCCTATGGAGACTGTCCTATCTAGTAACATATCATTTAACTTCATGGCATTGTAAATTTCTATTTTTCTTTCTATTGTTGATTTTGTATTATGACTTTTCATTTGAGGGGATGAATAGTAGCTGTGGCATGGAGAGTAACATATCCAGATGTGAGGATACAATGTAGTATGCATTTCTACTTCCAGACAAAGATGGACTTGCAATGAAACTGTTTACTTTATCATGACACTAGGATGCTGGACTCTGCCATTGTCTATGCTCGCATTGATGGACATATGACTGTGAATGAAGAACTACACTTTAGTAATGATATAGAGGAACTAGGTAGGGGGGGAAATTGTGGAGGGGATAAGGGAAATGCCAGGAGCCTATGGAACTGTATCATAATATGATGATGATGTGTTCTTTGGTAGGCCGCACAGGCGCTACCAATCACTCTTAAGTCAGATGGATGGATGAAAACTTAGCTCCTCCGTTTTTGGTCACACCTTTCTCTCCACACCTACTTAGGTTTCCTCCTTGTCCAGGAGAGTGAACACTCAGGTTCCACTGAGCATGCTGACCACAGGGTGAGGGAAAGCAGAGGCTGATTCATAACACTTTGGTCCAGCTCTCTTCTGAGTCTAGATCATTCCAAGGAAGGAGAGACAGGGAGCAAAGTGCCTGCCCACTTGTGCAGGCTCACACTTCACTCAACTTGCTGCTCTGGGAGGGAGTTTCAGGCAAAGTTTTCTCATGAATTACGCTGATATTAACATGGCCAGGGACTCAAACACCATCAGATTCCTGTTAGTAGGTTAGGAAAGTCAACTCTCATTCACTCTAGCAAATAGCAGCCTAACAGGGAACTTGGGACACCTGCTGTTTGTGTGAGGTTGGGATTGTAGCCAAAGCTCCACACTCAGGACCTCTGGGGCATCATGCCAGAGGAACTGGAATACTGCTTGCTTCAGCAAGGTGGTAGATGGAAGATTAGCCACCTGTTTGTACTTATGAAAAACCACTGGCTGGGAGAGATGGGATCTTGCTGTTTCTCTTGATGTCCTACTCATCTGTGATAACTGTTGTATGTGTGTGTGTTCTAAGTGGCATTTTGTGATTCCTTTGATGTTTGTATGGCATAAGGAAATTTTCTGCTGTGTGGGACACTCCTTTTTTCAGTCCGGAGGGGGTGATGAGCACAGGATCTGTGTCTGTTGTGGCTCTTGTTGAGAAGCCTCCATTGTGCCCTGTCTAGGAAATATGGGGTGCATCAGGAAAACATGGGGAATGAACTCCCATGTTATCACCCACATTTTAAGCTCCACAGGAATTCTGCCTTCTTTTCTCTTTTTAATTTCTCTATACTTATCGTGTAAATCTAGAGTTTTTAATTCTAAGAGGATATGCTCAGTAGAAATGGGCCTACCCTGTACCCTTCTAATCCAGAATTCCCAAATTGACTTTTGAATACTTCACCATTCATACTCACAAAAATTATTGCTGTTTGGCAGTGAATACGCCTGTGTTTAACAAGTAGATTTTGCCCTATGTTGGTGCCTCGTGGCTTCAATGAGAGTTTAATTTTCAGAATTTGGGTGATTTATTTTGGTCTTGATTTATGCAGTACCTCTGGGTATCACATGGTCCTTTGCCATGTGGCCTGGGAGTTGGAAGGTTATTCCTCAGGACAAGCTCCAAGTGCTTCTTGGTGAGTTAGGGTTTCTAAGGTACATGAGAAGCAAGAAGCCCCTCGTGATGAGTAATTCAGATGCTATGTTTTCTCATCTCAGTGTTGTAGACAAGTGGACATTTTCCTGGCCAAGCCTGGTGGGGCAGGAGTCCCCTCTTAGGTGGATGAAGAGGGCTCCCAGGGCCAGGTGCCTTTACTGTGTCTCGTCTTCATGTCCAGTTGGCCTGCTGTCCCCAGACTCGTAGAGAAGCCCAGCCCAGTGGAGACCAAGGCAGCCCCTCAGCCAGCCAGCTCCTCAGGGATAACTCCCCCTTGCTGCTTCTGCTTACAGATAGGTGGATCACAGTGGGGGCAAGCTTCAGACCCACTTGTAAAAGAGAACTACTTCACACTCACCAGGATGGTTATAATCAAAAGCAAACATGACTAACAAAGGTCATGAGGAAACGGGTCTCTGCGGGCATCTGTGGAAACTTGTGCAGTCACTTCAGAAAACAGGCTACCAGCTCCTAAAACTGGAAAATAGAGTTACCACAGGACCCAGCAGTTCAACGTGTAGGCGTACACTCAGTGTAAATGATAGAGAATGTCTGCACAAAACTTGTTAAAAAAAGTATAAAAGCATCCATTTCACAACAGCCAATCAGTGGGAATAAGCCCCATGCCCATTGACAGATGAAACGGGCTACACACCTAGAAAAAGAACACTGCTTAGCAACAAAAACAAAAAAGTCAAGTTCAACTATGTTGCTAGATTGTAGATGAACTTTGGGAACAATGAAAGAAGCCAATGACCAATGATGAAAGCCTCCATTTACACGAAATGCTCAGAATTGAAAAAGCTACAGCGAATTTTCACGATAGTTGTCCAGGTCTCAGTTAGAATGAGAGAAATTTGGATTAATTGGTTTAGTGTTACTTTTTTTTTCATATGGACGTATTCCACTGTAGTTGTGTATCAAGTTTGTTTTGCCACTAGTAAAGGGACTCAAGGTTGTCCTCACTTCTTGAATAAGGTGGATAGCTCTGCCATATGCATAGGAGTGTAAGGTGTATCCTTGAAAGACTGAATTCAGGCTGCTACAATAATCCTAGTGGCTAAAGTCCTCACCTTGTATGTGCTGGGATCCCATATGGGCGCCAGTTCTAATCCTGGCTGCTCTACTTCCTATCCAGATCCCAGCTTGTGGCCTGAAAAAGCAGTTGAGGATGGTCCAGGGCCTTGGGACCCTGCACCCACATGGGAGAGCTGGAAGAATCTCTCTGATCCTGGCTTTGGATTGGCTCAGTTCTGGCCATTGTGGTCACTTGGGGAGTAAATCATCAAACAGAAGATCTTCTCTGTCTCTCCTCCTTCAGTATATCTGACTTTCCAATAAAAATAAATAAATCTTTTCTTAAAAACCTACTGGGGCCTGGTACGGTGGCCTAGTGTCTAAAATCCTCGCTTTGAATATGCCAGGATCCCATCTGGGTGCCAGTTCTTATCCTGGTGGCCCTGCTTCCCATTCAGCTTCCTACTTGTGGCCTGGGAAAGCAGTCGAGGATGGCCCAAAGCCTAGGGGCTCTGCATCTGCATGAGAGACCTGGAACAGCTCCTGGATCCTGGTTTCGGATTGGCTCAGTTCTGGCCATTGTGGTCACTTGGGGAGTAAATCATTGGATGGAAGATCTTTCTCTTTCTCCTCCTCTCTAGATATATCTGATTTTGTGATAAAAATCAATAAGTCTTAAAAAAAACCCACTGAATTCAGTTCTTTGGATATGTATCTAGCAATAGAACTATCGGGTCATAAGGTAGATGTATTTTATATTTTCTCGTGGATTTCCATATTTGCTACATAGCTATATTAATTCATATCTAAGTTTCCTTCTCCTCACATCCTGACCAGCATCATTATTTTCTGTTTTTCTTTCAGGTAATGTCTCTCTGTGATTTCCATGTGTAACTCCCCGATGATAGTGATGTTGATAATTTTTAATGTACCTGGTAGCCATTTGAGAAATGTCTGGTTGGATCTCCCACTCATTCTCTTTGAATTCATTCACTGTTCAGATGCATGAGTTCCCGTCTACTCTGGGATATACAGCTCCTTGTTATATGGCTTCCAATATGTTCTCCGGTTCTGTAGCTCCTCTCTTCTTTCTGCTGACTGCTCCGGTTGCTGCCCAGTTTTCTAGCTGGATGAAATCCCACTTTGGGGATTAACTCTATCATTGCCTTTGTTTCCTGCTTTTTGGGTGTATGATTGCTTTAACTGTCACCTCCACTGTATTCAAGTAACTTTTTTTTGGTGATTATTGATATCAGCTTCTATTATATGTTTTGCTCAATATGCTTTATATGATTTCCATGAAGTAGTCATTAATGAGACCATCCAAGCCCAGCAAAATTTTGGCCAGGAAACCACATTTTCAAGTGAGCAACACAGACATTGCTCAGCCATTTCCTAACTGGTTGAGCAATCACCAGGCTGGACTGTCCTCTGTCAGGTTGCTGCCCAGACAATGAGCGTCAGCGAGTGTTTAAAATCCCAAGATCTGTCTGAAACGCTCGGTGGCTCTCTCTCCTTTCAAGAGACCCTTCATTTCCCAGACTCCTCCCAGGAGATGCCTGCCCTTTGCTTCTTTCCACATTCACCTGTCCACTCACAAATAAAACTTCTCTGCAACTGAGTCTCGGCTTTAAATTTCTGTACTAAGCTGAGAGAACCCACCGGGCTTTGCCAGTAACAACACTGGCATGTCTTTTGATAGATGGCTATTTTTTCAATTTTTAAAGATATGGAAACTCAGGTTTAGAGACTTTCATATTTTGCCTAACTTACCACAGCTGAAGGCAGGGCCAAGCGGTCATTCTGATTCTGAATAGACTTAAATGCAATATGAATCACGACCTATTACTCCTCTGGCTATGGAACTACTTGAGGATGCTACAAAGGGGGGGATGGGTCAAGAGGAAATGCTTCTGCCTGAGAAAGCAGGACACTTGCATTGCACTTGGTTGTGCCACAGACAGACAGACCTAAACTTGGGCACACCTTTGAGCCAAGCAAGTGCACTTATTTTTTTAATATCTAAAAAACAATAAAAGATGTTGCTCTCTCAACCATACCAACTCTAGAAACTTCTCTTCCATTTAAAAATACTGTTTGGGAACAAAACCAACTGAATTTTTATGACTTTTTCAATTATGCAAATGTCTAAATTGCGTTTAAA
Source organism: Ochotona curzoniae (assembly GCF_017591425.1). Taxonomy (NCBI): domain Eukaryota; kingdom Metazoa; phylum Chordata; class Mammalia; order Lagomorpha; family Ochotonidae; genus Ochotona; species Ochotona curzoniae. The sequence goes on from NW_024466413.1 coordinate 1,578,458, forward strand.
AATAAAAACTAACTTTACACCCACTATGTGCAGGGTAAGATGTGGTTAACAGGAGCTGGGATGGTGGCATAGCAAGCTAACCCTTCCCTCTGTGGTGCTGCAACACGTATGGGCGCCAGCTCATGTTCCAGCAGCTCTACTACCAACCCAGCTCTCTGCTGGTGGCCTGGGAAAGCAGTGGAGGATGACTCAAGCCCTTGTGAACCTAAGCCCGCTTGGGAGACCTGGAAGAAACACTTGGCTCCTGGCTTCAGCTCAGCTCAGCCATGGCTATTGTGGCCAGTGGGGGAGTGAGCCAGCAGATAGAAGACCTTCCCAATCTCTCTCTCCTACTCACTGGAAATCGGCCTTTCAAATAATAAAAATCTTTAAAAAATGGATACTAATAACAATGAGAAAATAGTTGCTCAGCAGACAAATTGAATAATCACATCCAAACTGACCTTCTTTCAGTCCCCAGGAAGGATTTGTCAGCGATATTCCTGGGAACTAATTAGGAGCCTTCGAAATCACAGAGGCTGGCATTCCAAGATCAGCATCAGCCGTTCTGAGATCCTGCTGTGTGTGAGAACTGCTGGGATCTGGGACAACGGCGAAGTTCCTGCTCATCTGTTAAAAAGATGAAAAAGAACCACTTCGTAGCTTCATTTTCATACTTTGAAACACTCAGTATGCTGTTATCAAGGCTACAGAAGCAGATTTAAGAATTTCTCCCATTTCCAGCTGAAAGGCCACATGCAGGCCCTGTAGGGAGAGCCGAGGGCACTGCCACGTGCCTCCAAGTACCTTTCAGTTGGCCACTGTCTTAGGTGCCATCCAGGGCACCCAGGCAGGTAGTGACCGGGATGAACTGCAAAGCCCATGTGTCTGAGGACGAAGCTCTTGGAACGGGTGTCCACTGCTGCTGTGTGTGTCCTGGGCCAAACTCAGGATGCCCTCCCATTGACAAGCATTTCTGCTGTGTTCATTGTTCCAAACCTTGCTCAGAGCTTGCTGTGAAAGCAGTGCTAGATCACTTCACAGAGTGACACCACGCCCCTCACCCTCCCAGCACAGAGACTCGGTCACACCCACTTTCTTTCCGAAGACGTGGTGAAGGCCAACCCAGGAGACACATTTTGTCACGTTTTAAAAGTCCTGGGAGTCAGGCTGTGTGGGACAGGGCACTGCGGGGAAAGAATTTGGCAGAGACCAAAGCCACAGGAGTTTTCCCTAGTTCATGTCTGGGGTGTGTCTGAGACTAGCAACTTCATGGGAAAAAAAAGTTCTATTGGCTCACAAATCCAGAGGTAAGAAAATCTAAAGGGTACTGCGCAGGTGTCCTGCAAGTACTCCCCCTGGACCCCTCAGCAGCTGCATCGCAACGTGCTTGAACTAGAAAGTGAAAGAACCACGGCAAAGCGTCCAAGCACGAGGTGCCCTCTCCTTGTGGCGATCCAGCCCAGGGTCCCCAACCTCAGTGTCAGGGCATGGAGGATCACACTCCAGCCCCCACACCTGTGCGGAGTAAGCAGCACCAAGCTGCAGCAAGGGGCGGGGCAGGTCATTTGTGAAGTGATGCCTGTGGGAAGGTGGGCAGCTGCTCTGTCAGTGCCTTCATTCCCCTTGGGAAGCAAGCAGGGTCAGAAGGATGTGGGCCTTGAGGCAGAAACCAGCAGTTCTGGGTAGGGGTGAGTGAGGGAGAGGGCTTCAAGGTCAGCCTTGGTCACAGGGTCAGAGACACCTGCCGCCCAGGCACTGAACAGCAGGAAGGGTGGGAGGAGCACTCCGAGGATAAGGGACAAAGAGGGCAGAGGTCAAGAAGGGGGGCACAGGTGCTGGGCTCAGTGGGCCACCAACCGCAGGCCTGGAGAGGAAGGAGGGCAGGGTAGGGAGTCCCCGAGGGGTTTCTGATGGGTGGATGGTTGTATCCTGGGGTGTTCACTGGCCCTGGAAGGAGGATGGTCACAGAGGGGAGAAAGGCACCGGAGGCACATGCAGGAGAGCTGCATGAGGAGGTGATGGGGAGGAGGCATTTTCTCCACGTCCTCCTGGCCCAGACCCTCTCTCTTGGCCCAGGCCCTGTCTTTCCCCAGACCCTTTCCTTCTACTGTACAGCAGGTCTTCTGCCCTCTTCTGCTTCATACGGGCCTTACACAATTACACCCGTTACACTTTCTGGTGGTGAGTAACACACATCGAGTCTGCCCCCAGCCCTCAACTGCCTCTGGCACGCATACAGAAGCCTAACGGAGTTTTCCCAATTGAACACTGCATCATGAGCATGGAGATGAACCATGGGACCCAGGCCAGATGCTCTTCCAAGGGAGTCCAACAGCAAATCCAGAATTCTGGCTGTCTGTAGGAGATCCTGTGGCCAGTTAACTAAGTAAACCGCAAGTATATTAACTAGGTGGCTGGGTGATGGACTAGGCTGTAGCCAATTAACTTTCTGGGTTGTCAGATAGCATCGTTGATTGGGGTTCTTAGAAAGAACCCTTTTCGCTTTGCTTTGTTTTGACTTTTTCGCTCAAACCAACCCTGATTCCAACAATTCCTCGTGTACTGGTCCTGGTCCTGTTGAATGGGAGCAGCTTCCACCAGGGGACATTCAGGCCACCGGAGTCAAAACATTTGAGCTTGAATGTCTCCCAGGGCACTTTGTCTTTGATTTGGCAGGTAGAAGGCCTTCCAGGCAGGAGTGACTCAGAGCCCAGTGCGTGACGCCAGCTTTTGCTGTGTGCTCCTTGGGTCTGTGTGAGGACTAGAGCAGCAAGCACAGCTAATGCACTGGGGCTGCAAACATATGGTGCCGCCCACTAGCTGCTTGCTGCTGGCCGCCTCTCTGGGCCCTGGGCCGGCTGTCCTCTCTGCCCACAGCCTGAGTCAGCCTCTGCCTCCATGTGGGCCTTGGCCTTCGGCTCCCAGAATTCCCTGGATGCTGGTGTGAAACGTTCCTTGGGGACTTCTCTCTGTCCTAGTTGACATTTGCCTTCTGGGAGTCGCAGAGGGCGTGATGTTTTGTTTTTGTTTGTTTGTTAGAACTGTGTTAGATTGTAGAGTCTTTGTGAGGCAGGTGCAGACAGATCCCACACACCTCCACACAGCTTCCTGGTTCAATGTCTAAGGTTTTAAAATGAGTGATCTATGACCAGCACACCACCTAGCTGAAGCCCACCCTCCTTAGGCTCGCTTAGTGTCTACCTAATGGCTTTCTCTCTCCCACAATTCCATTCAGGACAGCATGGGGCACTTCCTGACATATCTGCTCTGTTGGATTTGATTGTTTTGAAGGATCCATAGCATCCCTAACATTTATGCGGTACCCTTCCGTGGTTTGATTCCTGTACATGTTGGGTGATGACATGCTCAGCTAATCAGCGTATCCATCCTCTAAGACTCACTGCTTCTGTATGGTAAATGCAAAGTGTTCTGACTGAGAAGCACAGTAGATTATCTTTCATCCTGTTCTCGGCCCTGGGACCAAAGCTTGCTCCTTCTATACAACCATAGCATTCTATCCATGGGCCTTTTCTCCTCTCCCAAGCCTCCCGGTCTCTGATGACAACTGTTCAAGATGTTCCTGTGTTTGTGCCTCACAGAGACAAGATACTTAGTTGTCTTAATTTTCCACTTAAGAAAGGAGTAGGAAAAGCCAGAGAATAAGAAGGTCCACGAGATGGCGCTGTGCGTCCACCGTCACCGTGGACAGGTCATCTCTGAAAGGGAGGTGGAGCCGGGGCAGCCAGTGCTGAGCCTGAGGGACCCATCAGCTCTGAGCCCGCGCTGAAAACCAGCTCACCCCGACGGCCAGCTCATCTGCCGGGCCTGATCTTTTGTTTTGTTTTGTTTAACATTACCAAGCTTAGATTTAAACGCTGCTGCTTCCACGTTTCAGAGGCCAGCCGAATTCCCGTGCCGGCCTCTGCTTGGAAGCGAGGTGTGGATACCACCCACGTGTCTTTATCGGGGTTCCTTCCCCCCTGTGCCGAACGGGGAGTGGGGGAAGGTGTGCAGTGGATCTTGAGCTTTGGACAGCCTTCAACATGCAGTTTTTATGTTAACCCGTGCTTGTGTTGATTTAGTCTCTGCGTTTCCTGTGGAAGTGGGTCTGCCTCTCTCATGGAAATGGCAGCTGACGCGATGGCAGAGTTGGAGAGCAGGTGAGACGAGGCAGCCCAGCGTCTCAGCTCTCAGACGATGCCCACCGAGGGTTCGTCCTTCTGCCCAAGGAGCTGCAGGCTCAGCCGGGCGTCCTCGGACTCTCCCTTCTTACTTTCTCTCTTCATCATTTTTCTATTTGCTATTATCGTAAGTGACCACAAACTTCAGGGCTCAGAAGGATGCGCAGGAATCTGTCATCTGGCAGGTTTGTGCGTGGACGTCTGCCATGGGTCTGAATGAGCTAAGATGACAGTGTGGGCAACCTGTGCCCTGTGGGGACTCGCCAGGAAGAGCGTGTTGCGTCGCCTTTTCATGCTTCTCAGACCTTCATTCTGTGGTTCATACCCGCTTATGTTTTCAAAGCTGGCGCCTCGCGTCTCTCTGCTACTTATTAGTCATCTGTCGATGACCTAACTTAGCAACACCCTCAGCTTGACTAGGTAGGTACATTGGGCCTGGTGGCTACAAGTTAGGACTCACCCTGCCAGTGTGGGAGAGCCCTCAGGATTGTGAAGCGCCCCTTGCAGCAGCCTGCTTTGTCACACCCCCAAGCCCTGCGCAGACCCGGGGCGTCATAGCCGGCTCCCTCCGCTCCTGTCATGAAAGTTCCCGGGGGAATCCTCTCCTTCAGCACCAGACAATGAAATCTCCACAGCCTCCCCCACAGGGAAGTTACTGACGACCCTTGGACCCCACAGCACTGAGTAGAGAAACTTGGAGAGAAAAGCCACCTGCTCCACTCTCAGCGAGCCCCTTCTCCTGGAGATGAGGGAGGAGGGAAGGAGAAACCGCCCCTCCCTCAGAAGCTGCCATCCATCCAGCACAGAGGAGTGGACAGGGAGGGGACTGGGAGGGGACGAGGAGGGGACGAGGAGGGGACTGGGAGGGGGTTACTTGGCAGGGAGCCACCAGCTCTGGGCACACATGGAGAAATGTAACCAAAAAAAATCAAGTGTCCCAGGTGGTCTCTGGTCTCCAAACAGTACCTGACTGCTGCTAGGCAAGCTGCTAGTGGACAATGATAATGAAAGCTTTATCTAATATAATAAGATCGTACCTGCCGAGTTGTGGACCATCCCGGGGATGCACAGGCCGCTGCACATTCCTCTTTGTGAGGATTTACTAGGAAATCAGTCCCGGAGGAGAGACAGAATAGGGTCACGCGTTACTCCTGCGTTCAGTTAACAATTAGTTACAGAGTGTCACCCTTGGCAGCTCTGGATGTGGGAAAGAAAGCAAATGGTTTGCAGTCTTAGGAATTCCTAGCATATCCTGGAAGGGAGAAAACTGAAGGGGAGATGGCACAGTCCAAGGAGAAGCACCGCCTGGCTGTTGACAAGGCAGCACAGGAAGCCGGGAGAGCATGTTACCAAGCAGAGGCGGTGAGGAGCGGGGAGGGAAGGCAGTGGGCACAGCTCTAGCCCTGATCCCACCACTGAGCCCCAGCAGGCTGATCACACCCGCTCTCTTTACTTTCATTTCCCTTTCATTTTGTCTTCTCTTCCTGCTGGTGCTCTGGGCCTAATATTTCTTCCTAGGTTCTCCCTCATAAGCAGCATTTTAAGTACAGGCACAGATACAGTTGACAAAATGACAAAGTTTATTGAAAATGGTGAGGTATCACACACATGTGCTTGTGGCTATAGTGGGCCAAGAAGGGGAAGGAGAAGATGAGGAGAGAAGCACTTTCCATCTGCTTTGTCCACATCCCCAGAAAGAGAATGTGCCAGCGACTCGTCTCCTCCTTATGGAGACTTACAGGGCTCAAGGGGGTGTGGCCACATGACACTGCCCCAGGTCCCAAGTCAGGGGAAGGGTGAATCGAATTGCCAGGGTGGGAGAAATGTTACTTCCAACTAGTGACCGGACGCCAGCTGCCTATCTGAACTCCATTGCTAGGATTTCCCTTCTGGAAAAGCTGACCTTGGTTTCGCCTTCCAGCACCCAACTCAGGACTCTCGTCTCTGAGCTGTGGCGCGTGGGCCTTGATGAGCCTCAGTGAGGGCAGCTCTGTCGTGTGGACACATGCCGTGCCCTGGCTCAGTGTCTACCTGCTGGGAATCGTGATAATATCAAAGACGGGTGGCTCATTTCCCATTCTGCACATCATGCATCACACCATAATTCATTCTGAATTTTACCGTAAAGGCTAAATTCTCACCCCTACTCTTAATCTAGAAACAGATTCTCATGACATGTTCTAAGAAGAATTTAGCTACAAGTAGCACTGAAAACATGCTTGGAGCCATTAGTTGCTCCTAGGAGAGTCAGTGAGGACACACTCAGCATAGCAAAAAATAAGCTGGGAGGAGAGCTTGTAGGGGTGTTGGCTAGAGCAGTTGATTTGCCTAGATGGGGAAGCTTGTGAAAGGAGCAAGCCTTCAAAACAGAAACAAGATTTTTGATTTATCCATATGATGTTTGACAAGTTTATCAGTTATTTATGGGGGCTTCTATGGAAAAGTAATTACAGACGGGGTTTAGGAATATGGGTATAAAGCTGGGAGTGTATCAGTGATGGCCTGTCATTGACTTCTAATGATAAAAATTAAAATAATGACTTGAATGATGGGAGTTTACTATTTTCTCACATTAGAATAAAACCTTAGGTAGAAGCCCTTTTTAAAATTTATTCAGTTTTATATTTGAAAAGCGTATTTACAGAGAGAAGGAGAGACAGAGAGAAATCTATTCACTCCCCAGTTGGCCACAGCAGCTGGAGCTGAGCTGATCCAAATCCAGGGGGCTGGAGCTTCCTCTGGGTTTCCTGTGTGGTTCCAGGGACCCACAAGCTTGAGTCATTTTGCCACTGCCTTCCCAGCCCATAAGCAGGGATCTGGGTTGGAAGTGGGACAGCTGAGACTACAAGCGGCACCCACATGGGATGACACAGTCAAACCATTAGCTTGTTGAGTCACCATGTTTGGCCCTTATTAGAAACAGGGCTAGTGGCTCGATATAATGAAGGATCTGGGGCCTTCTGTCTTTCTGGCTGTAAATCTGTGTAGGTGATTTCCACCCTGAACCTGGGTACATGGCCACAATGGCTTCCAGAACTCCAGAACCTCTTGCCTGCGTTCTAGGTGGGGAGCAAAGCAAGGAAAAAGGGAACCAAGTGATAATCGAGAGTTTCCTGGAAACTCAACACAACAGCATTCTCTTTCCATCTTGTATCTCCGCCTATTTATAAATGAAACTTGGAACAAGAAGCTTTGCTACTTTGGATCAGATCAGGACTCAGTAATCAAGGGGTGGGAAAGATTGACCCTGAGTTGACAGTCAACAGTTTCCACATAATTTGGCAAAGAGGTGACTTCTAAAGCTAAGGGACTAAGCCCAACAATTCCCAGGGAGTTAGCCGACCGTGTGGACTGGACCGGAGGATGTAGATGGAGCCTTGTGCTCCCCATCATATGGAGGCTGCACTGATGTGGAGACTGGGGAGCATCAAGAAATGAGAAAGAGAGAGAGAGAGAGAGAGAGAGAGAGAGAAGGTGAGACAATTTGTCATGGAAGTCAGGAAAAGTGCTTCAAGGAGGTACACATGGCCAGACATTAGGCCTTGAGAAATAAACTTGGAATATATAAGCAATGTGGTGAGCTCATGAACAGTTACATTTGAGGAAAGACATGAAGATATAAAGAAATTGTGCACAGTTTTTGCTGTGACTTTCCAAGCTACAGCAACTTAAACAGATAACCATCCATGTAACAGAATGGAAACACAAGTTCCTAGTGCTTTCAAACCCCATGCTAAATTAACCATATATGGTTAGAACAGATATAAAGGAAAAGTATTACTCTGCAAATACTGTGCATGCAACATTTTAATATACATAATTCATGTAAATATTTGCAACAGTGTTTTTTCTTCATTTTTCTCAAATGTAGAAATTAAGTCTCCAGGAAGGCAAATATTATGCTTAAGTTCACAAAGCAATGGAGTGGAAGGCGTGAGATCTGGATTCAGGTGCACCTTGTCCCAGACTTGGCATTCTTTTGGCTGTCTCATGGTAATTGTGCAACAGACTTCCTCAACCTGCAGACTATTGACAGAGCCATGGGCAATTACTGTTCATGCACTGTAGAATGTCTTGCAGCATTCTTGGTCTGCCCTGCTTTCTGGTGCATGCCACCTTCCCCCAGCCAGGACATTTCCAGATGTTGCCAACATCCCTCAAAGGGGCAAAGCTGGTTTTGATCACGAGCTGAGAGCCACACTTCCAGAGCAACTTTGATCTCTCGTTCTAACTCTCCTCCTCCTTACTCTCACCACAATTCCATACAAAGATATTTCAGTGTAATGGTTCCCTTGGGACTCATTATGATTTCCCCTAAATCATCTCCTTTTGTATAATAGGTTCTGTATGAGCACACGCCCATTCATCAGACAAACAGAAACGCGGGCGGCATCCTCAAAACCTACTTCCCTCTACAACAGATCAGGTCGCTGCTTGTAAAATCGCTCTCAGACTGATCCTCGTCTGTCAAGTCCTGACACTGACCCCTTAAGTCAGGTCTTCTGAAACAATGGGCCAGGAGAGAGTACCCAACACACCCTGCAATGGCTGAAGCTCTTGGACGTCCTTCAAACACTTCCATGTACTGTTCTGCTATCATCTCTCAAATCGCATTCCACTGCCCTGCTTTTTTTCTTGTTTACTTCAGTAGTTCCTAAGCGCAGTCCCCTGACCGTGCTCTCGCTGACCCACATGGAGATCGCTGTCCTTGGAAAAGCTTTGTCTTCTCTACCATCTTGTGTCATTGCATCTTTTACTCATTATTTATCTTTTGCATTAGTAGGAATAAAAAATGTCTTTTCTTCAAAGAAATACTTCTGCTTATTGATGACAATTTCTTGTTCTTTAAATTTACCTAACATGGTAAATGTAACTTAAAAATCAGGTGTTGGTACTAATTGAAAAGATACTGGCCCATGAAGTTGCATGTTTTGCTATCAGCATTTTTATGTTTTTGGTTATACTTCCGTAGAAGCCTACCCCAGGAAAAGGGTGAAAGCAAATGCTGTGTCCAGAGGTTATCTATGCAATATTTTTCAAAGAGTGATACAGACATGAGATGTTCCTTGACAGGACAGCATGACCAGTTAACACTATGGAAACGAGCACACCTCAGAATCTTATAGGCACACTGCCACACTGTGGTTGAACAAAGAGGCCAATTTGCCTTCCTTAACTTATTTCATGCACTCACTCCCCAAGCAGCCCTCCCAACCACTTCACAACCATGCCCCATTTTCATGTCTCATCCTTGTCTTTCTTTAAACATATATGAACAAAGAATAAGTTCACTACTTTTTAAGTTTTAAAATTTAGAGATTTTTCATATTTCGCCACATTCACTTCCAATGTAAACCTTACATATTGATTTTTCTTGAAAACAGAGATATTAACGCTGCAAAACCAGGAATTGACATGAGTGATCCTGATGGAGGGAGGGTAGGACTTATCGTCAGGTATATGGTAGGAGTTGGGGAAGTGCTATTTGTAAACATAGAAAAAAATCATAAACTCACACCATTTTATACTGTCTCCATATTAAGTTCCTTTTCAAAAATGATTTATTTATTTTTATCGGAAAGGCAGATTTACAGAGAAGAGAGACAGAGGGAAAGATGTTCTAACCACTGGTTCACTTCCCAAGTGGGCGCTGCAGTTGGAGCTGAGAAAGCCAAGAAAAAGCAGGTGGTGCTTGTCTGAGTCTACTTCCACTCAGCATAGTTCTCCAGATCACAGAAGTCTCCTCCTTCTTGCCCTTCTCCTCCTCCTAGCGAAAGGAAGAACTGGTCACATTTTGATGCTTGTTTAATGGAAAACATGACAATACATTTGCTTTTCTTGGTAAGAAGTCTTGAGGGTGAACCCATGCTCTGGCATGGCCACGTGTCGCCCGCGGATGAATCACTTAAGACTGATTTGAGGCAGTGCACGTCACTGTCACTTTCAATTGAAGGCACCAAGATGCTTTCCTGACATTTCATTTCCAAAAACAAAACAACCTCTGGAGTTAGTGAGTGTTGGTAGCCACCATACATTAGCTTGCTCTGACATTAAAAGGGAATAGAATTTGTAACTGCATTGTAAAATATCGTAGACACATGTGTCTGTTTCAGTTTAAATCTGAACTCATTAAGCTAAGCAAAAATCATTAAAATTATTTATTTATTTGAAAGTCAGAGTGTTACAAGAAAAGCAGTGTGCAAAGGAGATAACCTGGAACATTATCTCACATGAAAGAAGAATTTCCATGTAGACAAACCAGTGAGCAAAGCATTCAGGGTGGGGGCGGGACTCTGAGAAGGACCCCAAAATCTGGTCAATTTGAAAGCTTTTCATTTTTATTTATGTATTTTCAAATGAACAAGTAAATTTTAAATGCAGAGAAATTTTGGAGCATTTCTGTTCTTTTTAGTGGATGGCTACTAAATGAAATACATGTAAAAGGACACATTCATTGTATGCACTTGAAGACTATTTAAAATTTACCAATTACACATCCCAAGACTGTACGTGGAGTCCAGCTAAATCCAGCATGTATAACTAATGCTCTTTATAAAGCCAATGGGGAATTGCTTTTAAAGATAAGTCTATTTTGCTGCAAAAATGTTTTAAATCCATGCATATGAAGGACCTTCAGAAATGGATGCTATGAAAAAAGTGTGAATTTATACAAAAATTTTTGTTGTAAAATAAACTTTTAATTCTAAAAAAATATACAAACAAAAAAAATTAGTGCCTGATCTCATCAATTATTTTAAGGGCTCAACAGCCACAAAGAACTAGTTTTCACGGAATTGGTCAGGACAGAGAAAGTATGATGGGACTGATCTGATCTCAACGGCAACAGGTGTGCACCTGTCAGTATGTGGGCAGCTCTGGCTTCCTACGGAGTGAGACTCAGGCAAGCAAAATGCACAGTGTCCTGTGTTGTCCACTTCTGTCTAGGGAACTTTAAAACATCATTTATTTTATTTGAAAGTCAGAGAGAGAAAGGCAAGAAGAGAGAGATCTACATGTTGATGTGCTCCCCTAAGCATTCACAATAGTTGCGGCGGCACCAGGCTGAGGCCAGGAGTGCAGCTCTCATTCCACATCCTCCCTGTATGTCGGTGTGCACATGTGTGACCCACATACTTCAGCCATCGCTGCTGCTGCTGCCTGGGTTCCTATCAGCAGGACGCTAGCCGGAAACAAGGGCAGACATTGTGGTGTGGAATGTGAGCAACCCAAGTGATGTCTCGATCACTAACCGCATGCCTGTCCCCTTGGTGAAATGTTATCTAATTTTTAACTGCCAAGTTCCTGGGGGGGACACTCTCTTGATCCCATGCTAAATCTCACTCACAATTTTTATTGTAATTCTTAAAAAGTTCTTCTAGTGTGGTATTTCTGTTACATTTTGTGCATCTGTAAATACGTAATGTTTGTTGTTTCTTTTATGTAACTATGAACTCAACAAGCTTGTAAAGTAGATTTGAGCTTTCTTAATATCCCACATTTCTGGAGCCAGAGCATATACTCAATAACTACTTACTAAGTAATTCAATATATTGCAAATTCATAAGCCAAAATATTATGAGAGACATTCTATTAAAATCATTGTATTTTTAAGTTTTTACTGTCGTGTTAAGTTCATTTCTGTGGTGAAAAAACTGGACTTTAAAGAGACTCTCTGAGTTTAAACCCAAAACATCCAGAAGGGCCTTGGGCACTTTACAATAACAGTCCTGAAGACCATAGCAGGAGCTTGCAAATCACTAGTGGAATTGAGACATAGTTCTTTAAAATAAATAAATGAATGAAAGATACCTTTGCAACAGAAGCTCATGAACATGGCTACACTGCTTATATCCAAAATTTTGCTTGACCCATGTCATCTTGAAGGTGCGACTTCCACAGCAGTGAAGGTTGTAGTGTCACAGGAAGGCTGTGGGGGGTCACTGAGGCCCCATCCAATAAGGAGGGAGGACGCAGATGGCATCTCAAAATCTATACTTATTCTCAGCTTTTGTTTTAGCTGCATTGGTTGGTTTAATACAATTTCTAGATCCTATCTGTACCCATGTGGGAGATACAGAAGAAGCCCCTGGCTCCTGACTTCAGATTGGCTCAGCACTGGCAATTGAGATCATTGGGAGCGAGGGAGAAATAAGCATGGAAGATTTCTCCTTCTCTTTCTCTTTCTCAAACTCTCTCTTTCTGTCTCTCCTCTCTGTAGATCTGCATTTTAACTAAAATGTAAAAAAAGGCTGTTAATTATTCACAACATTCCAAGTTTATTTTTGAAACCACATTTCATTTCTTACAGAATCCCTCACGTTGGTAGTTTTCATTAAATGTTTTTGAAGTATGACATACATACTTTTGTATTATCTTACAAAACAAGAAATTCTGGGCATCTGACCTTGAGACTGGTTCAGTGATCTTGGATCTGGTTCTATGTGTGTCAGTGTTGACTAAACTGACATATATGTTGGCAACCCCTCTGGCATCCTTTAGGAAGCTCCCAGATCCCACCAGACTTATCATCATTGTAGTTATTTCATAATATCTGTTGTACTCAACCCTATCATGAAAGCAAGATATGATGTCAATTTATCAGGTAATGAAACAGAATCTAAAGAGATTAATTAACCTTTACCAAGGCTAAATTACTGGTAAGAGTTCACATGATAATTAAAAACTTTAATATACCTTTTATTGTGTGATTTATTGCACTCTTGTAGCATATCCTCCTCATCTTTGTAGATTCCCAGTTGAAGCAAAATGTCTGATGAAAAGAACTAGTTTGCCATAATAACACTGAAAAGGGGCATGTTTTAAGAGGGAATGAAGAGGGCTTGGTACGGTTACCTAGTGGCTAAAGTCCTAACCTTGTGTGTGCTGCGATGCTGTATAGGTTCTGGTTTGTGTTCTGGTGGTCCCACTTCCCCTTCAGCTCCCTGCACCCATGTGGGAGACCCCAGGGAGGGGGAGGCTCCTGGCTTCTGGCTTTGGATCGGCGTATCTCTGGTCATTGTGGTCACTTAGGGAGTGAATCAGCAGACAGAGGATCTTCTTCTCTGTCTCTCCTCCTCCCTGAATGTATATCTGACTTTCCAATAAAAATAAAATAAGTCTTAAAAAAGAGGGAGTGAAGAAGAATCGAAGTATGAATTATTGCATGACACTGAAGGGACTCTGAGGATGTACATGGATCCTTTTGGCTCTTGAGATGTCTGCTAACACTGTGCATATGTTGGAAGTTTGGTGTTGTCCACCGACTCTTCATCCCATGAGTCCTAGCAGCTCAAAGAGTTTGAACAAAATGGAATGGGAGTAACAGACGTACTAATGATAAAGCTGCCTTAGAGTTTGACACAAGATCAGCACTTTTTACTGAGCCTGGATGCTAGAGCACTTCTGTGGAAAGACTTGTCTCTGTAGTTAGATGTTCAGTCTCTTCACAACTTGAATGCCACAGAATGCGCAGTGATACGGCTGTGTGTGGAGGTGGGCAATGGAGCAGGGGCAGGGCCACTGTAAGCACTTGATGTGAGTCATGCCCCCCAGTCCTTACAGTGCTCAGCTTCAGGTCCATGGCAGTGAGCGCTGACAGACGTGGTGAGGGAGGGTTGGATCTCTGCTCTTGCTTCACTGCCACATCCTTCCTGTGGAGCATGTGAGCACTGAACTGATATTCACAGGTGCCCCACACCTGGCTGACAATGCTGCTGTTCAGATAGTAAAGTTGGGGGGCCACATGGAGCGTCCTCTCCACCTGCTCTCCTCTCTGCTCCCCAAGGTGCCAAGCAGGTGGACATAAAAAAACATTGAAACAGTGAAGGTTTACTCACCAGAAGACCTTGTCAGCTGTGTCTTCCAGCGTGACAGTCTAATGGGTGATAGGTTTTGGAACTTTTGGAAGAGCATTGAAGAGTTTTCAACTGTCTCAATGAAGAGCTGCTGGCAGCTTTCTGCTATGGCAGGGAAACAAGCAAGTAATGAAATTTTCCTTCTGATGATGTTGTTGGAGCTCCCCCTTCACCAGCTCTTTGCGTTCTAACATAAGTGACAGATCGTAGCTTCTAAATTAGATATTACCAAACCCGCCTGTTCTGGAAAGGAGGGACTCCAAATGATCTCACTTGGGGAAATTTTTCAGCCCAAGCTTCTTCTGATATAACGCTGCTTTGTGTTTGAGGAGCAAGTTTGTTGACTTTGGCATTCTGCCCGCAGTAGCAGGTTGTGTACAAGGCTGAGTCCTGGAGGGAAGTGACAGGATTTTCCCTAGACCTGAGGATTCAGGGGAGATTGTGCAAGTTGAATGTCTGCAAGGTGTTTCTTTCTCTACAACTTCTCAATCAAAAAGACAAATTAATCCCCACTTACCCAGGAAATATTTTAAAAGGGAAGGAAAGTTTAAACTTTCCCCAATTAAAATAGTTTATCTTCCTGCAAGATGCTGTGATTCTGATCATGAAATGGAAAATCTGAGAACTTGCAGGGATAGAAATGGGTCCAAGTGCACGGCCCTTCACCGTTCTGGCATCCTCCTCTCTCCACTTTGCTAACACTCCCCTGGCTCCTGCAGAACTAGGACAGGACTCTCTTCTGTAGAGCTTAGTGGGTGAGTGAGAGAGAACTGAAAAGACGTTTGATGTCACACCTCCCACAGGTACCATCTGCTGGACCTTTCAGCAAACGGGACGGCTCTGGTCCTTCCAAACGCTCTCTGAGGACAGAGCTTGTGGCCTGTGCCGCTGTCCGCTTAGAGCTCTTCTGTGTCCTCTTTGGATCTATCCCCAGACTTTCTGTTTGTAATCTGTCCATGGGACACATATTTCACAGAAGCCAGCCAGCCAGGATCTCATCAGGATAAAAGAAACAGGTGTTGGGTGGTGGAGGCTGCTAGTTTTACTGGCACATTCAGAGACAAAAATATTCATCAAACTTATAAAAGGTACACAGAGGCTATGCCCACTCCACATAGTCTAATTGGCTCAGTCACTATGCCCCATGCAATGAATTGAGAAGTTTGTCTCACCCCTTCAGGTGGACACATGTCTGCATATTGCAGGAGACTCTGTTCTCCGCCAGAATGTGAGGGTCCAGGACAACCACTGAGGGAGGTGAGCAGAGTTGCTCCCGTGGTCGTCAGCCATGGGCCTGTTTGGACATGCATGCAGGAGCCTCGGGAGACAGCTGGACCTTGACGTTGCCTTTCAGAGTTCTTAGTTCCTGCTCTCATTTATAAACATAGCTTTCATTTACACAACCTGGAGTCAGGGCAGACATCAACATGTGTGGTATTGGGTGGGGCTTCATGAATGGACCAGGATGGAAAAACAGTGTATGACGTAGTGTGCCTAGCACAGCTGGTTGGAGCTGGTGTTTTTCAGAGCTGTTAGGATGTCGCTTGGAATGCCAGACAGCATGTTAAAAATAGCAGAATGCCTGGGGTCCAGTTCCAGCTCCATTTCCTCTCCAGTGTCCTGTCAAAAGGCAATTTGGGTGGTAACAGGTGATGGATCAAGTGATGAGGTCCCTGTCAAACATACAGGGAACCCTGGATAAAATCCAGACCTCTGCCTTTGTAGGCGTTTGGGAGTGGACCAGGGGAGAGGAGACTCTCTCCATTTTCTCTCTCCTCTCTCTCACACACTCTCCTTCAGAGAAATGAAAGTTAAATAAAGCCTTTTTTAAAACCTGAAATTAGTTGTCAGAGCAATTCAGAACTTGCCTTTTGGTTTTCCAGCAATAACTTAAAGCTCTGAGCTGTTGGCTTCTGAGGGCAGCTGGAAGGAGTCGAACCGAATGAGTATCAGGTGCCTGGGCTCCAGGCAGTTTCCGGCTACTCTGGACCAGAGGCTAAATAAAGCCTTAATGTATTTTCACATTTACTCACAAGATCCTGCACCACAGTGACTGGCTTCTCTTTCCTTGCAGTCTGTATTTTTGAAAGATGAAGCAAGGGAGGAGTTGTGACTGAACCTATTGAGAAGTTACCAGGTTCAGGAGCCAGCTGCCCGTTTTCTTTCCCTTGTCATTGCACCGATAAACGGTCACTGAGTTGGACTGTTTTTGTCCCAGGAAACTATGCCTTAACCCTTTCAGGGGCACACGGGACACCTTGATGCTTTCATGATGCCATGTATTCTCACCATATACCCCAGTCTGCTTTATTGTAATGACTTGTCTTCTGGAACTCTGCGTTGTTTGCTGTTTCTGGAAGGTACGTGTTGGTATCTCCGTAGCCCTGACATCCTTGTGATGGGCACTGGGACAGTGCACATTTAATAAGTAGGGATCATGCTTTCTGCTTTATTGCTGAATAAACTGGGACCCAGATAAGTTAAACAGCCAATAAAGAAAGCCAGGCTGGAAACTGGCACAATCCTGAGTCCAAAGCCACGGATCTCGGTGATCTGCCACTGTACCCCCTTCAACGGGTTCTGGTGTTCAGTGTGAATCACACAGGGTAATAAGGGATATCAATATGAGTTGGTGGGATTGTGTGTGTGTGTGTGTGTGTGTGTGTGTGTGTGTGTAGAATGTGCCTGTGAAAGAAGCATGGCTTACAGCAGCAGGGAGAGCTGGTATAACCAGGCCAAGTGAATCTGCACAGATCGCACCCTAGGTCTCGCGCACCGAGACCCGAGCGCACTGTCCCCAGCCTCAATGGTGCGGCTTTTTCTCGTCCTTTCTTACCAGAACATGGCATCCTCCTGCCACAAAGGGAGAGAAGAACATCCATGTTCAAGTGGCTGTGTTTAAGCCATGGAGATTAGTGAGTAGAGTTGTCCAGGCCATGTTTCTCTCAACCAGGGCAACATTGTGGGGAAGTGGTTTCACCCGGGGTTTGGGTATTAAGAAGGATAGACTGCAAGGATTGACTGACATCAAAGTCCAGCTTTGGTGATTGCAAGTTCGCGAGGTGTTTGTCGACTAGTTTTGTGGCGCTTTTTATAGCAGAGGCCATTTGCATTGCTCACTCATCTCCAGGGCAATAGGTAAATAGCCAGTGATTTAAATGGATTTTCTTCAAAGAAACTGACTTGGGAGATGGGAGGAAGCTTCCATCTCTATCCATCCATTCTTGTGCTATTGGATTCAATTTTCTTTCATATATATTATTATGAATGCATGTGTGTGTGTCCACTGATTTTATAGAAGTCATTTTGTGAGCAAATGATTACAGTACTTCAAAATGGATTCTAAATTGCAAATGTCGGTAATACTCCTCTGGAATGGCCTTGAATGTTTGTGGTTTTTCCGTGCCCCTAAAGATCTAGATTTAATCAAAACATTCACAATATTCTTTAAAAAATCATACAGTGCTGTACACCAGTGACATTGATTCAATCCTTTCTTTGGCAGCCACCCATCGATACATCGTTACAGCCCAGAGGATGGGCTCAAACTCCCCTTGCACCTCTAGTTAGTGCTACAGTGACATTGCCCAAGTCCTCAATACATTCACCAATAGAGAGTGTTCATCTATCAGGGATCAGCTGGTTTTGTCTGAACTGCTTAGATGTGCCTGGTTGGATGTCTGCTACTCAGCCTCAGCAGGATACTCTTGGTTGAGTAACCAAGCTGCTCAACTCTTCTCCTCATCCCTAGACTACTCCCAGTGTGTGCTCCCAACCGTCACCCTCAAATGGGCAGACACTTTCCATGGCTCTACTTGTATCCCGTTAACTAAAACCCTTTAGGACAAAGCTAGGCACTTGATCAACCCATGTGTCAGGGCAGGTACCAGGCAACTAGGATATTTTAAGGACTCACCGGATCAGCAGAACATGCACACCTGAGGCTCCTATCGAAAGACATGGCAGTGCTGACAATACAGAAAGGGAGTGCAGGCAGGTGTTAGCCACCAGGCAGACTTCCCAGGCATGTTGAGTGAGTGCCTGCTGTGGCCTCTGCTTCATGAGGCATTAGGAAATGCCATTGTTGCTGGATCAAATGTTTTGGAGTTGTAGGGTAGCTGGTATGTCTTGGGATATGGGGTCAGTTCTGAGATACACAGTAGGAACTCAATGAGGGCTGTGAGATTCAGCAATAAAAGTCAACACGAAGGGTTGGAGTTATGGTGCAGTGGGTGAAGCTGTCACGTGCAGTGCTGGCATGCCATATGGGGTATTGGGTTCATGTTGATGCATTTCTGTTCCTTTTCATCAAGGTTTGCCAAGCACACTGCTGTTCTATTTGAAGTGCTTTAACGCACGACACTGTAGTTTGCCTCCCCTTCTCCTTGCTTCAAGCCACTGAACTCCTTTCAGGAGGAGACTGAGCAGGGCTTCAGAGCAGCTGCTTGCCAGTCCCTTGCAATCCAGAGATGAAAGACACAAGCTGGTAGTCTGAATGTTGGGATGAGCTTGCAGGAGGTGCCAGCTGCACGCAGTGAGGTTGGCTCTGACGGAGAGCCTTGCCTTCCAGGGTGAAGGGGCACAGTGGCAGTGGCCCTCAAGGTGGCATCAGAAGAAATTGGGGTTCTGATCCCAGCTTTGATGTTTTTAATCTTTGTGACCCTAGGCTGAAAAGATATCATGTCAGCATGTCACGGCACTATGCTTCTGCTGCACCACACTGAGTCGCTTCTAAGACTCCTTTTGCTTCAAAAATCCTCTTTGATATGCGTGTTATCGTGAAAAGGGCATCAGTGTAAAATCTGGGTTTCCTTGTCATCTTCAGCAGGTAATTCAAACTCTGCACTTGCATTTTTTTTTTTGAGAGAAAGATCTTCTGTTGTTGATTCACTCATCAAGTGACCACAAGAGCTGGAGCTGCGCAAATCTGAAGCCAGGAGCCAGGAGCCTCCTCTGGGTTTCCCACATGGGTGCAGGGTCCCAAGTCTTTGGGCTGTCCTCAACTGTTTTCCCAGGCCACAAGCAGGGAGCTGGATGAGAAGCGGGGCCACTGGGATTAGAACCAGATGGGATCCTGGCACATGTAACGTGAGGACTTTAGCTGCCAGGCAACAGAGGCACTGCCACACCTTCCCTCTCCCCCCTATTTTTTTTTTAGGATTTATTTAATTTTATTGAATAGGCAAATTTACAGAGTGAAGGAGAGAGAGAAAGAGAGAGAGAGAGAGATATCTTCCATCCGTTGGATCACTCCCCAAATAGCCGCATCAACCTGAGCTGCACCAATCCCAAGCCAGGAGCCAGGAGCCAGGAGACTCTTCCAGGTTTCCTGCAGGGGTAAGAGTCCCAAGGTTTGTGGCTGTCCTTACTGATTTCCTACCCTACTGGAATAAAGGACTTCCTAAGCACCTTGCTCTGTCCAGCATTTTGGTTTACAGTAAACTTTCTGGGAAAAGAGGACTTGGCTCTGGGAATTAGCTGTGCAGAGAACTTAATTGCATCTGAAAACCAACAGCTGGGATTTGCAGAGTGAACCAGTGGATGGCGGATCTTTCTCTGCCTCCTTTTCACTGACTCTCTGCCATTCCAGTAAATAAAAATAAAAAAAGAGAGAGAAAGAGTTGAGAAACTTCTTCAATATTGGCATTCGATGTCAGGTGGACCTTGTCTCTCTTTAGGAGAACTACAGGCCAGGGATCAGTACTAACAGGCAGAGCAGGAGGCAGCCTGTGAGAAGGAAGGGCAAAGACAGGGTGTGCAGATCACCACAACCTCATGGGACAGTTCAGAGCCTCTGATGGGTAGAAAATCAGACTACCGTCATGGATTAAGCAGAGAGAGGAAATGAGAAAGGAGAAGAAGACAGAGGGTTGCCGGGAACAGCAGTCGTTTTTCCCTGGCAGCTAGCACTAAGTGCTGGAACATCTACAAGGAGCAGGTTTGTGTAGGCCGCTCTAGCACATGCTGTGGTGTCATCAAGGAGGTGAGTGTGGGTGGCAGTGTCTCTGCTGTGTGCCTTGGGAATTGATCAACCACTCATGGAGCGCTGACTCTTCACATCTGCCTGCAGCATCTGCCTGCTGGGATCTCAGCTGGCTTCCTCCCCAGTGTTTCCCAACAACAAGGTGAGCAATGACAGACACATCGCAGGTGCTCAGGACATTAGTCCCAAGGTAGAGTGATTAGGGCACGGGGGAGGCAGAGGAAGGGCCCTGTGTCCTGACCCTTCCTGACTATGGTTTGGTATTGTGTGACCATCACTGTTCTGGGCAACTGGAAGCATATGCTTGAGTTTGGTTCATGTTTAACACCGTGGATTCTAATTAGTGATGTGCTGACTGAGTGAAGGAGAGTGTAGCATTCTAAATGTTGGTGCCAGCACCCAAAGCCCTGTTCCCATTTCTGAGGATGCAGGTGCAAACATCAGCATCCCAACCATCCACAGCACAGCCCGAGTGATGCAGTTACCTACAGCCCAAATCTCCGTCACTGCAAACGTCACTTGGCCTGGAGAGATGGCAGTAGACACAGCAGCCTGCCTTGCACCCACATTTCAGTTTCCTACTGGAAATCAAGACATTTTGCTTCTGAATTCATTTCTCTCTGTGGACATGAAACATGGAACAAGTAGTGTGTTAGTGCCCTGTACACCCTTTAATTCAGAAAATGGAAAAAAAATGTCTAAATTTTAAAAAGTAAACAATATACTTGAACAACTACTAACCCCTCTTAGTTTAGGTTCCTATGGTAACTCCTCTCACTAGTACACTTAACAATAACAGTAAAGGACCATTGCTGACCCACTAATAAGGTTAAGTTGTCTAAGAGTGACTCACAGTTTGTCGGTGTCTGAAAAAGCCTGTGTACATTCATTCATCCCTTGGTGTGTCTGTATTACCTGAGACTTCAACCTCAAGAGGGAAGATGGAGCTACCCATTTCTGCTGCTCTCCTCTGGAGGCGGCCAGCCAGCAGGCTCTGGGAGGACAGTTCAGATGTTTAGAGCCTCACCTCTGCAAAGCACATCCCATCCCAACAGGCATGCATACTCAGGGTGGGCAGTCCTACCAAAGACAGCAGCAATGTCAAAGCAATTCACAGGGCAGGGGTAAGTACACACAGGGATGAATCTCAGAGAGACAAAAGAAAAAGGAAACACCCTCAAATCCCACAAGACTCCTTTTTAATATAGGCTTGTTAGACAGGAGTACAAGATACAAGAAAACCAATGTTAAACCAGGCTGACAAAATTAGCAATTAGATTACAAATGTATTCTACTCTGACAAAGCATGATTAAGATGTTCAGAAATGCATAAAGAATAACTTCCATTAAAAAGAAAAAAATCAACACAAATGAGGCAAAAATTAAATACAAAGGCATGCATACAGAATGTATATATTTCTGGAGGAAAATATAGTGAAATAAAAATTGTAGTAAACATGAGAGTGGTAGGCGTCCAGAACATATTGGAATTGATGTATTGCAGTGATGAACTCTTCTACTAATCAGGGAGATAATGAGAATTTTAAAACTCCAGTTAAATAATATAGGAAGATAGCTTTGATGCTGAAATGGGCATCTGATACTTTACCAAGGGAATATTAAAGAAGCAAGAGTTGAAAGGATAATAGCTTCACAATCCCCAAATGTTAACACAAGAGAAGAATTATTGTACCCAAGAAATAGTGAACAGTGAAATGAATAAATGCCCAGCGAAATAAATCTAGTAGTGCCATAAATACACAGGCACCTAGAACACACATTACAATAAAACACGGCATCAGCAGCAATGTGGAGTCAGTTTAACGTTACAAAAATGCCATGATGTGATTGACATCAAATGTGAAGTCATATACTTATCTCCAGACATGGAGAAAAAATAATTTGAGAAGGAGCCAGTGTTGTGATGCAGCTGGCATCTGTACAAGACTGCTTACTCTGCTTCTAATCCACTCCCCCGCTAATGCGCATAGAAGCAGTGTGGCCCAAGGGTTGGATCCCTGCCACCCAGGTGCAAGACTCGGATGGAGTTCCAGGCTCCTGGTTTTGGCCTGCCCTACTCCCGGCTCATACAGCCATTTGGGGAGTGAAGCAACAGAGGAAAGTCCTTTCCTTTTCTTTCCTGTCTCTTCCTCTCTGACTCTCCCAATTTCTTTGTAGCTGCCTGCCGCTAACCCTCTACCTGCTGGCATCAGCATCCCATATGGGAGCCAGTTCCCATCCCACTTGCTTTACTTCATGATCCAGCTCCCTGCTTATGGCTTAGGGAGCAGTGGTGGATAGTCCAAGTCCGTGGGCAGGTGTGTCCATGTGGGAGACATGGAAAAATTCCTTTCTCTCAGTGTCAGGCCAGCCTGACTCTAGACTTTTCAGCCCTTTGGAGAATGAATCAGCAAATGAAAGATCCTCTCCCTCTCTCCGAATTTCTAAGTAAAATAAATAAATATTGAAAAAACCAAACTGTGCCTGCCAAATGAATAAATCAATCTTTAAACACATAATTGTTTTAAATTAAATTAACAATTAAAAGGCTACAGGTTTTAGTTATGATTTTATTTGTACTTAGAAACAAAAATACTCAACCTGGCTTTCTTACTCAGTACTGCTGAAAATCCCAAGATAATGAAAAAAAAAAAAATTAAAATCTAGGCATTTCAATACATTGACAAGAAGTAGATTGAAATCTATGTTAATGATGGCATAATTTCCTCTGGGGAAAACACAAATTAATAACTAGTGACTAACACAATTTAATAAGATTATTGGATATATGATTTATACAAGAAAAACACAGTGTGCCTGAAAAAGGTCCCTAGAAAACGGAGAGGGATAGAAATGGAGGAAAGAAGGAGACAGGGTGTGGGAGGAACAGAGAAGGGGGCGAGAAACGGAGCAGGAAGGGAAGGGGAAGGAAGAGAAGAAATCAGATTTCTACCTATGACGGCAACAGATGTAAAGAAAATGCAAGAAAGAGACCTAAAATCTGTTAAAAATATGAACTGAGAAAAATTCAGTTATTTAAAGGGAATTAAGTTCTGAGAATGAGGAAGCATTTGAGCTGTAACAGTAACTGGGAGTGCTACTGATACAATGTCAAGAGCAAGATGGGTGAGGCCAGATGTCCACCAAGCTGACAGGTGTCATTCACAAAAGCGTACCACCTAACTTGAGTTTGCAATGGCCAGATTCTTTTGAGAAACAGAAACACAAACAAGTGGAAGATAACTCTTATTAACTAATACGATTCATAAAAAGACTGGAAATTATAAAGATGTAAGTTTTCTCCAAATTAATCTCAAATTGTTTTCAATTGGCAAAATGGGAAAAGTTATGTCACGTTTTCTCATGGAAATGGATATAATAGGAATGTTATTTGATTTCATTGTTGCTTCTTTTTTTTTTCTGTTTCACTGTTACCATGAAAATAAATTTTCTTTTTCAATTCAAGTTGTAAAAATCAAAGATGGCCAAATGGCCAGGCTCTCTTACAGATGTCTGATGTGGTGTTTCAACTTCAAGTGCGCAGTGCAGAAACAGGAAAACACAAATACAACCCAGTGTTATCCTTGATTTTGACAGTTGACATCTTTAGGATGCTGGCTTGGCCATAAGTTATCTGTGTGACCAGTTAGTCTCACTTGCTGTATTTGGATTTGGTTTCATCCAATTATAAAAAGCCTTATCTGTGTGTGTTGCTTTAGTATTAACATAATAAAAGAGATGCTTTGCTTTTTCAAGCTTGTAAGAAAATATCAACACAAAGCATTCTGAAAAATCTTATTTTATACAACTTAAGTAGAAGGAAAAACAGCCAACCTTTTTAAAAGGATCAATTGTATTCCAATGTCCTAATGCAATTGTCTATGCAGATGGGTGCCAAGATCCTAGACTCTCTCTCTTTTTTTTAAAGATTTATTTATTTTTATTACAAAGTCAGATATACAGAGAGGAAGAGAGACAGAGAGGAAGATCTTCCCTCCGATGATTCACTCCCTAAGTGACCTCAACTGCCGGTGCTGCGCCGATCCGAAGCTGGAAACCAGGAACCTCTTCTGGGTCTCCCACGTAGGAAGGGGTCCCAAAGCTTTGGGCTGTCCTGGACTGTCTTCTCAGGCTACAAGCAGGGAGCTGGATGGGAAGCAGGGCCACTGGGACTAGAACCGGCGCCCATAAGGGATCCTGGCGCATTCAAAACCAGGACTTCAGCCGCTAGGCCACTCCGGTGGGCCCAAGATCCTTGAATCTCACAGATTGTAATGCTAAGTAAATGCTTGCAACAAAATCTTCCTAAATGGTAAAAATCACTGGATATAAAACATTTAATAATAAAAATGATTGCTTATTTGTAGTCATATGATTATTATGACATGTGGTGTTATTTCTGATATCATCAGTGATGGATTCATTCTTTGGACTATCCCAGTTGGGAAAAGAAAGACATTGGGTTTTATAGAAAAAAATTGAAGCGTAGACTACAAGAAAAGAGAAGCTTACTGAATATTCAGAGTGGCTTATATTCCACACGTATTGTCTGACTTTTTATTTTCTTAAGTGATTCTGGTAGTCATTGTTATTGTGCTCAGCAGTTTCGAACAAAGAATAAACAGTGTCCATCCAATGAAATGGACAATTCAGAGATACCTGAACTGTTGGTATTAGAATCCACACTCAACCTTCCTTTGAATCATAACAGTGAACTCCTTATTTCTGGGTCTTGGTAGCTCTGCTAGACCGCCCCTCTTTTTATGTACATTGACACTGACAATATAACTGCAACCCTACCCCCACGTACATATTGAGGGATGCAGAGATTGCAGAAATACAAACAGATGCACAGAGAGAGTGAGAGAGGAGAGAAGAAGAGAAGAGAACATTCCCATTTGCTGGCTAGTTCTTCACTTCCCAGATGTCCATAATGGCATGGGCTGGGCCAGCCAGAAGCTAGGAACCAGAGCACCTAACCCAGGTCTCCCTCACAGGTGACAGGAGCTCAGTTACTTGAACTATTCCTCTTGCTTGTTAGGGATGTACAGCATGAATCGATTCCTGGAGTGCTAAGCTGGATACAGGACTCAAACCCAACATGGGACATGGGTGTCCTCTCTTCAACCACTTGCCCTTTCCTGGACTTGCCGACTTGAATCACCTGAGACTATAAAAGTTACGATTGCTTGAATGCAGAATTGCTACATTTGATGACTATTTCAGAGCATTCCTGAGCTTAACGTCTTCACATGCTGAACACTCCCTAGCTCTTTCCCGTGATGCGTGGTTTGATGAGGCTTGCGTATCTGGCTGTTTGCTGCATACAGGTCTTGCTCTCTCACTCCTCTCTGGTTGTGTCCGTGTTTCCCTGCATGAATCAGTATGGATATAGCTGTTTGCCTTGATTTACCATTTTATCTAAAACCAACTTATTTATAAGATAAGTGGCTTTCAAATGAGTAGATACAGCAGTCAACGTCATTTCTCTTAAGCCCAAAAGCCCAGCTCCCACACAGGTAACATTGACCACGGGGGGCTGCCTCACATAAGCCACAGCAGATCTGCCCAGCAGCTGCTGTTCCAGCGCAGAAGGGTGAGTGTGGCCACACTCCAGGCTTGGCGAGCTCTGAAGTATGTCTTTCCTCCAGAAGATCCAATCCCAGTCTTCCTGACAGCTGCCAAGTGTTACTTCTACTCTCCCGCACCACCTTTCCTATCTAAAGCATGACTAATTTTTCAGTTCTATTCTGAATTTTTCTTGGAACATTCGAGAATGCAAAAGCAGCTCCCGAAGAGAACTTTCAGTTACCAACACTTAAGAAGTCTTTACAGATTCTAATTCCCCAGCAAAGCTATGTTTTTTTTTTTTTTAAAAAAAACTATAGTCATTTATCCATTGATGCAATCATCAGAGTTTGGATTATTGATATAGAATGATATTCTGTTTAGTGCACCAACATTCCGTTTCAGGTTATTTTTAATACAGATATACGTCATTGTTTTCTGTCCTCTTCTCTGCGCTGCATAAAGATTAGGTACCCAGGTTTCTCCCTTCCTCCTCGTGGTTCCTACCCTCACCCTCAGTCATTTGTGAACTAAAGCAGGAAAAAAAAATGTGCAACAAGTCTCCATGTAGATTAGGAAAAGAAACATTTCTTTTGTAAAATATCCTGTAAATACAAACTCGGTGAAAAGCTGAACAAAGCAGCCTCTTCAAGATTACCCATGCAGTTCTGTGATCAAAGGGCTCAGTCCTGTTGATTCCCAAAGGCTGCCCTTGATCTTTCGGTCTGCTTCAGTGATTCCATAAACCAGAGAGAGAGTTGGCTTCAGCGAGGGAAAATGAACTCTCACTTTTACCAACAGAATTGCTGTAACGGTAATTTCAGAGAATGTTCAAGTTCATTCGTTCTATAAATGTTAACTGACTGCATGCCTATTATATGGTCTGGATGGCTCCCATAATGTGCTAACAGTGGAAGCATTAGTCATGGTCTTTTATGCCAAGGGGCTCGCCTTTTAAGCAGGAAAAATGGAAACTAAAAGAGGGCCCTGTGTCTAGAAAAGTTACTTCTTGATATATGCCTCACAGAATTGAGAAATACACAAATACTTCAGCATAAGTGCCCATAGCAGCAGCTTCAACAATATGTCAAAAAGGTAGAAAAAATGCAAATGCTCATTGTTGGATGAACAGATAAATAAACAGAATGGGTGTTATACAGTACATTATTTGGGCATAAAAAGGATACACTATTGATAAACTCAACACAGGACTTCAACAGCATGAACTGAAGTAAGATGTTGGTTATCAGAAACAAGACACAGGGCCACAGTCGTCTCGCTGTGTCTCAACCCCGTTTGTGACATCTGTGTCTTGTGTCAGCGTGCTGATTTGCGACCCAGCTGTCTCCTTTCCGTCTAGCTTCCTGGTAGTGTGCCTGGGAAGGCAGTGCACAGTTAACCAGTAACGACTAGGGCCCCTGCCAGCATGAGAAAGACTAGAATGGATTCTCCGCTCTTGACTCTGGCAGGGCCCGGAGAGAGGGCATTTGGTGGCGGAGTCAAGATGCCACTTGGGTGTGCACATCTCACATTTTAGAGTCTGCTTGTGAGTCCGAGTTCCTCCGGATTCCAGTTTCCTGTTAATGCGCACGCTGGAAGGAATTAGGTGAGGGTTCAGCTGCTGAGCACGAAGCCCGGGAGGATTTAGACTAAATTCTTGGCTCCCGAAATTGAAGTTGACACGTTCAGCCCTATGGCTGAAAGGATTTGAGAAGTGAACTGCTAGACGGACGCACAGGCTCCCTCTCTGGCTTTCAATTAAGTGGATGGCGAAAAAATAGTTTTCAAAAAGATAAACTCATAGGTAGATCGATATCAAATGCAGGTGTTTTGTTGCCAAGGGCATGCTAGGTACAGCAGAGAAGGAGGGGCGAGAAGGGGGTTTCTCTGGGGGCAGTGGCGATGTTTTGGAACTTGATGGAGGCGGTGGTTGACAGCGTTGTGTCTCCACCAAATGTCACTGGATTGCACGTTGTAAAGTGGTTTAATGTGCTGTGATGTGGGTTCCGCCTGGAAGAGACATATTCCAAAAAGTCCTTGGATGAGGCAGAGTGAGCGATGGCCAAGTCAGGATGGCATTCATGCCGAAACGGGAATGTCCACAAGGACTGAATCACCTGACATTCCAGGGAAAAGATTTGCAAATGTGGTCAGTGGTCCTTAGGCGACAGGGCACTGGTCGCATGCTGGAGAGAAGTCTGAAAAGGGGAGGGTGTGGGAGACACGGCGTGAAAGGAAATCACTGAGGCTTTCTGATCCTGATGCTGAGGTTGGCTTCTATTATTAATGAAACAGAAATTTAAGTAGCAATACCTTAAAAGCTTGTGGGAAAATGAAATTAAACATATTTTGTTGCCAAGAAATTTTGAGATTCATGCCATTTTCCTATGATGTACAATTCCAGGGCTCTTTTAAAGATATTTCATATTTAATCTTGACTCAAATGCATTTTCTTTTCTTTTTTTTTTAATGTAGTCACTTTATGATACAGTTCCATACGCTCTGGGGTCAGAAGCCTTTTTCAAGATGTTACAGTGTGCAACCAACACTTTTAGTGAAATAAGCCAGAGCTGAAAAGACAAATTGCATGTTTTCCCTGACCTGTGGCAACTAATACACTGAGTACAAAAAGGATGATCTATATGAGACTGATATTTTGAGATCTGTTTATTGTCTATGGCCTTTGTGTATGCTCTTGAGGAACAGTAATTTTGAAAAGTTGTTTTATCTACTTGCGTGTGTTGATATCTTTATCTAATGGAGTGTTAAGCCTGTTATTGAGAAGTGTAATGAAAGCCCGCCATTGTAAAACTTAAAATAAAACCAAAAACCAAGTAGGCAGGCAGAAAGGAGGGTAGGTTGGAAGTGGCACTATGTTCCTAAATATGAAATAAATGTATGAAATGTTCAGTTCCTGTAAATCAAATAGTTATAAAGAAGACATTTTGAGGGTAAGGTATTTGTAAAATGATATTCTGTTCCTTTGGAAAAAAGCTGGGGAGAGTTTGCACACAGATAACTCCAGGAGAAGGCAGAATGTATCCTGCTAGACCCTGTAAATACACTGATGAGGAGCTGTCTGTCTATACTCACCAAGGTCCAGCTCTGGTGGTCACGTGGGGTAACAGCACACCTGTCCTGATTACCATGGCTTCAGCAAAGTGGAAGGAACACACTGCTGCAGCTGCCGGAAGTGACTCATCTTAACCATTTGATTTTGAATTGAGACAGGGCAGGACTCACCTGCAGGTGCTGTCGACCATCCAACCAACGCTAAGCTCTCATGTTGGACTTCTTGTCTTTTCCCTATGTTTGACTTTGAGTTTTAACACGACCTAAACAGACAATCCTTCCTTACCCAACCCCATGACCTGTTTGCCCTGCACATCTTCCCCATACTATTTACAGATTCATTTTTCAAATTGTTCTCTGAAGTTTAACATCTAGGTTACTGCTTTGGATTTGGATATGTATATGTTAAATCAACAATAAATGGTCTTAACTGTGAGAATTGTAATGAATTTTATAAACACAGAAATAAACAAAGAGCTATAGAGCTACAGAGTACAAGGCAGAGGTCTATATTCTGCCTACCTTTACAGATTATCTCTTTATTACCTATTTCTTTGGGAAAATATAGGGGTGACAGAACGTGGATAACACAACTAATATCTTAGGCTGGAATGACTTACTTTTTCACATATATTTCCAAAGAACAAAGTATCCTGACCCTACTTATCAGACTTAATAATTTTTAATCTACCATGTAGCTACGAAGTATCTGCTCAGACTCAATTCAGACTAAGAACATCAGCTCTTTATTCTAGTTAAAGCAACATAATATTGAAGGGACATGTAAAATATAATGGTGATTTTTAAAAGATTCATTTACTTTTAATGGAAAGGCATATTTACAGAGAAAAGGAAATATAGAGGGAAAGATTTTCCATGGGAACCGTTGGCTCACTCAGCTGAACAACTTATTCCAGGTTTCCTACATGCAGGATGACCCAAGTGCAGGTACACCAGCAGGGAGCTGGATTGGAAAAGCAGAAGTTGAGACTTGAACCGGTGTCCATCTGGGATCTTGGTCTGTGCAAATCCTAATTTTGGTTTATGATAAAGCATGCTAGGACTCTTTTATGACACGTGCTGTGATGGACTGAATTGTGGTCCCTGTCCTAACTTGTATGTGGAAGCCAAAACTGTCAGTGGGACTGTACTTGGCAAGAGGATCTTTACAAAGCTAATAAAATTAAATAGGACAGTAAGGCTATGGGGCCAAATCCACCAGAAGTGGAGTTCTTAAAAGATGATATAGAGCCTGTGGTGTGGTCTCTTTCCATAGGGAGAGAGGACACAGGGAGAAAGGCTTTGTGAGGGCCTAGCAAGAAGTGGACTGTCTGCATCCAGGAAGAGATCCCTCTCAGGAACTAGTTGGAGCATCTGCTCTTGGACTTCCAACCCCTGTTATTGCGAGGATCAGAGGTCCATTGTTTAAGCCACTTGATTGGTGCTACCTTGTTGTGCTAGGTACCCCTAGCTGATTTACAAACACATATAAGCCCATCTCTTACCCTGGATGTCAGAAGTCAAAAGTTGCTTTACGTTTCCACAAATGATCCCTTCTCAGATTAGTTAATATTTTATTCATATTAAATGCGTTAACCAATGATTATTATGGTGTCTGAACTGTGATTCAGCTGTGGATTTTCAATGCTACCGTTCTTCATTTCTACCACTTTGCTTCTTTTTCATTTCCCAAAAACTCATTTTCAAGTTTTGGAAATTGTCAGGCATTGACAGCTCCTGAAGTGAACTTACACGACCTTTGTCTTTGAAATCCCCCAATTTAAATTTAATACTGAATAGATGAAACTTGGCTAAGGATAACCTCCAATCCCTTCTAGAATGAGAACGCGGTTCACCATCACGAGGCCTACCCACACCACGTGGGTTAAAACGTTAGAAAGAGGGGCCCTAGTGTGAAGTTCCAGAAGCCTGGGGCACCAGTGAGTGGTCTGGAACATTGTCGCGTTGATACCTGTACAATATCCTGCACTCCAGGCGTCTGACCTGGCCACCACAGACCTGCTGGAGCACACCCCTGACCTCCCTGTGTAACATGAGCTCCTTGTCAGGTCACCGCTTTCTTGCTGAACAGATCAGGTTCTGTCCACTCCCTGCCTGGTTTGCATAGGATCCCTTGTTGACATCTATGCTGAACAATGAGGCAAATTCCTACCTTTGGAGACATATAAAAATTGGAACCAGGTGCCCTTTCTCTCTTGCTTTTACCAACTCCTTTCAGTTTTCTCATTCTTCCTGAGTTGTGTGCCGTAGATCACGAAACAGAAAGGGTCAAAGAAGAGAAAGTGTAACGCACTCAATGGACTTCGGCTCAGCAGAGAGCAGAAGTGGTGAGGACAGGAGAGGTTGTGGCACACAGAACCATCACCCAGGTCAAAGAGCTTTCACATGGGCGCTGGGCTGTTCCTGAAGAATCCAGCAAGAATAAGAAGCTGACACATGTCTTGGGACTTGATAAACCCAAGGAACTGGAGTTACATCGCCACCTGCCACTTCTGTGACACGTTCACAATGATGCAATGCTTGGTTATTAACATGCTTGTAGGCACGTGATATTAGTCATCCTTACGGGATAGGAGTATGTTGTATATGACAAAGTAACTGTAGTCAGAGTAGACAGGGTTCATGCTACATCTACTGTTAAGCAGCTGTATTCACATGAATGTGTTAGACCATTTTTCTATTCCCTGTGTATTTTTGTAAGAATCATTTTATTTAAAGGCAGATTTTACAGAGGGAGGGGAGACAGAGAAATTCTCCAAATGGCCACAATGGCTAGAGTTGAGTTAATCCAAAGCCAAGGCCCAGGAGCTAGAAGCTTCTTCCAGTCTCTCACGTGAGTGCAGGGGCCCGAGGACTGCATAAACAGGGAGCTGGGTAAGAAGCGCATTAACTGGGACTTGAACCGGTGCTCATATGAGATGCTGGCATCACAGGTGGTGGATTAGCTCGCTATGCCATTTCAATATCCTCTAATAATGTTTTTAAGTAAACTAAGATTGTCTATTTTTTAATATAAAAGAAATAAAGAAGTTTTTCTTTAGTGTATATATGCATCCATCACAATTTTTCCTTATCAAAATCCATCTCAAGAAATGGAGGTGGTATAAAAATGGAGGATGTTGAATATCAGTGTTCCACTGGGGACGTAGAGCTGATTAAAAGCACTTGGTGTCTTGAATTTGAAGAAGAGTCTCCAGAGGATGTGAGGCCCCAAAAGCACTGGAGATAACATCCCTTCTCTCGCAGCAAGCCAGGGTGCCCTAGCAAGAAACCAAGCCCCGTGTGAGTTCCCCAGACATCTGAAGGTATCAGTACCATTTCCTTCATCTTTGCAGTAGCACTTTAGAGGCCTGCTTGGAAAGAAGCCAGAAATGACGAGAGGCGTCAGAGGGGCCCGAGCAGCACAGAGGATGCAATCGCTGTCTTCATTCATTCTGCACATCATTTCCGAGGCACTGTGGGATGTTGCATGCTAGTCATTTGGAAGCATTTTATTTCAAAGTCACACTCCAATTCCATCTGTCTTGCAGGGTCCCAGGTGCGCCCTGGCAGTGGGTTTGATGTATTCAAGAGTAGAGAGCTGTGTTGGATGACAGAGCTAATGAGATGTGAATACGTCGAGGGAAACCAACGGGATGCGTTCAGTTGTAGCAGTGGAAGCTCTCCCCACCTCCCAGGACTGACACACTGCTGTAAATGGACCAGGGACCCCAGAAAGTGGGCAGTCCACCTCTATCACTGTGGCACCCCACAAGCACAGGACCTCTTTCCTGTTATTCCCTGAACTCCACTGCCCTGATGTGGTTCTGCGAGATGACTCTCCACAAATGACTGACTGTATCCAAACAGTATTTTACAACGCAGCGAAATGTTCACATGTATGGGGAAAGGTGGCATTTACACCTTTTCATTAGTCTGAATCATATTGAATTTCACCTCATTGAAAATGAATCAACATGGTATAAAAATATCACCAAATTATTTAATGATCTAAGAACAAGATTAAACTGTATGTAAGCTAGGAATTGTGGCCCCAGTGTGGTAGCCTTGTGGCTAAAGTCCTCGCCTTGCATGCCCAGGATCCCATATGAGCTTTAGTTCTAATCCCGGCAGCCCCGCTTTCCATCCAGCTCCCTGTTTGTGGCCTGGGAAAGCAGTTGAGAATGGCCCAAGGCCTTGGGACCCATCCATGTGGGGCACCCAGAAGAAGCGCCAGGCTCTTGGTTTTGGACTGGCTCAGCTCTGGCTGTTGTAGCCGCTTGGGGAGTGAATCAACAGACGGAGGATCTTCCTCTCTGTTGGTCTAATTATTTTACATGTTTTGTGAGAGTTGAGGATTTCATCTTAATCATTTTTGCACTTTGACATATTTTGTTCATGTGAGAGCTCAGTTTTATTTAAAAATTAAGATTCAGTTTGTAGGTATTTTAGTGATATTTATGCGTGTTTTTTTTTCCTAGCCAATTAACTCTCCTAGACTCTGGAACAATTGTTTTAAACTTTCTTAATGTATTCAAATTTCTGAAATCCCTCTGCCATTTATTTATAACCAAGTAATTGCATCTTTAATTCTGCAAGGGAAGGAATCTTTAAAAATGTGTATTCCTCAGGATTATTTTTATAATTTAGACTAACAGTTTGGAGGAATTTAACTATGATAAAATATGTTAATTTCATATTTTGTTAGTTTTAATCTGTAGCAGTATATTTTTCAGCAAACAGAAAACTCAACCATTATTTCTCTGAATTGTTGTATGCTCATGTTGCCTACTTTTCTTTATGGTCTTTAATATCATATACATTATATTACTTGAGAAATGTTGCAAAACAATGATTACTATTTATTGTTTCAGTTTATGAATTACTCTCCTTCTTGAATTCCTTTTGAACAGTTCCAGTTGCTATGACTTAATGCTCACTAACACCTTTCTTCTTGAATATCAGCTCTATTTTTTAAATCTCATTCACTACATTGTTCAACTCTAAAAGCTAGGTATGTGTTACACATGCCCTCACTCAACGTTTAAAATTATAATAGCTACTAATGTCCACATATTAATTCAGACTGATAGAGATGGAGGAAGAGTAGGAGAGAATGAGAAAGAGAGAACATTCCTTCCGCTGGTTCACTCTCGAATGGCTGACAACAGCCGGTCTGGGCCATTCTAGAGCGGGAAGCCCGCCACTCCATCCGGGTCTCCCAGGTGGGAGGCAGGGTCCTAAGCACGTGGTGCTTATCAGGGCGTGGTGGCAGTGCCTGATGAGGAATCCCAGTGCCACAGGTACTGGCTAATCTTGTAGTGCCCCAATGTTGGCCTCAACTGGCAGTTCTGATTTAGTTTCATCTCTTAGAAAGTTGATCTTTTTGGAAGGTTCTGTGTATATCTATGTCATTATAAACATGAGAAAGTTTCAAGGATCAGCAGGCAAAGTCTCTGCCTGTAATGCTGGCGTCCAAGAGAGACACCAGTTCACGTTTCTCAGTGCTGCGAAAAGTCCAGCCTGTGATGTTCCCCTGACGATTTTGAAACAGAAGCCTCATAGTCTGGTTGATGTACCAGACATTCTTTCTTGCCCATCACTATCACCTCTAACTCCTTTTGGGTGGGTCCTTCAATATCTTAGTGTGGTGGCTTTGCACACATTGGTCCATATCCTCCTGAACAGCAGCCAGTGGGGCTTCTCTATCTGAAGTCACCTCTTTTCATTGCTCTCCTCTCAGTTCTCTGTTCTTTGTACCTTTGCTGTCTTGTCCACATGTTCCTCTTTCATTCTTACCAGTTTCAGTGTCCTTACACCAGCACGTATTCCTGCACTGAATTCTGGAAATTCTCTCAAAAAGTCATACGCAATAATTAAGACACCACTTGGTGTCTTTCCTTCCGTCAAATCTAAACCTTTCCTTCCTACAAAGGATCACCTTGGGAACTAGTTGGTCCTAACTCACCTGGGTTCCTGCTACCCAGGTGGGAGACCAAATTGAGGTCAAGGTTCCTGGTTTTGGTCTGCCCTAGTCCTGCCTGTTTGGGGCATCTGAGGACTGATTCAGTGATGGAACGTTTCTCTCTATGTGTTTCTGTCTTGCAAATATAAGGAAATAAAACATTTTAAAAGCGAGCGATGGGGATCACAGGGATAAAACGGCCTGCTGAGTGTCAGCGATTGCAGCTTTTAGCATCACCGTCCCGCCTTGGCTATTCCGGTGAGAATGTCCCCTGCACCTGCACTACTTTGGCACTAGGAACAGAAGCCCTGTGTCTCCTCACACTATTCCAGAGGCTCTTTTAGTCACACGCATGCAACGTGCTTTCTGATGTTGTGACTTTACACTCCCTTTCCGTCCTAGCACGCTCAGAACACGGCTTCTTTCTTCTGTTTGTTCTGTCCAACTTCTCCCTCCATTGAGTCTTTTCCCTTAGCTCAGGACTGCCCTGAGAGGAGTGGGGTGACCTTCCGTGATTTCTTCTCTGTCAAGCCCCGTCCTTCACAGATAACAAAGCTCTCCTGAGACTTACCAGTGAGCGTTTTGTCACCAAAAGCAGCCAATACTTTCTGGTTTTACTCTTTCTCCATCTATCAGCTGATTGTTTTCTTGGCTTATGCCCACTCGTCCCTTGAGTTTGCTGACTCAGATGTCTTCTGGCAGGTGCATGCTTGCTCAGTCCCTCTTCCCACGTCTGATCAGTCTTCCCTTGCAGATCCATTCTCTTCAGGGTTCCGTTCAAGCCCATTCCTTTTTGTTCTAGGCTCTCTCCTAATAAATCCAATGAGGATTCATTGTTTTGACAGTGCTTAGGTCAGATGGTTCATTGTTTCTTCAGTTCTGCATCTCTCAGCTTCTCAGTCCAGACTTTGACACTCAACTGGCTTGCTGCACCTCCACTCCACGTTTCAGCTACGCTCCACTAGACGGTTTTGGGAGAACACACTCTCCTTCTCGAGCCAATCTGTTCTCAGGTCTGCTGCATGATCGTGGAGGCATAGTTATAAAATGATGACCTGGACATTTTACCAGTATGTGTCTCATTTAGCTCTTTGGGAGGGGTACAGTTTTTATTGAAGGTTTGTAGGTTTTACAATAATGCAGCTTTTAGGTTCAACTTAACAATTGCCAAATGAAACTCTGCAGGTTATACTCCATGAATGTCTTTGTAATAAGATTTTTGTGTGTTTCTGCCAAATTATCTTTTTCTTCATTTTTAGTTTTATTTTTAAGATTTATTCACTTTCACTGGAAAGGCAGATCTACAGAGAGAAGGACACAGAGAAAGAAAGATGCCAGTTGACCAGTTCCCAAGCAGAGAACGTCCCAAGTGGCTGCAATGGCCAGAGCCGAGCTGAGCCCATCTGAAGCCAGGATCCTGGAGCCTCCTCCAAGCTTCCCACAGGAGTGAAGGATCCCAAGGCCCTGGGCCATTCTCAAGTTTGCCCCAGGCCACAATTAGGGAGTTGGACTGAAGCAGAGCAGTCAGGACATGAACCAGTGCCTATATGGGATCCCAGAACTTGAAAGGTGAGGACCTAGCCCCTGGAGCATGAGGTTAGGCCCCACTTTTACTTAAAAAAAATAGTACATTATTGAGCTTCAATTCCTGTATCATACAATTTTCCCATTTATATCATACAATTTAATGCTTTTTAAAATATTCACAAAGTTTTGTAACAAACATCACAATCCATTTTGGCACATCTTCATCATACTATGAAAAACTCTGCATAGCATTGTAGTTAATCTTGATTTCTCTACCTGCACCCCATGCACCACCCCACTCAATCCTTGCAAGAGGCTCCCCTCACTCTTAACAAAAGGCATAATAATTTATATTGGATGGACTGGCTGTAAGAGGTTTAAGACTTTAACATTTTTTATTTTGACAGATTTCATTTTTTATTCATAACAGCATTTTAAAGATAGACAAGGACAAAGCTTTTTATGGTAAATAGAGAAATCTGGAGATTAATCAAAGCATTCATAGATATATTATTCATATATATATGTATGAAATTCCAGCCAGGCAACTAAAATGCATAATTGCGATGGTCATATACTACTCAGAGAATACTTTTCTTTGATTAGCCTACCTGGGGCAATTACTGCAATGCCAACTGTTCTGCCACTGGACAAAATCGTGTCCTCTAGTGTTCTAATTATCTGCACTCCTTTCTCTAACATAGTTGCCACACAGAAAAGGAAGTGGATGCAATAGGTGAATTTAATGCGAGAATTTCACTGTGTAGATACTTACGATAATTCTAGATTTTGACAGTTTTTTAACAGTCAAAACTCTATTTTGTCTATGAAAAATGACACCAATATTTTCTTACTGAATTCACATTTCCATTCAGTGGTATTAGAATGTATTAATAGTGACTTGAATAAGCCTAACCATTTTCACTATTAGTTGTAAGGATCAGATCTCTAATAGCCTTTCACCTTCTTCTTAGTTCCCTGGGGCAGCGATCATTAATTCAGTGGCTTAGCATGCACAAATCTAGCATTCCGTAGTTTGGAAGCCAAAAGTTTGACATCATCTCTACTGGGTCTAACTGAAGCAGGGCTGTGCTTCCTCCACTCTGGTACGGAATTCATTCTCTGCCTTCTCCAGCTCTTGCAGAGGACAACATTCCTTCCACTTGTGTCTACTTCACCTCATCTCTGCTCCCTTGTTGCACTGCTGTTTATTCTCTGTGTGTCCAATCTCCGGCTGACTGCTGCTGCAGGTCAAGACTCAGCGTTTGGAGAATGAACTTGGCCAGAGTGCTCTGGAGATAAGGCGTTGGCAAGAAGCCAGAGCTCTCAGATGCACCTGTGTTCTTAGGGTGGCAAGTTCCCGTGCTGGGGGTCTTTAGGGAGAGTCAGCAGTGGCCAGAGAAGCTCAGTGCTAGACTTCCACTCACACGGCCACTGTACTTGCAGGTAAGTGAGGGGGCTGAGGCTGAGTGGTTTGGAGGAGGGAAGCTGAAGAACCTTTCTACGTCAAACCAATGAAACTGCAAGTCAGCATCAACCACCGTTTACACCTCCCACTGGTGCATGCTAAAGCTGGGGCTCAGGGCCTGCCTGGCAGGGTTAGATCATAGCACTAACCAGTAAGTGTTGGAGCAGCGGACAGGTAATTTTAGCTTGGACCATGACCCTAACCAGCTTGTGAGAGAATCAGATCTGGGGGCAGATTGTATGGGACCTATGTGGGCCCACCCCTGTGGATTTGCAATATCTGATGATTTGTCCAAGAGCTGGAGTAGTGACTGGCTGAGCTAGGCATGATCATGGAACCCCAAGAAACTCATGGGTATTGAGATTGGGAATAGCTTGGGCGGGTCCAGGCTGCAGCCCCCATAGGTTCACTAAGAATAAGGCTGAGCCATAACATCTACCAGCTCACACAAAGGCCGTGGCAGAGGGGCAGACTGTCAGGTAAGAGCCTAGATTCAGCTGGCACATGTGAGATCTGGGTCTATGTTGGTGGGGGAACCTGGGGAACTCCCTGGTGGGCTATAGCTCCTGCTGGTGAGTATGTGATTTAGGCCTGGGTATTGGTCAGACAAGGCAAGGCAGCTCCACTCGTCAGCAAGTGTATGGGTTGGTTCTGGGTGGCAGAGTGGATTGGGCAGCACCGGGCCAAACCTTAGCATACTGGCATGTGCAGGAGCCAGGATGGAGTGTGGGCCATGCTGGGGTAGGAATACACACTTACTGGTTTGCATGAAATCCAGGAATTTGGGCTGACTGGACAGGGCTAGGTTTCAGCACCCACCAGTGAGAGCTGAACTGAGGGCTGACTTGGCCAAGCCAGGCTGCAGCATCCGATGGCAAAGGGTGATTCAGGGGAAGGGTTAATGCTGAGTCACAGCAGCCACAGGATCCATGGCTGGGAGCAGACATGTTTGGGAGCTAAGGGGATACCCCGGCTGGCTTGTGGTTCCCACTGGCGGAGTGTGAGAACTGGAGTGGGGGTAGCAACCTGGGCTTGACATGACTGCAGTATACTTCAGAATGAGTGTGGACTGGATCTGGGATGTGCCGGACTGGACTAGACTCTAGCATCCATTAGTGTTGCAAGGACCGTGGTGGGTGTAGGATGGGCTGGGCTAGGTCTCTGCACCCACTGAACCATGAGGGAACTGGAGGTGGACCAGGCATGGCTGCGCTGTAGCACCCAACGGTAAGTGCCAGAATGGTTGGGGGCCAGTTGGGCAGGCCACTGCTCCTGCCAGGAGAGGAGGTGGGCCGAGCCAGGCTGGGCCAAGCACCAATGGTGTTTGCGTGTGTCTTTCCTGTTGCCTTTTTTTTTTTTTTTGATTTAAAAATATTAAATTTAAAGGCAGAGTGATAGAGAGAAGGAGAGATGAGAGAGACAGATCTTCTTTGTGGTGGTTCACTCCTGAAATGGCCATGATAGCTGGAGCTGAGCTAATGTGAACCAGGAACCCGAAGCTTCTTCCAGGACTCCCTCATGGATGCAAGGGCCTAAGGACCTAAGCCATCCTGCACTGCTTTCCCAGGCATTAAGCAAAGAATTAGACTGGAAATTGAACAGTTGGGACACAAACTGGCACCCATGTGGGATGCCAGCACCACAGGCAGAGGCTTAACCAGGACCATCTCTTCTTTTTTTTTTCTACTTGCTTTATTCCTTCCCCCTCCCTTGCTCCTTCCTTCCTTCCTTCCTTCCTTCCTTCCTTCCTTCCTTCCTTCCTTCCTTCCTTCCTTCCTTCCTTCCTTCCTTCCTTCTAGTCTGCCTGCCTGCCTGCCTTCTTTGCCCATTAGTTCATTCCCCAAGTGGCTGCAATGGCCAGAGCTGAGCTGATCCAAAGCCAGGAGTCAGCAGCTTCTTCTAGATCTCCCATATGCATGCAGGGTCCTAAGGCTTTGGGCCGTCCTCAACTGCTTTCCCAAGCTAGAAGCAGGGAGCTGGACGGGAAACAGGGCCGCCAGGATTAGAACTCGCGTCCATATGAGATCCTGGCACATTCAAGGTGAGAACTTTAGCCACTAGGCTTCTGCGTTGGGCCCGTTATCTAATTCTTGATCATTGAAGAAATCGTTGTACAAAATAACAAATAACACTGCTAAATGACAGAAACAGGATTTAGATCTTGCAGTTTAGGCTCCAGTGCTTCCATGCTTGTATTAATTTTATCATTTTTTCTCTTTGATATCCCTATTCCTCTTAACTCTGCCTGATTAGACTAGGTCTCTCTCTCTCTCTGTCTCTCTCTCTCTCTCTCACACACACACACAGGTCATGCATGTTGTTATTGCTGCTGCCTGGGCTGGCAGTGGTCGAGATGTGAATTTGGTATGAGCACATGACCCTGAGCCTATCGCTCAGGACAAATGGTGGTTTCTTTCAAGTCGCTGCTCTCCTTTCTTGCCCCTCCCTGCAAACGCCCCTGGTGTTCTTGGGAAAATCATTCATGCAAAGGTAGATGCTATTTTGTCTGTGAATGCTCTGGGATTTTTCTGTCACCTTGAATTTCTGTCAAGTGCAGTGTTATGTTGCTCCATTAAGACAGATGAGAGGAAATGTTAGCTCTGCGGAAGTGATCCCAACGCTGCTGTGCTGATCTGCGGAGAGTGGCTGCATGGGGCTGGGAGCAGGTCGAACGCTGGGCTCCCTGGGGGCTGGAAAGAGTAATTTGGGGCTCCACTCAAATGAGCACACCTGCTCTTCAGACTGAGAGTCGATGGTGCAGCCTTTCCTAAGTCAGCAATTTCTAAGTCATTACAATTACTTACATTTGACTTATTCCAATTTTCCCAGGTTTCTGTACTCACCTAGAACTTAGCTTATTCCCTCAGCATCACACTCTAATTTGCTGCCTCTCGCCATGTGTCTCTATGTCTGAAATGTTGTATGTAAGCTTTCACATTCTTCGAAGGAAAAGTCCTGGCTGAACTTTAGAGTTTTTCAGTCTCCACACCCCGAAGGCCCGATCCCGCACTGGCTGCCTGGCTTGGCTTTGCTGACACATGAGCTAAGTGGGGTTTGTACTTTAAAAATATATATTTGGGTTAAAAAAAAGCATCATGACATCCCAAGACATATGAAAGTTGTATAAAGCATAGATTGCAGGTTGAATAGAATAGAATACAGCCACGGGTATTCAGTTGCTATTGTCAAAGCTGCTCTCTGTGGAAAGGGTGGTGCTCAACAATTAGGAGTGAGACCCCACAGTTAATGTTCATACTGTTATTTGATGCGTTGCAGAAAAACAATATCACATCAGTCATAGTTCTAGATTCCCTTTTGCTTGCAGGTATCCAGTCCATGTTGTTCCCAAAGATCCGGAGCTCAGTGTTCATTGAGCCTTTCTTTGTTGCTGTCCTGGATCGTCTCTCCTGCCTCCCAAACCTTTCCCGGACTCTCGCGTATTGCTTACAGAAGAGCTTCCCACTTGCTGTGTCAGTCATCTTTCCCAGTGAATTCCCTGTCCGTGCACAGGGCCCCTCTTAGAGCCTGCTCTCTCAGTCCATCATTCTCATTCAGACCTCGTGCCTGACCTCCCCATCTCACTGCTTCGCCAGCCAGCCCAGTGGAGACTAAGTGCATACAGGAGGAAAAAGGGACACTGCCCTGTCCACTGCTTTTGGTTCCTGCTGCAGCTTCCCATTCTAGCAATCAAAGCCCTGTGTCTCCTCCCATTGCACAGACTCATAGACGCAGAGCGCAGACCCTTAGTGACCAGTGGGCATAGGGGTCAGTGACTGTGGAGATGCTGGAGAAAGGATGCAAGATGCCAGTGAGACAGAAAGAATGTGCTCAGGAGATCCGCTGTGTAAAATCATGATTATAAGTAAGAATCTCTTTTTATATTAGTTTTGCAAAGAAATTCAATTTTAAACATTCTCATCACAAAAGAATGGTAATTATGTGAGATAATGGATATGTCACTTAGGACAGATTAGTCATTTGCACAATGTAGATATACACAGGGGTACAGCAAAAAGTTTGTGGAAAAAACAGAATTTATTTTGCTAAAAAATGAAATGCATGCATAGCTTTTTTCATAATACTCACCTTCAATGAGATGATGTGATCTCAAATATTTTTCGCCAAAATAAACTTATTTTTCATTCAATTTTTCACAAACTTTTTGAAGCATACTTTTAAAAAAATCCTTCATAAGCATACACGGTATTTGTCGATTTAAGAAGCACGTTTTTTCCTTTCCAGCACAGCTTCATCCCGCTGCTGGTTTTGTCTTGCCTCCTTGTAGTGTGAGAGAGATCACACACCAACTGAAGTGTGGGATGTTGTGAGGAATCATTATTGAACAAGCTTGGTGACAGCAGCTCCCACTACACTCCAGGGGCCCCTGCACTGTATAGCAGAAATCAAGGGT
This sequence comes from Ochotona curzoniae, assembly GCF_017591425.1. Lineage (NCBI taxonomy): Eukaryota > Metazoa > Chordata > Mammalia > Lagomorpha > Ochotonidae > Ochotona > Ochotona curzoniae. The sequence goes on from NW_024466413.1 coordinate 1,620,469, forward strand.
TTTAAAGCTTTTATCCTCCAATTAGGTTGAGAGCCATGCAGAACAGTTTCCGTTTGCAGGAGGCAGGAAGGGAGCTGTAGGAGCCCAAAGTTGTCCGGTAGTTAACTAACCTAATTCAGCACAATAGAAGGCAGGGGTGGCCAAATGTGGAGCCCCAGGAGTAATTTGCACACTGTCAACTGTCCTGAAGGGTGGGGAAAGCAGGAGGGGACGGGTGTGCAACGTGCCTCTGAAGCAGGTTTTGCACATTCAATTAACCTGAATGGAGAGAGAGGAGGTAGGAAGGGTGAAGTGCGTAAACTCTGCGTCTGAGCTGTGCACTGTGCATTTACCTGACAAGCAGGTGCTCACCATCAACCAACTGCGCATCGTCAGAGACACAAATTCTTGCTGACCTCTTGCTAAGTCTGGGACTCAACTCTTAAGGGCCTGTCCACTTCCTCTGGGCTTACAGGTGGAAATGACAGCTCTGTGGGATTCCTGGCGTTTAGGGCCCAAGATCTCTTCCTCCAGGTTTCTAAACCTTTGACTTCCAAGCACTTTGCATTGACAGCAGGTTCTTGACTGCTCTGACGCCTCCCTTGCAGTTCTTGGTTACTTGCCTAAGGTTGGCCTGGATCTCCTTTCTGCTCTATGTTGGATGAGGTGATCATTTCTGTTGCCACGTCCACGTCCAGGACTGTTGAGGTCTATTGTTACCCAGGGCCTTTTAGGATTTTTAAATTCTGAATCCTCCTGCTTTCTAACCACTACATATCAGCATGTCTCAGGAATCAGTCTCGGCTTTTTTTTCTCTCTGCCAGCACTCACTCATTTGTAATTTCATAAAATGTCCTGTTACTGGCCAGCCTCGGTGGGCTTGTTCTCTACCTAAGTATGGGAACAAATAAATAAATACGCAGGAATCATTTGGAGATAGAAAAGTGTTACTCGTGAAGTGCACAAGTGGGCGTGGAGAGAAGAAGGAGCGAAGCACATCGTGGTGGAGGCCGGGAGATGGCATGTCTCCTGAGGGGAGACAGAGACCCCACGGTTTCTAGATGTGCTCTTGGTTTCCAAGGGTTCCCTGACTGCTGCTTCTCTGGACGGGAACCTGCAGAAGAACGTCCCCACCTGTGGTCTCTAACCAGTTAGGTCGTGGCTGGGCGATCCCTGTGTTGCTTGAAGACGTTTTCTTGGTCACCTGGAAGGAAACATGCACGTGCAAACATGGGGCATTGAGATGGCGGCCTAGGGAGCACGGGCTCACAAAGTTTGCCTCTGGACCTGACACACAGTTTTAGCAGGCTTGGGCTCACTGACCTTAAATATGACCGGATGCTAATGCATTCAAAATCTCTATCGCTGTGGAGGAACTCCACCCTGAATTCCATCCTGGTACTCGTGTATCTGATTGCCAAGTTAAGCATGTAGATGTGTAATCAGAGTATGAGACAACACATCCAAATATACTCCTGAGATTTTTTTAACTTTTAAATAAATTTTTATTGGAAAGTCAGTTATACAGAGAGGAGGAGACAGAGAGAGGAAGATTTTCCATCTACTAATTCACTGCCCAAGTGGCCACAATGGCCAGTGCTGGACTGATCTGAAGCCAGGAGCCAGGAGCCAGGAGCCAGGGACCAGGAGCCTCTTTCTGTCAAGGGTGCAGGGTCCCAAAGCTTTGGGCCGTCCTCAACTGCTTTCCCAGGCCACAGGCAGGGAGCTGGAAGGGAAGTGGGCTGCCGGGATAAGAACCAGCACCCATATGGGATTCAGGCGTGTGCAAGGTGAGGACTTTTGACACTAGGCTATTGCACCAGGTCCTCTCCTGAGATTTCTTTTTTTCCCCAAGTCTATTCTTTCTGTGCCCTATGTTGTGATGTGGGAAATATATTCTTTTATTGATCTAGTGTGGTGACTTAAATATGTAGAAGGCGCACACACAGTGGAAGGCACAGTTTGTGCAGGTCTCCTTGGTTTTGCTTTATAATTATGGCAACATTGATTTTCCTCCCATTATCTCGCTCTCCATATTCTATATCATTTTTTTTTTCCCTACAGCTGGTACATTCAGTACTAAACATTGCTAATAGAGGCCAAATCCCGAGGTGAGAGGTCCAGGAGGCTATCCTGCCATAAGCCAGACACCCCAAGGTTATGCATAATCTTTGTTCTAAAAGCTTTGTAGCAGTTCCCTGAATGATTTCCGTTTTATTCCAGTCCCAGGCAGAGCTGCTAAGTTTTGCAGTTATTATCACTGTAATTTCGATAGTTCCTTTTGTTCATCTACGTCTAACAAAATCTCCAAGATTCAGATAATGTCTCTGAGAATTGCTGATGGAGTTTCTGTTTGTCTGCCTGACCCTGCCTGGTTCTCCGGGGGTGGGGTCCAGGACCCTCCACCTCAGATCTGCAATTTCTCACCAACTGTTGAGAATCAGGCCCCGTGTGCAATTTCTCCACTTGCTGTGCTGTGATTTCCCTTAAGGCAGATACAAAGTATACATTTCTCTTCTACATCTCATAATGTTACTAAAATACTATTTGATTGGTTTAACAAAAAATGAAAGTAGCACTTTTAAAAGGACAGGATTGCTTTAACCACCAATACCAAGCAAATGCAGGTTTCTCCTGGCGTGCACACACATGTGCGTGCGCCGGTGAGTGTGTAGGACTGTGAGCACAGCTGTGCAGCATCTGCATGACATGTGCACCCCATCAACACTGGATTGGCATCAAAGAGAAACGACAAATGCTGCTGTAAGTCGCTCTTCCTACACTTCTTTTATCATAATCCATTTTCACTAACCTGGGTTTGCAGGAACCTATTGAACTAACCGGGTCACTCTTTCTAAATTAGTAATTGTAATGAAACATTATGTATTGAGATGACTGAGACACTGAGATGACTTAGTGTAAGAGGTAACTGAACTATGTGCTGGGAGGGGGAAGCTTGCTGGCAGCAAGGGAGGGAAAGCAGGGTCGGAAGCAGGTGCACCCAAGGTGGTTGAGAAATGGAACATTCCGTTATTTGGGTGATGCACGTTCCTTGCCGCTAAGATGCTTCAAGCCACAACTACCTGCTGAATAGCGGGAAGAGGGAGATGCAAACTGATGACAAGTTAGAGATGCTTAAGAATGCCTTTCGCTTCTCCCAGCATATTTTTGGTATCCATGCTTCTCCTTTGAATTGTTTAATAAGATTACAAAAGGGCAGGGTTACTCCCAAGTTTATCAAGATTGGCTTTTGTTGTTGTTCTGTTGGGCATGGGCTAGACAGAGCATAACAAAAGGAAACAGAATAAAGGACATCTATTTGACAAGTCCTTAGGGTTTGAGGTTCTGGAATGAAGAGGCAGGTGGGCTGTGAAATCTGCTGAAGTTGGGCATCTGAGCCTGTTCACTGCTCTGCTCATTTGTTTTCCTCTGTTTGCATATTCTTTGTTATCATCTCCTGAATCAATTCTTTCCAAATAACTGTGTTTTAATCAATTTTGAATAATCACAATCATCAACCATACCTTGCACATTACAACTTTAGGTACCTCATTAATTAATTCTGCTAAGTTTTACTTACAAAATGATGGAGGAAAAAGAGGACCTCCTCATCTCAGGTACACACCCATAGATTTCAACCTATATAGCTAGGATGGGTCATTTATAATAGGTATAATAAAGCAGTTCCTGTAGGAGGCATGTGTCTCCGCTGTGGGTAGGGATAGTTCCAAGACAATTGAATATTCTGGAAAGATAAAATATTAGCTATCCACTAAGGTGTATCAGAAAACTTTGATACATAGTTCTGTGAAAGAAAATTTGGATCAAGTGCTGGCGAGATATTGTTCCATGATAATTGATAGTTGATCATTGGTTGATTGATTGATATGTGGAGTGACTGCCATGTGGAATGTTGCTGGCTACTAAGGATTCGGTGGAAATCCTAACCCCTAGAAACTTGTAATTTGGTGTATAAAGTGTTCTAAGTGACTAAGCAAGATTCATCAGTTAAAACATTTCCAAATGCAGAGGAACAGAGTAAACCAGAAACGTTTAATTTACCAGTTCACTCCACCAACGTCTGCAACAGCCACAGCAGGGCCGTACTTAAGGGCTCACAACTCAATCCAGGTCTCCCACACGGTTGTTAGGACTCTTGGTGCTTGAGCTCTCTCCTTCTGCCTCCAATAATATGCGTTTGCAGCCAGCTGGAGTCGGAAACAGAACAAGAATTCACACCAATGCACTCTGGAAAGTAAAGGCATTCTTTCAGCCGGCATCTCCACTTCACCACGATGCCCCAATCCTGCCCCTGTCTTTATAATCTCTCCTCACAATCCTGATTTTATTTTACATTTTATTTTGTTTTCCCTTTTCTGATACTAATATGCTACTTCATTTTTTCATATATTATTTTAATGGTATATATTTCCATAGGGCTTCTATTTATATGTTAAATCAAGTGTCTCAATATGAATATCATATAAGTGGTCCTTGGGTTTGATTTGTTCTAATAATATCTGCCTGTGGTTGAAATGTTCATATTTAATATTATTATCAACATAGTTGTTTAGCCAAAATTTCAGTCTCTATTCCTGGTTTCAAATCAAAACAACAACATGGAGACTGAGGCTAAAGGAAGGAGAATGTCTAGCCTATAGGTATGTGGCGGGTAGCACACTTTCAAATGTCAAGAATGCCCACTTTCCTGAGTGAGTGTGTCTGGAATTTTTTAAAAAGACATATTTATTTTTATTGGAAAGGCAGATTTACAGAGAGAGGGAAAGATAGAAAGATCTTCTGTTTTCTGGTTCACTTGCCCAGTGGCTGCAATGGCTAGAGCTGAGGTGATCCGAAGCCAGGAGTCAGGAGCTTCTTCTGGATCTCCCACATGGGTGCAGGCCTTAGACCATCCCATACTGTCTTTCCAGGCCACAAGCAGGGATCTGGATGGGAAATAGAGCAGCCAGGACACATACTGACTCTCATATGGGATTCTGGAGCATAAAAGGTGAGGATTTAGCTACTGAGCCATTGTGTCAGGCCCATGCTTTGGGACTTTTTAAAAAGGAAATGGGAGCTGTGATTGGGAGTTGAGTGGGGCAGAGGATAAGGGTGCCTGCTTGTTGGCCTTTTGGATTCGCGATGTATGCCTGGTCCAGTTACACATTCAGCTCATATCCACGTCCCTGGTTGGTCAACGATGCTGTACTCTTCAGGGAGTGCTTATGATGAGCAGGTGGGTTTCAGTGACTCTTCCCTTGAATTGGACTCCCCCTGCCCTGCCCTGTATTCTCCCTAACCACAACAGAAAGTTTAATCTTTTAATCCTCAACTGTACTTTTATCTGTTCTATTAGTCCTCTGCTACTTTGAGTCATACATTATCCTGAAACTCGCTGTGATCTCATGGGTGCTAACTTACCCCTCTCGTCTCTGATATCCTCTCTTCTTCACTTTAAGACATTTCTGTTGCTAGAACTTCAAGCTCACTGGCTCAACCAGCATCTCCGTTTTCCTGGGAAAAGCATTTAGTGTTTTCTTTCCCTTCTTCCCCCTTCCTTCCTGCTTTCTTTTACCTAGCTTCTCAATGATATTGTGCTTTTTCTAGTTCTAGGATATTTTGCTTGATTCCTTTATTGCAATGTTTTGGTCACTGGTGAGATTTTCTATCTTCTCATTTATTAGGAAAATGTTTAACTTTAGGCAGTTCAACGCAACTCCAAAGCTTCCTTAGGCTTCATAAATGCTTGTCAAACATAGACTGCGTGTCTGGATTCTTGGTTGGTTGGCATTTCTTTGTGTCCTTGTTCCATTTTCCTTATCATTTGCATGCAAGTACATTTGGATTGAAGTTTGATCATTGTGTATGCTACAAGGTGGAATTTGTTTTTAATCTGAACTATGGTCTTCAGTAGAAATACATAAATTTTGATGTCTAACAGACAGTGCCTTGTTACATTAGAAAAGCTTCAGAAATTCTTTTGATTACACAAAATATTAAGTTCAAAACTATGAAAGAAAAAATGAAACATTTCTATTTCTTGGAGATATTGTGAAACCCAATAATGGTATCCAGGTAAAGCTAAGATAACTTTTCAGTGGACATTAGAAGTGAGGACGTTTCACAAATTTTGTGGAAAATGAGTATAGTGAAAACACTTTGCATGAACTGAAACCTTGTTTTGCACCAGAATAAGCATATCTTTCATTCCCATTCTTAAAAGTTTTTGTACTATTACATTAAGAGCTTTGCTATTGCCACAAATTCAACAAACAATTTGAGGGACTTAAATAAAGTTATATCCCTGAAAACCCTTACCGGCCAGGGGGTAAATAAGTGCCCAGAAGGTTTATTTAATTATGATTTTCCAATTGCGCATGTGCAAAGGTGCGTAAGGCATGAGGGGAACAGAAGGATGTGGAACCTGATGAAGCCTGGAAAAGCTCAAGGAAGTTTCTTGAGGAATTAAGGAATCCAGGCAGAGGCTGTGTTGTTTAGGCAAGGGAACTGGAATTCCAGAAGAGGGAAAAATGCATGAGCAAGTAAGGTTCTGAGTGCCACCACTGGCTATCAGACACACTGAAAGCAGTGCTGCTGGGCGCTGAGGGAGGTGGACAGAGGAGCACAGTCGTCCTATATGACACAATGCGTGCGTGTATGTCTTCTGAATCTAGTAACAGCCTTGTTATCTCTGTCTAGGTTGTACTGACTCCTATAAGAAACAGAGTTACTTGGAGCTAAAGATTTAGTTCCTGTTATTTTAAAATGGCTCAGATTTTCCCTGGTTAATCAATGTAGGGGCACACTTAAATAACAGACTGTTGGACTTAGCACTGCTTATGAAGGACTATTATAGTAATACGGGGAAAATGAGTCAGGGGTGGACTTTTTTTTTTTTTTTTGGCAGGGGAAGGGAAAATCCCAGACCCTATAAAACTGCACTATAAAATTAAAAATTTAAAAAAATGTAAAACAAAACCCTAACTGGATAATATTTCACAAAACATTCAAATGGGACAGGCACCAAGAGGTCTAACAAAGGAGCTGTGGATTAGCAGCGAAAGACAGGCATGCTCAAAGCAGAGACAGAGGCACTGTGTGAACTCCTCCGAGGGATGCGTCGTCCTCTTGGAGTTAGCGAACAGGGGCCACCAGTCACATACAATCCGGTTGCCCCATCCAAGTGGGCAAGCCACAGTTAAGCAAGAATGCATTAAGGTCCGATAATACAGGATGTTCAGCACCAAGTATCTTTTTTTTCCAGGTTTTTTTTTTTTTTCTGCCAAGCCTCTCTCCAGCCCTTTCATCCACCTGCAGCCTCACCACTAGAATAGGGTGGTTGTGATTAAAGTGAATAAAAAGTTAATATGGAATTATTGCACAATGCATGCTGGACAAAAGCATCTGGTCATCACAGAAGATTTCAGCCATGATTCTGAAGAGCTAATCAGCAGCCTAGCAGCTCTGTAAGCTAGAGAGAAACATCACTTTTGCGACAGGAAATTAATAGGGACTTTGCAATGATAGAGTAATATTCTTTGAGCTAGATTTTTACAAGGTCATGCTGAATATTTTGGTGAAAATGGAATTAGAAAGACTTGAAAAAGCCTCAGGGAATCCAGCTATGAAGCTAATGTTGTAGGCCATATGAAAGATGATGCAAATTTGCAGGAGAGCAGTATTAATCGTGACAGAGCTCTCACTTGTTCAGAATGCGTTGGGTCGGCTTGCATTAGGGGTCTGTGTGCGCATATTGAAGAAGTGGAAAGGGAAGGCAATGCTTGGATTTGGGAACAGAAATTCTGAGGATGTAGCATGAGCTCTCTGAAAGTTTGAGGTGGAAGTAATGACTGGTTATACAAAAAAGGATTCAAATAAATCTTAGAGTTCAAAATGAGATCTGCAAGTCAGTATTGCAATTCAGAGGCACAAAGGTAGAGTTTAAAATTATATAACCAGGAGAATACACCCACAGAAAATGCAATGACTGAAATAGGGTGCTTAAGACTATCAATTTGCTAACAATTAAGACACAAGCATGGAAGGAAGAAGAAAAACAACATAAGAAAAGTTAGAAAGGTCACCTGAAAATTAGGAGAACCTAGCAAAACACACAAGACTAAGGTCCCCCCTGTTTATATATCAGATATGGGAAGACACGGCTTATGGGCAGAAGGGCTCTTGATAACACGTAGGTTTAATGAATGGTGAAAGTGTCAGGAGAGGGTTCAGCATTCATCTGGGGGAGGATCATAATGGATAACAGGATGGTGGTAAGTGCAAGAACACAGAACCAGAGTAAATACGTTTCTTCTAGGAAAGAGTGCCCTGTGTGAAATCCACTAGAAAGGTTCAGTGTAAGGCTGGGGACATGGGCTTTGGATGCGTTTTCATGGGACCTGTAATAGCTTTACTGACATCATTATTTGAAAACCTTTGGTTTGGATGCCATCCATGAGGATCAGAGGATTGAAGAAGGTACTGCAGGCTAGGAAGGGGCATGGCTCCCAAAGTGGAATACAGGTTCTCTTTCTACTGCCCATGTGCAAGAACACAGACCTACATCTGTAGTTTATTTGGTTCACATGGACTCCCCAGTTATCTACCAGGCAAGCATGCTGATCTGGCTGTCAATGGTCTTGAAACGGATATGAACAGTCTTTGCTACTTGGCCTCTTACAGAGTGGTTGTGAATGGTGTAAGCTACAACTTCAGGTTCAGAGCTCAAGTTCTCTGTCACTTACTAGTTGTGCAAAATGTCTCTGTTTCTGCTTTCTCTGTACACAAGGTTTAATAGGGCCTGGCTTGCTTACTATGAAGATTCAATATTTTAAAGCACTTACAATAGTGGCTGGCATGGCAAAGCATTATGTAAAGATTCATTCAGCACATTATAAAATCCTGTTATTCACAGAGTTATTCCCTTACATTCAATCTTACATTCAGAACAGCTATCCCACAATAGTGCATGATGAATAACAACATAAGCATCCTGGAAGCATATACATATTTGTATGCAAACATGTGAACTAGGTCATGTGAAGTTCATTTCTAGTAAGGGACAGCACAGATGCTATATATCTGACCTCCGATACTCCCCTACTCACTCATTCTCTATGTTGCATTCATGCTGAAGCATATCATGGCTTCTTTATAAGTCCTGTGATACTTACACAGCTATCTAGAGAACACTTCTACTGTGTAATTGGTTGTGGATTTAGGCATTTCCATCTTGCAACTAACTTCTGTAGCACACAGACTCCAGGGATTTTGCTCATGGGTAAGAGAGGATTGGAGAAGGCACTCCTGGCTCCTCTCTGTCCCTACCTGAAGTGACTCACATCCTTACTGGGATGAAATTGTGTCACCTCACTAGACTTTGTAAACACAAACTCTCTATGTCACATGTTCTACCCATTTTTCTTTTTTCCATTAATTACTACTGATGGAGTCAGGAAAGGATGCAGAAAGCAAAAACTAATAATTCATGTCATCTTCTTTCGATAAATATTTGTGCATTTATTTGTAAAGGCAGAGTGACAGAGAGTAGAGGTACAGACAGAGAGCTCTTTCACTACCAGCTGGTTCCCTCCTGAAACAGCCATAGCAGAAGAGGCTGGGTCAGGATGAAGTCAACAGCTGGAAACTCCACCCCTGAGGAGTGGCAGGTGCTGAAGCACTTGGGCTGTCATTCTCTGCCTCCTGGACACATTAGCAGCGAGCTGAATCAAGGATGAGGGAGAGCTTAACTAGGCACTCAGATGTAGGATGCAGCATCTCATGCAGGAACTTAGCCTTCGTAACATTGTTCCCATCCCTGCGTCCCTTTTCAAATGTCAGTACACATGGATCTGCAAATTTGAAATTGGATGTTCCATATGCAAAATTATAAAATGTCTTCTCTTCTAGAAGTTTTTTTTTTTTAAATCAAAACCTCCATGTAGGAACAGAAAGCTAATTAGTGCTCACACCTTCTTTCTTCAAAAAGACATTTTCAGTCATTTTTATCTTAGAGTAGCCACACATTTTTAACTAAAAGACCTGTGCATATTATAATGGGTTATTGCTAGGAGGGCAATATTAGAACTGACACCATTGAACCTGAGGTCAGCAACTGCTCATGCTTGGACAATTCTGAGAGTGAAAATTAAGTAATAATTGTCTGAGATTAGAGTGAGGCTACAGAAGGTCAGCAGGCAGGTAGTCAATGGGATTAAGATAGCAAAGAATCAGAGCTCAGGAAATATTCAGAAATGTGCTCCACTTGGTAGGATGAAATCAAGGAGTGAGGCCATGGGTGTGCAAGGTTATGACGGGCACACGCAAGACTCAGAAGAAAGCACGTAGGGGACTGACAGCTCTGTTTCAATTATCTGTTACTTCTGACTATTTCAGGTTTTTGAGAAATTCAAGAATTTCTGATCTAAAGCAAAACTTTTGGTTCTGAAGCCTGTGTAGGCAGATTCGTTAAAAAATGAGATCTGGAGAAAGAAAACAAATCAGTCACTAACATAGGAGACAACCATTTCTGTTCTATTCATTCCCAAACCCACACTTACTGACCTTGGGAAGGAAATCTTCCAGAAAGAAGGATACATTTTGTAGGGTGGGTGTTGGCTTCCCATTCTAACTCAGGATCACTGGGATCCATATTCACTTCCAGTTCCTACTTCCTGCTTATGCAGACCTTGGGGTGCACAGAAAATAGCTCATATAGTTGGGTTCCTGCCACCTGTCTGGAAGACTTGGCTGAGCTCCTGGTACTCAGCTTTGACTTTAGCCCAGTCCTGGCTGTTGTGGGGATTGGAGGAATTGACCAATAGATGAGGATTCTCTCCTTCCTTGTCCTACTCAGATAAATAAGAGGAGGTTTCACAGCTACATGGCTGAGCCAAGGTCTAAGCACACTCCATTTATTAAATCATGCACTTGACTCAGTATTGACTACCTAGAGTGCACCCTTTGCTGACCATGGGGAAATGTTCAACTACATGCAATCGCCTTGTCCTTTATGGACCTCTAGGATGTAGAGAAGAAATTGAACAAAGAACCTAGACTGCCAAAGAGAAAGCAGCAACGCCTTGCTTAGCAATCTGGAGTTAGAAAAGATACAGCAGTTGGAGAATTACTAAACAAGTTGTGCAATGAATTGAAAATAAGGAGGATATTTTTGATCTTTCTGTTTTTTTGTTTTATATAGAAGTCCCTTCCCAAGAGGTGAGACTATGATTTGGGATGCTGCTCTTGTGAGTATATCACGATAGATAAACCTCTCCCTCAAGTTCTAGTCTCCTTGTTAGGTTTGATGAAGAAAGTTGGCTTGAGTTGTACAGCTTCAAAGACATGCATTCTGCCAAAAATTTGAGTGAGTTTGGAAGGGGCTCCTTCTCCAGGTGAGTGAACCTCTAATGAGAATGCATTCCCAGGTCTTATGCTGATTATAATTTGTAAGGTTCAGAACAGGGGACCCTGGTAGTCCTGCCTGGATTCTTGACCCATAAAACCTTTGAGGTCTGATGAACAAGGCAACAAAGTTATTCAGTGATTAAAAAAACAAAACAAAACAAAAAACAAAACACCACCCTGTGCAACTGTGTGCTAGGCACTCTATGGCATAGCAGGGAACTGATAAAGAGTTTGGGAATCTACTTACCATTAGCCCTGCTTCTTGTTCACAATTTGTAAAGGTCATGCCTTTTGAAAGATGGTGGGAGTAGAACTGGTGGTGGCAAGAAGGGGTTCCACCTGAGCTTGATCAGATTAAGGCACACTCCTGCTAGAGAAGACATGTAAGTACAGTCTTGGAGTAAGCAGAAATGTTTGCAAGAAAGTCCAGCAGCTGGAAGAACAGAGCAGGTGGCATGGTCTTGGAAAGACTTGGAAGTCCAGAGGACTGTATGTTTCTCCATCCGTTGGGGAAGCAATCCCAGAGATCTCTGAGAAAAAAGATAAAACACATAGCCTCTAAATATTGAATGTTTGTGTGTATTAAAACCAAGTAAAGTGACCTGATTATTCTCCATTCTAGCTTTGCTCTCCTCTCTTGGTTATATACCTTTTGTCAATGTATGGCATTGTGGACAGAGTTACGATCTAGCTTAAAATTACTGCCACCCGCAATGGGGATTTCTGCTAGAATAAAGCCAAAGTGAACGTCAAAAGGGTGGGGGGCAGAGTGTGTATGGAAGAAGGCCCTTTGCATCTGTCTTCCTGCAAATGTTCTTTTTATGCTAATACCGCCTAGTTTCCTACCTTAATGGCCCCATTAAGTGCCAGGAGAGTATTTGCCAGAGAAAAGTATACCTGGAGATGAAGATGTAAAGTTGCTAAGTGCATTTTGAGGAACAGAGAAGATTTCTCAGTAAAGGAGTTAATGTTCCAAAGAAAGCTTTGTTTATCCGACAGACTTTATGACTGTGCTGTTTTCTTCTCTCAGAACCTTAATTCTCAACCACCATAAGGCTGTCCAGATGTTTAAAATAAAAAGCCCATTTGGGTATTATCGGAGATTACTGGGAAGAGATAGACAGACATGGTGTTTAGCTATGCAACATAAATTCTCTGAGATTATTCCATCCAGCACATTCTATATTCTCACCCTGCTGAAAGACTGAAATGATAAATCATAAAAACGAGACTCAGGGCTCCAAACAAAATTTACCTCTAGCCAGCTGCCATCACTCCGAGGAAGCTGTGGAGGTGGAGATGAGAGATCTGGGCAGTGCAGTGTCTCACTCACAGACGACCTGGCAGGCAAGATTTGTGCTAACCAACCTTGGAGACTCCACTTTCTGTCTCCAACCTTTCTGTCTCAACATCAGCCATTATTAGATGCATTTTCTGCTCCTGACTTGTCAATTTACTAATCTCTAGCCAGTTTCCTTTCTCATTCCTACAGGTTAATGTATTCCATTTGTTTTGACTGCCGTGCTTGTCTTCTTCCTTACTTCTGTCAAATTCCACTTATCCTCCAACCTTTGACTGGAGACACTGTGTTTCTGGAAATACTTTGAATTACACAAACCAAGAATGAATCTCTCTTGAATTTTCATGCTAACTTTAAAGCACATCCAATATTTGTTGCCAGCCGCATCTGTATGTACTGGCCACATGCCGTACCCAAAATGGCGCCGGCCGGAAAAGCCACACCTTGGTTCCTGGTGACGTAGCTTTCGCGGTACTGCGCAGGCAGTGAGCTGAGGCATGGCCAGCGCATGAACACTGGGACTGACGAATCCAGTCGCCCAGGACCCTGCGTAATCATGGCGCCGACCTATCATCGGCGGAGGTGGGGCCAGTCAGCACATAAGAGCAGACAGCCTGCTGGGGTCGGAGCCTTTTCCTCCTCATCTTGGTGCACGCAATAAAGATTACCGCAGAAGACTTCACTCGCATCTGCCTCTTATCGCCGGACGATAAGAAACGTGGGCGCGACAAATATTTTGATCAAACTACTCTTTGTGTTGGTGGGAATGACAACAACTGGGGCAGGACCAACCAAATTCAGGAGTCAGGAACTCCGCAACAGTTTTTTTATATGGGTGGCCAAGACCCAGGCACCTGGGCTATTATGTACTGCCTTGTAGGTGCCTTGGCAGGAAGCTGGGGCAGTGGTTGATCCCAGGCATTCTGATATAGAATATGAGTGGCCCAATCTGCAGTTTATGTACAGCACCACAGTTCCCAACTCTCTACTTATGATTCAGTTTCATAAAAAACAAACTTGTGTACAACTCCCAGTCAGAGAACATTTGGGATATTTTAATTATCACCATGATCCTAAGATGTAAATACTATTGATTTTTGTTAATAGATAAGAAGATTAAAATCTGCCTACCTCAAATGTTTTACCCAGGGATATACAGCTAGTGAAAAGCAGGGTAGAGACATAAGCCTAACATTTAGTTCCATATACATTTTACCTCTGACTCTGAAAACCACAGAATCTTCATCATGGTGTATGTTAAAAAAATTATGAAATGAATATGTGGGGTAGATATAAATGGATACCTGCATGAAACCTTACTTTCCTCTGGGGGTGGCATGGCTCAGCATCAGTTATTCTGTCGCTCAATGCTTTGGACACTGTATAGATGGCTTGTCCTTGATGATCAGGAATCAGCCCAGATGGTCATCTTCCCAGTTGTATCCTGGCTCTGTATGGCCTGGATAACTGCACTCGACTCTATTGGGCTGTCATCATGGTCACTGGGAAAATAGGGGCCTCACTCTAGGCTTAACCAACAATCAATGCACATCAGCTGTAACCTGGACAATGTAACTGTAAACGGACAATAATATTTGTGTTTTATTATATACTATGAGGTGTCTTCATGCTTGTGACATGAAGGATGCTAGAGAAAATATCAAGAAAGAAAAGTAGAGAGGGAAGAAATAACACTGATATTGAAGGAAGAGCTTGTGGAGCAGAACGGATGAACTGATGACTAACTCAGGTGCTGTTGTTCTTTGGACACACATGGTGATCACCCTGGTCGAGTGGACCTTGGGTAGATTACCTGAGAGCTAACTGCTCACACATCTCTCAGTACAGACTGGACAGGCCCAGAGGAAGTAGATCTGTTCAGAAACTACAGAAGGAAAGCGTTGGGAAAGAATAAATATTGGGTGAGGTGGTTGACGAGATACAGTCTATTACTACTTAATGCTGTGACCACTTAAATTCTTAACCACTATGTCTTTATGAAATGTATTTATTATTTATTCATTTACTTATTGGAAAGCAAGATATACAAAGAAAAGAAGAGACAAACAGGAAGGTCTCCCATCTGTTGGTTCACTCCCCATATGGCCGTAGGAACTAGGACTGAATTTCTTCGGGGCCGTCCTTGTGGGTGTAGCGGCCCAAGGACTTGGGGCCATTCTGCACTGCTCCCCAAGGTTATCAGCAGAGAGCTGGATCAGAAGTGGGGCAGTTAGGACACAAATCAGCGCACATATGGGATGCCAGTGCTGGCAGATCGATGATTAGTCTGGTGAGCCATTGTGTTTTCTTCCAAAATGAGACATTTTGTGCTTGTGTAGATTTACTATAGGATTGCTGGAAAATATGTTATCACTACTTCTCCATAAACAGATGGCAACTAATGACAATGTTCCTGTCCCTTACCTGTAGTCCCCAATTATACAGCATAAATACAAACTTGGCTTTAATTCAATTAAGTGGTAATGAGGTGAGAAAATAATATTTGAACATATTCTGGTAAGCAATGGACAATAATATTTGTATTCTGTTATATGCTATGAGGTGACTTCAAAATCATTTGAGATGCCTTCATAATGTTCTAGTTGGAATAACCTGTGAAACGCAGAGAAAACAACTCAGAGGAAGATAAGTATGAATGCAGAGGATGAGCAGTCTTATGAAAGCGCCCTAGCTTGAATGGCACTGCTCTTGCCTTTCATCCCTTCAGTTACGCGAAAGTGCTGGGTCCATCTGCACAGAGGGTGAAGCATCAAGGTGCCATTTTGGAAGCAAAAACCAGCTCCCTAGACATTTGCCAGCTACTTGGTCTGGGACTCCTCTGCCTTGAATTGTGAGAAACAAACACCACACTTGTGCAGATTTCCTAGCCAGTGGCATTCTCTTAAACCACACGACACAAAAGGAGATTCCAGATAAAACTCGAGAATACAGATATGTGGGATAAATTTGGGTAGAGTTGTGTGTGAATTTAGGATAGTTCCACAAGGCATGGAGGGCATCTATTTATGGGTCATGTTTCCAAAGTAATTTAAATGGAAGTGTGAGAATGTGTGCAAAGCCGTAGTAAGTTGATCCTCTGCTTGGGATGTTGGTATCTCATATGGGCATGAGCTGGAGTCCTGTCTGAACCACTTCTGATCCAGCTCCTTGCTAAAGGCCTGCCAAAGGAGTGGAGATGGCTCAAGTTCTTGGGCCCCTGCAATCACATGAGACCCTGAAGAAGCTCGGGGTTGCTGGCTTCAGTCATGCTCAGCTCTGGCCATGTGGTCATTCGAGCAGTGAACCAGCATATGGAAGCCCTCTCTATGTCTCTCCTTCCCTCTCTGCAATTCTGCCTTTCAATGAATAAATAAATAAATAAATAAATAAATAAATCTTTAAAAAGGGGAGGAGAGTTGGAACTGCCTGGAAAGTATGTTTGAAATGGTTATAACAACACCGTTTGCTTTTTTTACATAAATGGTGAGAAAGCATTGAACTCCTATTTCAATGAGTGTGATGAAACTGCTCAATGCTTAGTTCTGAGTGGTTCAATTAATCATCCAGCCTTTCTGAATAAAATGAGTAAGTATAATAGGCAACAACAACAACAACAACAACAACAACAACAACAACATTCTAGACAAGCTGAACTGCTTGATTGTTATGAACTGAATTACATCTCCCCCAAATTCATATGTTGAATTTCCTACCTCCCAAATTATGGTCTCAACATGTGGGCTTTAGAAAGATAGTTATGAAGTCTGGTTTGGTGGCACACCTGGGATGCTGTGCTCACGGTGCCTGTGGCAAATTCCTGCCTAAATTCATGACTGAAGTACTTGGTCTTTGTCACTCACATGGGTGGCTGTGATGGCTCTCCTGGCCCCTTGACTTTAATCTGGCCTGCCCTGTCTGTTATTCTAGGCTTTCTTAGTGAAATGACTGATGGAGGACATGTCTCTCTCTCTCTCTCTCACCCCCTTCCTCCTTTCCTCCTTTCACGTAAGTAAAAGTGAGTAAACAAATGCTTTAGAAATGTGAATACATGAGATCTTAATAGAGGAAATCTCACTTATAAGCAACCATGTCTTTCTAAGAAGAGGAAGAGACCCCAGGGATACACAGCCATGAAAGAAAGGTCACGTGAGCTCACAGCTAGAGTGGCCTCCAGCAAGCTCAGCAGGGAGATCTCTTGTAGAGTCTTTGATCTTGGACATCCAGCCTCCAGAGTCTCAAGGAAATGTCTGTGGTTGAGGCCATTACACCAGCAGTGGTGTGCTATATGTCCTTAACGAACTAATACATTAGACAAACGGTAGGGCTGACTATGGCTCATTGTAAAAGTTTAACCAGATTAAAAGGCAGGAGAGTAAAGAAAAATATCAAGCTCACCCCCATGCCTACTTAGTGACTCATACTTTGAATTTAGAAGCAAAAGCATGTGTTTGGAAAATAACATGTTCATGCATTCATTTGCTCCAGAAAGACTTGCTGAATAGCCGTCTGTAATGTGCTGGAAGAATCAGCCTTCCCTGTATGATGTGAATGATACAGGCAGCCATGCAATCTCATGGCTATTTTCCCTGCTAGTCTTCTGTCAGATGTCTCCACTGATTGATGACTCTTTTCCAAGTCCTTATCCACAGGATTTCCATGAAGCCCACATCCTCATTACAGGTTGTCTCGCTTTCCTCAAATGCAATGAACTTCGCTTTCGTTTGTATTTTAGCTACGTTCTCCCCACAACACTTGAAATAGATTGTGTGGAATTCCAATTCCCGGGATACTGAGCAGACTTCTCCCTCCCTTGCCTGCTCACATTTGCATGAGACATTTAACTGCATCTCCCTTATTCCTCATCGAATGTTTCCTTTCCTCCCTACACTGAGGCTCAGGGCCAGTTAGCACGGCATGCACTTTCTCATTAGCCTGCTTCGCTTTCTCTCTAACTTTTCTTTGTGTCTCAGCTGCCCTGCAAAAACCAAGCATGGGTCCAAAAATGTGCATACACGAGTACACTCAAACACACACACACATCTTTTTGTATGTTTCACATCAATGGTTGCTACAGCAAGAAAAGAAAAATAGTGGATATTGATGCCAAACAAAAGTATATCTTAAATCTCAGTGGAGTCCTCAATTATGCGTGCTTGCATTGGCAACTATTCACCCCTTGATTCTTTGCAATGTGTTAGTGATGTCTCTGGAAATGAGCAGAAATCACCTGCTCACAGGATATAGAGTGAATCATTCCCAGCTTTACTCTTTTACTTTCACACCCAGTCTATCAGCATATTCTTCAATGCTTCCAGAGCCATGCTGTTTGAAACAACGTTACCTCCCGTTGGTATTCTGTAATGTCCTTCTAGCTAATTGCTACATTCTCCCCCATTCCCAAACAGAAGGCTTAGCCCCCAGTGAAAGAGTGACTTCAACGGGAGCCCTCTGTGGCCACTGTGATGTCTTTCTAGAATGCCTTTTTTACCTGAGGTATTATTTTTCTCTGGCTTGAGAATACTAACACATTTCTACTTGATTGGGTCCCAATCTATTCCTTAATCATTTGCTCCAGTACTTTCCCTTTTTCTACTTTGTTTCAAAATGCTTACCTTACTATTTTTTTTTTTTTTACTGTGATTTGCTTTTCTCCTTTCTCAATGTTGTTGCTGTTGCCCTGTCTGCAAGTCTGGTTTCCCAAGTCTCTAGGTGTGTTTGAAATCTCAGCTCCATGCTGCTTCCACAAGGGTCTTTCTAGGGGACCCCATCAAAAGTGTTGAATATTCTGATTTCTTCATCTAAATTTCCTTTTCCGTTTTTTTCTTAAGTTCCCTCTATACTATCCCTCTATTTACATGTTGTACTTGCATACCTTACTAGAATGCAACTTTTTAAAAAAAGATTTATTTATTTATTGGAAAGGCAGATATACAGAGAGGAGAAGAGACAGAGAGGAAGATCTTCCATCCAAAAGTTCACTCCCCAAGCGGCTGCAACGGCTGGACCTGAGCCAATTTGAAGCCAGAAGCCTCTTCCGGGTTTCCCATGCAGGTTCAGGGTCCCAAGGCTTTGAGCCTTCCTCAATTGTCTTCCCAGGCCACAAGCAGGGAGCTGAGTGGGAATTGAAGCCGCTGGGATTAGAGCCATTGCCTATAGGGGATCCTAGCGTGTTCAAGGCGTAGACTTTAACCACTATGCAATTTGCCAGGCCCTAGCATGCAACTTTTAAAATAATGGAACATTATTTCACATTCTCTGTTATACTTCTTATTTTTAATATCATGGCGAGCATTAACTGGGTTGAGTAGGATCCTAATAGGAGAGGCGAGAATGTGAAAGAGAGTGAAGTGAAGGGAAACAAGAAAGATGTGGAGAGAGTGGAAGTAGAGAGGAAGCAGAGAAGGGGAGTGAGGAGAAGCAGGAGAGTGGCTTCGTTTCACAGATGAAGAACAGGATGGGTGTTTGGAGGATGGAAACTGGAATGTCTCATTTTGGGCCAGAAAAAGCAGAATGAATGTTTTCCTCCATTGACCGTGTGAGAATGTCTTGGCTGTCTGCGCTGAGAAGTGTTGGGATAACCAGCCTGCCCACGTGTCTCTTTGGCAGGATGGGAGTGTCCTGCTTGAAGCTGTTATTTTCAGATTGCCCTGCCCTTCCCTCCCCACGGGCAGGTTAAGTCTTAACACAGAGCAGCGTGGAGATATCGAGCGTGGATCTAAAAGCCAATGGCTTTTCATGGTGTTTCTGACACCACTGCAAGGTGAAGCAGTAGCTGGGGCAGAATCGTATTGCCGTAATATCACCATTTTCATTGAGGGCTGCACTTGTTCAACCTTGTGTTTTTTGATCAACCTATTTTTTTTTTTTTTTGTACCTGAGTTACATAAGTGCATACTCTGTTTTCTTTAATTATATATATTTGTGTGTGTGCCAAGATGAGGCAGAGCCATGACTAGAACCAAGGTGTATATGGTCATGAAGTGATGATTTTCTAGATGCCGGGGCCTGGGTGGGCACGTGTGTTAGAGAGGGAAGCAGAGAGACTTGAGACATTTGTTCTTTTTTTTTATTTTTTTAAAGATTTATTTTTATTATTTTTTTATTGGAAAGGCAGATATACACAGAGGAGAGACAGAGAGGAAGATCTTCCGTCTGATGATTCACTCCCCAAGTGAGCGCAACGGTCGATGCTATGCCTATCCAAAGCCAGGAGCCTCTTCCGGGTCTCCCGCTCGGGTGCAGGGTCCCAAAGCTTTGGGCCATCCTTGGCTGCTTTCCCGGGCCACAGGCAGGGAGCTGGAAGGGAAGCGGGGCTGCCGGGATAGAACTGGCACCCATATGGGATCCCGGGCGTGCAAGGCGAGGACCTTAACCACTGCGCCACCGCGCCAGGCATTTGTTCGTAGAGGTGACTCACAGCATTGTGGAGGCTGTGAAACCTCAGTGTGCTGTCTCCAAGCTGGAGAGCCAGGGAAGCCAGTGGGGATGCTCTGAGCTGAGGTGCAGGAGAGGCTGGCTGCTGGCCTCAGCGAGCACTGCTTCACTCGGCCTTGGACTTCATGTTTTCTGTTTTCCCTAATGAGTACACGATCTCTAAGCACACTGTGCGTGTGATTTTTCTTTTGTTATTCTTCATTTCAATTTTGAAATTAGAAAGGTGAGAGGATTTCAGACCCATGCAAGCCACTAGTTGGAATGAAGAGGGTTGAAGAGAGGAGAGGAGAGGAGAGGAGAGGAGAGGAGAGGAGAGGAGAGGAGAGGAGAGGAGAGGAGAGGAGAGGGGAGGAGAGGAGAGGAGAGGAGAGGAGAGGAGAGGAGAGGAGAGGGGAGGAGAGGAGAGGAGAGGGGAGGAGAGAGAGGAGAGGAGAGCAGAGGAGAGGAGAGGAGACGAGAGGAGAGGAGAGGAGAGGAGAGGAGAGGAGAGGAGAGGAGAGGAGAGCGAAGTGTCAGTGGAAGGAGAAGGTGGAGGACAAAGGGTGCTGTGGCCACCCCTTGTTGTCAGTGCTGGCAGCAGAGATGGTTTCCTGATGATACCTTGTGGGTCTTGGGGAGGGGGAAATGGCCTCAGGGCACTGCTTGAGTGGTAGGTGGGTAAGACTGACACGGAGTCAGGGAGGTGCAGCCTCCTGCCTGTCACCCCCAGCTGGCAGCAGTATTACACATCTCAGATGGCCCTCACTGTCTTGTTTTTGACCTGTCCCTAATTTGGTGCACAGCCTCAGTGGATTCCCTGCACCTTTCTGCCATGAAGTGGTGCAGTGCTGTCTCAGTGACCTGATATGGCCCTTACCTGTCAGCAGGCGAAGGGTGACCTTAACTCAATCAGCCAAGAGAACTGCTACTTTGGTCCTTAAACTATTACCAATATATAAAACTATGTTTTAGCATCTGTCTGGGCATTCCTTAGCCCTGGCGTGCTGACACACAAGATCAGCTGTCAAACCCAGGGCAGGCGGGCTGACCTTGCCCCCACTTCTGTCCTCCTCACCCAGGTGGAGGGCTTTTGGATCATCCTCTCTTCATGTAATATCAGGTTTTCCTTTTAGAGAAGAATCCAAGTAGACAGCCCATTGCCTTGTAAAATGGGCCTCATTAGCTATTAGTCTCGCCATATGTCAACTTAGAAGAATTGTTTGAAAAAGATTGCTATTGAGTTTTCTGTCAGTGGAATAAATCACTATTGGCCTTTCCACTTTTGAGAGCTTAATGAACTTAGGAATGGAAATCACCCACAGCAGTAACAACTGTAACCTTGGATTCCTTAACCACAGCACACTGCCACTAATGCTCCTTCTTTGACTCGCCACAGGGCACTCCTATTAATAATGCGTCCAACCATGATAGAAAACCTACCTGGCCCCAGTCCTAACTCTAACAAGAAATTCTCAATGAAAGTCCTGTGCAGAGAGGAAGCTGCCGACGCAGCATGCCACGGGCAGTGATGGACTTGCCAGCAATGCAATCGCTGTGATTACACAGTCACCTTCTCAGGCTCTGCACTTGAGCACAATGTGTGTTGTCTATTTGGCCATTATTATATATCCATGAGTTAGCAACCATTATCTGCATTTCAGATAACGAGGCTTAACACTCATTGGGAAGAAATGATATACTTAATGTGTTCATCTAACAATAATTTCTCAAATACTAAGGCCTGTAATAACCTTGAAGTCGAGGTAAAACAATTTCTAAAGCAGAGTTTTAGGCTCTGCTGTCGAGATTCTGGAGAAAAAAAATGGGAAAGCATTGACTTCACATTGCGTTCATTTATCTCACAAGGATGTTAGCCTTCAAGTTAGAAACCCGAACTCGCAGCTTCCACCACCGGGTAACTCTGACCTGCAATGGGCATCCTTGGCAGATCTTTCTTTGCTCTAAGTCTACTAAGTCAGCTGCAGAGCAGGAGAGTTAGGTTTTGTCATTCTGTGGGAGTATTTTTCTGTTAATCCCAGATTGTGTCTGACAAGAAGAGCTGTTCATGGATGAGCTTGCATGTTTGGGTTCCAGCTGACTCCTGCCTGGTCAAGGCAAGCAGTGGAGTCATGTGACTTCATGAGGACTTAAGCAAGCCAAGGAAAATACAAAGTTTGCTTCCTTGTACACAGGTCCTCTACTGTTCCATTTTGGAAAAGCCCCAGGAAGCCCCTTCTCGGGCTGATTTCTTTGAGTCCTTGATGACTGCCAACAAGTGTCAATGTTTCAGGCAGAAGCCACAAGGCCAATTTCACTGGAACAATTTGGCTCACCTGAATCAATCCACGTCCAAGAAGGGTGAGTGCACTGATTGACCACTGCCAGTTCTATCCCAGGAGCCCGAGTTGAAGTCCGTTCCAAACTACATGATCGCCAGATGGATTCCGGAGGCAGCACAAGCCAACTTATTTCTGGCGAATATGAATGTTGTGTGAAATTTACAAATATCAATGATGTTGCCCATTGCCAGTTTTGCTTTGCTGTTATCCATATTTTTTTGAACCTTTCTATCATTTACTAAATAGAAACCTGGGAATGTTCAGGACTCACCTTGCTTATATTTTCAGTTTGTATTTTTCAAATTTGTCCAATCTGAGTCTGGACAAATACTTTCAGTGTATCTAACATGTGCAAAGAATTGTGGCATGCATTGAAGATATGCAGTTAATCTCACTCTGTTTGGATCTGAAACGCACCAATCATTCTGTCTACTTAAAATTGCAACACAAAGATAGAATATCTTTTCATCAAGGCCAGTATCCTTCCTATAGTAAAATTGTTAAATATCATGTCAAGCTGTTGCTAAAAATAAAACAACATCATCAAAAACAACATAAAAAAACACTTTATGCTCAGGTTTAAAACAAATTATTGTCTCATCTTCCTATTTAAAGTGAGGTTTCTGTGTTTATCACTGTGGATTTGGTCTGGCAAGTGGAACGTGATGAAAGTGATGCTGTGTCAGCTCTGGCTAAGGGAACCATCTCCCCGAGTCTAATAAATCAGACAAATAAATCATAAAATATCGTTAATTTAGCTTTTGGGGGTAATTTGGCATGTTGCAGAAGAAAAGCAAAACAAATGTTCAACTACTTGGGAACAAATATCAAGCTTTTGCATTTCCAACCCAGTACTTTGGGCCATGTAGAAATGTATGCCTGGCATTATGAATCTGAATTTTGAAGAGGACAGTGTGAGTAACAAAGTGTAAACATTTATCTTCCTCAAATATGTCTTTGATAAAAAGCAGGAAGAGTGACCATCACTGAGATGTCCCCATTGCATATCAAAATGTAGAGGACTAAGTCTTACCTCTGCTTCGATCCCAGCTTCCTGCCAGCGTGTTTTGGAGGCAGCCTAGGATGGCTCAAGTACTTGAGTCTCTGCCACCTGCACAGGCGGTCTGGATGGACAGCCTGGCTCCAGTTTCAGCCCAGCTCAGCTGCAGCGTTGGCAGGCAGTGAATAAAAGATCAAATAGTCGATCTCTCTCCTCTCCATTTCAGCCCACCTCCTCTCACCGTCACTGTGACTTTCAATTAAATATGAGTGAATGAATAAGAATTTAGAAAAATGTAGCAACACACACTGAATGTCATGTGTCTATGAAAATGTGTTTCTGCATGATTTAAAGGAGGTAACAACAGCGTGGGAGTCAGACATCTCATGAATCCAATCCTAAATTCAAAGGGAGATTTCAAAGTCATAGTTTTCAATAAGAGCTGACTATAGTTTTTAAAATGTTTTTTCACTTATTTATATTTATTTGAATATCAATTTTGGAGAATGCAATGAGTACATGCTAATGAACAAATATTTATATAAACACAAGATGTCAGTGTTGGAAGTATTTTTTTTTAAGATTTGTATGTTTTTATTGAAAAAGTAGATATATAGAGAGGAGGAAAGACAGAGAGGAAGATCTAGCATCTGATGGTTCACTCCCCAAGAGGCCTCAATGGCTGGAGCTGAGCTGATCTGAAGCCAGGAGCCAGGAGCTTTTTCTGGGTCTCCCACATGGGTGCAGGGTCCCAAAGCTTTTGGCTGTCCTTGATTGTTTTCCCAGGTCACAAGCAGGGAGCTGGATGAGAGGCTGGGCTTCAGGGATTAGAACCAGTGCGCATATGGGATCCTGGTGAGTTCAAGCTGAGGACTTTAACCACTGAGCTATTGTGCCAGGGCCAGAAGTATTCTTAATGATCACTTAATCATAACTGTCCTACCCACAGTGGATGTGCATTTTCTAATAAGACCATACTAAATAAGACCATAGTATTATCTGGTCACCTTGACAACAAACTTTCCAATGGGATCAAGTCAGAGCCTGAGGCTAAGTTCTGGTCAATGGTAGGGGATGAGGATAGTGTAGGATTGATCCACAAAGGTCTGATAGTTGTTTTTGCCTGCCCGTTGCCTGGTGTGGCTGTGATGGTTAAGCTTCCTGCTGCCCCCTCAGATGGCAGGACAGTGGGCTGAGAAAGGACTGGTCCTGGATGACCAAGTGAGAGGGCTCTAGGACCGTGCACTTTCACAGGGAAAGGAACCACTGTACCTCTTGTCACCGCTCCTGTGTTTTTCTCCTCTATTGTGTGAGCTTTGCCTCGTGAGACATCTAGCAGGCAGACAGGCCAGGAACCTCTGCCTACTTCTCTGAAACACTGAGATCTCTCCTGTCACTACCCAGTGGGGGATGGCCTGGACATCTGGGCTTTTCTAATTGCAAGTGATAGAATTCATTGGTTCTGTAACTGGCTATTCCTTCTCTCTTCATGTCATACAATGTAGTGCAAATATCTTGTTCATGGCTAACCTTTCCCTACAGGAAAACATATGTGACAAATGTTTATGCATGTAATATGCGTGTATTATACACATTACATTTAATATGCATGACATGATCCAAATCTCCACTAATAACTAGGTTGTTACCTTTTACAAAGAGAAAAAAACAATATTGCATACATAAGATTTTATCAAGAAGTTTTAAAGATTTATTTATTTTTATTGCTGGGGCAAATTTACATAGAGGAGAGACAGAAAGCTCTTCCAACCACTGGTTCACTCACAAGTAGCCTCAAGCCAGGAGTCAGGAGTTTCTCAGTGTCTCCTACATGGGTGCAGTGTCCCAGGGCCGTGGCCCATCCTCCACTGCATTTTCAGGCCTAAGCAGCGAGCTGGAGGGGAAGTGGAGCAGCTAAGACATGAACTAGTGTCCACTTAGGACTCCAGTACACACAAGGTGAGGACTTTAGCCATTAGCCTACTGTGCCAGACCGGGATTTGATCAATTTTCAGATGTGCGTAAGTATTGCTTCTATATTGTAGTGTGAGGTTTGATGTAATCTCTATCAGTGTGAAATTTCTATATGAACTAGCTTAATTTTCTACGCATAAGGAATTCCTGTACTAGTTTCTTTAATTATTCTCCTCAAATAAAAAAAGGAGGTTTTAGTGTATTGGTTATCTAATGCTGTGTAGCAAATTACCCCAAAATGTACCATCTTAAAATAACAGTCATTGAACTTGCTCAAAGTCATTGTGGCAATTTGGGCCGAGTGCCACTCCTCAGCTGCCTTACTGCTGTGTGGTTTTCACATTGTCTAGTGATGGGGGCAGTACTGCCTACAGTGGGAATGCGGCCTCAGGATGATGGATGTGCTGGGGCAGGAAGGAGAGCGGGAGGGCCAAGGCAGAAAAGGTTTTAGGATGGTACACAGACCCAGCCCGTGGAATGCAAGGTTTTGTTAACAACACAAAAGTACCAAATCTACAATCAGTGGGCAGGCGTGTTGCATGTGCAGGGTATGAAGACGGGGTGCATGTAAGTAGGAAGAAACAAAAACGGTTTTCAAAGTGGGCAGACCAGAGGATTCCTCATACAGAGAGAACCTAAACCCATAGTCTTTATTCATTTGGGGAATCATATTTCATATCAGCTTCGTTCATCTGTGAGTTTTCTGCTTACTGACAAATGACTTTCCCAGCCGGGGCTCGTCACGTGAATCAGAGCATGCAGGGAGGAGGTGAGCAGAACATGTGGCCAAATGCCTTCAGAGGAACAGTGCTGCTTGAGCCTCTGGTCCCACCAGCTACGGGCTGTGTCAGCGCAGCCTCCTTCCTCAGATGTCCGGCACAGGTTAGTCTCAGGACTTTTGTGCCCGCTCATGATGTTTGACAAGGATTTCCAATAACCTAGCCTGTTATCTTAAGAACAATATTTTTTTTGAAAGGTGTACTTACAGAGAGAAGGTGAGACAGAAAGAACTTTCATCCACTGGTTCACTCCCCAGATAGCTGCAATGGCCTGAGCTGAGCCACTCTGAAGCCAGGAAATTCTTGCAGATCTTCCACGTTGGTGCAGGGTCCTAAGGCTTGGGCCATTCTCCGCTGCTTTTCCAGGCCCCAAGAAGGGAGCTGAATGGGAAGTAGAGCATCCAGGACATGAAAGAGGCCAGCACTGCAAGACAGAGGATTGGTTTGTTCAGCCACAGTGTCTGCTCCTGAATCTTGGATTCTTCACAACCTTTTAAGAATGAACATTTTGGATACCCAGCACAGTGGCCTAGCAGCTAAAGTCCTCGCCTTGAATGCTCCAGGATCCCATATTGGCACCAATTCTAATCCCAGTGGCCCTGCTTTCCATTCAGCTCCCTGCTTGTGGCCTGGAAAAGCAGTTGAGGACAGCCCAAGCTTTGGGACCCTGCTCCTGTGTGGGAGACCCGGAGGAAGTTCCTTGCTCCTGTCTTTGCATTGGCTCAGCACCAGCTGTTGCAGACACTTGGGGAGTGAATCAATGGACAGAAGATCTTCCTCTCTGTCTCTCCTCCTCTCTGTATATCTGACTTTGTGATAAAAATAAAAATAAAAATATGAGAGGGGTGGGAGGAATCCCAGTACCTATGGAACTGTGTCACATAATATAATGTTACTAATAATAATAAAAAAAGTCTTGAAAAAAAATAAAATCTTAAAAAAAAAAAAAAAGAACAACACTTGCCTGTGACAACCTGGTGTTGGGTTGACGGCTGCTTTGCATGCAGAATGTCCTAGCAAAATTTTGTTCTGAAGACACTTAGCTGGGTGGCTCTTGCAGTGCTCAGGGCCCGAGGTAAACTCTTTAATTAGGCTTTTCTAACTCAGGGAAGCGCTATTATTTTGATCATGTTCAGGGCACAGGTCTCTGTGAGCCCTCATGCAGGAGGTGTCACATGATGTAATAGGTACTGTGTGTTTAATTAGCATCTTAGTCTCCTCCTGGGGCAGATTTTTACTCTCACAATGAAGCAATGACTGTTCAACAGGTCAGGGTGACTGTTCTAGCTGGAGCAAACTGATTTTTGTTCATCTGCTTAATGTAAGAAAGGTATGACTCCTTAATTGTTCTTTATTTTTAAAGAAAACATATTTATTTGCAAAACAAGGAGAGCAGGATGGGAGAGAGAGAAAGCTTCCAACACTGGGCCCTTCGACGAATAGCCAGCAGCTAAGAGCTCCATCCTGGGCTTGACACTGCTGGCCAGGGGCCAGGTTCTTGGACACTGTTTCTCCCTGTCTCTTTGGCACATAGGCAGAAAATTGCATTGAAAGTGGAGGAGCCAGCACTTAAACCGGCACTTCGAAATGGCATGTTGGCTTACAAGTGGTGGCTTAGAGTGTTGCATTGCAGCATTTGCCCTAGCAGCTTAATGGGTGATAAAAGTGTTTTTCTCTTGAAGACATAGTTGTGACATTATTAATGTTTGGGTCATATGACCAGGAAAATTAGTCACCTAGTTTGTCTCAATACACCAGTGTCCTTTCTATCCTGCCTCGGTCAATTTGCCTGCATTCCTTTTCACATTCCCTGAGAAAGAGAGAGAGAATGTATATACTTATTTCCTCTTCCTAAGCTGCGACAGTTTGAGTTGTGCCAGGTGGAAGCCTGGAGCCAGAAACACTAACGGGAGCTTCCAGGTAGATAGCAAGAACCCAAGGACTTGGACCATCACCTGCTACATTCCCAGTCCCATTCGCTGGAAGGAGGCTCTGAAGCAGAGGGTCTGGAACCCGAAACATCTCTCCAACATGAGGAACAAGTGTATCCAGTGGAGACTTAACATGTTCACTACCATGACCTCCCCTCCCAGTGTTTTTAACTGTTAAACTCAAGCAATTCTTGTTTTTCTTATGAATTATTCCAATTTTCTCTTACTCTTTCCAGGTTTGGATTTCTTTGTTTGTTTGTTTTTGGCATGGGTAATCCTTCTAGTTCCTCCATTTTTTTTTCTTTTTTGAACTGGAATTCAAAAAATACCAACCTGATCATTGTATTTTGGGAGGAGATAATTTTTCTTCTAACTGCACTGCTTCACAGATGGGGAGAGTTTTTGCCAGTAGATACATCAAGCCTACAGTTTCACTCTTTCCTTATTTAGTTGAGTGAGGTGATGAGATGAGCTGAGAATTTTAGATGAGATTTGGGATTTAGTGTGACTGCTGCAACCTGTTAACAATTTTGGTGACATTGGGATGACTGGAATGGATTCTACACATGAGATGATTCTGTGGAGACAGACTGTGAACTGTAGTAGGTTACTGTCTTGAAATATTCATCTAGGAGTGGCACCTGCGAACAGGATATTGTGTTGAAAACAGTCTTTGAGATGTAATTCATTCTGGTGAGATCATACTGGATTAAACTACACTCCTAATGCAGTAGTTGGTACTTTTCTTAGAAAAGCAAGAATTCAGAGATGGGAAACCCAGAGAACATGTCTGTTTCACGCCAGAAGCAGAGTAGAACATTGATTCTCTAAGTCAAGGAGCACTCAAACTTGCAAGAAGCCTTAGGAGCTAGGCAGAGAGCAATTCTCTTCTAGTGTTCAGAAAGAGCAGGACCATCCGCACACTTTAACCTTGGATTGACAGCTTCTGGGCACCTGAGAGACTAGAGCCTATGGCACTAAAATATTGAGTTTGTGGGATTTTTTTTTAATGCAGCCCCAGGAAACAATGTGCAGAAACAATGTAGCCAACAGAAGTCGAATTTTCAGGAAAGGTCTCTGGATGAAATTGCAGTGCTTTTAAAAACTTTTCGTTTCTTAAAATTAGCCAAATTAAACTTTGATTATGTCAGCCTTGGCCTTAACCACTGGACATGCAAGGGAGGATGACTTCCATCTTGGCCATGTTGCTCACATACTCCTGTCAGAGTGAAGTGGACCCCTCTTGCTCATACAATCTCTCCACCCACACCAGAATTAGCAAGTGACAGAGCATGTTGCAGTGAATAGGAACACTTTTTGTAACTGGGCTGGCTGGTCTTAACAAGTACTTACTTACTATTTGGCTTGGATGACTTCTCAGCTGTTAATACATTGGCCCTCCATCCTCATTTAAAATAGACCTTTTTCTTTACAGTAATTTTATGTTCACAGGAAAATTGAGTAACAAGTGCACAGGTTTCTCACATTTCTGCTTCCAGTTATATGAAGCTTACTTCACCATTAAGATAAAGCTCAAACGAGATGACCCATTTGCTAGAATCAGTGAGCCTAAATAGACACATCATTGTCACCCCATCATCTCCATTAGGATTCAGTTTGGATGCTTTCCTTGCAGGTTCTAACAGATGTGCTGCACCGTGGCTGTGCCATTGCAGCTCCATGCACAGTGCTGTCACTGTCCTAAAGATCTTTAGGGCTCCACTGACTTATGCTCCCATCTCACGGCTCCTGCCATCCACTCATTTATATTGTCTGGTTAGTTTTCCCTCTTCCAAAGCGACACTTAATTGGATTGTACATTCTGTACCCTTGTAAAGCTGCTTTATTTCAATCAGTAATGTACACTTACTATACTTGTATTGATAGGTCATTTCATTTTATCCTTCAATACTATTCCATTGAGTGGATGTACTACATTTTAGCTATCAGTTCTCCTGCTGAAAGAACTCTTGAGAGCTTCCAGGATTATCAATTAGGAATAAGGCTGCTTTAATCATCGGGGTGCCTAGTTTTGTGTATATGTAAGCTTTCAGCTCTTTTGGGTGAATACAAGTGCATATTACTGCTTGATTGCATAGTAACAGTATGCTTAATTTTATAAGACTCTGCCGAACAGCCTTTCCCACTGCTCACATCACTTTCCATCAGCAGCAGCAGTGAGTCAGAGCCTTACTGCTTCTCGCCCTTTCTGGGATTGGATGCTATGAATGATTTGGAATTGGGTCTTTTTACTGAGTGAGCTGTGGTGTCTCATTGTTTAACAGCTTCTTGCTGCTCTTCAATGGAAAAGTCACATAAGTCACTGAGAAAAATACTGAGATGGTGTCTGGTGGGAATGAGTGTGAGTGACCTGTTAGAGCATGAGAGATTTACAAGCATTCTCATGCCTGCAAGTCCGAGTCCCTCCTGAAGGTTCTTCCATCTTGGTAGCTTCTTTCTTTGACAAAGTGAGCAGTGGATAGAGCCATCCCCCTCTGACTGGGTTCATCTCTTCTCTCTGTCTGACCTCCTTCTTCATATGTTTTCTTTACTACTTGCTACTCTTAGTTTGTGGTTTGGCAAAATATATTTTCCTCAATGATATCTTCCCGGACACCTCTCTGAGCTGAATTTGGGGCTCTAACTCTTGATTTCACAACAGCCTGCCATCAGTCTAACTACTTCACACCTGTCTTTCCTCTGTACAGCATGAAGAAATCTGGGAGACAGAGAACCTTCTGACACATCCTCCTATCTCCAGCATTTACTAAGGAACTTAGGACATTGTGGAAACCAAGTTATTTTTGATGTATTCAGGTATGTGTTCAGGAAGGATAAGAGAGAAGAAGAGAAGACTGAATAATAAGAGTAGGAGAAAGATGTTAGAATGAAGAAGAATGCAGAGAAAGGGGACACACAGACAATTTAAAAATAAAGTAATGGGAAAACAAAACCATGAGAAAAAAAGAAATGCAGAGACCCTCTTGAGAGATGGGAAGTGGATGACACAGCAGGAAGGGAGCATGCCTGAAGGACAGTGTGTCCTTGTCAGGGCACACTGAGTAATGGAGGGAAGAGGAGGATGCTGTTTGGTGAGTGGGTATGAATATGGAATTTTGCTGTAGCCTGAGTTGTTAGGAGCCTGAGACACCTCTCTGCTATAACCTCACTAGAAGAGCCCAGGACTTGTACCAGGGTTACGAGTATCCTAGAAATAGCAACATTAAAATGTGGCTGAGCAGGAGTGAAGAGGCCGTGCTTCATTCCCCCTAAAAAGGTGGGTAGCTGTCTTCGGGTGAGAATGGGCCATTTTGTAAAACTTGAAAGATGGGCGGGCATTAATTAAGCAAACAGTAGGATATAATTTTAAACAGGAGAAAGAAACAAGTCTGAAGTGCATGAGGAAAAATTAAGTAATAATAAAAAATAAACACCAGATTTTCAGGTTTGCTGTTGGTAGGACTGAGCAGATAACAACCTAAGAGTGATTTGCCCTGAAAATGAGGAGAAGGCACATGGGAGCTTTGGGAGTCATAGAAAGAACTTCGGGTGTTTTGGAACAACACTTACACACTACAGGGCTGAGTGGAGCGCATAACCAGAAGCCAGATAAGAAGTGTCAAACCATCCGAACAGGAAAAGTGAAGGGCTGGGACAGTGGGATAGGGTACAGAAGATCAATATTTGAATTGCAGAGAACTTCCAATTTTTTTTCTTAACCTTAAATAACATATAAAACAGATTCTAAGATGCGGTTTATCTAGGCATTCCAAAGAGGAAGAGTAAGCAGCCGCACCTTGTGCAAGGTCACTTCAGTAAGCATCTCACTCAGGAGAGCTCAAATGGTCATGTAAAACCGCGGCATCTAGTTGTGAAGGTGCAGATGTCAAATTTCAAAAAATATTCTGCAGCTGCGGTAATGTTTAAGAGTATGGGCTCTGGAGTCAGACGTACCAGGTTCTAGTCCTTATTCTATCACTGAACATTATGACTTCAGATTGTGTCCCTGTCTTGTTTTGTGATAGTTTTGTCACCATAGGGTGAAGAGAATAATAGTATCTACCTTATAGCACTCTTGCGATGATTCAATAATGTGCCATATGCAAGGCATTTGGCATAATGTTTGACAGATGGTAAATACTCCATACACATTCGTTATTTTTATAATAAACGGATGAGCTAATAATGATGGAAAGAGCTGGAAGCATGTAACGACAAGTTGTGGGGTATCTCGAGTTATATTTTCAGAGTTGCTGTGAGTGAAACGAAGTGCATGCATATGTCCCTCAGGGTAAATTGCCCGGAAAGGCAGCACGGCATCTAAAGCAATGATTGTTAAGGAGTGTCAGCAATATGGGAAATATGCATTAATGCACACCTGCATTTGGGGGTGGCTCTATTCCCAATGGGGAGGTATAAATCACTGGGTTTTGAAGTTGAAACCCTCAAGATCACTCATCTGTACATTTTGTCAGTTTCTGGGTTCTATTCTCAGAAAGCAAGAGATGTGTGTGCATTATATGGAGAGCCAGGAGGCAGGTGTTCAATGAGCTGACATAAGGTGACAACTCAGTTAGAGCATTCATTGTTCCCAAGGAGGAATTTGGCTGGAAAGCAGAAACCTGGCATGATAGGAGAAGATTAACTCCAGTATTGCATCCTTGCAAACACATACTCCAACAGAGTGAAAAATGACTGGGTTCTCCAAAAATTACTTACTAATTACTTCTTTTTACTGCATGAAAAGCTTGGTTTTATCCAGTAGACATTGTTGAAAAGTTACTGTAAAGCAGGTGTCAGTTTAGAGTTAGCAATTTACTTGATTCCCACCCTCCAGGAACTCCTAGGCAAGCAAGGGAGGCAAATGACCAAATCAACTCTAATGTATTGGAAAAACATTGAGAAGAATTATAAATGCATGCGAAGTCAGAAGGAACCAGTGAGACCTTAACCACTTCTAGTGTTGCCTGTTATTATTGTAAATTTATGGGACCTTGAGAAGAGTGTTGGCAAATGCTTCTGTAGTCTAATCACTACGGGGTAGCCATTGGGGAAGCATCACACATGTGATGTGGATTGGTTTCAGAAGTGTTTGCAGCCTGTGCCTTTATGGCTTGACTGGATCCAAAGGACCATGGGACCATGAGCACTAGCAGGCGATTCAGTTGTATTAGATTGCTAGGGTGGAGCCCCATGATGGAATCCCAATGCTTTTTTATGGAGAAATAAGGGCATATCCTTCTTTTTGCCAGGTGGTACTCTCTGCTGTACAGGGCATCTGGCAACAAGACTGCAAGCTCATGAGATGCTAACCCAAGAACTGTGGGATGCTGGAGTGTGAACTTCCAAATTTGTGTGTTGCAGTAAGGCTCCTTCCTTCATCAGAAACTTATGTCAGGTATGCTTCTGTAGTGATCAAAGGCTAGCACTTCAGTAATTTAACAAACTGACTACAGAAAGCAATTAATGGCTTCTAGGCCTGTGCTTGATGTCATCTGGAGTCCTCAGGAGACCACTATGTACAATTGGCTTGGGATATTTCTGGAGACAAACTCATACTACTCCATTTGTCATGTAGGAGCATTAGAACTATGCACACATACCGTGGCATAGTGGTGAAGGGGAGTTTGTTCTAGCTATGGGACTGGGGATGGCTAAACTCAACAGGTCATGCATTCTTGGCGAATGTGGGTAATCTCCAGTGGCATAGAACCCCTCAACTTTTCATAGATCTGATTTCTGAAAAAAACTTTCTCTAATTTTGAGTCAAAATTTACATCCCAGTTGCTCTGTTTCATTCCTACAGGGTGTGTTAGTAAGAGATTCCGCTCTGCTCTGCAAAATTGTCTCAGACGCAACAGCTGCTACACGCTCTTACCTGCAAGATACACTTCCTTTAGGTTAAAATTCTGCACTTGCCTTTACTTGTCGAGTATGTGTTTCTTAAGCTCAGTAAAGAGCCATGATTAAGTAGGTATCTTGAGGTCATATTGTCTTGTCTCCAGATTCCTCATCTTGGTCCTTCTGTACGACCTCAGTTTCCTCATCTGTACAACGGGAGTATAACAATGCACAGTTTAGAAGGAAATATGAGGAATGATTAGGTAAGCCCTTAAAGTCGCTGAGTGACTCAGGGCACACGACGAAGCATTAATACAGCTTTTAATTTTCCACGGGCTTAGATTGGTTGACTTCTCGGTGTGTGGCTGTATGGGCAATCAAGACATGATTTCACACATGGAAGTGTGAAGTCTGACAGTAGAAAGAGGAGACAGGATACATGGATAAGGCGGAATGTGAGAAAGCCATGAGGTTTAGAATGTATTACAGCCAAGACGGCCCACTCAGAATGTACAAGATGGATCATATGTTTTCTTCTTCCAAAGAATCAGATAGTTGAACCCGTTGCGATAGAATTTTTTTGATGGTCTGGTCTTCTTCCATTCTATATCTACTATATCATGGTAGAACTGCTCCTTTCTGCTATTGAGTTTTCTTTCTAATACCACAACACAGGTGTGTTAAGGATAAAAATAGAATAGAGCATTGTTGGAAGGTGATAAATAAAATTTATAAGCAAGGTGATATGTTCTAGAATGACATATTGCTATTTAATGTTTACCAAAAAGCCTTTCCTTTCCGAGGAACAGATGTAAGGTCACTACAGGGTACAAGAATGGCGTCACACAACATATTTCTTTGTCACAGATGCCTGCGTATTTTCTATCCAGAGCGTTGTTAGTCAGTAATGTGCTGGCATTGAGCCGTCCTTTGCTGCCTGCTCCTGTATAAAGATGCAAGAAATTTCATATGGAGGCTGCTGGTGAGAGTTGGGCGTGCTGGTGTGGGTGGTGTTGAAAGTGCAGAGGCTGCCAAGATGAGGCATACTAATATTCTGCTAATGAGGCATCCATGGCTGTAGCGAGCTCCCAGTGTTCCTTGTTGGGACAAGGAGTCCAGCTGAAAGAATGTGTTTACTGAAAGGCCATTGGGCCATGCTTGTTCATGGGCACACAAGTGCTTTGGTATTCCTGAGCATGCTCTTAGATACCACACCGGCCACACAGGCTGGATTGGCGGAGTGTAGACACTGTCTGACGGAGAGTGACTGTTTCCAGACGCGCTCTTAGCCATGGATTCTGACTCCCACTGCTCCTTATCACACACCTCAGTCAGTTTTCAGTACATTATGTATCAATTTCTTTAAGTCCCAAAAGAGGGAATAATGGTGGTACATTAAAATCAACCCTATGGAGTATTTGGAATGGTGTCTGACACAGGGCCTCTCCTGTGCCATCATTCCCACCAGGCTCACCTCCCCTTCATTCTGGTCCCTAGGCTGCGTCCCTCCTTGTCCGAAAGCATTGCTCGCCTTTGCATTTTCATGCCTTTCCATTAGTATTAATTCAAGTTCTGTTCCTGCTACTTGGCAGTCATTGTCAAAATTCATTCTGAAAATTATTATTCCAGAAGCTTAGGGAAAAATGATATATTCCAAATGCAAATGGAAATATGAACAAGTCTATTAACAAATACCTTGCATTTTGTGGTAGTTTTGTCATTTTGCTAATATTGGAATTTTAGTTCATTTACAGAAGAAATACTTAATTTCCAGCTTCTTACATTGTACCTAACAAATAGTATATGCTCTCCATGTTTATTGCTGTTGTTTGGATTTAACATATGAAAAATATGTGCAAAGCTGGTTGCATATAAATGGAAAAAACAAAATAAACATTCCACATTGCTAGTAATGATGATACTCTATTAATACCATCGATGTGAGTTTTTGATTTTGACCCTTTGTGCTAATATATCTTTTCCAAGTATAGTAATTTCTTTTTTATTTCTATTTTTGAAATAAACTCTTTTTGAGTGCGTGCTATGCTCTCCTTTCTAAAGGTCAAGAAGTGCATACAATCTTAGAATCCTGCACAACATACAATAGATGTCAATGAACACTTACTGCATGACTAAGTGGACAGAATAATGATAGATGCTCCTCTTGGAACATGAAAATGCAGTGAGAAGAAATGACACATCGAATGCTATTTAATGACAAACTTGGATGAGACTCTGCATCTCCTGAGTATAATATCAATTTTTTTTTCTCCAAGAGAATGCTGTCTGATAATCTAGATATAAGCCAGTGGAAGCGCTATTAATATGATTTACTGAGCTAGAAGGAAATGGGGGGACTGTTATGACAGATGGATATTTAGTACTGATATTTCTAAAAAAATTCTGGTGGGATTAGGGTCAGCAATACTGACAGGCAGAGTGGAAAAGGAGATGTGACACTCATCATTGGTGCCGCTCTCTATTACTCATGTATCAAATGCGAACTTTGCAGAGAGATAGCACACAGTATTCAAAGTGTTGTAGATTCAAATGAGAGCAGGAAGACGTGCCAAGGAGAACCTGGGCAGAGCATGAACTTCGAGCCAGATTGACCTGAGATTACATCCAGGATATGCTACTTACTAATAACTGAAGCTCAGGCAATCTCCATCATTATTTGGGAATCTCAAAAATTTTGTTTCTTGGCTTGGAATATTGTTTACACAGTTTTACAGATTCTTTTTCACACAAGTCTAAACACTTTTCCTGGAGACAGTTCACTTAGTGGGGTCTTACAAGCAGGAGAGCAAGGCATGCAGTTGCAGAGGAGACAACATGGGTCTCCACGAAGCTGGACTGAAGCAGGTGTCGCTGGTATCTTCTCTCCAAGCACACCTCTCACTTTCCCATTTTGACCTTCCCACAATTTTCATAATGACTCTTTTCCACCGAAATGCTATTTCTTGGGAGGCACAAATGATGGCAATTTTGTTCATCCAAATATGTCTCAAGCTAAACAAATTCCTTAGCTTAAAACAGATAGTTAAAAAACACCTATTTATATTGAGACATTTATCCCCAATAAAAACCCTGTCTCTGAGATCAGTGAGGTTTTTGATGGAGAATGAAATTTGAATTCAAAAGTTCGGGTGGTCTTCTTGTCTTACAGTGTGATTATACAACTATTGCTTATGGCTAGAGAGCTAAAATGTTCTCAGGGATAGATTACAGGAGTGTTCCAAGGGGCTGACCTTTAATGGGTATGGCCAAAGTCGGCTGATGAGTTTGAATGGTAATTGACAAATGAGAGCCAGTATTGCTGTGTGGTGGGTAAAGCTGCCAACTGTGCTGCTAGAATTTCAAATCGGTGCTTGTGTCCCAGATTTTCCACCCCCAGACCGGCTTCCTGCTATTGGCCTGGGAAAAGCAGTGGAAGTTGATCTCAATGTGTGGGTCCCTGCCAATCAAAGCTCCTAGCTCCTGGGTTCACAATCCTGCCTTTGGACATTGTGCACTTCTATGGAGTAAGGCAATGAGTGAAGATCTTTGTCCCTCCTGCTCTCTCTGTAACTGACTTTCAAATAAAGCAGTCAATATTTTACAAATCATTTTGTAAATAATTTATGAATCAATGTTATAAAATATCTGATATTTTACAAAAAATACAATACTTTAAATAGTTTTCAATGTTTATGGTCAATATTTATAATAAATACAAGAAACTACAATTGACAGGTTGACATATGCTTGCATATTAAGTTGATATATATATATATACATATATATATATATATATATACATATGCATTTAACTTATGGTTTAAAATTTACTATCAGCGTAGGATTTTATGGCCTTGGCATGAGAATGGAACTTTCACGGAATAGCGAGCTCTGCTGACACCTTGGGGGCTCTGTATTATACATTCTTAGAGGACACTATCGGAGAATCTTCTTGGTAGCAGTGAGTGGGTGGAAGTCCTGACTCATGAAGTGAGTGGGTTGGAAGGGGTTGAAATGGCAATGAAACAATCGTTCTAAGCAACACAGAAGCTGAAGGTCTTTAAAGATTTATTTTGTTGTTGTTGTTATTTTTATTACTACTGGAAAGTCAGAATTAAAGAGAGAAGGAGATATTGAGAGAAGATTCTTCCACGTGCTGGTTTATCCCTCAAGTGGCTGCAACTGCTAGAACTGCGTCCATCCGAAGCCATGAGCCAGGAACTCCTTTGAGTCTCCCACATGGGTGCAAGGTCCAAAGGCATTTTGGGCCATCTTCTGCTGCTTTCCCAAGCCACAGACAGGGAGATGGATGGGAAGTGAGCAGCCGAAACATGACCAATGCCCATATGTGTTCCCAGCAAATGTGAGGTGAGGATTTAGCCACTAGGCTGTTGTGCAGGGCCCAGAAACAAAGGTCTTGTGAACTGTCTTCCACCTTTTGATTGTCCAATCTACTGAAGTGTTTCTCCAGGATCCAGTTTAGGCAGCTCCACAAACCACCCTTGCTGAGTGCTGTGAAGTTGTATTGCCCATATACGCCTGTTTGTTCCAGTAGCCATGGTGACTTCTGCTTTGAGACATGCCTTCCTGTTGTGGCAAAGTGGCTTGGCTTCAACTTTAGTTTTGACCAACCTATATAGACTTAAGATCCTTACTTGTTCACATATCAATTTACAAATAGCAAATTTCAGCCTGAGGAATTCAGCTATACTCATTTGCCTAAAGCAGGAAGCTGTAGGACACTTTTCTTAGCCAATTGGAGGGTTAGGGCAAGAGGTGCCAGGCCAGATAGGTCAGAACTCAGACACCAAAAACTTCTATTGACCATTGTCGTTAGGAACTAAAACATGACATCTGGTAAACCCTGATGCTCTCAGCTCATTTTCTACCATCTGAGCAGGACTGAATTCATTTCCTTAAAAATTAAAATACATTTGGGTCCAGCACAGTAGCCTAGTGGCTAAAGTCCTTGCCTTGCACACCTGGAATTCCATATGAGTGCTGGTTATAATCCCGGTGGCCCTTCTTGCCATCCAGCTCCCTGCTTGTGGCCCGGGAAAGCAGTCGAGGATGGCCCAAAGCCTCGGGATGCTGCACTCACGTGGGAAACCTGAAAGAGGTTCCTGGCTCCTGGCTTTGGGCCATTTCAGTTCTGGCCATTGTGGTCGCTTGGGTTGTGAATCAATGGACAGATCTTCCTCTCTGTCTCTCCTCCTCTCTGTATATCTCACTTTCCAATAAAAATTAACAACTCTTTGAAAATTCTAAATGAATTTAAAATGAATCTAGGGAAGAGATCTGGAGTGTTTTGTTTTTATTTCATGTCTCTTACTCGGCTCTCTGGACCCGTTACCTGAGTCTTGACAAGGGAGTTTCTTGAAGGGCTGTCACAGGGAACTCTCAGCCAATCACGTTGCCCATGAGAACAGAGTTCCTCCCGCCGCAAAGGGGGATTCTGTTCCAGAATAAGGAAGTGGGACAGAGGTGCCAAATGCATAAGGACAATACACCTTTCTTTCCCTTATGTGCATAATAGCACATTAAACTGCTTATTAGTGTATCTGAAGCTCTAAAACCCTGCCTTCTTTCAAATGTGTGGTGCAAAAAGACCAGGTACAAATTCTAATTTCATCCATTATCTTAAACTTTGGGAAAATAATTTGTATGGACCTACTTTTAAATGATTCAATTCTGTAGTTTGTTTCAAAACCCTGTTTAGATTCAGACACAATGAATAAAGTCTTTTCTTTCTTTCTTTTTTTTTATTTTGACAATCTTTACATAGTTAATTTGGGCAAAAAGGGTCAAGGGCTACAGGAAAGTGGGTAAGACTATTATTTCCATATTGTTTCCTTCATATATCTGAGGTGGATGGGGATATTGAGGGAGAAGCCCCACCCGGTTTCCCACCCACCCCAAGTCCTGCATGTGGGGCATGCTCCGAGGTGCTCGTTGAAGTGGTTTCAATAGGTCACCAGTTTTGAAATTGCTGCCAATCTTGCCTCTTCAAGCACGATGAGGTTGTTGAAAAATCCATTAATTGACATTGTCCATTATAGCGTCTCTATTTGCCCGGTATTTTGTTGCCAACCTACAGCTTAAAGTCTTTTCTTATCATAGTTGTTCTACTCTATCTGCTCCCCAAGCAAAGTCACAACTGATTCTTCCTTGTTTCCCTATTTACAGGCTGGGTAAAATACTAATGACACTCAGACATGGCACTATGGCCCACAAATGCATGCGCCCAGTCATTCATGCATTCATAAAGGTTAGTTAATACTGCTGGGTGCAGAAAAATGGATAACGAAGGGTTCTTCCTAGAAAGGGACAAAAGAGGCAAAGCACAAGCTTTAGAATACAGCCCGTCTGTCTCCTAACCCTACCGTGTGTCTGGTCACATATCCTCCCTGAGTTGGTGAGAGCTCTGATGGTTTTCCTCCTGGGGCTTAGTCAAAAAGTGAAGGGCAATTAACAAGGACAATCTTAAAAGTATGCACAGTGAGCACAACAATCTAGGTAAATTGTTAGATTTGGACCTAATTATATCAAACCAATTAATGGTGCTTCAAGATTTTAATTTTCAATGATGAAAATATAGAACTTGAATGATGATCAAAATATGAGACTGTGATGCACATTAAGATTAGCATAATTATGAATTCAAAGACCTGAAGTGTGTTACATATAAGCTTCATTAATTTAAAGTTAACATGCTTCAAATTATAAGTGCCATGGACTAATTAAACATTTATCCTTATGAGGGGATAATATTTTAGCTGAAAGGTAATAGAATTCAGTTAATTTCTTTAGAGTAAGAAAACTTTTATTCTTCAAGTTCATGAGGAAGACAGGAAGACATTCTCTTTCACATCTGTTCCCTCTCTGTAAATAACCCACCCAACTCGCAGAGTCAGGGCTGCCAGGCAACCAGCTGTGAAGCTCTATAATAATTCACAATACTGATGTATTCTGGTGTTGGTGGATGTATCTGTTAATGAAATTCCCTGGACAGGGTAATATCTCTTGCAGTTCTGAGGACTTTGCCCTGCATGTGGATAAAGAATATCAATGGATGTGGCAGATGGCGTTAAGACAACTTCGAGCCCTATTGTACGATAGTCATTGCAAAATAAAAGATTTACAGAGAGAAGTGTCTGCAATGGCCGGTGCTGAGCAAATCCGAAGCCAGGAGCCAGGAGCTTCCGCTTCACCCGCGGCTCTTTCTGGCTCCTGAAACCTTAGATGAGCTCCCATGTACCGCTGCCTAGCCAAATGCAGTTCATCAAGACTTCCAATTTCGGTGCTTCAGTCCTACTCTGCAGAACATCAAGTCATCTCTTTTGTATTCAAACTTCTCATCTATAAAACTGATCAGTTTAAATAGCTGTCTGTAATTTGTGAAAATGTGACTTGGGATATATTTGTTAAGTGCATCACAGTCAAAATCGGAGTTGTATATAAGAAGCAAAGGGCTCAGTAAGGCACAAATCTCCCCGCCCTAAGGAGCTCCCCATCTGGTTGACCAGCCTCATTTCCGTTGGACTGTCTCTGTTTCCAGAAGATTCCCCTTGCACTCCACCGTAACATCTCACTATTTCCAGCACTTTTTTGTAAGTTTCAGAAGAGTGAATCATGACCAAGTTCCAGGAAACAGCAGGGAGGGTTGCCATAAGCAACTTCAAGTGTGAAACAAGAGATGGATAGTCCCTGGTATTTTTCAAATGTCGAGGTGAGAAATGAACATGGCAGTTACAAGCGTGGGGGCTGATTCTGAGAAGCAGACACTGAAATGAAGAATGAAACCCAAACACCTTGTTCACAAGTGAGAATAGACTGCATGGCCAAATTCTGTGGGAGGAAAAGGGCAGCTATCGGAAATGAGGGTGGCTTCTTTTTCCAACCACTGCAATCAGAACCTGAAGTTTGTTCTAACCAAAACCCCAAAGCAATTACCTCCATTTCCCATGCCTTCTCTAGGGATGCATGCACATACATGCTTATTTCTTGGCCATGTGTCTCAGTTTTATAATAGTCATTCTGAAACTCAGAAAGAAAAGATGGACAACAATTTTCATTCTTTAATTCAGCTCATTACCACAGTTGATTATGATAATACAAGGCAATAGATGGCTGAGAAGTAACTGTAGGACAGTAAAAATGAGCAACCTTAAAAGTTAAACCCCCAAAATGTAAAAGCTCTTATCTTTATCCCTTAGCCTGCCTTTTATCAAATGGAATTCATGGCACTGTGGGATAATCCTTGTACAATCTTTGCCACTTTACTCAATGTGCTTCTCCAATAGATAGCAGCTTTGATGGCCAGTGTTTCTAGGGGGTGATTTGTATAAGGAAATTCCAGGTCTGAACAGAATGGATCTGCCATGTTCATGCAACTACCAGTTCTACTGGTATCTACCTGATGATCATGCAGTCCCTAAAGAACACAGCATCTTTGGGCAATCAAGGAAAGATCCTGAGCTTCACTTACCAAGAAGGAATTGGGACATGAGCTGCTCAGGTTCCGTCTAAGAACCTTTACTCCTGGTTCCAGCAGGAGCACAGGAATCAAGCAATAGTTGTCTGGCTCTTTAGTTTGCACCTAGTTTCTCTCATGACCCCAAGGTCAGTGATTGGCTTTTCTGTGTGCTTGGCTAGCATTCCCATGTTGGGGATTCTATGGCAATCCATCCGGTTAGTTTGGGCTATTATTCAGTAACAATCTTCAGAAAGGAAATGTGGATTGTGAAAAAGGTTTTTTGTGGCAGCAGATGGTTGTGCCAACCAAGTTAGGATAAACTTTCCTGCTGTAATCATGTTAGTGGTACTTACTTTGTTCACTAGACAGTGGAAACACTTCACTGCATGAAAAATGTGATTCCCCTTCTTTCACGGTCTCCTTGAGATCCATGAATCTAAGACATTTAAAGGGAACTTTGAGCAAACTCTGACATGTACTACAGCATTCAATACTGCTGTGCTTGTACTGTGCACTGACGTACCTGGCTGTCCCTCACTGCCTGCCCTGATTCCTCCCCTGTGTCCTGTTCTTACCGCCATGGCTCAGCTCCTCCTGGTATATCTTCACACCATATTCTTATTTTATTTTTTTAATTTTTGGTTATGATTACATGGTTGATCAGGATGGGAAGGATTGAGGGCTAAGAAAAAGTGGGAGAAATATTTTTTTTTAATTTTCTGGTTCTTTTTCTCGTCTCTGGGGTAACGGGGAAGATAAAGGGAGAAGCCACACCCAGACTCCCAAACGTCCTGGTACCGAGGGATGGGGAACTGTGACTTAGTATCAACCGTGGGTTCTGACGTGGTGCATGTTCCAAGGGTTTTGCCCAAGTAGTTTGTGTGGTTCTGAAACGCTGTCGATTTTGCTTACCCGAGGGTGAAGCAGTCCTTCCAACTCCCAATGGCTGACGTAACTGTCCATTTTGTTCAATTCTTCCTCTGCTAGATCCCCCACCCTGGGGCCCATGATCCTGGCACCCACCTTGCAGGTGGGCCCAGGACCCAGGCCAGGTGACCTGAGCTATCCCAGATCCTCCGCCCTCATTGCTCAAGAACCTGGCACCCACCTCACAGGTGGGCCCAGGATCTGGGCCAGGCCTCTGGAATCGTGCTGGATCCCCCAACCCCAAGGGGCCGTTTTCATCTGCTCAAATCTTAGTTAACTTTGCAGTTTCAGAGAGGGTTGGGTTACTCTCCAATAGAACTAATTACCATTTCCAGCAAGCTTTTCATGTTGTGTTAAAATTCCCCATGGATGTCTTTGTCTCCCCTGCACTCACAAGGCTTCCTGAAGGCAGGGAGATCTGTTTCAAAACTGCCTTTATTCTGAGTGCTGGCAGATACAGTGTGCCCAGCCAAAAGGTGTGGGGTGTGTGCATGTTGAATGGCCTTCTCTTTGTAGAGCCTGGGATTCTGATTCTTCCAGCAGCTTTGTGCTCAGTAGTGACAGACTCCCCTGCTCCTCTGGGCTCTGGCTTAGCTCCTGCAGCTAGCATGCCTCGTCCCTGGTGCACAAATTCATGATGAATGTATGACTTTGCATCAGAACATCCAAAATTCACTTCTGTTGACCAGCTTCCTTTTCTGGCCTTCAAGTCAACTATTCTTTAGTCTGTGAGTACACACAACCATGTGGTCCACTTTACAGGGTTCTTGTAAAGCACTAAAGTGTATTTATGCAGTTACTTAGACCATGAAATTAGTGTGTGGTCATGATTTTTAATTCTCATTACACGGCATGTTCCCTGAGGCCAAGCAGAACGAGGGAGTGCCATGCTACGTTGTGCCCATCCCTTTTCTGTCTTCAATATTGTACCAGGAAAGGTCCAGTGGTTTCTGATTTATGCATGGAAAGCTTGATGCCTCCCAACTGGCCAACAGAATAACACTGTCAAAATGGATTTAAATTCAATGTGTCTTTTTTTCTTTTAAAAATTTATTTTATTTATATTGGAAAGGCGGATATACAGAGAGGAGAGACAGAGAGGAAGATCTTTCGTCTGTTGATTCACTCCCCAGGCGGCCGCAATGGCTGGAGCTGAGCCGATCCAAAGCCAGGAGCCTCTTCCGGGTCTCCCACGCGGGTGCAGGGTCCCAAGGCTTTGGGCCGCCCTCGACTGCTTTCTCAGGCCACAGGAAGGAGTTGGAT
The DNA here is from genome assembly GCF_017591425.1 of Ochotona curzoniae. Classification (NCBI taxonomy): domain Eukaryota; kingdom Metazoa; phylum Chordata; class Mammalia; order Lagomorpha; family Ochotonidae; genus Ochotona; species Ochotona curzoniae. The sequence goes on from NW_024466413.1 coordinate 1,665,100, forward strand.
GGGAAGCGGGGCTGCCCGGATTAGAACCGGCGCCCATATGGGATCCCGGGCGTGCAAGGCGAGGACCTTAACCACTTGCACCATCGCGTCTGGCCCTCAATGTGTCTTTTTAAAAGAGATTTATTTATTTTTATTGCATATTCAGAACTACAGAGAGGAAGGTCTTCTGTCCAGTGATTCACTCCCCAAGCGGCTGTAACCGATGGAGCTGAGCCAATCCGAAGCCAGGAGCCAGGAACCTTTTCTGTATCTCTTACATGGGTGCAAGGTCCCATGGCTTTGGGCTGTCATCGACTGCTTTCGCAGGCTGTAAGCAAGGAGCTAGATGGGAATTGAGGCTGCTGGGATTAGAACCAGCACTCATATGGGATCCTGGCGCATTCAAGGTGAGGACTTTAGTCACTAGGCTACTGTGCTGGGCCCAATTCAGAGTGCCTTGATGATAATTATAATGAAATGGAGGTAAACAGTAAGGTCTTTTTTATCCCATCTCAAAGAAAAGTAAGTTTTGTAGCTTTTTTATCATTTAAATTTTCTTTCTAGAATGATATTAGAATTGTTGTCGTCACTGATATTTGCTTTTCTGTGTGGTTCTGAGAGACCCTCTGGTGCTTTGAATTTAGTTCATCTATCCTTGAGACATTTCTTGTCAGGCTGGCTGAGGCGTGTATGTGAGTATGAATGAAAGAGAATTCAAAACTCAGTGTTTTTCCCCACATTCCCAGCTGGGCTTGGTCCTCCCAAGGACTTGAGTGCGCCGTCTACTCACCATGATCACATTCATTTTTGCACCCTGGTCCACTTGCAATGAGCACATCCAGGTGAAGACTCAGATCTCCAACCCCACCGAGGGTGGTGAAGGACAGTAGAACTCTGAGCGGAGCAAGTGAAGAGGCACATTTATTTGTGGTGCTCAGGATGTGGTGGTGTGTCTGTGCCAGGACCACTCCTATCTCATCAGGGACAGCTCTTCTGCAAGGCCCCTCCAATGCCCCCTGACTCTCAGGCTGAACACACCCTCGCTTTTGCTACTGTCTTCTTGCTACACATATAGTGTTGCATCTCCTGTGAGACAGTTCAGGATTCTGGGTTAGAATTGCTTTCCCTAGACACTGAGTACTTTTCAGGTCACAGATCTGCGCACATGAATTTTTATGGGCTTAGAACGTGGCCCATAATAAGTACTCAATAAAAGTTTGTTGAGTGCATAAAACAAAGAAGCACATCTGGGGCTTCTGACATAAGGATGCTGTGCTTCTTTCCCATTGTTCCACATTCTCTAGCTGTGCTCTGTCATCCAGTCGGCCAGGAGTCCCATGCCAATTCACAGGAGTGTGGAGGTGGCAGTCCCCATTGGGCTCACCCGTGCGTGCTCTGGCAACATTCATCCATCAAACCACACCTTTTCAGGACTTTCCCCTAATCAGTGTCTTCCCCATTTCATCTCTGAAGTCAGTTGAAAGCCTGGGGATCCCTGAGCCCTTGGCTATAATTCTCTAGGTGTGTTCTTCTGTCTCTGTCTTCATTTTGTGATTTCTCACCTTGAGACAAAAGCAAAAAGTGCTATTTTCCCCATCCCCGCAGGAGGTCATATGGATTCTGAACAGTATGAAGTGATTGGGCCAGGGATGGAAGTCATTCTCGAATTCTGTCTGAGTATTCAGAAAAAAAATTGGACAAGATGTGTGTATCTGTCTCCTGCCAGCAGAGTACAGGCACTTGTGTAGTGGGGAGAAGGCAGTCTGGAGAATATCAGAAGTGGGCAAGCTTATGTCATTGGGTCTGCATTATTTCCAAATCTTAACACATACTTTTCTGACCAAACAGATGAGGAAGAATTTCCTTCTGATATCACCACCCCTTTCCCCACAACACAGTCCATATTTATGCAATAATTTTCAGTTTGCAAAGTGTAATTTCATCCTTCAATTCATTTCAGTTTTGGAAGAAGCCAGTGAAAATTTGTAAGATAAATATTATTTCTGGGTCTGGCATTGTTCTAGCCATTTCTTACCCTGGCTGCCCCACCTCTGATCTATATCCCTGTTAATGTGTTTGGGAAAGCAACAGAAGATGGTCCCAGTATCTGGGCCTTGCTGGCCATGATGGAGATCCACACAGAGTTCCAGGCTCCTGTCTTTGATCTAGTGCAGACTCTGCCATTATGATCACTTGGGAAACGAGGTAATGGGTGATCTCTCTGTCCATGTGTCTCCCTCTCTTTATTTAACTCAATCTGTCAAATAAACTTTAAAAAGAGAGTTTAAGCTTTAAACAAAATTATCTGCAAATTTAACACATGGTGAAACAGAGGTTCAGAGACAATGTATTACTAGAATGGCAGTAAACTTGACCGCAATGACCTGTGGTTTGCACAACAGCTCCATGTCATCCAAGCTCTCCTCTGTATCCCTTCCCCCACACCATATTGCCATTTGAAATGAGCACCCAACACAGGCAATAGACACTGGAAGCCTTTGATCAGGTATAATTTAGAGAAAAAGAGTGATTAAACCAGTGGCAATTTCTTCCCTGGGTTTGATGTTATTATTATTTAGGTGTTCTTTACTGAAAGACTATGTAAGTTAAAACATGTAATTCTTTGTAGGAATTATGAGAGCAAATCGTAACATTCAAGAACTTGTCATTTATCCCTGTCTCCTATGAGTCACACATGCTATCATCTCCGCAGCTCAATCTTTGCTGAGACTCCTCAGCACTCAAGTTGGTGCGTATCTGAGAAATGAAATTATGACACAATGCACCGTATGCCAGACATGAATATACAAACCTATAAGGATATGATGCACTAATTGTTATGCTGCAGTAAAAACAGCACCAGTGTTTGCACAGTGTTTTCTGCATGCATAGTATGCATATCAACTAATATTCTCACAACTCCTATTTTACAGATGCGAAATCTGAGGCCTCGACAGGTGTAGTAATTTGATCATGGTCACACATCTAGAGTGATGAAAATAAAATTTATACATACAGCTACCCCCCTTCCTTTACTGCCTGTTTCAGAATGCTATGCAAATACTAAGAGCATTGCAACTTTGTAGGAGCCAGGAAAGACTTTGGTCCTGAAGGGTAAATAGAAATCCCCAAGGGAAGGCAGAGCCTTCCAGACCGAGGGTATTCCGTGGTAGAGGAAGAGACTGTGCATCCAAAGAATTTCATCCAGAGGATTGCATATACAGAGAACGCTAGAGAAAGCTTGTGGCTGTGGGATATGGTGTGAAAACGGGTATTAGGGTTAGAGTACAAAGGGCTAAACCTTATGTTAACTCATTTCCATTGCTCTGAACTCCACAACTCTCAATTAAGCAACCTTTTGTTAAGAAGGCAGCTTCTTGTATAGACCACTATATGGAAAAGAGCATGCTGAGCTTCAGCATGGCTTGACATTCTGGGCAGCAGCTTGGGGTATATTCATCTGCCCTGGTTTTCCCATGAATCAATCCCCTTGAGACTGACTACCTTTGCATAGTCCCTAGAACTGAGGTCCAACCTGAACTGAAGGGGAAAATCACCACATTCATAGGATCCAGTAGCAATGTTCCTGAAAGAGCTGTCTCCAGGCAGTACTCGGCATCTCTGCCAGCTTTCTGGGTGATTAGGTCTGGGGAGCTCTTCCCACAGACACCTAGTAAATATAGAACATGAGCACTAAACATGCACAGGCTACCCCTGTCCCGAGCGTATGCACGCACACACACAGGCACACACAGGCACACACACACACACACACACACACACACACACACACACACACACTGAATCATCTGTCTGAAATGTCAGCAGAACCACAATTAAGAACTTCTGAGCTTGAGCTAAGTGCCATCCTCTTGGCTTCCTATGAGTCACGTTGGGTTGCTCTCTCTGGATTCATTTGGATTCTTAAATAAAAGGTGAGCTTCTACATGGTTCCATTCATGGAATAACTTTATGCCCATTGACATCCTTGTATATAGCAATGACCCCCCCGATCCATTTCTCGGAAGAGATGTAAGCGTACCTCTTAAAACTGCTTGCAGATTTAACAATCGCATTTTGAACCAGAACCCAATTCTTGTGCTTCAGATGTGCTCTTGTCCCTATCAACATCGGAAAACAACGTATGACTTTTGTCTCATCTTCTGTCTTAGTACGCTCTCTGACTTTTTATGTCTACAATGATTATACAGATTATTATTTGTAAAACGTGTCAAATGTTTACTGTCAGTAGCATGCATGAGAAAGGATAAAAATGGGAAACCATTCAGTTTATGCCTGAGAATCTACTGTGGTTTATGCGCTCTAAAGTCCCATTTGCATATAATTTGATACTTATTTTGTGATGCAAAAGCGTTAGTCTCCTAGATGAACAACAAAACAGCTGAAGAATCTGAGCCATCTGCCACGCAATTCTCCTGTTTTCTTCTTTTACCTCTGATTTACTGAATGCGAGTGAGCAGCAGCTTTTGTGTGGATGTAGGGTGAGTGAACGCAGTGGGAATGTCAGGAGAACAAATCACAGGTCCAGTGTGCAGAGTTCTTCCCTCGTGTGAGTTGCAGAGAGTTCAGCAGCCTACGGTTCTGGAGGGAGACTGGATTCTTAGCCGTAGCAGCAGTCTTCCTCATTGCAGTCAAGTCACTGAGTTGAATTTTCAGCTCAGGAGAGCCAATGTAATAAGGACAAAGATGATACATCACTCATGCCTACAACTAATCATTGGAGACCTTACTGCCCTGTTCACACTCACACTTAAATGGCCCGTAGTGATTGTCTGAAGTATGGAAGCACATGTAAACATGATTAAAATAAATTTCTGAAGGAAAGAATGAACAGGCAGAGGGAATACAGTTTGAGAAACCAATGTCTGAAGGCAGGAAGGCATTTCATCACTGAGGGCGAAAGCAAGTGCAGAGTCTACCTACGAATGTGATCTCAAGGCTGTTGCGGTGGGGGATGAGGAGTGGCCCCTCGGGTTCAAGGTTGAGTTTGGAAGACATTCATGTGTGATGAATATAGAAGACAGGAAATGGGTGTAAGGGGGCAAGCCTGTCCTAGGCCTGGAAGCAGAGAGCTGAGAGCAGTGGACCAAGGCCTCCGATGGGGCTTCATGCCTTTGTGCCTGTTTCCACGATGCCCGTGTGGGTACCAGCCATGAAGGTGAGGAGGGATTTCAGCAAAATTGTTTCAAAGAGCTCACATGAACCAAACAGGCAGGAACATTTGCCTGGCAGCATTTAGGAGTGAGTTCAATTCCTTATCAGAGGCGGTAAAAACACACATCAATGTAAGTATTTTTTAAGTAGCTATTGTTGTTAGAGTGAAAAATTGCCATTTGGATATCAAAGAGGCTTCTCAATTCTATGTGATTTTAGTAATTACAGGTAAATATGTGCCTTGGCAAGAAGCAGGAATTTGGTTTGTAAAAGAACAGTTGGGCTAATGTAGTCAGAGATCCTTTTGGTTAATATGAAGTATGAAATACACGGAAAAATTCTAGCCTCTTAATTAGGCATGTGCTACTGCTGGAGCCTTCAAGATCCTTCGCGGTGTTCCGTGTGGCACAGTGGCCCTGATTGTCTTTCTGTCTTTGTGTGGCCAATTCACCAAGTTTGATGTCGGGCTTGCAGCTTTTCTTTTGTGATAAATTCCCAGGTGACACAGGGGCTGTTGATGGGGGAAGCACTGCTCCAGGGCCTGAATCTCCAGACTTAGAAATAGACATGGCAGGTTTCAAGCCCAACTTTGCTGGGCATGGCTGTGTAACTCTGGGAGGTTCATAAATTTCTCATCTGTAAAGATTGTTCTAGGGAAAGGGAGGGACCCTTTGCATACTGCTAGCAACAGTGACTGGCCCACAAAGCATAGTTTGTTTTGTTAAACATTTCATTACTGAATTGCTTTAGCAAACTTACAACATATCATTCTATGTGATTAGAGATCCGGGCAATATATCTAAAAGCAACAACTGCGTTTATTACTTTCATAATATCTAAGTTGCCAGTGATGATAGAAAATTTAGAAAATACAGAAAATAGCAAATAAATATGTCACTCTAATTTCCATTGCCAAGGGTAAAATCGGAAATCCATGTACCTGTCTGTATAATCATCTCCACATCTTCTCATGTAGCCTTGGTTGGGTTATAATATGCACATCATTTCATAGTGTGGCTTCTAACTGAGCACATCTTGAATTCTCTTTATAGTATTGTATAATTTTTTTGTACTTTTGGAAATTACAATGTGTTTATTTGAGAGAGAGAGGAGGCATGCACATGGGAATAAAAGAGAGAGAGAGAGAAAGGCAGTTTCACTACTCATATGCCAAGAATGGTTGGGGCTGGGGCTCAGCTGAAAGCCAAGGGCCGGGATTTCAGTCAGGTGGCCCACACAGATGGCGGAGGTCCAGCCACTGGAATCAGGGAGCTGAAGGAGCCAGAGGGGTGTGTGTTGAACACAGGCATTTGAACTGATGACTTCACTCAGTTGATTTCCAAAATGCATTTGCTGTAAGGAAACTCACTGACTGTGTCCAATAGGCTTTAGCATCATAATCTCATTCAGCAGGAATTGTTGAGTGTCATTGTCTTTGTAAAGACAAGGTTGACTGACATTGATCCTCGCCCTCAAGGTGTCTTCTCAGCATCTATAGCGGGAGCTGCCTCAGCATCACCTCGGAGTTTGCAGACCTGGGAAGTTCATTGTTTATTGAAGTCACTAATTCTTCCTGGTGGAGATCTGTGCTGAGGATGAGTTGGTCAGATGCACAGTAGGGTAGAGTATGTCAGAGAAAAGTACAAGGATTTCTGGGAAAGCCGGAGAGGGTGGCGTCAGGGCCCGTGTGCCTGCCGTCAACAGGGGAGGCAAGGATGAGGTGTGTGGTTCTGGCGTTGGGGTGACCCATTCCCAATCATTGCGGCTATTTGGGAAGTGAGCTAATATATGGAGTAGCTCTCTTTCTGCATTTCCTTCTTACTCTGTCATCCTGCCTTTCAAATAGATATTTAAAAATCTTTTAGCACAATCTTTAAGTACTAAAAAGTGTCTGACAAAGTGCTGAATTATTGAAAAATCCAATGAAATGGGCCATCTGAGAAAAAAAAAACACAGCAAGTAATACTGTCTGCTATCATTTCAAATAATTTATTGTATTTTTTCCCTTAGTGTGACATACCAAAAAATCAGGAAGTGTCTGTCTTGCTCAGTATTTTTTCATCAGCGTTCAGTAACTAGAACATTATGACCAAAAGTAATGGCTCCTGTGAAGATCCTGTACGCATGTGTTAACCTCACGTGTGGAATCACCTTAGCCTGAACTATGCTGCAGCAACAAATAACACACATCTCAGTCAATTTCAAAAACAGAGTCCTGGCGCGGTAACCTATGGCCAAAGTCTTCAGCTTGAACGCGCCGGGATCCCGGATGAGCACCAGTTCCAATCTCTGCAGCCCCGCTTCCCATCTGACTCCCTGCCTGTGGCCTGAGAAAGCAGCTCTGCTTCCCATCTGACTCCCTGCCTGTGGCCTAAGAAAGCAGCTCTGCTTCCCATCTGACTCCCTGCCTGTGGCCTGAGAAAGCAGCTCTGCTTCCCATCTGACTCCCTGCCTGTGGCCTGAGAAAGCAGCTCTGCTTCCCATCTGACTCCCTGACTGTGGCCTGAGAAAGCAGCTCTGCTTCCCATCTGACTCCCTGACTGTGGCCTGAGAAAGCAGCTCTGCTTCCCATCTGACTCTCTGCCTGTGGCCTGAGGACAGCCCAAAGCCTGGGGATCTTGCACGCGCATAGGAGACCCTGTAGAGGCTCCAGGTCCTGGCTGCAGATTGGCTCAGCTCCAGCCATTGTGGCCTCTTGGGGAGTGAATCAATCAATGGACGGGAGATCTTCCTCTCTGTCTCTCCTCCTCTCTGTATATCTGACTTTGTAATAAAAGTAAATCTTAAAAAAGAGTAGTTGATTATCTAATTTCCTTGTCTGTCATGGTTAGCTGTGGTTCTGCTGCCAGAGAAATTTATTCTGGATCCTTGGTTTGAGGGAGCAGCCTCCTTCTGTCAGATGCATGGCAGAAAACAGAAGAGGATGGAGCCATGAAATGACTTGATATCTCTATTACAAAAATAGCTCATGCTACTTCTCACACTATTAGACAAAGTGAAGTCAAATGATGACATAAGGGGGAGACTGGAGGGAAACATCTACAAGGATTACAGTCATTATTTCAAATAAGATTACAATGTACTGGGGCCAGTGCTGTGTCATAGCTGGTTCAAATCACAGCTTCTCCAGTTTTGATCCAGCTCCTTATGGTGTGCCTGGGAGGCCAGCCTAGGATGGCATCAATGAGAAGCTCCTGTGCCCTTGTAGGAAACCCAGAAGCTCTGGCTCCTGGTTTTGACCTGACCCAAGTCTGCTCATTGAAGCCATTTGGGGAATGACCAAGCAGATACAGGAATTCAATCCTTTTGTCCCTCTTTCTAGTTCTGTAACTATCTCAAATAAGTAAAAATCGTTTTAAAAAAGGGTTACAACATATTACATTTTCTCAAGGCAAATGTAGGAAATGATATTATCTAAGATTACATAATTTCCATGAGGTCAGGAAACTGGCAAATCCTGGGACTTGCATTGAAATCTAAGCCATGTAAATCTTGAATAAATGATGTCCCCATTAATATTGATTGCCTGTATTGAAGTTTCAGTCAGTCACCCTTTCTTCAAATAAACAAAAACATTAAATAGTAATGGTGATGATGTGGGTAGCACTGTAACACTAGATGAGGATGACAAGACATTCCCTTACCTGGTGTAAGAGCGGCCTCTGGCAATGATTGGGCATAGTCATTTGTTCTGGAATGCCCAAACACGTATTAGGCTTGAGCCGCTAGACTACAGAAATTCAGAATTTATTGGGTGTTAGCAGGTCATCAAAAGTTCGGGTCATAGCCCTGTGAGAAAACAGACACAGAGAACAGATCCTCTTGGGAACCCCAACTCTCTATTTAATCTCTGATGTCTCTGACCCCTTTTGCAATGCTCATGCAGGAAAACTTTGAGATCAAATGGCAACCTTGCTAGTTCCCTAACCATTTGTAGAATGGGCATGCAATATGCATACATGCTGTGTCTGTGCAACAGTTAAATGGTAAGTAAATGTGGAGTACAGTGTAGACAACTAACACATCACCCTGATTTACCATTTTCTTTTTTTTAAGATTTATTTATTTTTATTGCAAAGTCAGATACACAGAGAGGAGAGACAGAGAGGAAGATCTTCCGTCTGATGATTCACTCTCCAAGTGACCACAACGGCCGGTGCTGTGACAATCCAAAGCCAGGAGCCAGGAACCTCCTCCAGGTCTCCCATGTGGGTGCAGTCCTTGGGCTGTTCTCGACTGCTTTCTCAGGACACAAGCAGGCAACTGGATTGGAAGTGGAGCGGCTGGGATTAGAACCGGCACCCGTATGGGATCCTGGCGTGTTCAAGGTGAAGACTTTAGCTGCTAGGCCATCGTGCTGGGCCTGGGAAGAGATTTTTAACAAGACCTGGTGTGGATTACAGATGGCTAGGTGCTGCTTTCCATCAGTCACATCTTTGTGTTTAGGATACCTCAGAAAATTAACATCTGTTATTAATAATCTTATCACATAAAAAATGATCAGCAAATTACAACTCTGTATTGGGCAGATGAGCTCAACACAAAATGTGTATCGAATATATATACTCCAGATCACAATAATTTTAATCGTCTGCTGTATGAATATGAAAATCAAACAGGGTGTAATGCAGTGTATGAAAAAGATACAAACAGCTCTTAGCATCACTGTTGTCTTTATTCAGCCAGAAGTTGAGGGGTATCTTAATTAATTCCATATCCTAATTATTGTACAGTGAGCCACTGTAGACGTGGGGTCCAGATGACATGTTCATATACTGATTTCATTTCCTTCCAGTAAATTACCAGGATTAGGGTTTAAAGCCCTTGTCTACATTATTGAGAAACAGTGGTTTTTCTGCTTACTACTTGTTGAATTCTTTATTTAGTTAAGAATTAAGTTTGCGATTGTAAAAAATTGAAAGTATGTCACTGAAAAAAAATTTAAAAATGTGAAAGCAGAGGAGAGAGATGGGGTGTGAGAGGGAGGAGACCCTGGGAAGGCTCATTATGGTCTGAAAACAGCACACAGGAAATGCAGGACGCTGTTACTTTTTATACAAATTAAAAGAATCAAATTAAAAGAGAGTAAGTGTTTTCATGTGTAAACATAGTTAGTGAGGCTAATTCATGTTCATCTATTTTTAATGTAAATTTCACTTTGGATTTGTTTCAGTGACTATGACTTTCAGCTTAGTTAGGAAAGAAACAACATGTATTTTTAAGCCAAGAAGTCCTCCTCTCAGGCTGCCTGGACTGTTGTAACAAAATGCTATGACTGCATAGTCTTTTTCTGGTTCTGCAGGTTGGATGTCCGTGGCCAAGGTATCACAGAGTCAGGTCTGGTGAGTACTTCTTTCTGCCTGCCATCTCCATGGTAGAACCAGGCTAGGCAGAATGGATCCCAATCACGAACACTTCATCTGTGTGACCTGGTGGCCTCTAGAAGCCACATCGGAGTCAGCCGCATGGATGATCAGGTTTCAGTGTATGCACTGTATGACCCAAGCAAGATCATCCCTCCTTCGACAGGCATCGCCGGGAAGGTGGGGAGGCAGTGCAGGGAAGAATAGGGAATAAAGTTGGGAATCCCTGTGCTTATGGAGCTGTATCATAAATAATACAAATAATGTTCATTATTCAAACCTAGGGATGTTCGCTTTGGGCGCTCTCAATGGTTCAGTTTCTCACTGAGGTGGTACTGGATGAAGACTCCCAAGGTAAAGTGCAATTGGAACCTGACACATGAAAATACCCAGGATCACAGGCAAAGAGCTACAGCTTCTGTGTGTTGATTCCAAAGGGAATTTCTATTACCAGGATGAGCTCTATTGAGGACAACAATCTTTTTAATGTCATTAGGGCAAATGAGGTGGTAATGGAAGTGCAGATTATAGCTACTTCAATAATTTATTTCACACTCCCCTATCAGGGTAGCTTTTTAAACAGCCAGTGTCCTTAATTGAAATGTAAATGAATGATAAATTATGAAAAATGTATTATGAAAAGTAAAACATGGCCCAAATAAGAGATCAGAAATGAAAGGTTTTATGAAGTTGAGAAAATGAGTCTGAGTAGCTCATAGCACTGTCGTTCCGTGTTCTCTATATTCCAGAAAGGGAATCTACCAAGGCTCCTTCTGGAGAGGAAATCCAGGGAATGCGAGCAACGGAAAAGGATGGGGACACAGCACTGTGACTGTTACGGTCGTTGTTGAGACTAGTGGATCGTGGTGTATCCGTGTAGCTGGTCGTTCGGAGTGCTGGGCAGAATTTAAAATAATTCTAAAAACTAAAATTTGGTCAACATCGGAAGTTTGTTACCCATGTTCATAAAAAAAAAAAGTGTTACCTTTGCTCAAACTTGATTTAGATGCAATGTTCATGCTATGTGTAAGTTGAGATATCAGAGCCATTTCCACCCATTTTTGTCTCATTTCCTGCCCCGCTGCTCTGCCCCAAGTCTTCCACATAAGGGAGGAAAGAGATTCCAGTTTATGCAGGAATGATGGCATCTTCTTTGGAGTCCTGTGATGCTGGGCTCTATCAGTGAGGACTACAGCACTCTGTGTAAAAGTTCACATGTTTCTTTTTGTGACAGCAACAAATGATTAACTCAGTGATACAAGACAGCAAAGTTGTACTGCTCAAAGTTCTGCTGATCAGCCACCCAGAGTCGATGCGTCCCTGCTGTGAACAGCAACGGATTTTCCTGAAAGATGCAAGGAAGAATTTGCTTCCTGATCTTCAGTCTTCTGCAGACTCTGTGCAGGGGAGTCCCTTTCCCCAGTCAGCTGCACCCTGCCCTCCATCGCAACACACACTCGTCTCTGCTCCTGCTCTTCCTGTCTCTCTCCTATAAGTGGTCCCATGGACCATAGCGAGAGTTTCCCATCTTAAAACCCTCCACATAATCCCATCTGAAAGCCCCTTTATCACATACATATACCCACAGGTCTGGGATTTAGACTGTAGACATCATGTGGCCCCTTATTCAGCCTCCTGTCACCAGAAGTTAATTAAGTATTACCAGTGAAACTGGCTTCCTCGTTGGTACTGAAGTTCCTGCATTTAGGCAGAGTAAAAGGAAATGGAGGTAATTCTACCAATACAGAACCACTTTAATTTTCTGCCTTGGGAGTCTCCTGCTAACATAATGGATGACTTGATTGTAACTCTTTCCTGTCTGAGTCACTTAATCTCCTGGTTGCAAATATTGCACATCTGTGAAGCTACTGATAGTATACATTAAAAACGCAGGAATAAAAAATGATTCATAGTGATCCCTACCTTCAGAAAGCATAGTGTGTGGAGAAGTTACTAATAATAAAACTGCTCCAGTATGTTATGTGCAAAGTCCGGGTCCTGATTCCAGCTTCCTCCTAACGCACATCCTGCAGGGCAGGGGCAAGTAGTTGAATCCCTGCTACCCATGTGGAAGATCTGGACTTAGTTTCCAGCTGCTGGCTATGGTCCAGCCTGACCTCTGCAATTGCCAGCACTGGGAGAGTGAGCCAGCTGATGGGAGCTGTCTCTCTCTGACCTGGTCTCTGTTTGTTTCCCTCTTTCACTATGGATCTCTGTCTCTCAAACGTATGCAGAAATTGCTTTGAAGTTTTTGAGTAAGTTTGTGGCTGAAGTCCTTGCGTATTTGTGTGTATGAGTGTGGGTACATGTGTGCATGCATTTGCATAGGAATGTGAAGGTGGAGGAGAGAAGTGGATTACTGAGTCTTTATTCCTACAAAATGGGAGGATGCCCAGAGATCTCTGGGTCAGTGCTGCTGTAGCAGCCACGCTGACCTGTGTCTTGTAATTGTGGTCATTCCTAAAAATAGACAAAATAGTGCTCTAGCAGAGGTCAAATGAATAGCCAAATCATGACAACTTACACCACATTGGTCTTGTAAAATGGCTAGTGCAGAGAATGAAGGCATGAGATGTACTGTTTTAAGGGTTTTCCCGGGTCTGCAGCTTTCAGACCGTAGATGGTGAGGTCCGTCAGTCTCTGTAACCACATTAACCCTCATTATAAATAAAGCTCTCGCTTCTCTCCCATTGTTTCTATATCCAAGTATACATGTATATACACACACGTAAGGGTGTATTGCATGCATTTTAGAAGTGTGATAATTTTGACTGAGGATGGGTTTATTAAGCATTTTTACATTGTAAGTTGAGAATCAGCTCTGCATCATCTTTCTCTCTCTTTCTCTCTCACTCCCTAATGGGAACCTTAACTAATACAGTACCCAATAAGATTTTTTTTTAAATAAAAACAAGTTGAATCGCTTGTTTAATTGACTCATCCATGCAGTCAGGATAGTCAATATGCTGAAGCAATCAGATAAAAAAGCCAATTATTCTTGGATGGTCATCTAAGAACTATCAACACTGTCGCATTCTGAACATTTGCCTTTTATTTATCTGTAATGGGGAGAATTCCCAGTGGCTGGTTCACTTCCCACATGCCCGCCACATAGCTGGGAGCGCAGCTCAGATCTTCTACATGGGTGACTGGGAGTCAACCACGCGGTCATCCCCACCCAGCAACCTCCGGAGGGCGCACTAACAAAAAGTTCAAATTAGCAGTACATGGACGCTCAGGTGGGGGATATGAGCATCCCAGAAACACCTTAGTCAAACACCTGCCTCTGGTACATTCTCTGTCTTTTTCCTTGATCTGTTTAGCCGTGATTCTTTTCCTTTTTTACCTCCCTGGCCTTTTACATCCCCTCACTCCATTCCAGGTTTTTATGTATCTATTTCACTATATTTTATACTTTGCTGCAACAGCAAAAAAATAAGTGCTCATGATATGCTAGGTAAGTCTGAAGGAAAGCAAAAGTAAAAATCAACAAACAAATGAATAAGCCTATTCCTCCTCTTGCAAGCATTGGGCATCATGTCTGTAGAATAGCTTTCTGTCTCAAAGACTTTTAGACCAGTGGATCCAATTCCTTAGTATGGTATAAATGGCGCTACGTAATTTGCTGTTGGTATGCAGGTCTTTCCCATGTTAGATTACCATAAAGGGATTCTAATTCTCCCTTACCGTGTCTGCATGGGTCATAAATGCGCTACTTACAATGTTGCTGCTCACGTTTCCTAAGGCATTTTAGGACCTTATTAGAGAATACATGTAAGTGTTTATATGTACATTTATGTGTGCTTGAAGGATATAATTAATCAAAAAATAATGTCACTCTTTTAAGGTATTTTATTTAAGGTACTTTTGTTATTCTCTTGGTTCTGTAATCATTCTCGGGATTGAATTTTAGAACTTTTTCATTATATGGAAAAGAAACCCTGAGTTGTTGGCTGCCACTTCGCTTTCCTCCTGCCTCTCCAGTCCTGGAGGTCACTAATCTGGCTTCTGTCTGCTTGAAATTTCCTGTGCTGAAAATTTCATAGGTGTGGAATCATACAAATGTGATCACATATCTCTGGCTTCTGTCACACAGTGCCATATTTCCAAATGTTATTCATACTGCTGCGTGCTTCAACACCTCATTCCTACACAGGGTTGTATAATATTCTGTTACTTGGCCATGCCATGTTTTGTTTATCATTTTATTGGCTGATGACTATTTGGATATTTTTTATAGTTTTTGGTTCTTGTGAAAAATGGCCCTGCAAACATTCTTGTGTACATTCTGTGTAATTATTTTGTGCATGTAGGTAGGAAAGGAATGAGCAGATCTGATGAAAGCCTTGAGCCTTCTGAGGCACAGAGGCCTCCTCCTATTGCCACTTTAATTCACAAGGATCACGAACAGTTCTGTGGAATCTTCAGACCGAGAAACTAAAATCTGAACACAGATTATTAATATAAAACTTGTTGCTGTTTCTCTTTCATAACTTCATCACTGTCCAATAGGAGCTAATTCAATGAGTTATCTTCAAAACGATAAGACAGCAAACCCAACGATAACTTGTTAGACCTCATATATGCACCAGGGAATGCTACTTAGTCACAAAAGAATACAATCCTGTATTTGGCAACAAAATGAATGCAATTGCAAATGACTGTGTTAATTGACATAAGCCAATCTCCCAAAGACAAATATCTTATACTTTCCTGGTTCTGTACTGACCAGTACACAGAATACAAAATACATAAGCTCTATGCACAAAATTAAAGTTTTTAGGTTTGAGTGTTGATTGCAGCTTATTCCCACAGCCTTGAGGAGCAGTGGTGTTACTCTACTTGCTGCATCCCTGATCTCATGGAGCCCTGAGCCTGTGACTGTGAACTAAAAGCTTGCCATGGTAATTTTTTTTTTAAATGAAGAAGGACAATGTGGAAATGTGGGTGGGAGGAGGGGAGGGTAGGAATTATCACTATGCCCCCAAACTTGTATGGAAATGCATAAAATTAATTCGCCTCATGTAAACCATTTAATAAAAATCCAAGTTTTAAAATATTTTGGACCAAAAAAAAATTTTGTGTACTGAGCCACTGTGCACCATACGATACATCCAAGTGAGAAGTCAGCCCATCGTCTATCATACTCTACCTCTGGGACAGTCCTCGCATGCTGTGCGCGGGCGAGACATTGCTCTGGCTGATGGGAAAGGCATCCCTTTGCATGCAGGCAGATGTTGAGAGACTTGCTGTTCTCTGTGTATAGTAGCACCACTAAGTTAGCTTGTATTCACACATCTGACTGTCATCAGCACAGCATGTGGGAGAAGGTAAGACAGTTCAGGGTATTTACAGAATCTTTCGTCAGGTGTTTGTGCCAGCAAAATAAATGTATGCAAAATAAAATAATATATTGAAAATGTAGATAATAACCTTTATTCAAAGGTTGTGCTCCTACTGTGTGTGTGCCTTCATCATTCCATCAGCAAGTCGATCAGTTTACTAAGGAGCTGCCATCACAACTCTCATCAGTAACTATAAATCAATGAGACGTTTTTGAATATATAATGAATTTCTGAATTTGAGATAAATTGGGATTATACTCTGTTATAAAATCAGACCACTGGGATGGCTACTGTTGGACTTACGTTCATGTTATCCCAGGTGAGGAGGCCCCATTGGGTCCAGAGCCCTGTGAATGCCATAGTGCGATTCTACAAAGGGAATTTCAAGATAATTGTCATGGCAGAGTTAGTACCAAGAGCAATTAATGTGTAGATTCAAAGGGAGCAGGCTATGAGAATAGGCTCCATGATAAGCAAGCTGTAGCTTGGTATTCTTGCAAGAATGACTTCCTCAAAACTTTCAGAAGATTTACATGTTTAGTCAGATTCAAAATCCTGAGTTAAGCCATTGGAAACAAGCAGAAACAAATAAGAGAGAACTTCCCTGTAACCATCTAGACAGAATTGAAGTGTAACTTATGGCTTTAAAACAACCCATTGCTATCATGTCAAAAATTCAGAAAAAATGGATGTGTGCTGAATGAAACAAGCCTGACCCAAAAGACAAATATCACATTTTCTCTTATTCATGAGTTAGTATATATATAGGGAATATAAAAACATGTGTGAATGCCAAATCATACTGGCATATGGTTTTACATACTGCATCAGTGAATCATGTATATGACAATACATTCTTTCACATGTTAAAAAGAAAGCAAATGAAGATGTGGGGGAAATATGGAAGATTTCGGTTGTACTAGTAATGTTTTGTTATTAATTTGGTGTTGGTTATCACTGAAATCAGAGAAAAAAATCTTATGTTTCTGTGCCCTTTCCTGCATTTCTTGTTATGTGTGCTGTATTTCAACGTAAATTTAAAAATTGTAGAAACTTCTTATATATAACTCCTGTCTGTGCCCCTGCACACTAGTAGTCTATTTGTTAAATTCTTTATTTAAATAGAAGGTTAAGGCTGAAGCTATATAGTAAATTAAAAGCATGTTTTCTCAAACAATTAAAAGAGAAAAGAAGCAAGAACTAAGTAGAGGGAAGACGGTGGGAGGAGTAGATAGTGCAAAGCATCATTCTATTTTTAAAATTGCTTGAAATACATAAATCTATTCTCTTTATATAAATATATATTTTCTAAAACTACTCACTTTTAGAGTTGAAGGTGAACGCCAAAGTTTCCATGAAATTTGCACTGGTTGTAGAACCTGAGAGAGCAGTAGACACAAGGCAGCCAGGTCGTCTTGCTGTCAGCTGCTGCTGTGTGATAAATGCAGGTGACAGCTTAGGAATTGGACTAATAAGACTAATTTCTATTGAGAATTTCGTAACTCTAGCCCCAATTTTGACAAAGTCAGGAAAAGTCACCAATCAGAAAGTAGGACAAAGGGTAACAAAAAGCCTGAATGATAGAAATATGCAACATTGTATCCATGCACAAATTGCGTTGAGTGCAAGCAGGCGCCGCTTGATGTAGACTTTGCTGGGTCGTATTCTCACAGTGGGAAGGAAACTGCTCTCATGTGAGGGAGCAAAAAGAGCACTCAACCATGGCTTTCAATTCTATGATTTCTTCTCTAAAAAAAATAATGCATTATGCTGATATACTTCAGAACACAGCCAACTGTAAATAGGAAATTTCCAATAATAAAGTTCCATATGTAAATCCTGGTTCAATTTCTTGGCTGTATTTAGAAATCCTATGTGATCCATGGCGGTCAGAAATGGATTTAACTATCTCACACTATTCTTGAAAATGCAGATAAGATGTTTTTATGAAAATTTATTTAGTTGTACAAAAATGTATTGTTATCTCTGTGAAATTGCTGTTGTCAAGATTCTAGGTGGCTCATACAGGAAGATTGGAGTATCAAACAGTTGAAAATCTTTGATTGGGCTTCCTCATTTATTTCATAGGGGCTAATTTATTTCACTGTGGAATTCTTGTAATTAGGAACTGAGATAATTGTGTTTGGGGTGGAAAGAAGTTTCTATCAAGCATGTGGCATTGCGTGCTTCTCTTGAGTAATGCAATATTGACATTTCCAAACATATCCAATGAGGGTATGCTTTCTCTATTAAAAAATACTTATTTGGAATCCAGAGTTACAATGAGAAAAGGAGAGAGAGAGAGAGAGAGAGAGAGAGAGAGAGAGAGAGAGAGAGAGAGAAGATGTTGTGGGGAGATGACTCCCATTTTCTGGTTCACTCCCCAATGGCTGGCTGGACCAGACTGAAGCTAAGCACCAAAAGCTTTACTTGGGTCTTCCCTGTTGGCGCAGGGGCCCAAACTCTTTGTCTTTCACTGCCACGCCATTAGCAGAGTGTTAAATTGGAAGTGAAACATCCACAGTTTAAACTCTTGGCCCTCTGGGATGCTGGCAGTGCAGGTGGTGGGTTTGCCAGCCCTGTCAGCAAAGGTTTTCTTTCCAAGTGACTGGGCCAGTGCTATCAGTCTGGATTTTTCATGTGGATCTTCTGCTCCTCCTCACAGGGCCACTCTGACTGTGCTCTGTGGAATGGTCATCTAGCTGTTTTAAAGTGGCATTTAGTGCTGGTTGTTAGTTGTGGCTCTTTCTTCCATTGACCAGTTGAGGCCAAAGTTATGTTTTCAGGTGCCAGGACAGTGCGAGTGGAAAGCTCAAGACCTTTTGTGAATTAAGTTTATCAAATTTCACCACGTCACTTCTTCCCAACTGATGACAACAAATCATATGGCCAGTCCAGCTCTAAGGTGGCGTTAGCTCTGGAGAAGAGCAGTGAAGTCACACTGTAGGCAGTTGTACACTTGAGTGTGAAGAAATGTGTCTTCCTGAAATAATGCATGCCATTCAATAAACTATTCCTGCTTCCGTGACTTGCCTATGTGCTTCTGTCTCTAGAATGAGAATGGAACGTATAGACAGTTCCTTACTAAACTGAAATCAAGCCTGCAGTTACTTACAAAGTACTAGCAGACAGAAAACTGGGGAGTACTTGACCAGTATTACTTGGTCTGAAGGAGCCAGAAACAATTTTCCCCAGAAGGTGGTCCAGGAATTGAACTAAAAATAGTTACCGTGTACCAAATACCTATTATATGTCAGATGCATTAGCTGAATTAATATTCAGAATCACCTTTGAGCTGAGCATTCCACATATAATTTATTTTAACTTAGCAGAGAGAAGAACTGAGGCACAGAGCAGCTGAATGCTATAAGATGTGAGCCTGTGTCAGCTGATGTCAGAATGATTTCCAAGCAATTGTATAAGGAAGGACTCAACAGAAATTGGGAGGAAGGAAGCAAGAAGCAGTACGTTCCACGAAGTAGGAACAGCCTTTGCTGACTGTCTTACTGCAGAGTATTCAGAGGCAAGGCAGAGCGAGGAGACACCCAGCAGTGTTCTGACAGAGGATGGACCAGCAGGGGAAGGCGTGTTAGTGTTGGTCATGGCTAGAACTGAAAGGGCCAAAGAACAGAAGTGTTTAGCATTATTCTTCAGCAGCAATGGCTCCCTCTTACACGGTCATGCTTAGCAACAGATTGGAAGTCTCTAAAGGTATATCCTGTATGACCTCATGATACAGGCACTGCAGCTATGGCACTGTTTGCACTGGGAAATTATTAGACTATTGGATGTTGTGAGACGTTATTATTTTATACTGTTTGAATTCTCTTTGCATTCTGTGTTGATGAAGTTACGTTAAGTTATTATTGAAGTCATAAAAATTTTATTGAGATTCTGATCATGCATGGTTTACATTTCTCATACAGAAATTACATTTTCCAGGGGTAAATGCTTAAAATCTGGAATTCAGCGTTTATAAAAAATGTCATGGGTCATGAGTTGAAAATAGAATTGAAATACCCAAACGGCATCTGTGATTATTACTTCTCAAAGTAAAAAGAGTCAGGAGAACAAACCAAACATTATCCGTGCTGCCATCTCTGAACAGCTGGAATCCCATCGGGGATGTGACCTATTTTCAACACCGGAACGGCCATAGAATGGCCCCTCTAAAGGAAGAAAAAAATAGTGCCCTATTTCCTAAGGAGAGAAGTAAGCATACAGAAGTAAAAATGATCTGCCAAGGATTTTGTTAGCACTAGCTCGTCCTGGTTTGAAAATCCCAAAAGTCAAAGAAGTACTTTCACCAAAGACGTACTTTCACATACATCAGCAGTTAGGCTTTCTGAGCGTGCAGAGCGGTCATTGGAAAACAAACAAACAAACAAACACCTTTGTGGAATCTTCAAGCTGTATGAACCTCTGCTCCAACTTCTTTCTCTTATTCAAAGGTGTACCTTCAAAGTCACGGATGACACATGAAGGATTAGAAGTCCCAGAGTGCTAAAATGGAGGAAAGGTCTCTGGTGAGTTTTCTCTCTTTTACCAATGCCTCCTTAGAGCCAAAAAGTTATAAGTAGAAGCTGTCTCTGGCAAAGGACTAACAGCAGTGAATGGGAGAACAGAAATACTTTGAGGAAGCTGCTGCCCCATTTATCAGACCTGCACAGTGTGCTCTCACAGCAGCCTTCCACCCTGGACCCAGAGCATGTGGAACAGTAAGTTCTCCCCAGCTCATCACCTAGACTTTTGATCTGAGGCACTCAGATAATGTCTGCTCAGCTCAGGTGCAGGTAGGTGAAACAGACCAGAAGCACACAATGAAATAAGGGAGGATGAAGCTGGGTGGTTGAATGACAAAAACGAATACCATCTCCAATGAGAGCCAATGCTGCAAGCAGGAAAGGAGGAAGAGGTGCAGGGCCTATGGACCACGTGAACTGACACGGTTGCCACGGGCACTGGTCACTGTGAATTACTGAATTCCAAGCAGGTTTATAGCTGGTGCCCTTTGAATTGTTTTCCCTGTTGTTTTCGTTGTTGTCTACATTTTTTCAGTGCTGTGCATTAGACAGATGCAGGCTCCTCAAAAGTTTATTGGGGCCAACCATGTGGCATATCAGAATGATCCTCTGCCTGCGGTGCCAATGTCTATATTGGGCATCTATTTGCTTCCCATTGCTATGCTTCCAATCCAGCAAAGGATGGCTCAAGTCCTGGATACCTAAACCCATGCGGGAAAGTCAGAAGTTTCTATTTCCTGGATTCAGGTCAGCTCTGCTCTCACTATTGTGGTCATCAGGGGAGTGAACCAATGAATGAAAGATCTCTCTCTCTAATTCTAACTTTGAAGTACAACAAATCTTGGTAAAAACAAGTTAATGAAGAACTGGATTTAATATATGTTTTGAAAAAAATCAATCTAAATCTGTTACTTTGCATGATATCCATGTTCATTACATTTTTGAAGATCACTGCATGCATGGGTTTGAATTTTTTTGTACAAAAATACACTTATATATTTTGTTTCTATTTTAGAGACAAGGAAGCAGAGACATAGAATCTTCTGTTTTTAGGAAGTGCTACTCATGTTTAGTTAGAAAAACCATTGATGAGTTTTATATCAGAATATAGAAAGTGGATTATGAATTTTAGATGCCATGTTAACAAGAATTCATGCTGTGTTTAAATCTCTTTGTTCTAACAGCTTCTTCCCACCTGGTCTCTAACTGGATCTCCCAGCAGGTACAGCTGCCTCCTTACGCCACTAGCTTTGTGGTTCTGCATGTGTTATATCCTAGAGTCTCTTCTCGGTGACAGTAATTTTTATGGCCCTCTGGATTTCAAAAAAATGTCCAGTGTTAATCAATAGTTACTGTTGTCTAAGTTCTGTTTCAGTCACAGTGTGAGCATGCAATCTGTGCAAAAAAGAGCTGAAGCGCTTGGGCCAGCATTGTGATTTAGTCAGTAAAGCTGATGTCTGTCACTCAGGCATTCTGGCTGCTCCGTGTCTGATCCTGTTCCCTGCTAGTGGCTGGGGGAAACAGTGCAAGATGGCTCCAACCCCTGTGCTCTCGCACATAGAGGCCTGCATAGAATTCCGGGTTTGTGGCCTTGGCCTGACCCAGTCCTGACCGTTGTCATCATTTGGGGAGTGAAACATCAGGTGGAAGAGCACCCTCCCCACCTCTGTATCTGACTTTCAGCTGAATAAGTAAATCTTCAAAAATACAAAGAAAAATGTAAAACAGAGGCTAATTTTGTGGAATAATAAGTCAAGCTGCTTCCTGAGTTGAGTCCAGCTGCTCTGCTTCCAATCTAACTCGTTGCTAATGGCCTGGTACACACAACAGAGTACAACCCAAGTCCTTGAGCCCCCGTGCTACCTGGAAGTCCAGATGAAGCTACTGCCTCCTGGCTTACCAACCCAGCTGTGGGGGTTGTGACCTAGCCGATGGATGATGTATGTCTCGTTGTCTTCTCCCCACCTCTCTATAACTCTAATCTTACAATAAATAAAATCTTGAACAATGAAAAACTAATTGTTGATGACTGGGTATGTGCTGTGCGATTACCACCCGTGGAGTCTGTCCTAGCTCCACCACTACCTGTGAGGTCTGGAATGCTGCTCAATTTGAAGCCTTAACTTCCTCATGCTTATGTGTATGGATCTTGCTTTACAGTGGGTGTTAGTAGTGGAGGTAGATGGAGGAGACCTTCTGTAGCTTTTGCTGAGTGTTTCCAGCCAGAGGACTAGCTGTCCTGGGGTCTCTAGAATGGATGTCCCCCACTGGCTGCAGATGTGTCAAAGCCAAGCACCCTTTCCTCAGAGGGAATTCCTCTGAACACGATGGCTTGTCCTGGGTCAGGCACATGTTGACACCTCACACCCAGCAGCTTCCATTTGTCTCTGTGCTTGTAAAGGAGTGAACATCAGCAGATTTCCATCTAGGTCCATGGTCTCCATCTCTCTCTCTCTCTCTCTCTTTCTCTCTCTCTCTCTCTCCATTCATTAGGTCCATGGTCTCCATCAGTCAGTCTCTCTCTCTCTCTCTCTCTCTTCTCATTCATTCTTTAAGTCCGCACCTTTCAGAGAGGGACATCACCAGTTCCCAGGCACCACTTCCAAGCAGGATATTGGAGAAATGAAAGCCAACATTTAGGAGTTGTGACTAGGACAGTGAGCCTAATTAACTTCAAGTTTTCTTTTCATTTCTCTAAACAGAAAAATCAGTAAGTGCTCCCTGGCCTCTGCAATGGAGATTGACTGTCTAGACATCAGCACCAGCCTGTTTGGAGGCTGTACCTCTGGCTTTGCTGTCCATGGCACAGGCTCATGCTGCAGGCACCAACGTCTCATTGCAAATGCTTGGCCTGAGGCTTCATCCCCAGTTGTCACGGGCGTTACTGAATGCAGAGGGATGAGGATGCTCTGGCCTGCAGTTTTAGGTTTGTTTTGTGTAGGTGCTGGGTGTCTTCATGGACCCAGGGTTGTTGTATGTGTTGCCTAGCTCCCCCATCACACCAGCTTCATGCTTGTATTTGCAGACCACTCTGTCTGGATGCCTCTTGTCCATGGCTTTTCTCAGTCTGTTCTGTTTTTAGTTTTTCTCTGAGAAGCTGTTTTTGTGAACTATATTTCTTTGTGATTCTAAAAGTACCAGATCTCTGCTCCTTACTATTCATCACATCCTCTTAAACATCGAGTCATTATTTAGTCCCTGTCCATGTCCTGGAGGTAAATATTTGCTAATATTTCTATTTCCTGAGCTCTCAAAGGAATGTCTAGGACTTAGTAGTTGCTCAGAGGTATATTTTAATGGTGTTGATTTCTTAGAAAGAACAACTAACATTTTATAACTCAACAGGTTTTTAGTATCTAAAAGTCATTCTTTTTTTTTTTACTAAACACACAAATAACCCAATTAAGTCTGTTTCCACGCCAGTTGAAATTTTTACCTCTCTCTAAAACTCCAGTTTCTTTAGACATTATGTATGTCAGATTTCAAGGCTGTATTCCAACATGATAATATGCATGTGTGGTGAACATCTTCTGTCAATGCACAATTAGGTATTCTATGTTATCCTGGCATAGACATATCAAATTTGCACTCATGTGTGCAGTTACATTACAGACCAAACAATTTCATGGGTCCCATACAGCCTGCTGACTGAGTATCTTCTCTACTGCCTAACGCCTGTCATAAGTGCCCTTCTTTGGGAATCTTTGGAAGGCTTGTCTAGTCTAGGAATCCTCTATTATTTATCTTAGAATCTTCCCTAGCAATAAAATTGGTCCTTGGCTCTCTCAATGAATGAATCAGAATTAGGTGCCTGGTCAGAGCTCTGTCTTTCACTTCCTCCATCTGGAAAACTCAATCCTTTGGACCAGAGGAAATCAAATCAGTCTTGAAGGGTAGCCATGATGAAAGCATGTACCATTCAGAATATTGGGATGACTGCAGCTGGCCGCAAGCCAGAAGTTTAGAGAGACAAGTATGAAGCGGGAAGAGAAGAGCCAAGCCTCAGGAAGGAATGAAAGGGCTGGTGACTTTCCAGAAATGCCCTAACTCAGTGGATGTCAAAAGGACCCATGGACCTCAGTCCAGAGGGTGCTGCACCTTTGAAACCGAAAGAAATGGTGAGCAGTTCCCCTGAGAATCATGAACATGCTTGGAACGGGATGAGATATTAAGGACGGGGGCGGTGGGTATCTTACACTAGCACTGTATTAGAAAGAGTCCCCTCTCTTTTTAGGAGGGAAGGAGTGGGCCCTGCTGCTTCCCTCAAGTCATTTGAGTGACATCAGGATCACTATGAAATTCTTTGAAAAATTAAATGGACCAAGGCAGGTGGCTTGCTGTGTTGATGAAGGAGAAGGGGATCCACAGCTGTGTCTGGATCAGATATTGCTTTGGGAGGTTATGAAGGCAAGGATGCTGCAGCCCCCTATGTGAGAAAGCTGCCTCAGGACCTTCCTATTTCTTTCCCAGTGGGATTAGGAGGAAGGGTCTTCTCAGGAGTGGTTGGGTTCGGCCATCACATTTCTAGAGTGGGAGAAGGGAGATATTATTCATCACTACTAATGGAGAATGTGTTTGTCTCGTGCCAAGAAATTCTGGGAGGAAGTGAGCTACGGAAGTGGACTGAGGATTGCAGCTAACCCCCTTCAGCACGCAAGGGGAGAACAAGTCAGCACCAAACGGCTGTCAGGCCTGGAGAATGGGAACTCCACCATCCTGGAGGCAAACGCTGGCCATGTTCTCTCTGTTCTTTAGCAGATCTTGATAGGTGGATCAAGTTAAAGTAGCAGAACTTTTATCTTCCTTTTCATGTAGCCAACTAAAAATAAGTCTCTTGATCAATGCTTCTTGTATGAATATCATTAATCTTTGTCATTTTCACTGAAGTAATTATTATGATTTCTCATCTCAAAAAGAGCTATTAATGTCAGTCTGAAGCAGAAAAATAATGAAATAGAAACATCTCAAAAATGTCACAACTGATTATAGTTCTAATTGTGCATGTTCCCAAGTTTAGTACGACACTGGGGAAAAACAAACCATCAATTATTGTATGTATGACGTGCATTGCAGCACAGAATTGCATGCCAAATTCTTATGACAGGCATAAAAGAATTATTCAGAAATAACGCTCTGTTTGGTGCCAAATTTAGTGATAATTTATACGTGTCTAAATTCGTACACCTGCTGCAAATTCTCATGAGACCTTCAAGTATTACTGATCATCTAGTGGTGGAATTTTAAAAATATAGTTTACTTGTGGGAAATTATGGCTCCGTCACACTGTCCTTTATTATGAGAGTCTAGATTTGAAAGTCTAGATTTGCTGGCGGTTTATTTTACTCACCTATGAGCTAAGATACCACTGAGCTCTCTGCGTATTATCATACAAGAAAGTTTAAAGAACTCCAAAAAATTGTAAGATGATAAAATGAAAAATTCATCTGTGCCTAGACTGAGTCATAATCTATATCATCATCATGGATTTAATTTAAAAAGTACAAACAATTTCAGTGATTTGGACTGGATTTCTTTAACGGTATTGAAGCAATAATTGTGATGATAATAAAGGACTTTTCTAAAATTTGGCAACACCTATTCTGTTCCAAACTTTGTGACTGGTTCACCTAACACCCTTATTAAACTTTTACAGAATCTGTAGCATACACTACATTTTAAAGAGGGAGCAGTTGAAGGCCAGTAAGACTGAAACGTTCCCAAGATCTCTGGCTAATGAGGAAGAGCTAACATCGTGGAGTCCACGCAATATGTGAGGACTTTCACAAACATTTTTTTTCTAGGGAATCTTCTTCTAATCTAAGAAAGCTACTGCTGCTCTTAAGTAAGCGAGAATCCTCAGCACATAGAACTCACCTGATTTGTCACAAATCTCAAAGCCATGTGATTCTCCATCAATGTATGTTGTCCTTAAAAACACAACACCAGGGCCTGGCACAATGGCCTAGCAGCTAAAGTCCTTGCCTTGAGTGTGCTGGGATCCTAAATGGGTGTTGTTCTAATCCTAGCAGCCCAGTTTCCCATCCAGCTCCCTGCTTGTAGCCTGGGAAAGCAGTCGAGGATGGCTCAAGCCTTGAGACCCTGCACCCACGTGGGAGACTTGGTTGAGGCTCCTGGCTCCTGGCTTCAGATTGGCTCAGCTCCAGCAATTGCAAACACCTGGGCAGTTAATCAATAGAGTTAATCAATGGACAAGATCTTCCTCACTGTCTCTCCTCCTCTTTGTATATCTGACTTTCTAATAAAAAAAAAAAAGGTACACACAATACCAATGATTAATACTTTTACTCAAATTTAATCCAAGTATTAGTCTGGATTGCTCAAGTTTCATGTTTACTAATATGTTTATTGTCATACTTTGATGTTTTTCTAAGAAACCAGCCCCACCACTTGATATGCTGAGTTAGTGAGGAAGACAAGTCCTTGACTGTGCTGGTGTCCCAGGTCGGCACAATCTGACCTTGACTTTTCTAGTGACCCAGGTCGGGACAATCTGCCCGCCTTTGCAATATTCATGCTGATTCCAGCAGGAATAGATGGGGGGATTAGAATTACTGTGTCTTAGCATGGAAACAAGTATAAGTTATGTGATTTCTGATATACTAAGACCAGGCTTCTGCCCTCTACATCATCTTGCAAGAACTCATCATCTCTTTAACACACCTGTAAGTGACAGCACATGCAGGGATTGCTGTAAATGTCCTGCATGTTCTAATGCTTTCCATAGTTACTGCATATCTTCATTTCTGAGTATTTTCTTTCATTGTATACTTATTTGTAATGTGTGTTTATATTTAGATGCTCCATTTTTCATGATTTTATGTAAAACTTAATGTCAATTAGTTAGATTGCCTTACAATTTAATCTAATCCTTATCTGTGAATGACTTCCACATCCGCTTTTTCCTCTTATGTTGGCTACAGTTGGTCCCTACTGCTGGCTACTAAATCGTTCTATATTAATTAAGTGTTGATATCCCTTTATTTCATCTAATGTTTTAAATATTCATGAATCATGGACAAAAACTTAGAAAAGACATTTCTACATGTAATGCAGAAAACCCACCAATACATGGAGGTCTGAGAATGTGGAACCAGAGACAAGCCTGTCATTTCCCGATGGCCTCCCAGGTGACAGGGCTGTGAACGGGAACAGCAGAACATGGGGCTGGGGAAATGTGGCTCAGCTTCCTTGACTGGGTCTGATTTGGAATAGATTGGCTAATTCTCTCAACATGGAGTTGGGACAGGGAATTCAGCTTAACAAATTGTGCGAATTCGTGGATTTCCCGTTAGAAGGTGCACACTCTGCTAGACTGAGCCTTGGCCCTGCTTCCCAATGATGTGTAGGCAACTCACTTTGCCTCCTTGCAAGTCAATCAAAGCATCCACTGAAAAAAGCATTTGTTGTCTTCATGGTCATGTCTGTAGTCTCAACTTGCAAAAAATAGCAGTTGCATTGACATAGTAGAAATTAATTTGATTCACCATGGATCTGGCAATTTACACAAAGGTTTAAAGTTTTCTTTTTTTTTTATAATTTATTTATCTGGGGCCCAGCCAGGTAGCCTAGTGGTTAAAGTCTTCACCTTGCATGCCCCGGAATCCCATATGGGCACTGGTTCTAAACCCAGTGGCCCCACTTCCCATCCAGCTCCCTGCTTGTAACTTAGGAAAGCAGTGGAGGACGGCCCAAAACCTTGGGACCCTGCACCACTGTTGGAGATCTGGAAGAGGCTCCTTGTTCCTGGCTTTGGATTGGCTCAGATCTAGTCCTTGAGACCATTGATCAGAAGATTTTTCTCTTTGTTGCCTCCTTTCTGTATATCTGCCTTTCCAGTAGTGAAAAAAAAAAACCTTAAAAACTAATGAAAGATTTATTTATTTTTATTGGAAAGGCAAATCAGTTTTACAGAGAGAATGAGATACAGAGAGAAAGATACTCGGTCTGTTGATTCAATGTCCAAGTGTCCACAACTTCCAGAGCTGAGTCAATCCGAAGCCAGGAGCTAGGAGATCCTTCCTGGTCTCCCACATATGCGCAGGGTCCCAGGGCTTTGGGCAATCCTCTACTGATTTCCTAGGCCAGAAGCAGGGAGATGGATGGGAAGTGGAGCAGCTGGGAATGAACCAGCGCTCACATGGGATCCAGAGCATGAAAGGTGAGGGTTTAGCCACTGAGCTACCACGCCAGGCCTCACATATCTCTTCTACATAAACCTTACTATTAGAGCCTATTACCATTCTTGGTTATTATTATTTCTAGGTTTAATAAGAACTCACCGTTTGGCCTGAGCATTGTTATTCCATCAGTACAGGATTGGATCAGAGCTGCTTCATTTCCTGTCTCAGTTAAGAGCCTCTGATCACTTTTCCCATCAGCCATGCCACAAGCTGGAGATAATACGAATCCTGTGCAGGCCGGAGAGTGCTGAGCGAGCACAGGGGCCCGGAAATGCAGATTGTGGCTCATCTTTCAACCCATAAGTATTTAGTTTCCCAATCCCTAAACAACTGAAGAAAACGGTTGGTTATAGTCAGTAAACCAGGAGACCTTAGTGAGCCCTCAGGCCTCATTTGCTTACTTTATTTGACACACAGCCTCTTAAAGGAGGTAAGGAAGTGTGGGGAGGAGCGTGTGGGGAGGAGTGTGTGTGGATCTCCGTGCTGCTCATCAGTGCTCCTCACAGTGCGTATGTCACTGAAGCAGAACTGACACACGCGAGAGCAGGTTGCACATCTCCAGGGGATTCTTACACCCTAACGTCGTGGCTCGAGAAAATCAAGCATGTTCACATATGACATTGAACAGCAGGGCGCCAGTACCAACTGCTAACCTGGACTGATTATGTTCAAAGATCGACTACATGAGCAGTCACAAGACTCGAACCACTATGAAAGCTTCTTAGTAAGCAAAGCTACCAGACCCAGAGAGCTTACATACTCGTTACAAAGGGAGACACAGAATGTGACTATCAAATACGATAGATGCTCAAAACATAAGCCGGCACTGAAAATGAGGGGGGACTTTTTTCAACCAAAACCTAAAATAGGTGGTTCTGGATTTGGGGCTGGGCAGAACGAAGATCCTTTTTTTTTTTAAAAAAAAAAACATTTTATTATCATTATCATTTTATGATACAGTTCCATATTCCCTTATCCCCTCTCCAATTTCCTCCCCACACCTAGTTCCTCTATATCATTACTAACATATAATTCTTCATATTCTGTCATATGTCCATCATTGCGGGCATGGACAATGGCAGAGAGTCCAGCATCCTATTGTCAAGACATAGTAAACAGTTTCATTGCAAGTCCATCTTTGTCTGGAAGCAGAAATGCATACTACACTGCATCCTCACATCTGGATGTTAGTCTCCATTACACAGCTACTGTACATCTCCTTAAATGAAAAGTCATGATACAAAATCAACAATGGAAAGAAAAATAGAAATTTACAATGCCATGAAATTAAATGACATGTTACTAGATATGACAGTCTCCATTACACAGCTACTATACATCCCCTTAAATGAAAAGCCACAAAACAAAATCAACATTAACAACACCAAGAAGTTAAATAATATGCTACTAAATGACTAAATGTAGCTGAAGAAATGAAAATCAAGAACCTTCTTGAAAAAAATGATGCACCCGCATGATCTATGAGTCATTGAATGATTTAATCAGAAGAAAGTGTTTTGAAGAGATGAAACCAACAGAAAACAACAAAACTCATGTGATATAGTTTCCGCTGATCTTTGTTGAAGTGTGTCTCCTCCAGACAATAAACAGATGGGTTTTGTTTTTTAATCCAGTGTGCTAATCTATGACTTCTGATTGAACTTAAGCCATTTACATTCAGGGTTAATATGTATGGATGGTACTTTGGTCCTGTCGTTTTAGCAATGGGTTGTTCATTGGTTTAGTCTTCTGTTGTCATTTTACTGGGATGTTCTTCCTGTTTGCCTTGGTTTTGGTAGGTGCTATTCCTCTTCTCTGTCAAGACAACATCTTGAAGTATCATTTGTAAGGCAGGTTTGGAAGAGGCAATTTCTTTTGACTTTTCTTTACTTAGCAAGAATTTTATTTCATTTTCAAAGACAAAAGAAAGCTTTGCTGCATATGTTATCCAAGGCCGACAATTTTTTTTTCTTTTAGAATCTGGAATACGTCACTTCATTCTCTTCTTGCCTGTAGAGTTTCCTGTGAGAGATCTCCTGTGAGTGTAATTGGCATTCCTTTATATGCCAGTTGATTTTTTTTCTCATATGCACATTTAAGGATCTTTTCCTCATGTTCAATTGAAGAGAGCTTGATGATCATGTGTCATGGTGAAGATGGCTTTTGATCAAGCCTGTTGGGAGCTCTGTGTCCCTCCTGGATCTTGTTTCCCAATTCTTTCTCAAGATTAGGGAAAGTTCCCTTTATTGTTTCATTAAATACATTTGCAAACTCAGCTTCTCTTTCTGCACCTTGTGGGACTCCCATACCTCTTATATTTGGCCTCTTAATAGTGTCTTTTAACTCTTGAATACTTGTTTTTGGCTTGATTCAGCTCTGCTTCCAGCTTTTTGTTTGCTTCCCCCTGGTAACAGGAAATATCTTCCAATTCTGAGATTCTTTCTTCTGCTTGCTTCATTCTATTTTGGAGACTCTCCATTGTACTTTTAATTTGCTGTACTGTGTTCTTAATTTCTGATGTATCAGCCTTGATTTGCTTTATTGCTTCCTTAAATTCTTTGAACTCCTGCATGAGCTTCTCATTTTTTATCAGAATCTTTAAAATGAGTTTTCTGGATTCTGTGTCTCCCATTTTCTCAATGTCTTCCTCAGTTAACTCTGAGGTTGGCATAGGGTTTTGTTCCTTTGCAAGGGAGTTTTCGGTAGTATTCATTGTGCCTTTGTCTCTTCTTTTGCTCTTGATCATTATACTTCTGGTTAGCAGAGTTTTCTCCTGGGGGCAGGTTTCTAAGCTGTGTCACCTACAGGTCTCCAATGCGATTTTACTTATTGCAGTTGGTACACAACTTTTTGCTTACAGCCACTTGTGCCACAACCTCCAGCGTGTTCCAGGTCTGGGTTCTTATGTCAGATTTCCACCATGGTCTCCACAGCCCCAGCTCTTGGTTCACCACTCTCTACCTCCTGTGCTACCATTCTGAGGCTGCACCGTTATCTCTGCAACCTTGTAACCTTTCTCCCACTTCCAGTTGGAGCAGGTCCCAGGATTAGAGAGATACCAGGTGTCCTAAATAATTAGGTTGTTGGTGGTGCTGATCTTGTTGGAACCTGTTGGACTGTTAGGTCTGGGTGCTACACCAACCTGTTTTGACTGGTACGATGCCACAATCTGTATTATTTTCCTGTGGAACCAGTGCAATCCACAGAACTCAGTGAGTTCTTGTGATCTCAGCACATGCACAGTTCACCGTTGTCCCCTGCAGTCCCAAAGCTATTGCTACAGTGCACAAAATGGTGCCTGATACACCATACTGCAGTTCTTGATCTGCTGGCCGTCAGATCCAAGGGCTACTCAGACATGTCTTGGGTGGAACCCATAGAATGCCACATTGCTGCAGTTCACCAAGTCAGAAATGAGCTCTTTCCCAGCTCAGTGCATGCTCAGTCCTTTCCCTTGCCTTTGCTTCCTTACACAAAATGGCGCCCAATTTAGCTGCAGGAGGCTGACTGGGCTGTGAAATCCACCCTATTCTCATACTGCCCATCTGGGATCTGCTGCTCTGCCTCTGCTCCTGGTCAAATCAAATGAACCAGCAGAATGGATGTTCTTTGTCTGAGTTCACCTCCCAAGCTCCCAGTGAAAGTCCCTTCCCACCTGGTTGCTGGTAGAGTTCCGGCTGCTGGTGGAGTTCAGATTGTTGCTACGTGAATGCTGCTGGAGTATCAGTCACTGCAACACCACACCATTATGTCTGCAGCTTTCCTGTGTCTGTCAGTCTCCAGGTACCCCTTTGCTGTTCTGTTCTTTCCTATTTCTTGAAATATGTCCTCTCTGCTTCATCCTGATTAAATGTTCTTCCGTCTGTTTAAATGTGTCCATACCCTATTCTGCCATCTTGATTCTCCTCTAGAATGAAGATCCTTACAGGACTAATAGAATCTGGAAGGACAGTGGCAAATTCATAAGAGACTGAGAAATGTGGTAGGTGTTAGCAGAATGTTGAGATCTAAAGATCACATTAAAAGTTGACAATGTACAAGTAAGGAGCTTATATGGCTAAAAAATATAATATTAGAAAACATAAAATTATTATACAAATATGCTAATAAAAGCATAATGATGTTAGTCCCCAATTTTTTGAAGCACACGTGATTCATTATAGATAGAAAGAAATGCATTTTACAATGGCCGCACAGTTTTTAAACAAAATGTAGAATAGCTTGAAATAGGGTATCCAGGATACAATGGGTTAATAAAATCCTTGCGTGTCTCACTATTTTTCCTTGACAGCAAAATACTACAAGGAAAAATGGTCACAGGGCAGAGGTCATCTTACTTATGTTTGTCAAACCTTTGCATTTCAAAAATATGGAAATTTTTTATTTCCCTTAACAAGACAAAAAAGGCTTCTAAAAACAGTAATGGGTGTTATTCTACCGGCCTTAAATACTAATTCCAAGACAAGAAGAGGATGACCTCAGAATACCTTCTATTAATACCCTGAGTGTTAGTGAGATTCACCGAAGAAACAGAAGTTTATGATACACACTTGCTCACTTTTTTCAACTACAAACTGTTTTTTTGGAGAAATGCATACAGACGTTTTCCAGGAGAGAAAGAAGTTTCCAGATGTTACGTGCTACATAGGACGCACGTGGGGATTTCGTGTGGGAATGAATGGGTGGTTCGCACTGTGCAGACAGACAGCACACTGCAGACAGACAGCACACTGCAGACAGACAGCACACTGCACACAGACAGCACACTGCACACAGACAGCACACTGCACACAGACAGCACACTGCACACAGACAGCACACTGTGGGGAGAGACAGCACACTGCACACAGACAGCACACTGTGGGGACAGACAGCACACTGCACACAGACAGCACACTGCACACAGACAGCACACTGCACACAGACAGCACACTGCACACAGACAGCACACTGCAGACAGACAGCACACTGCACACAGACAGCACACTGCACACAGACAGCACACTGCACACAGACAGCACACTGCACACAGACAGCACACTGCAGACAGACAGCACACTGCACACAGACAGCACACTGTGGGGACAGACAGCACACTGTGCAGACAGACAGCACACTGCACACAGACAGCACACTGTGGGGACAGACAGCACACTGCACACAGACAGCACACTGCACACAGACAGCACACTGTGGGGACAGACAGCACGCTGTGGGGACAGACAGCACACTGCACACAGACAGCACACTGCACACAGACAGCACACTGCACACAGACAGCACACTGTGGGGACAGACAGCACACTGCACACAGACAGCACACTGCAGACAGACAGCACACTGCAGACAGACAGCACACTGCACACAGACAGCACACTGCACACAGACAGCACACTGCAGACAGACAGCACACTGCAGACAGACAGCACACTGCACACAGACAGCACACTGTGGGGAGAGACAGCACACTGCAGACAGACAGCACACTGCACACAGACAGCACACTGCACACAGACAGCACACTGCACACAGACAGCACACTGTGCAGACAGACAGCACACTGCACACAGACAGCACACTGCACACAGACAGCACACTGCACACAGACAGCACACTGCAGACAGACAGCACACTGCACACAGACAGCACACTGCACACAGACAGCACACTGCACACAGACAGCACACTGTGCAGACAGACAGCACACTGCACACAGACAGCACACTGCACACAGACAGCACACTGCACACAGACAGCACACTGCAGACAGACAGCACACTGTGGGGACAGACAGCACACTGCACACAGACAGCACACTGCACACAGACAGCACACTGCACACAGACAGCACACGGTGGGGACAGTACTGGTCTCCACCGGGGCACTGGCACTCAGTGTCCAGGAGAGTTTCAGATTGCTGCGCTCTGCTCATTGCTGTGGACCTGTGAGTTTTCTTCACTTTGACAGGAACGTCGATTGAGGCCCTGCTTCTCTCTGTTGCAGGTGGTGTGTGCTCTGTGTACAGTGCAGGGTTTGCACTTTTTTTCTCACCTGGAGAGAGGTAGTAATTGAGAGGCTGATCTGAAGTATCATCCTATGGAGGAAGGCCCGGGTGTAGACCTGGCTTCTGAGGAGTCGATACTTGGACTTGGAGCTGACGCAGGAAGGGGACAAATGGGGTGCTGAGACACTTCTGTGGAGTAGGAAGTGTGTGCCACATGTATGTGCATTGTTGCAAAAGATCATATTGTATTACACACGGTCACGGCATCCCATCTAATATAGCCCATGTAGCCTATAAAGTAAAGTTCTTCTTTTTTCCTTTTTTGCTTCTCCACTGAATCTAGAATGTCAGCTCTGTGGCTATTTTGGCCAATAAAATTCAGTAGAAATGATGTTTTTCCAGTTTTATTCATGACTTAATCAAATCAGTTTGCTCAGAAACTTGTGTTTTTCTTGTGCTTTGCTCCCCGTTCAGACACACTGTTTTTGGGTTCAGACATCAGGCTGCTTAGTGAAGGCCAGGCTCTGCAGGAAGTCATGGTAGACTCTGCTTGACGGCCCCAAGGGCGAGATGTAGCAAGCAGGGCCATGTGAATGAGCCATCTTCGGCATCAGCCTTTTGAGGCTTCAGATGCAACTACTCTGGAGCTGCAACCATAGGAGCGATTCCTACTTAAAGGTTGCCCCACCCAATCCAGCCAGCCTATAGGATTCTGCAGAATGTGGCCAATTGTCCTACAACCACTAGGTTTGGGAGCAGTTTGTCACGTAACCACAGGTAATGGGAAGAGCTTGCGCCCTACGACCTGCTGACAGTAAATGCACTAACGGATGTAAGGTGCCTGGTGAAACAACAAATTAGAATAGGCAATTAGTAAGTGTGATTTGTTCCATTTCTCAGTTAAGATAGAGTTGAAATAAAACTGAATGTGACATTGGGGGAACTTGTTATTCACACTTCTCTCTTGGTCTACAGCTTCTGCCTGCAGGCAAGTGAAAATTTTCTCATTCTAGAGAGAAAAAGAAGCAGAAAACTGTTCTCCTGTAACATGAAATACCACATAATTGGAGCTCACGTAAGGGTTAGAAATGTCTGCTGGATCCTTCAGCGAGACCCTCAGCCATCGTTCACCTCCGGGTCCTGGATACGCATATGGCGTATGTCATGTTCAAAGCACCAGGAATACCGAAACAAGAAGTAGCCTTTGGTCCTATCGTATAATGAAGATTGAGTTTTCATTTTCTTGCTATAAACAGGGTTTATAGAGAATGAAGTTCCGCTTGAGCCTGTATGACAACGGGTGCCCTTTACAAATGGGACCTTCTGCTCCATGAGGATGTGACTCATCTCCACCTCTCTAGGGCTTATCACCTTCATACCTGTTCAGTGCCAGACAGGTGGGTCTCCCATCATCTTACCAGCATAATGAGATTCATTAAGATTCCCTTCAGCCTGTATATGCTACAGGACCTACATAAGCTTGCTTGGGTCAGATTCTAAGAACAAAGCATTTCCCGTCGCGTCCCCAAAGTAAGCCAGTACCTCCTGTCCTGACCACTGCATCTTAGATCTCTCCAACACTGGAGCCTGTAATTGAAAAGGGTCCAGTTTACCGTCTGCAGGGACAGGTGGTTTCACTAAGTTGTGCTCATCACTGGGTGAGCGCTAGAGGACCGAGCCACAAGGGGGCAGCAAAGGGCCGTGCTGCTGAGCCTGAAGTCTGCAACCGCAATCTTCATCATTTTTTCCAGAGCCCGACAGGTGTCTGGATATCAGACTGGAAGACTGATTTGTCTGATCCAGTCTGGAAAGCCTAGAATTCCTTACTTCAACCTCCGTTAGGTCTATTTTCTAAAGGGCATATTCAGTTTTACTTGTTGATTCCTTTCATACGTGCTGGTATGTCTAGTTGTGGGGCCAGGTGAATTAAGGGAATTGCCACATGCGGAGCACCAACTTGGTCCAACTTTGCTTTTCTGCTCCGTTTTCTTAGCTGCCTGGCCTTGCGACTTAACCATCAAGGGGCTGGAAGCTGCTGAAGCTGCCTGTTCTTTCGATGTCTGCTAGGCACTTGCAGACTTCTGAACACAGGCAATACCAGTGGCCATGACCAAGTTTCTGAAGTCTGCCTGAGCAGGAGTGTTGGAGCACGCACTGCGCTGTCATGCAGGGCAGAACTCCACCACCATCTTGAGTCTGCCACCGATCCTGGCCATGCAGCATCCCCGATGCAGCCAGAGAAGCTGCCTAGAGGAGGTTGGGAAAAACCTGAAAGTATGACTGAGTAGAGGGAAGGAAAAATGATAACACATTCCTGGTGTACAGAATAATGAAAAGCAGGCAGAAGGGAGGGGGTGTTGTTATCAGTGTAATTATAATTTCAATAACAGTATTAATCATCCAAATTGATAATGACTATAACCATAGAGGCAGACATGCTTGCTCTCCTGAATCGGAGCAAGTATAGAACTCTCCCTAAATACGACAGTTTGTGAGGAAGCCCAGATGTTTTTTATAAAAAAGGAAGTTGAGTTTAACCTTGAAGCAGTATGTATGAATTGGCTGTCTGGAGGCTGAGCAGAGAATATAACAGGCGAACGGCAGGGGCTGTGTCCAAGAAGCTTGAAAAGTGGCTCTGGTCTGATGATCTGTGAACGGAGTCCCACTTTGAGAAAGTCAGAAGCAATAGGTTCATGCTGCCTGAGCTCCTAGCACCTACAGGTGCCATGCCCAGGGCTCTGCATGTGTTAACTGGTGGAAGACTCTTCCTAGCTTTATGAGGTAGGTGTTGTAATCCTCATTCTTAGGTGAACCTAGTCTTTAGTGTGTGTGTCTCCGTGTGCATAATTTTTAAAGCTGGTGTCTATTTGTAGGGTCTACTATGAAAGCACTGCCCTTGTTCTTTGGTATACCTGCAGGTGACCGTGTCTGTCCCAGGTCCCACCAATTACCTGGTGATGTTTTACTACTGGCTGTTGGTAATCCTTCAATGTTCATCTTAGACCACAGCACATTTAGTTTTGAAATGTTTATTTGAAAAGCAGAATTACACACATACGCACTATATAAAGTGAGTGATTGATCTTCTGTCTACTGACTTACCAGCCCTAATGCTAAGAACAATCAAGGCTGGGGTAGCCAGAGCCAGGATCCAGAAGTGCATCTGGGTCTCTCACGCGGCTGGTAGAAAGCCAAGCCCTAGAGCCATCATATGCTGCCTCTATCACAGGTGGGTGTTCCCAGCGTGTCTTAAACTACTGCCTCATACATCTCCTGGTGCCATGCTTTTCCTAACATTCACGAGGCCGTTTGGGGCCATTCCAGTGCCCATGTCTCTCTCAGCCCATTGTCACGTAGTGGCTGAACTTCACAGTAGTGTCCAAATCTATGACTGTGAAGTGGATGCTAAGCAAGAAGCTCAGGCAGCTTGATTGTCCAGGTCCTGGGGAGGATGAGTTTGTGGGGGAAACAGGGATACAACCCATGCAAGGAATGTGAAGTGGGAAAAGCTTCTGCAGCTGGACAGGAGGAGGAGTCACTGCGGGCCAAGCTCCCTGCTCTGCTCATTTCTTGATCCAGGTGCTTACTCACTCATTTGTGCGTTCATTTCATTTGTGGTGTTTGTGGTGGTTCCAAGGGACGCAGAAACAAAGGCAACAGATAAAACCTGCAGATAGGATTTTTACAGAATCTGACAATTATGCGAAATTAAATGATGTAAGATCGGTCAAATGATTTAAACACATCTTTTTATCTCAATTTGCTTAACTGAAAAACAGGAAAGATAGTAATATCTTCCATGAATTATGAATATTGAACATGATAGCACATGTTTGTTATTGGACCATGGCACAAGTGTACAAGAAAGTATTAGGTAAAGTAACTCTCGCTTTAATATGTGGTTTTAATATGCACATTCAAACATGGCAGAAGTCTTGATTCATGGAAGGCACAGCAACTTCATGCTAACCATTCATGTGAGGGTGGATGAAGGGAAATAGGACTAGGGGCTGACAAGAACAGATGTATCTGTGATACTATTGTGTAATGAAAATTTTGAAACCAAGGGACAACTTGGCAACATCTGTTAATTTGGCATAGTGAGTACAAAGCTGTGTATTACAGAATCTTTTCTTTTTTTCTTTTCAAAGTTAAGAAAAACAAGTCCCCGAATAATGACATCAGAATATTTGAAGTATGGTTGTACATCTCCATACAAACACGGATTACAGTGAACTTTACAGTCCTGGGAGCTAGGTTCAAGGAAGAAAACATTGTAAAAGGCTGCCTAGATATGTGCAGGAATCAGTGGCACTTTTAACACCCACTCCATGCCAAGCACTGGGCAACATGGTTTTTTTTGTGTTTGAACTTTTTTATTGAAAAATGTAGCAAACATTGAAGAAATATTCGCAGTATAAACTTAGTTATCTTTTGCTAGTGTGAAATTCCCATCACACCATTTGTCTTCAGCTGGGACGAGGGAACACTTTGTACCTTCAGAGATAGTTGACAAAGTCCAGGGGGAGTTTAGGTTTTTGCAACAGCTGGATGGGATAGCACTGGTGTCCAGGGAGCAGAGGTCAGACATACCACTGCACGTCATGCAAGGAACATCATGGCTCCCACAGCAAGGAAGGACCTGGTCCAAAATCCAGGAGTGCTCAGGCTGAGGGACCCCAGGACCAAGCACTGACAATGGGTAAATGGGATAAGGCAAAGGAAACTCCCTCCATCTTATTCCAAAGCAAAAACATTCCCGAGCATTCCTCCCTTCCTTTCCTGCCCGTCATCATAACCATTTTCTTACTCTATCCCCCATCAGCTAACTTCATCCGGACTGTTTTGCTAACATGTTTTGTGACCCGGGAAGCAGTTGCTTCAGCGGTCTGTCTCCCAGTATTTTCAATCTTGGAGTGAGGGTGCTAGTGGTGGCCACTTAGTAGCACTACTGTGCTCAGCTGAGTTGAGGCAGAAACAGGCGCACAGGGTGCACTCGTGTATCTCTCAGTGATAAAGGACTCCCTGTCCCCTTGGCAACTGGTCAAGACACATAGCTTCACTACTGAGAGAACTGCAGGGCTGCAGTTTTAGCAAACGGACCTGATGATTCTACAGATACTGGGAGGACCAGCCTGGAAAGTGCGAAGCTGATAGCGCCAGCTTCAGCTTCCACCTCCGGCATAGTCACTTTTCCTTGCTTGTCCTCCCATCTCTCTCATGTACTGTCACTCATTGGGAATTTGGATTCATAAGGATTGAAAGAAAAAGAGAGCAGAGAACAAATTGGGTTCAACTGAAAGACACTTGTACAAAAGGCATTTTCTCTTTGAGACTTCCTTCATGGTACTAGCAAGCCTTCTCCGCGGGGTGCAGAGTGATGCTCTCCAAGACATCAAACACACCCCGGACCTCGTAGGCCCTGAATGCTAGGCTGTAAGCCCCCTTTTCTGATGTCGCTGGTCCTGTCTTTGTCAGTCACACGAACATGACAAGGGATTTCTCTCCATGCTTCTAGACAATTGGCTTCATGTGAATGAGGAACATGTTTTCTTCAAAGGGATCGGGTGAACGGGCCACCTTATGTGAGATCACTCCCCACAGGGAAGCACAAAGCGAAGGCGTTAGGAGACCAGCTTGCTCTCCTTGGGATGCCTCCTTCTCTTCTTGTCCCTTATCTCCCAACCCTCTCAGTCAGCTAATGTCTGCTCACTGTGCAGGAACAAAATCTACTGAACTCTGCAGGCAGCAAGACAAGCATAGGGTGTAGCCCTCAGTCCTAGCTGCGCAGGTGTCACCTGCCCAAGGCAGTCAGCGGAATCCTTCTCTGCAACTTATTCTTTGATAAGACCTCTCTAAGTTTGTATTCCTTTTGCAGAAGCCCTGCACAGACAAGGGTAGATTGTTTTGGTCTGCAAAGGCCCATTTCCTGGCCTCAATCTTTTAGGACTCCAGGTGCAAGTCCAGGCCTGGAATTAAAGATGAGAAACCTTGGTCTTCATGGCGACTGCATCACAGCCCGTGCCTGCTTCTCTGCTGCCGAGTGAGGGGTGTTCTGCAGGACCCACCATGGGGCTTTCCCTTCATGCAAGCCCAGCTACTTCTGGAACTCCTGGAAGTCACTGCAGAAAGCAGACGTGAACATGGGACCAAACACCCAAGTCATCTGGACATGCAGACCCCAACCCTGGAGTTAGGAGGAAGACAGACAGCCTCGGGGCTCAGGCTTCTTGCTGTCCACTCACTGTGAACTCAAGTGGAGAATCACTGGTCAGTGTTTCAGGCCCACTGAGTTCCATCCCCTGACAACACCAACATCTGCTTTGTAACAAGCTGATTACATTGACAAATTTCTATTCTGCAAAAGTTGGTGAATGCAGTCTCTAGGGAGCAGATTCTGGGTCATAGCAGGGAATGCCACAGATGTATTGAGAGCTCATTGAAGGGAAAGAGTAATGATTGGGGTTGGGCAAGAAAGGACATCAGGCTGGAAGGCTGGATCTTCTGCTGCAAGTGCTACTGCTGGCAGCAAACAGTTCAGCCGGAGCGGCTTCCTCCCAGTGATCACTTGTACCAAATAGTCGATCAAACCACTGCGGTGAGTACTATTTCCCGTTCCTGCCTTGGACAGCTTTGAAGGATGATCCCATGTCAGCAGATCTTGGGTCTACTTTGGAACCAGTTTGAGTTCAACCCTTCCTTTGGCCAAACCCTGCTTCCTTAATTCCTCAGACATGGATCCTGTGAGCGCTTCCTGGTTGACATCCTGGACAGTAAGTTCTGCTCCATAGAATCTGACCTCAAAGAGTGGGGGAGTTCAAAGCATCCAGACGGCAGTGCCAGGGTTTGCATCAGCTGTACGTGCATAGAGCAAGGTGTTGGAACTCTGTGTGTCTCGTTTTCCTCACAGCCCAGATGAAGTTGATGACATCTGCTTCACCAGCTTGTTATGAAGCTCAAGTGAGACATAAATGAGAAGATGGACTTGCACGTGCCACATGCTAGGTGTGACGTGGCTGACTGATCTTGTTATTAAAGCTGTTCTTACTATCATGGCTGTAGAGTATATCCACTTTCTTTAAAGATTTACTGCGTTTATTTGAAAGTCAGAGTTAGAGAGATAGAGAGATCTTATATCTACTGGTTCACTCCCAGTGGCTGCAGTGCCAGAAGTGCATCAAACTGAAGCTTTTAGCTGGTTCTGCCTTGAGGTGTTTCCCACATCACTTGCAGAGGTGCAAGAACTTGGGCCATTTCCTGGTATTCTTCCCTAGGCAGTTTAGCAGCGTTGGAACAGAAGTGGAGCAACTGGGATGTGTATTAGTGCCCATTTGGGAAGCCAGTATGTTGAATGACAACTTATCCAGCCATACTACAAAACCAGCCCCAAGTGTATCTGGTAATAATGGAACTGGAGTCACGGGTTTTACTAGAAGTTCAGCTCCTACGAACTTTGTGATCATGACCCTTGCTGACTACAGAGTCGTAACCGGTTCCATTGTAAAACGGACATAGCAATTCTCTTGGCATAACGTTGTTGTGGTGAAAATCAATTGAGAAGTATTTTTTGTTTTTTGCTTTTTGTAGCTTTTCTTTTTTTAATTTTAATTTTAATTAATATTTAACAGAGGAGATGACATTCTTAGAATATAACTTTTCCCCTCTTTATTTGCTTTTTTGCTCTATGGCTTGAAGATAGTAAAATACAAGCTCTCTGGAACAGATACTAATGCCAAATATGCCATTTGCTTAAATCTCATTATGTCTTTTCTTGACAAAGAATCTGTCCTAAACTTTCTAGTTTGCAAAGATGAGATTAAAATACAGCTTCAAGCCAGAGCTAGCCCCTGGTGCTGTTATCGTGCTCCTAGGAGCTCTTGTTTGACACACGTCTACTCTCTGCCTCCTACCCGTCTGCATTCCTGGTGCGCTTTGCTCCGTCTTCCTGCTTATTCCCCAGCCCCTAGTGCAGCCCACATAATGAGCTTCACCAGTGTCCATTTTCCTCACTGGGATCTGGCCCAGTTTTGTGTTAGACAGCAGGAACACTTTTCTGTTGGATCCCCATTTCTGCGTACAGAACTGAGTGCGCAATAAACAGGCTGCAATCTTTATTGATTGGCTATAAATCCAATGGAATTGTACTTTATCACCCAGTTATAGGCCTAATATTTGTGTAATGTGCATTGGGCTGTTTCTAGCTATACTCTTGAGTCACCTTCCTTATGAGACTGTCACTGTGGTGGCATCTCTCTGCTATATTAATATTTCTCATACAGACTTTGAGAGTTTGGGTTGCTGTCAAGTTCCTTTCTAAGTCAATACCCATCACAGAAGCTCTTCATTTGAACTTGGGAGACAAAAGTTGCTCCAGGAAGCCATCCAGATGGGGGTATCCATAGCAACCATCACCAGTTCAAAGAAGCCAGATGGCTTCCCTCTTGCATCTGCCTTTCTCCCTCCATATGCACCACTCAGGTGACACCAAGCAGTTGGAAAGAGCTCTGGGCTACCCTACCAAATGTTTCACAGCTGGCAGGAACAGGTGCATATTTTAAATAAATCACTCAAGATTCATACAGGCTGGTTGCACAATTTTCCTTCAACACCAGAAGTATGACTGCTATTGTCAGTTCTACTACCTAGTAGAATCCCTAAGCTCCACGAAAGGGTTTTTGTTCAGACTCACGGTGCTTAAGCAAAACTCAGTAAATGTTAGCCAGTGGAGGAGTCAATGCATACATGTATAGATACACGCATTCTCTTTCTTTACTGCCTATTTATCTTTGTGAAGCTCTTTTAGCAAACATTCTATGTCTGAAACAATGGGTATATTTATTTTTAAAGATTTATTTCGATGTTAATTAAAAAGCAGAGTTACAGCAATGAGGGAGGGAGGGAGGGAGAGAGAGGTCTCCGTCTCTCTCTGGTTCCCCCAGTGGCCACGGTGCCTAGAACTGAGTTGATCTGAAGCCAGGAATCAGGAGGTTTTTTTGGTCTTCCATATGAGTTCAGGTGCCTTCATTGCTTTTCCAGGCCATAAATAGGGAGCTGAATAACAAATGGCGCAGTCAGGACTCAACCTGCCCCATATGAGACGCTGGCACCACACTAAGAGGACTAGCCCCTTATGCCATGGTGCCAGCCCCAATAATAGGTGTATTTTAATTTTTATGTAC
Source organism: Ochotona curzoniae (assembly GCF_017591425.1). NCBI lineage: Eukaryota > Metazoa > Chordata > Mammalia > Lagomorpha > Ochotonidae > Ochotona > Ochotona curzoniae. The sequence goes on from NW_024466413.1 coordinate 1,708,869, forward strand.
ATAAATAGAACTGATTTCATGAATTTCATGGACAACTGTTTCAAGAAGACATCCATATAGCCCACTTTCCTGTCCTGTTTCTTTAATCCGTCCAAACACATAGTCCACTGTATAATCACAGGCTTAACTTTTTAGTAACCATAATTTCAGCAAGTAAAAAAAACAATAGGAGCATAAATAAGGACTATAATCAGCAATTGTATTACAGGATGCCTGTTTAAAAAAATTACATTAGTTGTTACAAATAAGAGAAAAATATTATATTTTGGGGAGGGTTTGGCTTGTTCCACTAAGTTATTGGTTTCCAGTTCAATTTATGGGAAACTACAGAATTTTCTTTTAAATTCTTTCTGTGAAACTAGTATCACTGTAAAATCAAAGCCATGAAAAGATAAAAAAGAGAGAACTGTATTCCTATATTGCTAACGAATATAGTTGCAAAAATTCTCAACAAAATACCAATGAATAAAATGCAAAAACACAGCAAAAGCATCATACATTTTTCCATACCAATCAGGTGTATTTGTGTGCATATGTGCATGTGTGTGTTTAAAAAAAATCTTCATTTACTTATTTATTTGAAAGTCAGTGTTACTGAAATGGAGAGAAAGAGAAAGAGCTTCTGTTGCTGGCTCATTTTCCACATGGCTGCAATGGCCAAGGGTAACATCAGCTTTGTAAGTGCATCATGACCTTGTAGATAAAGGCAATGGTAAAAAAAAAAAAAATCAATTTTGCTTGTTATATATACTCAGGAATCTACTCATTTCTTCTAGGTCTTTGGATATGCTAGTGTATAGTTAATTGTAACAGCACCTGGTTATTCTATATATGTCTAAGACCTCCATTGTTGTTCTTCCTTTTTCTTCTATGATTCTATGGATTTGTGTCTATAGATGCTAGCAGGCATCTGTCTCATTGGTTTTATCAAAAAATCAGCTCTTTGATTCATTGGTCTTCCGTATTGTTTTTCTGGTTTCTATTTGGTTTATTTCCTCCATTATTTTAATTATTTCTTTTTTTTACCTGTTAATCTTGGGCTGATTTTGTTGCTATATAGTTCCTTCAGACCCGCGGTTAGCCCGTTTGTTAGCATAGGCACCGAATGCCATGGATCTTCCTCTTAATACTGTCTTCACTGTGTCCTACAGCTTTTGTTATGTTGTGTTGACGCCTTCATTCACTTCAAGGCATTTTTAGATTTCCTCTTTGATTTATTCTATAGCTCATTGTTCATTTAGCAGAATGCTGTTCAGTCTCTAAGTATTTTCATGTCTTCTGGGGTCTTTTGATTGGGTCTCTAGTTTCACTCCCTGATGTTCTGAGAAGATGCTTGGTATGAAGTTGATGTTTCAAAGTTTACTGAGGCTTGTTCTGTGGCCTGTAAGTGATCAGTCCTGGAGAAATTTTCACGTAGCAATGAAAAAAAAGTGTATTCTATATCTGTGGGTTGAAATCATCTGTAGATACCAATGAACTCCAACTGTTGTATTTTCCGGGGATCTGTTAGTTCCTTACTGAGTTTCTAGTCCATCAATGTGTTAAATGAGGTAAATGGGAGTCTAGGTCCCCCACTACTCTTGTACTGAAGTCTGTCTCTTCCCTTAACTCCGTTAGTATTTGTTTCACGCAACTAGGTGCTCTAGCATTTGTTGCATATATTTTTAATATGGCGCTTTCCTCTTACTGAATGCAAGCCTTCGTTATTATGCATTATCCCTCTTTATCTCTTTCAATGCTTTACACATCAAAGTCTTTAACATCTAATATGATAATGGCTATACCATCTCAATTTTTTCTTCCTATTAGCCTGGAGTATCCTAATATCTCATATTCAGTTTCCAAATACCTTTGTTGGTGATTTGTGTCTCCTGTAGGTGAAAGATAGACGAGTCCTGTATTTTGATGCAGTCTGCTAATCATATTTGATTGATGAGTTTAAGCCATCTGAGTGCAGGGTTGACATCAGCAGGTAATGATTTAGTCCTGTCATTTGAACATTTGGCCTCTGATTGTGTGATTTAGACTTGTTTTGTGATTTTATTGAGATGATTTCACTTTTGCCTTTGGTTTTTTTGGATGTCATTTTATTTCCTGTTAGTAGCATATTTCTAAGCAACATTTCTAGGATGTTTTGGGAGAAGCAAAGTGTTTCAGTTTTTGTTTGTTTTGAAAGTATTTTAATTCATTTTCAAATAAAAAATGAAGGCTTTGCTGGGTATGTTACTCTGGGCTAACGTTTTTTGTTTTGTTTTATTTTGTTTTGTTTTGTTTTAGGATCTGAAATAGATCACTCTATTGTCTTTTGGCCCGTATGGTTTTCTCTGAGCAGACAGCTGTGACTCTGGTTGGTGTTACTCTTAATTTATCCAATGTTTGTTACATGAGTATTCAGGTATATTTTATTGACGTTCAGTTGAAGAGAGCTTAGTTATGATGGGCCAGGTTGAGTATTTCTTCTGTTTGAGTATATTCCAGTAATTGGATTTCCCTCAATGTTGGAAAATCCTCTCTCTCTCTTTTTTTGTTTCATTGCATACATCTTTCAACCCAGATTCTTTCTTTGCCTTCAGGAACACCCACAATCCTGATGTTTGGCCTTTAGAGGGTGTCACTTAATGCTTCTATGCTTTTCTTGGCTTTAGTCTGTTCCTCTTACAGTTTTTGTTTTAGCACATGATGTCTTCCAGTTTTGAAATTCTTTCTTCTGCTTCACTCATTCTGCATTTTTTCTGTTGAATTTTTAATTTGCTCTGTTGGACTCTGCATTTCAGCTTCATTCTGTTTCAGTGCTACTATTTCCTATGGAAAACATGACTTGAATTCTGAGTACTTTTAAGGAGTTTTATAATGATTTGCTTTTAAAAAATCTTATTTTGGAAAGTCAGATATACAGAGAGAAAGATCTTCCATTCACTGGTCCACCCCCAAAGTGCCCATAATGGCTGGAGCTGAGCTGATCCGAAGCCAGGAGCCAGGAGCCAGGAGCTTCTTCTAGGTCTCCCATGCAGGTGCAGGGTGTCAACGCTTTGGGCCATCCTCCACTGATTTTCCAGGTCACAACAGGGAGCTGGATGGGAAGCAGGGTGACAGGGATAGGAATCAGTGCCCATGTTGGATCCCAGTGCATACAATTCAAGGGTGTTAGTCACTAGGTCGCCATGTAGGGTCCTCATTTTTTTTTTTAATCTTTATCTGACAGTTCTTCAATGTTTTCATCAGTTAACTTTTAAACTTAAAATTGTCTTTTGTTCCTTCGGCAGGAGGTATTGATAACTTCATTCATGGCTCTGGTGCCTCCTCTTTGCTGGTGGCCATTATACCTCAGCTTAGTAGATTCTTTTCCTCAGGGCTGATTTCTAGGCTGTGTCATCCACGGCCCACAGACCACATCACCGATCTTATTCGGTGTCCAGTTCTCCGTGTCACTTGTACCCTTCCCTCCAGCAAGTTGCAATCCCCGGCTCCAGTGCTGCACTTTGGCCCTGGACTCCACAGGGCGGGCTCCCGGGTTATCATCAATATTTTCAGAAGTCCAGGATCAGACTTCTAAAATGTGTCACTTAAATATTAACCTTCTGGTTGCTTGACCTGGTAAGTACTTAAGAAATACATATTGAAATTTTTCACTGTGGTGGAGATCTCTTATTTTTGTCAGTTTCTATGTTCTATATTTTGAGGCATCTTCACTAGAAGTTTAGAAATTTTGGTTTGTATTTACCAAGCTGTATTGCTAACATTTTGTTTGATGTTAAGAATCTTCTATATGACATTTAAAAAATGGGTGAACCTATTAGATAGTTGTGTATCTGTTCCCATAATTTTACATTCAATGTGTCTATGTTTTATAACTTGTAAACAGGGCATAGCTGTGTTTCAGAATCCATTTACAACCCTTTATTTGAGAGACTAGAAACACCCCATGAATACAGGTGAATAGTCACAGTGTGGGCTGGATTGGGGTCACGGAGTGACAGCTTCTTCTGCTGGTTCATCTCCTAAATGCTTGGAATTCATGGACACAGGCCAAAATGTTAACCAAGAGCTTGGAGTGTGATGGTGTACATCCAGTTATTTGATTTATCATGATTGCCTCACAGCACCTGCGGTGGCAGGATGCTGGGAACAGGAACTGGAGCTAGGATGCAAACGGAGGTGCTCTGGTGTGAGACGACAGGTGCCTTAACCTCTAGGCTATTCACCTACTTCTCTAAATCTCTGAAGAGGCTGGCCAATTCATAGTGTTATGACACAGAGGCTTATTTGGTGATTTTCAGTTTATTTCCATTTCTTCTGCTTGTGGGTCAAGGACTCCTGTTGTTACAGGTTCTATGGAGAATTTTGATGAGTCTCTGCCTGCCCAGATTTCCTCAGATCCTTGCTGACTGACCTAATGACACATCAGGTTATTGATGAATCCTCTGCAATGCACTCTCTTTCACAGGAGTGGTCTTCTGTTCAAAGATGCACGCATGAACCTTAGCCTGAGGTTTGACTTTCCTCTATTCTCTGAGCTTCAGACGTTGAACATTCTTGTTTGGAAGTCAACAACAGCTTCCTAAGGTGGTTACATGTACATTTAGTTTTCCATGGATTCAACAGATTATTGAATATTTGACTATTTAAAGAGAATTGCATTTCCTTTGAAAGCATTCTTGACTGCTAAATTTTGTAATCTGCTTTATTGTCTAATTTTCTCCCTTTTGTTTCAGTGAGTTGAAAACAGCATGCACTGTGCCTACATACAGGCTGACACCTATTACAACTCCCCAGAGAGAAGCTTGTATTGTGAGAACAATAGCAGAAAGAGAGAAATGAGGCAGACAACTTACGTCAGAAGGTGGCAGGGAGGACCTGTGGATCTTCTTCGTCAAAGAACTCTGGGCGTAAATGGGAAGTTCACCTATTGCACATGATGTATTTGGGTGAATTTTGGAAAATTTGTAAATAAAAATTGTATAATAGGTAAGCTTTAACGCTACTGGACACTGAATATCCTCTATCATGGCACTATGTATAGAGCAAATGGCCATAACATATACTGCCCACATTTGCTTAAAAATTCACTTTTCCTAGGTCAGAATGGGTCTCTTAATAGGTTCTAAATGCAATTCTATTAAAGCATTTCTCCCAAGAAATTTGAGGTGACGGTTCCTGGATTTGGAAAGATAGGGATCTCCTAGCTGTGTTTAGCCGGGTTAGGGATGGCAGCAGGTAGATAGCTTTTACCTAAATAAATATATTTATTCATAGAGTGGTGAGTTTCATGCTATATATAATAACCCCTTAGTCTCTACTTTGTTACAAGCTTATTCTATGCTGACCCTCTTAACTTGAACATAGCCTGCTCTTGTCCATCACATCATAAAATCAAGAGCCTGAGAAGTGAGTGGTTTCAACCGGCCTTCTGATTAGGTTTTAAGGACAAGTGTCGTTCTGTAGAATAAAGCTGAGTCCCTAAGATCAACTGTGCAGAAGATGATCGCCTCTTCTTGAATAAATTAATTTTGCTTCTTCTCATATGTCTACACTTTAAGGTTTACTGCTGAAATTCTGAAAGAATGAGTATAAATTCACCTATTTTATGTCATAACATTCCAAGCTTGTATTCTAGGTCCAGGCCATTCCATTTCTCCTTCCATCTGTGATGCTCTATAACATTTGGTTTACTCATATAATTTTCATTTGTTGAAATAAGGCACAGCGTGTTCTGAAAAAAAAAAAGTTGAGTAAGTAGCTTGCCCATAAATCCATTTGCTTCCCAATAATTAATTTGAACAAACTCTAAAAGTATGCTTTAATAAGTTTTCACATCCCAATTAGGGCCAAATAACTAACTTCCATTTGTGGCAGAACCAATCTGATTAGGTTTCTTGTTCAGTACTCAACAAGCATGTAAAATATCCACCCTGAGGGGCATCAAGCTAAATCCAAAACTTCAGATTTATTTAACCACAAATGCATATTTATAAATTGCAACAGACTTTTCTAATTAATTTCTCATCATGCTAATGATTTTGCTTTGTAGCAACTGGCTACATTAGGGGGAACCATAGCCAAATCTGTTGCTATTCTCAGTCACTGTGAGCTTAGAGAAACATGAGAATAGAGTGAAATGAAAGCGACTTTCAGGGGCATGTTCTTGAGAAATGTTACCAACTTCACCAAATGACTCAAAAGACCATGCTCATCCTCCTTCTTAAAATTATGTTTGGTTTCAACTGAAATGTTTTCTGCTGCAGCTGCAAAAAATTATTTCCCTAAGGCCTATGTCACTGCCAGGCATGGAAGAATGTCACATGGTGCCAGATTTTGAGAAATGAAGGTGATGATGACAGCTAATCATGCAAATAGGATATGACTTAAAATAAAAATAACAGTGGATAAAAGAAAAGATTCAGAGTCCTTATTCGTGTTTAGCTTAATAAGGGGTAATGCTTTGGGGAATATTGTGAAAACATTAATATTAGTTTAATAGAAAAAATGGGAAGAGGGCTATAGTTAGAAATGAGAAATACTTGAATGAAAGGAACAATGGTTAGCCCAAACAAAAACAAGACTGAACTGAGGAACAGGCTTGAGGCAGAATACAATTAAACTGAATTCCTATTAAAGATGTTGATGCTATTGGGCAGAGAGAGATGGTTCTGAATGTCCTATGCAGGAATCTTGAAATGGGGTCATAATTCCGTGTTAGAAAATAAGCTTTGACATTTATCTTTTCAGCTGAGTTAAGGAGATAAACAAGTGATAGATCAGGTGTTTTCAGCTCTAAGTTTTCACGTTGTTAGGTATGTGCAGCCAAGACAATGTTAGGATTGAGAGACCATGGAGGTGCCAACTTGCAAGGCCATGGTTCTTCAGAATTGATGCAGGGTTTGGCAAGTATCATCACTTCATTCTGTTATTGTAAAAATAAATATAGGAGAGGATTCCAGTGGGGGAAATGAGAATGAGATGCTAGGGTCTAGTCATGTTTTCAAGTTCTTCTGTCAAATATTAGCACCTGGAAAGAGACTCATAGATCTTCAAGATCACGTTCACAGCTCTTTTTCTAGACAATGTTGAAGCGTAGGGTTTTAGGACTTTGATTCAATAAATCAGACGTGAAACTGGTAAACATGAGGCATATTCTCCACTCTTTCTATTTTGACAAAGTATGATTGAGTGAAAGCAGGAAATTGGAAAAAAGCAGATGAACTTTAAATATAGTGACTGGCCAAATTAATGGTGGTTGAATGGATACTTTAGCAGCCTACTTCAGTTTGTTTAACTGATTTCATAGCCAAGACAATGCTTCATAGTAATGCAAGGGCTATGTCTAGTCCTTAAACATGGGTGGGAATGGAGTCCAATTTGGGAGGCAAACCATTGTCTCTGGTCTGTAGAACAACTGTGATTATTTTTTAGGCACATGGTAGTAACTGCCAAAACTCATTTAACTGAGCAGATTGAAATCTTTCTGTCAGGATTGCGTTCCCAGATCAATAGCTCATGAGTCATTGTGATGGGGTGGTGCAAAAAACAACGAACATTCAAGGTATGTTTTCACTAAGCCATTAACACTGGAAGAGCTGCTTGGTAATCCAGAAAAGAAGATATTAGTCAAAAGATAGAAAGCCTGTTATGCATGACAAGTAAACCCTAGAGATCTTTGGAGAGCCTATTGTAGCAGCAAGCTGTGTTTGTAGTTAGCAATATTGTGTAGTACGCTTACCAGTTGAAGAAGTTGCTAAGTATTCTTATCATACCCCCAAAACAAAATTAGAGGGAAGAGGACACATGGAAGGTGATGGACTTGTTTCTGGCCTGGATTGTGTGGTGGTTCCATGAGCTACTCATATTTCCAAGTGCATTAGCTTGTAAGCACTTAATATATACAGTCTTATGAATGTCAATATTACCTTCATGGAGTGACTTTGAAAACCAAACTAAAGGCACAGCGATTGACATTTGAAGAGAAAAGCAATTTGATATACACAATGAGTTCCTGTGGAGTAGGGAGCAGTGAGCATTGGGCAGTTTGGCTGTGAGAACAGTACTTAAATTTCCAGAGTGGAACAAGACATGGAATAGATAACATTAACAATTAGAAAGTCAAAATAGCTGGAGGGTATTATAAAAGGAAAACCATTAGAAAAAATGTTAACTGATTTGTTTGTGAAGAATGTTTTTGTATAAATAAACATTGGAGCAGCTGGCCTGCCTCACTTCTGCTCTGTTTAAGTACTGAGTAGAAGGGGCAGGGATTTGGTGCCCTGGTTAGAATACTATATGAGATTCCCGTGTTCCACAGGAGAGTGTCTGGTTCGAGTCCTGGCTCCTCCACTTCTGTTTGATTCAGTTTCCTGCTGATGCTCCCCCTACAAGGCAATGAGTGATAGCTCAGTTATAATAATAACCAAGGTTGCTATGGATACCAGAAGCCCAAACCAGTACCAATCTGACTCTAAGAGAAGCAGATGTCCTTATCTACCTTTTAGCAGACCCATAGGTAGAATGCTTGTTTCCTTCTCTAATATGTGTTATCACTGTTAAGATTCCTGTTTGATCTAGGCACATTTTGCCTAAATCTAATTTTAATGTCCCGATCACTGTGCTTCATATTTCATACATTATTTACAATTACTGGTAGGTAGTTCCTAAAATGACTGTGGGCAAGTTTCCTTCCTTCCTTATTTATTTGTCTCATGTGTTTTTAGCATGATTGCTATTTGTGGATTCTGCATGCTTAAAAACACTCAGATTATTGGTGCCATTCTGATTATAAACCATACGGACCTAGGAGCAAGGTGGTGAGAAGTGTGGGATGACGACCGGTAGGGTGACTGCCAAGACATCCCTGAGTGCTCACGCTTACAAGAGTTGCCTCTTCTTTGGTTCAGGACGGTAATGGCTCAGTTGTTATTTAAGCTGTTCCTAATTATAATTCGGGGCCCAGTATTGTGTTGCAATGGATTAAGCCACCGACCTATTTTCCAGGTATCACATAGGAGCACTTGCTTCACTTCTGCTTCAGCTTCCTGGTGATGTGCCTGAGAGAGCAGCGGAAGATGGCCTAGATGCTTGGTTCTCTGCCTCTGTGCGGGAGCTCCAAATGGAACTCAGAGCTCCTGACTTAGGCCTGGCCCAGTCCCAGCTATCCAGTTGGGGAATAAACTGATGGATGGACGATTGCCCTCTCTCTTCTCTCTTTATAACTCTGTCTTTCAAATACATGAATACATTTTTTAAGGAAAAGAAACTATAGTCTGAATTTCCAAGCACATAATAAGCCTCATGCTTGAAGATAATGTAGACACCAGTCACCAAATATTGTGTGATATGCATGTTGGGAGCTGAGGATTGTAACAATTATCTTTACTTAGTGGACAAGCAAATGAAAATTCAGGCTCAGTAACATGCTCAAGATGATAACCCAATCTCTCTATATATATTTTAACTAGTACTTAAACTAAGCAAAATCCTTCCAGCAAGTGACCCCAAGGGCCCATCTTACCCTACCTACTCTTTGCTGACTAGTTCCTTCCCCTTGCTGACGACACCTCATGTTCAGTTGAGTTCTGTGTCAGAACATGTCGGCGAACGGCAGACACGGCCCTGTTGACCACGGACGTTGTTGTCTGCCTTATTGCTTCTTGGCTTCTAATGATCTTTCTTTGTTCTTACCTTAAGCAAGACAAAATAATCAAACAAAAGCCAAAAAAAAAGGTACTCAGAAGAGATTATGATGCGCACCCAATAAACTAGGTTCTTAAATTAGCTCTTGAGAGTTAAATGCTTACTAGGAATTCCCAGAACATTTGCTAGTATTACCAGTCTTAGAATGCTAACTAGCAATCACATACTTTAGCTGTAGTAAAACCTGTAGCTCCAATTACATCAACATAACCACAATCCTGTTTGGAAAATGAACAAAGGCAATTGAATAAATGTGTATCATACATTTAGAGAAATTCTTACTCAAGCAAGCTGGTTTCATATGCATGACAAGCATTTTCAATTTTAATATGTTTGCTTACATGAGATGCAGATTGTAATTTAATGGCAGAATGTTTAATTATGCCTCCATTTGTATAAATTGTAATGTTGCTGCTGGATAAATGAAATAAGAATCGCTTTAATTTCCTTCTCAATATTTAATTTAAATCAATGATAAACAGTGGCTGTCTCTTTGAAACAATGTTAATTAATATTGAGAAGACTAAATTTGTTTCTTGGATATATGTTACGTGGGGCATATTGGTTCCATAATTGAACTGGAAATAAGATTGATAGAGTTAAATAGCCTCTAAAGAAAAATATTGTACAATTCTACTCAATGTATTTATCACAATAACAAAGTACACATTATGGGCCTTATGTTTTCAAACTGATCATACCATTATTATCCAATATATAACTGGAGCTTTATGTTTAATGTGCATTATATATAAACTGGCTAATTATTTAAATAATTGAAGCATTAATTTTTCTTCCAAACTGATCTAGCCCATTTGCATGTCCTATTAAGCATTAATCAGGACAGCAGGGGAGTGAAGGCAATAACTTTGCCAATGTTCTGTGCACTGGCATTATGCCTGGGTCCAGGGAGGGAAGGGTGAATAAGATGGAATAGTCACCCTCAGGAAGTTAACTCTTTAATGCAAAGCTCCCTGGGACAACGCATAATACTTGTGACGTGGTAAGTGCCTTCCTAGTGGGTAAAGCAAGGTAAGAGATGGGGAAGAAGTATGGTCATGGTCATCACTGCCCAGCTGACCCCTCTGCTGCCATCAGTGGTGTTCCCTTCATTGCTAATATACATTGAGTTTGGCACTTCCACCATGTGGCACATGATGTTTGAAGTGATTTCAATTAACTCAATTGATCCTTCTAGCAACCACCAACTTCAAGCCCAAGAGCTTGTAAATCATCTTCTTCGGATGACAGAGGCAGCAAACAGCACATTTTGGAATCAAGCCCAGAGAATCTGGCTCCAAAGCCTCCAGGAATTCCTCTCCAATTAGTTGGCTCACTAAAAGCTAAGGACAATGTATGCTTCTGAAAGTACATTAATTGCAAAAGCTCATCATAGAAACTTGTGTTGTTAATTTGAATGGACTAAAAAGCAAAAAGGGAGTGACCACCAATCAAAGAATTTCAACATGGAGGTGGGCAGAGCAGCGAAGGCATCAATGAAACAATACAACAAAAAATAACATTTGAGGAAATAATGAACTACCAGGGAAGTACAAGGACCTGCTCAGTGAGAAAGGAATTTTTCCCGATACATGAAGAAGTCAGGAATCAGAACTCTAGAGGGGATCTAGCACATTCTGAAATACTTAGGTGGATTGAGATTGGTCAGCAAGGAAATGTTATGCTTAGATCATGCCAGGCTGGGGGTGTTTAGGTCAAATTCAAGCCCACCGCTGACTGTACCCGTGAGGAGGTAGGAGAGACTTTGTAAAAGCACCCTAAAGCAGCGCAGTTCCTGAAATCAAGGTCTAAGTGGGAGCTTGGTGACTCAGGAGGTGACTCAGCAAGCAGCTCAAAGCATCAGCATGTGATGGTGATTTCAGGCTCAAGAATTCCCTGCTGAAGATGAGTTCAGAAGATAGGGCAGGCTTCACCACAGCAACCTGACTACTTACACAAAACCCACATAGGCCAAATAGGCAATGGCTTGACTACAGCTGGACTGAGTTCCCAGTGAATATCCTGCAGTCTTCCCAGGAAGGAGATGGTAAGTCGGGGGGAGGGGCAGGGAAGCTTTGACATGCTGCGCTGGACCATTTTCTGCTTGCCTCTCTTTCCTCTCTGCAGGATTTCATGATACAGCTTTTCATCCCCTGGACTATCAGGCCATTTGCTGTACTCCTCAGAATAATATTGCAGGGCCTGGCGCAGTAGCCCAGTGGCTAAATCTTCACCTTCATATGCCAAGGTACCATATGGGTGCAGCTTCATATCCCCGCTGCTCCACTTTCCACCCAGTTACCTGCTTGTGGCCTGGGAAAGCAGTAGACTATTGAGGCCACTTGGGGAGTGAACCAGAGGTTGCAAGAGCTTTCTCTCTCTCTCCTTACTGCTATAAAATTTGACACTCCAGGGTCCATTCCTTATGTTGAGGAGTGCTAGTTTGCTCAGATGACCATAACATGAGATTCCAAAGTGGTGCTTTATGATCACAGGAATTGATTCTGTTGTGGCCTAAACGAACATGCAGGCGTGGCTACTCCAATCCTAATGGGGGTCCGATTTACCTCCACTGACCACGGCATTCCAAAACATGCTGGGATCATTTAACCCCTTGTTTCTGTGTCCATTTTGTTACCCAGGAGCATGATGCTTGTATACACCCTTCCTCTGCGTAAACAATAAGCTCTCCAGCCAAAGAAGGAAGATTTTCTTCTTCCATCCAGTGAAGGCTTGAAATTGTCCTATGTGTATGGACATATACTTCACCTGTGCCCTGTTTAATTCTGTTTCAAACAGTCATCCCTTTCTGTTAATTCTGTCATTTTTTTTAACTGAGCCCTAATCGTCTTTAAAAAAAGGTTGTTTTTATTGGAAAGGCAGAGCAGGTTTACAGAGAGAAAATGAGAGATAGAGCTAAAGTTCTTCGTCTACTGGTTCACTCCCCAAGTGGCCACAACAGCTGGAGCTGAGCCAGTCCAAAGCTAGGTGCTTCTTCCGGGTCTCCCACATGGGTGCAGAGTCCCAAAGCCTTGGGCCGTCCTCGACTGCTTTCCCAGGCCACAAGCAAGGAGCTGGATGGGAAGTGGAGCAGCCAGGATTAGAACCGGTGCCCATATGGGATCCTGGGCACTTTCAAAGCGAGGACTTTAGCCGCTAGGCCATGCTGCCAGGCCCATTGTTGTTAAAGTAATTGTTTGTAATATTAGAAATCATAAATATATCTCCAAGTTTCAGCTTTCAGTGGCTTCTCACTCTGTTCAGGTAAATGTCAGACTATCTGGGACAGAATTCATAGATAATCATGTGAAGTAGTGATTGCATAGAAGCCTCAGCAATGTGTTACTCCAAGTCAGACGCCGCTCCCCGCAACATGTGGAAACGTGTTGTACGTAGTCACCCTTCAGTGGCATTTGTTTTATTGCACTCGTATCTTCCTTTCTCATAGAATGCTGACAATATATCTCCCTTCCAAGGTGTTGGGAGGAGTGAACGGGATGATGTCCCTGGCACACAGAAGCCTCTCAGCACATTCTGTTGACTTCCTGCGTTGTATCTGACCAGGCACACGCAGCCTGTAGTTGATGTTCATTAGCTTTGTAGATCAGTTGTTGGAACAATCAAGACATCCACATCCTTTTGGATGCAATCACCATAAATTAGCTTTATAATTCTCAAAGTAGTGAAATGTCAACGGCAAGCTCGTTCTATTTTTTCTCCTCTAATTACCTCTTCACTTCCTCCTGTTCGGAGAGAATCTTTCTTTCCTCTCTGAAATACTAACGTCTGTTTTAATGCTGTCCTTCGCCTCTCCTTCTGTCTCCACAATCCAGCCATCTCTCTTCCTTACTTGTATTCTTTCTCCTATCTTCCTCCTTGTCCTTTTTCTTATTTGAAGGGTGAGAATTACTGGCGAGTATATGGATTGTCAAATGGAGTCTCCTCTGTGGAAGCCATGGTATGCATCCTTTTGAGCATATCATTGCTTCCTTGTATAAGTGCTGTGCTAAGTTCTCAAATGACCAGGCACTGAGCTAGGTACTTTACATGAAGAAATGAGTACTGGGATTTTCAGAACCTGCTTGGTTGGGCTGTGCCTTGGCCATCCACTTCTGTAATTTACTCCCTAATGTATGTTTTCATGAGCTTTGCTAGTTGTTCTGGGCTCTCTTTCTTGAACACGAATGTAATTTTGTAGGATCCAAGTTCAATACCAGCTGTGTCTGACACCTCTCCTGTAGCTTAACCCCCAACTCCTGCCCAATTTCTCACTGCGTGTCTTGGAAGCACACGTCAGCAAACAGTCACTGGATATCAACCTTGTTCCTTGAGCCCTTTTCCAGCTCAGAAGCCTGAGCTCGTTAGTGACGCATATTCCACTTGCAAGGGTGACGGGTGGGTTCCTCTTTTCATCCAAGCAGTTCACGAATGTGACTTTAGACTTTCAGGAGTTCTAGCATCATTTCTTTTCTGGCCTGAGACACAAAATGAGCAAAGACAGTCTGAGTAGTTGCAAGAGCCCCAGACACTTTCTGCTTGCGAAACACCTGTGCTCATATGGGAGTATCAGTCTGCTGATGAATGGCTTACCCACCTCGTTGAACTTAAACTTGCCTCTTATGGTAAAATCCTGTAATTTATTCCTTATGCACTGTGCAATGTCAGTGTCAGAGACAATAAATAGAATTGTGCAGTACTCAAGCCCACAGAATGAAGAAAGAACAGCGTCTCTAACACAAACCTGCAGAAACCACAATGAAGAATTCCTGCATAGTTTTAGCTGGTATTTGGATTGGTGTTTAATTCTGGGTATTCTGCACCTGACAAATCTAGTGAAATAACTTCACAAATACAGGCAAATACCGCCCTTGGGAGTGCTATCATGATTATTTTTTCTGGGTATTTCCTGAGTTTATGTTCATAGTCAGGAAATTAATGACAACATGGTACTTTGAGTTCAAGTAGAACCTCTGCCAAAATGTGGTAGAATGAGGAGAGCAAATGCCGGAGGACGCAGCGGGCATGCGCCAAGTACCGCAGGGCTTGGCATGTGCCGAGTACCGCAGGGTTGGCTTCTACCCTGACCCGCAGCAGCGTCCGGGTCGAGTCATGGAATCAGGATGCAGTTTTCTAGGACCACAGACACACCTGACTGTAAGACACAGACAAGAATTCTAAGCTCCAGATTGTAATGTAAATAAAATTCCAAGTATTTAATTTCTAAGGGGGACCTCTTCTTATCCACTTTATGTTTCATGTAGAGGACACTTTTTTTTTTTTTAAGAAAAATCCTCTTCTTACTGTGTTGTTTTAAGCAACTGTATTCAGTTATGTTTTCTAGCAAATGTATTCAATCTGCGTTGATTTCTCTCATAGCAGAAAGCACGTATTTCCTTTGCTCTTCGTGGTGGCTTGTGGAGAAATCAGTGTAAGTGGGTCCCCAGGCACTGCTTTCCAAGGAGGTGTGTACTATTTACATGTGCCCTTGGTCAGCAACCCTCAAACTTATTCTACGACATCGTTAACAAAAACACAAACAAACAGAAATGCAAACAACCATTGACAATCTGGTCCTTGTCTAATTGGTTTATATCATCATTCCATCGGTTCTGAGAAATGTGTGCAGCATTTGGCAACCCCCTGAAATGATCTCATTTATTTTACCTCACTGACGAATTTGCATGTATCATTTTATCTATTTATTTACCTGTCCCTTCACAGTTTAAGAACAAGCTCGTTATTGAATGGTTGATTAGCAGTTAGAACATCTTGAACTAAAACATCAGCTTTCACCATGAAGAACTGTCAGTGTTGGATCCATCGTTCACGTTCCCAACCCACAGCCTGCTCCCGGGTGACAGTCACATGGAGGCGTGCTTTCTTCCTCTTTGATGCTTTGATAGTCTCTGCTCCCTAGAGCCACGTTTGGAACATTGTAGAATTCCAACCACGCTGTTTCACAGTAAGGTCTTCTTTTTAATGAGAACATTCCAAAATGATGAAAGTTTAGAGTAGTAAACTTACAAGCCAGCAATGTATTTACCGTCATTATCATTGACATAGTCGCTTATTATACACTGGAAAGTAGTGTGTGTGATCCTTTTGTGCCTGTACAAAGTGTGAATATGTGTTTTGTTGTAACAGTGGCAACATCATCACTAGATGACAAGAATCTTTTCATTCTCTTACAGTCTTTTGGGATTGCCATTGTATATGTGGTCTTTCATTGTCCAAAAACAGGGTTATGCAATCTGTGAAGCCAGGAACCTGAAGTTTCTTCTGGATCTGCCACATTGGTGCAGGGTCCCAAATCTTTGGGCCATCTTTCATTGTTTTCCCAGGCTACAAGCAGGAAGCTGGGTGGGAAGTGGGGCTGGAATTAGAACCAGTGTCCAGAGGGGATCCCAATGCTTTCAAGGTGAGTACATTAGCTGCTAGGCCATCGCGCTGGACCCCCATCACTGCTTCTTTAAGGAAAGTTTTATCTAACTCAATCTACACAAGTAGACCATCCAGTTTGGAATGCAGCTTACATGCTATAAGTGCTCTTCAGTTAAAGTAATTGGTGACGATTAAGGAGCATATACTTCAGTATTAAAAATTGTCCTCTCCAATCAC
This sequence comes from Ochotona curzoniae, assembly GCF_017591425.1. NCBI lineage: Eukaryota > Metazoa > Chordata > Mammalia > Lagomorpha > Ochotonidae > Ochotona > Ochotona curzoniae. The sequence continues at coordinate 1,725,168 of NW_024466413.1, forward strand.
TTAAATTGTCATAATTCATACCACATTTTATTAATAAAAATATTGTAATTCCTCCCATCTTTCTTTTGCCTCTCCTTGGGGTGCTCAACCTCTCCTCAGGATCCTCTTTTCTTGACAGCTCCGCAGATGCCACTGGCTCCTCCGCTCTGCCGCTCTGGCCATCACGTTTCTGCGCAGCTCTGTCCACTGTTGCTTTCTGTGATGGCAACCCATAGAAAGCCAAGGCTGCTTTGGGGGTCCAACGCCGATGGCAATTTATCTTATGAAGCCCCTAAACAACACCTCAGTGGGTATTCCCAGTTTCTGGCACAGAACCTGGAACACAGCAGGCTTTGTGGAAGGGTTTATTGTAACGAACTTGAGGAGAATGTGGGTAGATCAATACCCTGTCATTCATTCAATTGCATTTCCTTGGAGAATATACATATTTCTGATAATTCCTACTAAGCAAGACAAAGCAGGCTAATTCTTCAAAATGATGACAGACAGTAATTGTACAGAGCCTCTCTGATGAAAAAGTGTTGGAAGCACTTAAGGAGATGGGGCAGGTCAACTGTGGCGTAAAGGATTCCACTCTGGTTCCAGAAACTCAGTGGTTGAATGTGCTTTCCTAAGAACAGTCATGGGTGAAGGAATCCTAACCGAGAGAACATGGGCACGAGGGAAGTGAGCTGTTAATATCCCTTATTAAAACTTTCAGTATGCCAGAAACTCTAAGTTCACTATCATTTTAACAGACACACTAAAATCCCACATGCTAGTTGATTATCATCTCTGTTTGTAGGTGATGACAATGAGACTCAATAGAAATTCAATAACTTATGCAAGACGACACAACACACGTCTGTGTATTAGAATCGGTTTCACTCCAGAGTGAAATCACATCTGTTCCACCCAGCGGAAGCAGACATCTCAGTTAAGAGGTAGTCTTATTATGGGTAATTACTTCTGGGTTTTAAACAGCTACTGACTTAATATGTGCTTTAAATGTTAGATTAAGTGTGGCCTTAACCATACACTTGGGTTGAAGATAATTCTCTATGTGCCTGCAGAGCCCTTTCCTACCTAATAATTCCAGAACCCTCCATTTTGGGGGACAAAGACCAGAAGTCACATTACCTATACAAATTTGTTATATCCTCTGAGTATCTCTTGATCCCACCAGCTCAGTCTTTATCTCATTGTAACTTTCTTGAAACTTCTTTCTTCTTCCAAACCAATGTAGTCACTTCCTTTTCAGATAGAACTTGGCCGCTTCTTCAGTCTCATGTTACGCTCTCTCCGGCTCTCCCACAAGCTCCAGCAGCATTCAGCAAATCTTGACCACCTGTCAGTGTAGCCACCTGCCTGTCAATAGGAAGACAGTCTCTGTGGATACCTCCCTGAGTGCCCTGGTCTCCATGGTCATGGTGCTGTTTCTCTCTGAAGGCTCTGAGCGCTGGCTCTGGCTCCCGAAGCAGTGAGTTCTGCACAGGATTATTGTCCATGTCTTTTGCTGCCCATACCCTGCCATTGGACGTGCTCCTCCTACAAAGGAAAACAAAGAAACCCGGAATAAATAATCCAAATGCCACACACTTACGTAATGTATATACTTTCTTATACTTTCTTATTTTCTCATTCCAGACTTTGATTTTGAACTTTCTGAAATCAAAGGCCGAAAAAGATGTAACTCTCAATTTTAGGAGTTACTGAGATTTTCCCTTCTTATATCCCTTCCCCATGACCATCTAGTTGCAAATGATCACCTGCCTTTCAACACCTGAAATGACCCTGTCTTTTTTTTAGAGGATTCTGTAGTCATGGCCTTTCTCTTTCTTCTTTTTTTTTTTTGAATTTTTGATTTTTATAGTACAATTTTGTAGAGTCTGGGAACACCCCCACACCCCCAAAAAATTCCATTGTGCAATTGATTTTCCCCACGTTGCTGCAGTAGTAGATCCCTTCACAAGGAGTCACAATCCCATCAGCCTGTCATTTAAATGTGCCCTGACATTGCTGGTATAGACAACATCAGACAGTCCAGCATTCCATTGTTTACTCATGTCCAACAGTTTCACTGAAAGTCCATCTTTGATTCAGAAGCAAGGATAAATATTGCATTGTATTCCTACATCTTGATATGGTAGTCTGTATTACTCCATTAGTATACATTCCCTTAAATGAAAAGTCTTGAACAAAGGTCAACAATTGGTATGAATTAGAACAACAACAGCAACAACAAATTAGAGCACCGTGGAGTTCAAAAAATGGGCCGCTGAATGACCAATGCAAGGATGACAAAAAGAAAACAGAAAAGCCTTTTGGGTAAAATTATGTCATTGTGCAATCGATGAACCAACAATGAATTTGACAAAGGAAAAGTATATGGAAGAAACGAAAATGTAATCAAAGACATCAAAATACATGGGACGCAGCCAAAAAAAACAGTATGGATCAGGCTGTTGAAATTACAATTTTCATGATGGTTTCCTTATATTAGAGAGAACATAAGGCATTTGTCCTTTTGGGATCGACTTTTTCATTGAGTATAATGGCCTCTAGTTGGGACCATCAAGTTACAAATGGTATAATCTCATTTTTTAATAGCTAAATTATATTCCATGGAGTAGATGTACCAGTTTCTTGAACCACTCTTTTTGGACGGCCATCTGGCTTGTTTCCACAACTTTACTGTTGTAGATTGTGCTGCAGTAAATATAGCATTACAGATCCACTTCTCATATGCAGTTTTCATTTCTTTTGATTAGATTCCTAGGAGTGGGATAGCTGGGTCGTATTACAGGTTTATTTGTAATTCTCCAAGCACTCTCCATACTGATTTCCATTTTGGTTGTGCTAGCCTACACTCCCACCAGCAGTGAGGGAGAGTGCCTTTCTCCCCACATCCACGCCAGCAGGTGTTGTTAGTTGAGTTTTAAATGTAGGCCAATCTCACTGGAGTCAGGTGGTACCTCAATGTACTTTTCATTTGTATCTCCCAGATGGCTAGGGGGCATCTTTTCATATGTCTGCTGGCCATTTGAATATGTTCTTTTCAAAAATGTCTGTTCATTTCCTTTGTCCATTTTTACAGGTGTGTTTGTATGTGTGTGTGTGTGAACTGTCTCTGACTTTCTGAAGCTCTTTGTTAATCCTGGATATTAGTCCCCTATCACTTGTGTAGTGTACAAAAATTTTCTCCCATTCTGTTGGTTGTTTCTTCACTTTGTTGTTTGCTTTGCTATACAGAAACTTTTTATCTTGATGTACTCCCATTTGTTCATTTTGGATTTGATTGTCTTTGCTTTTGGTGTCTTTTCTAAGAAGTCTTTTTCCATTCCTATCTTTTGGTGTGCTTTCTTTGTTTTCCTCAAGTAATTTGATGGCTTCTGGGGGGCACATTTAGGTCCTAGATCCATTTAGAGCTGAATTTTTAATAACGTAACAGGTGTGTGTTTTGCTCCTTAACTCTGTACACTGCTATCCAGTTGTCCCAATAGCATCTGTTGAAGAGACCAGGCTTTTTCTCCGGATTGTTTTCAGTTTTCTTGCCAGAGATTAGTTGGCTATACATGCATGGGCTCCCTTCTGGTGTTTCTATTCTGATCTATTGATCTTCTTCTCTGTTTCTGTATCAGTACCAGACTGTTTTGATGATTACTGCTCTGTCGTATGTCTTGAGGTCTGTAACTGTGATTCCTCCAGCTTGATTTTTATTTTTCAGGATAGCATTGGAAAATTATTGGTCTCTTGTGATTCCAGATGAATTTTTGTATCATCATTTACATTTCTGAGAGATTGTTGGGGTATTGCTTGGGATTGTCTTGAATCTGTATATTACTTTTTTTTTAATATGGTCATTTTGATGACGTTCATCCTGCCAGTCCAGGAACAAAGCAAATTTCTCCATTTTTAATGTATTCTTCCATTTCCCTTTTAAATGTTTTATAGTTTTCATCATAAATGTTTTCCACATACTTAGTTAGATTAATTCCTAGATATTTAAGATCCTTCTCCACTATTTTAAAGGGGACTATTCTTGCAATTACTTTCTCAGCCATGGAATTATTTATGTACACTAGTGCCATCGATTTGTGTTCATTAATTTTGTATCCTGCTACACTGCCAAAGCCTTGTATGAGTTACAATAGTCTCTGACTGAGTCTTTTGGTTCGCTTGTGCAGAGAATCACGTCATCTGCAAGCAGAGATAATTTCACTTCCTTGTTTCTGATTTGGATTCCTTTAATTGATTTTTCTTGTCTGATAGCTCTGGCAAGAATTTCCAATACTATATTGAAGAGTAGTGGTGACACTGGACATCCCTGCCTAGTTCCAGATTTTGTGGAAAGGCTTTCAATCTTTTCCCATTTAGTATGTTGCTGGCATTGGGTTTTTTGTAAATTCCTTTGCGTGTGTTGTGTAATGTTCCTTCTATGCCTATCTTGTTTAGGGTTTTCATTATGAAGTGGTGTTGGATTTTTTCAAATGCCTTCTCTGCATCTATTGATGATCATATGTTTTTATCTTTCTATTTATTGCTGTGATTTGTCACATTTATTGATTTGTGACTCTTGAACCATCCCTGACTACCTGGGATAAATCCCCAGTCCGGGTGAATGATCTGCCTGATGTGCTGTTGAATTCTGTTGGCTAGTATTTTATTGAGGATCTTTGCATTTATGTTTACCAAAGATACAAATCTGTAGTTCCTCCTTTTGTTATATGTTACCGGTTATGCTTTATCCATTGATCTCATTCATTTTAAGTTAAAAAATAGAGTGTGGTCTGATTTGTTTACAGAAATTTGGTCATGCCCTTAAGTCTTAACTTGCAGTAGACAGGGGAAATAGATGTCTGGTCTTACATGTCAGACTCCAGGATGCCCACTAAATCCTCACCACATTCACAAAAAAATAATTTCAGTTCTACTTGGTTTTGTGAAATTCCCTTTGCTTCCTGATGAGCCTTGGAGGACAAAGCATGCCTCAACCCCACACACGTTTATGACTTACTAATTGCAAAAGTGAAACATTTTTACCATACAGAATTCAAAATCCAACCATTTTGTCTGATTTTAGCTAATTATACAGTATTTCTGGTGAAAGCATTTTCCCATGGCAAAATCGAATTTCACATGTTCTGAGACAATTCAGTGACCAGGTAACCCTAATGATGTCCTGTGTGACACACCTCCTATACGATTACTGAAGTCAGATGTGTGATTGACATGGGCAGGAGGTTAGGCATTATCTAGACGATTCCAGGTAATAACACTCAAAATATGATGGGTAAGTTACTGGGGAATGTTTCTCAATGACGGGGAAAACGCAAATTGTAAGGATTGCCCAAAGATAATACACATGTCTCTTGAAAGCCTGAACTTCCTGATGGGAAGTCTCTCAAGCTGAGGCTGCACAACAGGTCAGCAGGGAACTTTCTGACTTTCCTTGTCCAATGTGACAATTCAAGAATAAATTAACTTAAACTCAAAAATAAAATCGCTCAGTCACAATGGCCACATATCAGTAGCTCCGGGAACACATACTGCCACACAGACCGTAATTAACAGCATACCTACAGAACACTTCCATCATCACAAAAAAATTATTTTTGGAGAGAGTTGTTACAGATGATCTCAAACAGCAATCATAGCTGAACGGGATGTGATTAAAGCCCTTCAGTGCTAGCAGTGTACATAAACTGGTCTAAGTCAGCTTAGATACTACAGTTACTCTTCATGTTGAGGAGAGGGCAGAAAAGAAGCAACAGCCATGGAGTAAGGCTCTAGGAAGGGAATAGTATCTCCACATGCGGGAAAGTGTCTCTGAACAGACAACAGTAAACTAAAGGCCAAGTAGCAAATGTTTAAGACTGTGATGCACAAAACCTTTGCTGTATCAGCTCTTCTGCCGTAGAACAAAATTGGCTTTAGACAACTCAGAAATGCCAACTTTTTTCCTTAAGTATTTCTATTTGGTGTAGTCAAGAGCAGGCAGTCATCTGAGCAGTCCTCTCTAGTCCTGAGCATTGGAAAGTCATCGTCCATATAAGCAGTGGCCACTACAGCGATATTAAGTACTGACGCAATGACAGCCTCATGCTCTGCACTTGTTCAGCCCTTAAAAATTACCGGCCCAGACTCAGCAACTAAAGAGACTGATAAAATCAAGTTCGTAGCTGATGAAATATGTTATTTGAACAACTTAATCATTTCAAATTTTGTTTTATTGTTATTCTAATTGTAAAACGTGGTAATGCTGTGAAGTAGCTCCTGAGGTCATTTTGAAAATGTTAAGTGTATGCGGGTAAAGTACAAGATGCACAGGGCTTTCTAAAGATCAGAGAAACTGTGCAAGGAAAAACTAAGCATGGATTTCAGAAATGTTATACTAAGACATACTCACATTTTAATTGCATTTCTACAGACTTTTTGAAGGTTTCTTTTGTGTGTCAACTAAGTGTGTAACATGGAGCATGGAGGCCACTGCTGTTTATACTCTTGTTATGTGATTACATGAATAAGCTAGCTATTGGAGCTTACGATAGAGTTTATAACTGCAGTTGTGTAAGACTGGGAGAAAGTGTTAGAGAAGATAAGTTCTATCTAAACTAAGTCCTTTAGGATTTTATGTCCAATGCAAAGATCTCAGCCCAACAGTCTTCATTTTGAGGGTGATGCCAACCGCTGAATGTCATAGAACACCAGGATACTTCACTCAAGAATTATGCATTTGATGGAACAGCATTTCCTTCAATTTGCAGGAAACCATGATTAGTTTTCTTCAAATTCCTAATTGGACTGACTTTGAACTGATGAGCAGATCACGGAAACTAGTATCTCACAGGTGGTTTTGGTCACACTTGACAGAGACTAGAGCATGGTCTATGTTTGGGCTGAGTCACAGGCTTTCTTACTGAAAGAAGATCCTAGAATGCAGAGGCTTCTGGGAAATATGATTTAGCATTTCTCACTTCATTAGCAAAAACCTTCCTTCTTCCAAATTATGAAAGACATGTGTTTAGTTCATATATCTCTCCATTCTAGATGATATGGATTAAAGTGTCAGCCATTACTTTCAGTAAGTCATTTGTACACCCAAGTAAAACTAAAACTAAATAGTACTGAGAGAATATGGCATAAATGTTATTAACAAAAAGCAGCCAACTTGGAAATGAGTTGTTGAGTTCAACAAACATTTATTAAGTCCAACACTAGGCAATGTATAAGTGCTGTAGAACAAGTCAGTCACATGTCTTCCTCTGAAAGTTCACCATCTTTATAAAAGAACAGTACAAATCAAATGTTTGTCAAAGCCAGGCTACTTGCAGCAACAAGCTGCCAGACTCAATGCCTAGTCTCAATAGTGTTTAAGTATATTTGGCAGCTCACAGCCATGCAAGGTCGTCATGTTAGAGACTCCTAGTCCATCAGTTGCCAGTACAGGTCCAACTACTCATGTCATGACATGACTCTCACTATTGCTTGCGCCTAAAAAATGGTTAAATGTGCTTACCCAAGCTTTTACTCCTGATGAAGGAAAGAACAGATAGAGAACATGAAAAAGGGAAGAAGGGAAGGGGGGATTAAAGACAAAGGGAAAGGAGAAAGGAGAAAGGTTATCGGTGGAAGGATAACAAGAGAGACAAGAGAGAGTTTTCTGAAGAATCCTCACTTTAGTCAGATGTTGAAGGATACTCACCAATTGTCCCATGCTTGGTTACCAGCTCTTTCTGTAAAGAGTCAGATAGTAAATGTCTGGTTTTGAAGGAAAGCAACTGTCCAACATTGCTGGGGCTGTGGAGACTCTAAGGCAATGTGTGGGCATGACTTCATCACAAGAACGAATTTAAGAACAAAGCTACTGGCCTGTAGGCTGCAGGTTGTTGATACCTGCATTATAGTCATGGGTATACAGCACGAAGCTCAATATCTTGGCTCCTCTTCAACCCTGAACCAGGTTGTGCATTTTAGCAGTTCACTCTGAGAGGTAGTCCTGTGAAAAAGACATGCTTTTCACATTTTGTCTTTGAAGAAAATGAAATTCATAGAGAGGGGACTTGAACAAGTTCCCCTTGTAAGAATGAATGGATTTTAGGGATGGTTTATTTTGGTTTAAACCACCACAGTGCTTCTCAGTTCTTCTGGAGTGAATAAAAGTTAGTCAATCCTGTACAATAGAAAAATGGACATCTTAGAGAAAATTAGACAATTCACTCATAGTGTTGTCAGTATGTTGCGGCCAGAATTGGACCCGAAACATGGCGTCCTAACTCATTCTCCCATTCTTTGTATAAGCTACTGAATATTCTGTCATATTCAAGCCATAGTGTGTCCCTGGGATATACAGGCTACCTAATTTAGCTTGACTGGTCTTGATATTATTTCAAATGTGAAGTTTTAATTTAACTTTCTAAGGCCAAGTAAAATTTATTTTCCCTGAGCTGCTGAAATGAAATGACTGTTTTGTGCATATTGTGAGAAGTTGGCTGAGTGCCAGTGAGAACAATGTAATTCTAATTTGGTGAGTTTTCAAGTTTCCTTAGATATATCACTGGGGAACAGATGCTTTATTTTTCTTTTCTTTTCAGGCATGAATTGAATATTTGCCTCCCGGGATAACAGTTTTAACAATTTGAGATCAGTTCATCCCCAAATAAACCTAATTTCCATGATCATCCAATAGTCACGATTCATTCGTTCAGACCATTAACACAAAGGCCAAAGGCAAGTTGAGCATCATAGCTCAGAAAAACACAAAGTTGTTGGCGTGATCAGAAGGGTCAGTACTGCCCAGAAATGGTCTCTTCCCTTTGCTGTGTGAGGGTTTCCAACTTGACAAGGGAATGGCACACAGCAAATAAGGGGCAGGCATTAAATTGAGGAATGAAGAGATGTGATCTTCAATACAGCTTTTTACAATATGATTCTATTCTGTCCCTGCAATGAAGCTGGAAGTTGGGCTGCACATCCTGACAAGGGAGAAACAGAGAAGAGTCAAGCTGGAGAAGTCATCTATTGGAATGCTCTACCTGGATTTACTCCAAATTTAGGCACACGCATGTGATGGATTGCTCAGGTTCTGTTGAAACCCACTCAGCTTGAATGTCCTGCGCCATTTGTAAAACGGGGGAAAGGAGTCTGAGAGCACAGAGGTCCAGTTTCCAAGAAGAAAACGGTGAGGAACACAATTGGCTCACAACATTCAATTTTGCTTAACTTTCTTCTCTGAGACCTTGGAGAGACACGATCACAGATGAAAAACACAAAATTAAACCAATAAAAGTAGGAGTCATGCTTAGAGCTGAATGGACGCAAAGCTGTGAGAGCACGGGGGAGACTGGGGCTCTTCTTTCTCCTTGGCACAGTCAGGGAAAGTCACAGAGAACAGCCAGCGTCTGGATCTGATGAAGAAAGTCACTATGAAAGAAGACACTGGAGCATCTTGGGCGGAGGAGCGGCCCGAAAGGGAGCATCTGGCTGGACTGGGGCCAGAGGAAGGCAGCTCCAGAGGTGAATGCAGCGAAGCAAGCACCAGCGGCCCAAGTAGCAGGCTTTGCTTTGTTTTCTTCACCATGTTACACTGAGGAACTACCGATTCTGCAGCGTTAAGGGGGGCTTTTCCAGGCACTGGGTAGGGACCAGCTCCTGTAGCAGTGATCCAAGGCGCAGAAGAGGTGCTGTTTTGAAATTAATCCTGTGCCTAAACTCTTTCTAGGTATAAACAAGGAACATAGAGAGTACATCTCATGAGAGTAATGGACAACAATGAGGTGAGTGGGTCAAAATTACTCTGATCTTCCCCTTCACATCGACGCTAGAGCCTAGCAGTGAGTGGAGTGACTGCGGATCTTTAACTTCGAAGGAGAGGCCAAGAAGATCCTTGTTTAGGGGACTGTGGAGTTACAAGGGTGTGAAGGAAGACTCCTATGCAAAGTAGGTGGTGAAGCGCACTGGGCAGAGTGCAGGACTTCAGGGTGCCCAGTGGGAGAGCCTGGAGCCCAGGGTCTGGGGAGTGTGGATCTCAGAGCGGAGCAGTCAGGGAGGGCTGGGTGTCAGGGCTCCCTGAGTGTCAAGGCACAGCTCCATTTGCGTTTTTACTGTAATGCAGATTACCTTGTAATTTTCATGTTTTAAAAAGCTATTACTTTTAATTATTAGATAAAGAAACTTAAGGGGAAAGCAAGAGATCGAATAAAAAAAACTTGAACAATATTTAATTCAAAATCTTTTTTGCTATCGAAGAGATCAAACAGCCAACTGAAGCTGCAAGAGGAGACATGATTATACAATCATTTGATGCTGGAACTATAATTTACACTAAGATCAATGCTGGTTTCACTTAATATTTGCTTCACGTTGAGTATGCTGTGCATTCATTAATCAATCACCCACTATAACAAGCACCAAGAGCATTGCCATACAGCACGTGGAATCTCATATTTACCACTACTACATACGAATTATTACATTAACTGGTCACATGGATAGGAGGGAGATGATTCCATAAAACTGAAATTCACATTGTACCACTTTATGGGTGAGGAATATTATGTTGATAAAAGATGTAAAGGAATTCAGTAAAAGTTCTAAAAGCAAACTATACCTTTTCCAAAATATCTGTGGGTGTGACATATGAACACACACACAGTCCTGCACACTACCAAGCAGATCAAACACAGGAAATGAAATAAAAATAATGACAAACAAAATTTGAGGTAGAATGAAGGTCTATTTGTTATAACAATAAATATAAATATTACCATTACATTTTAAAAATTTTGTATTTGTTCTGAAGAGATCTTATATAGTGCATAGATACAATTATAAGAATATTATGGCCTTTTTCCCTTACCTGCCCTCTTTTTCCCACCTTCTTTCCCTATCCTTTTCTTGTATAGATTTTGGGATAACAGATTTTAAATTAAGTTACAATAATAAGTATAAATGCTAACCAAAAAAAGAGGGTTAATAAGTGAAAAAACAACTTTTGCTTAGTGGGAATATAGACAACAGTAATTGAATGAAAATCTGATCTTTCACATAAAGAAAATTTTAAGAAACCACGTATCATTAAAACTATAACAGAATAACTTTCTTAGTTGTGATTTGACAAAGGTAAAATATCAAGTTTCACAAAGACTATGTTTGCAGCAGTATTTATACATATAGGCATTTCTTTTATTTTTTTCTTTATGTTTCAACTTATTTACTTAAAATGAGCAAATATCATTTTTAAAATTTTTCTTTTAGTTTATAAAAATCTTTAGAAGACACATGAAAACAAGTTTATATGAATTTACCAATGACATTTTGTCATATGTGTACATTAAGTACCAATACATTTATTTCCTCAAAGGTTTAAGATTTTTTTTAATAGTAAAACCCTTCAAGTTTCTACCTTCTAAGGCATTTGAGAGAGAACACATGATCATCGTACCGTGCAGTGGAAGCATAAGATGTCTTGTTTCAAACATACTTATTTACTTTTTATTGATTTGAACATCAGAGTCACACAGAGAAATGGAGTCGCAGGGAAAAGGATCTCGCTCTGCTGGTTCACTCCCTAGATGATTGCAACCCGGCCGGAGCCAGGAGCTTCATTCAGGCCTGGTACAGGTGTGACAAGAGACCAAACCCTCGAGTCGTCTTCCATCTCTGTTTGCAGGTCATTAGCAGGGAGCTGGATCAAAGTGGACACCAGAACATGAACTCTTGCTGTGCAGGGTGTTCGCATTTCCGGAGGCAGCGTTATGTGCTGTACCACACTCAGCCTCTTCAGAGCTTCGGTAACTGCCATTGCATTCTTAATTTCATTGTGATCACCACTTATTTGCATTCTACTAAAGCATGAGATGATGTGATAATTATCCCTCAGAGCTTGGTGTATCTAACACAAAGACCTCCCTTTTCATGACTGAGTAATACACCACGTACCACATTATCTGTACTGGTTCTTCAGTGGGTAGACACTAAACACTGTATCCATCGTTTGGGTACTTTGAATAGTGCTGCACTGGGAATACTAGGTTAAGCTGTCATGGTCACCTGTCATGCTGGCATCCCCTTTGGGCCCCTTTTGTGCTCTAGCTTCTCCACTTCCAGTTGAACTCCTAGTGGACTGGGGAAGCAGTAAAAGATGCCCCAAGTGATTAGATCCTGGCTACTGATATAGGAGACCCAGAAGAAGCTCCTGCCTCCTGGCTTCAATCTCAACTAGCAGTAGCCATTGCAACCAGCTGAAAGAAGATATATCTTTCTCTCTGCCTCTTCACCCTCTCCTACACTGCCTTTCTCTCTGTGACTGTTTTTCAAGTAATTAGATGAGTATTTTTAAAAGATTCATTTCTTTTCATTTGAAAGACAGATTTACAGAGAAAGGAGAAACAATCTTCCATCTGCTGGTTTACTCCCAAAATGGTCTCAAGGGTTAGAGCTGAGCCAATGCAAAGCCGGGAGATGGGAGCTGCTTCTGAGTATCCCACATGGATACAGGGACCCCAGGATTTTGTCCATTCTCTGCTGCTTTTCCATGCAATAGAAGGACACTGTATTTAGAAACGGAGCACCCAGTACATGAACCAGCATTCATATCTGATACTGGCACTTGTACATGGAGGACTGGTTGTCACCTTGCTAGCACCGTAAGTAAATATTTAAAAATATATATTTATTTATTTTGATTGGAAAGGCAGATATACAGAGAGGTGGAGAGACAGAGAGGAAGATTGCCCACTAGTTCATTCCCCAATCGGCTGTAATGGCCAGAGCTGACCTGATCCAAAGCCAGGAGCCAGAAGCTTCTTCTGGGTCTCCCACGCAGCTGTAGGGTCCCACGGCTTTGGGCCATCCTCGACTGCTTTCCCAGGCCACGGGCAGGGAGCTGGATGGGAAGCAGGTCCATGCTGATTAGAACTGGCACACATGCGGATCCTTGTACATGAAAGGTGAGGACTTTAGCCAAAAGGCTACCACGCCAGGCCCAAGTAATTAAATCTTAAAAACAAGACAAAACACAACAGGATGCGGGTGCAGCTGTCTCTGGCAGATTGATTTATTTCCCCTGTATGTGCACCTGGCAGCTGGACTGCTGCATCATATAACTGCTGTCTGTACAGTAATATGCAAAGGTTCTCTTCACATCCTTCTCAGAATTTGTCACGTTTTGTCTTCTTGGTAGTGAACAATCTACCTGAAATAAAGTGATGTTTCCATTTCTTCTGCGGTGATTAAGGTTGGTGCACCTTGTGTGTGTACATCTTTTACTCACTTTTGTGTATTCTTTGAAAAATGTCTGCTCACATCTACAGCACATGTTACAAATTGGATTACTGTTTGTGGTTGACTAACTGGGTATGTTATGCATTCGAATGGACCATCTTATATGAGCCACCTGGACAAACTCCAGAAGTTTAAACATTTGGAATGTAATGGATCCAAAAGCAGCAGCGGTCACCTATGTGCTGTGTCATCCAAGTTGGTGCTGTGGGACCTGATCTAGGTGAGGCTGGCTTGGGGTGGATATTAACTATGATCATGAATGGAAAAAACACTTTTGCGTTACAATTTTAAACAGGGCCTGAATGACTGGCTTATGCAGTGAATGGTGATTGGGTTGGGGGCAACAAAGAGGAATGGACAGCAGAGGTCCAAGCTGTGCTGCAATTCCTGATGCTTGTGACACTGCCACACTCACCATCCCACCCCCCAGATCTTTGTAACAAAGCACCCCAACATCTTTTCTCTCATATTCAGCCTGGAAACCATTCATGAGTAGGAGAATGTTTACCCACATGTTGCAGGTAAGAAAAGAGAGACCCAAAACACATAGTCTTGGCCAAGTTCATTGTCAGTGACAAGGTCCACAATTCAAGACAACTCTCTAAAGTGTTTTACTCACCACATTACAATACAGTGCGGGAAAAGGAATCAACGAAAACTAGGGCCCATTGACTAAAACGTATCATTCTCAAAACCAGGCAAAAATAATACCAAGTTTTTAATTAGTGAAGTCTGATTCTAGTCTAGATGTCAACTAGTAATTTAGATAAAATTTTAATTTTCTCCCAATTTCATCTGTAAAATGGAGTTTTAAGAGTCACTTGAAGGAATACTGTGAGGACTAAATCAGCAAATTCATAGAAATGGCCTAGTACAGTGTTTGACTCTTGTTATATCTTCTCTCTCTATGTCTGGGAACAATAAAACGTGAAGATTTGTAGCTCAATAGTGTTATGCCTTTCATGAGGGTAATGTCAGCAGTTAAACTTCTTACCTCAATTAATATGATTAATGGCTTAACATAATGATAATGATAATGCTAATGGTGCCAAAACATAACAATGAAATGATCTAATCAAAGGAGGCATATTTTCTTATGGATTTATAAGTATTTTTGAAATGTGGTTCAATATTTCTCTGAAAGCCAATCTTTGGGAAGTGCTATGACAATAATACTTACAACCAAAAGTTATTAAAATTGTTTATGCGCTTAGTATTATGTTTAATTAGGCCTATATTCTATATCTTCATTACAGTAAAACTAGGAATATGCTTCTACCGCTGTCCTCATTTTACAGATGAAGCAGTTGACACACAGACAAGGTAAACAGCTTATTCAAGGTGACAGAACTACAAAACATCAAAGTTTTTTTTTTAATGTAAGGAATTGGGGGTCCAGATTCTATATTTTCAAAATTAGTGATGTCCTGTTGAGAGAAATAGATTGTTTCAGTATCCGCCTTACCTTACCCATAGTTAACCTTTGACCAAATCATTCAAGCTGCCTAAGTGTCTGTTACTCTTCATGAAAGGGAATTCCTGACCTCATGGACATGTAGTCTGCTGGCTCACAGCACCCAGATGTGAAATCACCGATCGAGAGATCAGGCCTCAGCACCAGAGTCCTACCTCTGACATCTTCTGGGTGAAATTAGAGTTAAACTTTTCCTAGGGTAATTCAGCTGTACTATGGGAAATGATAGGGAGATGGGCTCAGTGAATCTCCGATGTTGCCATGTAACTGCTCTTCAACTTACTCAGCAGATATTTGACAAGTGATTAGAAGATGCTGCCTGTGGGTCTTCCTCAGCATTCAGCTCTGAGAGCCCTCTCTTCGTCCAAGTGAGCAGCATGTGAGCTGGAGTTTCTATCCCAGTATCAGTGGTTTGTGAAGAGCACAGGTCAGGTAATTCAATCACCAAATGCTTCTCTGATTTGTTACAATGACTCTCAAACCGAAGCATCCGATACAAACGGAAGTATCAGAGCCAGATGCCTGAAGGAGTTTCTGAATCCAGAATTAATTCTTCTCATCCTGTTGCTGATCCTCTCTGGGTTCCCATTAGCAAACCATGGTCTCTAGGAGTACCCAGAGTTCTCCAACAGATGACTTCTCTTTTACTGCCATTGCCCACCTTCATCATGTTTTCGAGACTAGTGAGAATAATCACTGATGAATTTCCAATATCCTGAACTAAATAAAATCTCTGTCTTTAAAAACACCGTGTGGTGCTGATCTGATGTGCAGGCATAGATCATAGACAGAGCTAACATCCTGTGGTAACAGGCATGCCCACTGCAACTGTGAGGGCAGGGAGATCTCTGTAGAGACACACAGCTATGACACATTTCTTTATCCACCCAAAGTTCAAGGCTTACATTTCTGCAACAAAAGAGGGCTTAAAAAGAGGAAACATCACACATTCATTGAAAGAATGAGGGGACATGCAGAGATGTGGTTGGACAAAAGTCTGAGTCAATGGCAACAGCCAGGGGAAAGTCAACAGGGCTGTTTGTCCACACTATGCCTAGTCTTTCTCTAGCACTTTTTTTTCCCCCGTAAAAAATAAACTTTATTTTTATACATTTATTTATTTAAAATATATTTTAAAAGATTTATTTATTTTTGTTTGAAAGACAGATATATAGAAAAAAGAAAGAGAGAAAGATCTTCTGTCCACTGGTTCATTCCCCAAGTGCCACGACAGTCAAAGCCAAACGGACCCGAAGCCCAGAGCTTCTTCCAGGTTTCCCACATGGGCACAGGGTCCCCAAGGCTTTGAGCCATCCTCTACTGCTTTCACTGGCCCAAAGCAGGGAGCTGCATGAGAAGTGGAGCAGTCAGGATTAGAACCGGTGACTATACGTGATCCTGGCGCATGCAAGGCGAGGATTTAGCCATTAGACTGTTGTGTCAGGCCCTATTTAATTACATTCTAATTTTTATTTTTTATTATACAGTTTCTTAGGCTCAGAGACTTTCCCTTCCACCCTTCCCCCCAACGTACCTCTCACTGTTTTCCCCTATATTATAGCAATAGTATACACCTTCATCAAGTCACAAGCCCATCATTCTTCTATTTAAGTGTATCATGACATTGTAGATATTGGTGATGGTAGCAAGTCCAGCATCCTATTGTTAAGATATATTTAACCATTTCTTTGGGAGTCCATCTTTTATTTAGGACAAGACATGTATACTGCAACATATCTTCATTTCACAGCATGTATACCTCCATTACAGAGTTCATCTATGAGAATATATGCATATCCAAGTTTACCTATATATCTAATGATCTTACGCAGCCATTCAAAGGAATGAAATTCTGCCATTTGCAATGAAATTATCCCAACTAGAGACCATTATGCTCAATTAAATAAGCCAATCCCCAAAGGCCAAATGTCATGTGCTTTCTCTCTAGTATTCTTTCTCCTGGGTCCAATAGAGGATCTCTGGAATGAGGGTTTTATGATAATTTCAAAAGAAGGACCAGGGAACTTTTTGTCCAACTTTCACTTACAAAGAGGAGCAAGGTCAGAGTGTCTGTTGTGTTGCTGGGTCCTTTCTATTTCTTCAGTCAAAACTATTTTCGGTAGCAGTTTTGAGTCCTGTTATGCTTCAGAAACGAATCCTGTATTTAAGATTATTATTTGACAGGTCTTTGTGAACTCATATTCTCTTCTTTTAAGATCAGTCCTTGTCAGTATGACAGAGGACAAGCAGAGAAGAGAGCTAACCATTAGGAAGACAACACCTGATGAGGTCCAGGCGGCTCAGTGCAAGGAAGAGGAAGGTAGTGTCGATTTGAGAGACTTTGGAAATATCCTGATTTTTCCTATTTCAAGTCCAGATTGTCTCCTAGTTATTCTAACTCTCAAGGTCTCCCAGAGCTCCTGATTATTTCATGGCATTCACTCAGTGTCACTCTGCTGGCCACTCACCTCGTTCTGTAATGCCTTGGAAAGTAAATTAGAACGGGGCTATGTTGTCCCTTCAATTCTGTTTTCATCTTTGTTCATTGTGGAGAATAATGAGCTGCTGCTTTGGCGCATGGACCGTGTGCTCCTGCCGTGATCTCCGAGGCAGATACTTCAACGCCCCGCAGTTCTACGGGATACGCGATCCGCGTTTTGTTCTTGCTTTTTCCCCAGCACATCTGCAGCACCTCTGTGCTTGAAGTCATGCAATTTTGCGCCTGAAGCAGCAGACTCAGTCCATTTTGGAGGACATATATTTCTTTCAGCCCGAGACCCATCATTCCATCAAATTAGATATGAACTCGATAGACAAAAACAACTGCAAGGAAAGTAACAATGCAAGTCTATCTCTGGACAAATATCGGTCCCCAGCTCATCTGAAGTGTTGTTTCACTTCTGTTTTATAAAAAAAGATTATTACAAAAATAGTCATAACTCATATCCACTCCTTCCAAACTGTTCTTCCACCCAGAACAAGAGGAAAGTGAAACCTTTAGAGAAGAGGGTGAGCCTTCCTGAACCTAATAATAGATTAGATTAAATAGCTGAAAAGTGGATGCCGCCTTTTTTTCTCCTGAGTGGTACATCTGTAGGAATCTGTGAGTAGAAGGAAAAAGAGGAGAAGGAAGCAAGGGAGATTGAAGAGGGAAGAGCAATGCTGAAAGAATAGGATGAGCAGGGCCCGGCGCGGTGGTGCAAGTGGTTAAAGGTCCTCGCCTTGCACGCCCGGGATCCCATATGGGCGCAGGTTCTAATCCCGGCAGCCCCGCTTCCCTTCCAGCTCCCTGCCTGTGGCCTGGGAATGCAGTCGAGGACGGCCCAAAGCTTTGGGACCCTGCACCCGCGTGGGAGACCCGGAAGAGGCTCCTGGCTTCGGATCAGCATAGTATTGGCCGTTGCGCTCACTTGGGGAGTGAATCATCGGACGGAAGATCTTCCTCTCTGTCTCTCCTCTCTGTATATCCGCCTTTCCAATAAACAAATAATCAAAATAAATCTTAAAAAAAAGAATAGGATGAGCATTTTTCTTCCAAGTTAAGCAAGTAATTTCTGTTGTATGGTCTTCCAGTCGTGGTGTTTCCCTGATGGGTGATTCATGTCAAATAATGATCTTTGATTGTCAGTTAAATGTTTCATAATGCAAAATAATGCATGCGTTATCTTTATCTTTGTCCTATAAAGTGACTGCCAATGCCAACAAAAATCGGGTCTGCATAAAAATGTTTTTGCCATTTACATGTATGTTGAAACGACACAGGATGCTTGTGCAATGACAGCTGTTCCATACAGACATATCCTGTTGCTCCTGGCACGAACTAAAGAGCAACCAAATCCCAGAGGTGCATCTCCCTTTGTGTGTCTCCCTTCCTCTCAGTTCTTCATGACGAGAAAACTCCTGTATCATTGCTGCAGACCTATCAGAATTCTTCCTGTCACTTGGCCTCTTTTTACCATGAATCTGAAGAGTAGATGAGTTAGTGTTGAGATTAATTAGTCTCCCTCACAGTTGTGTCAATTAGCAGATCCCGAAATCCTGCAAGCAGGTTATATATGCTCCTACTCATTCTTTGCTGTAAGCTCATAAGGGATGGGGATGTGGTTGAGCAAGGACGTGTTTGGAGATTATCTGCCACTGGGAGAACGTGCGTGTGTTTCCAGTGTATCTTGCCGAGGGCTGTAAGCAAACAGAGGCATAGAGCTTCAAAAAGCTGCGAGGCTCTTCTTTGTCCCTCTTGCCTGAGTTGTACTGGAACGGTGCTCTAGCTCAGTTGTTGTAGGTAGAAGACCCTGCAGGAAATGTATGAATCTACCTGTTAGAGCGAAGCCCCAGCGTGTGTACACACAATTCTCTGTGAATGCCCGAGTTTCTCGTCTTTGTAAGACTCCGACAAATGCGGCATCCTCTTTCATTTGCATACTGTTCCAGACACTTGACTGTTTTAGATGACCCTTTGTCTGTTCACCGGAAAGTCAATCGTTCTTCAGTGGTTCGATTTAAGTGAGGACTTTTGAATAGCTGTAACTGTTTCAAGTAGAATGACTTGCACTCCATCAAAGACAGGTATTTGACACACAGCATGTATGCATGAATTAATGTGAAAACCAAAGGGATTTCAACACTTAGCTTAAAAATCTTTGAATTTGCTAAAATAGCAATAAAATATTTGTTTGAACATGTTGAATTTACTTACTTCTTGGGGTGTAATCTATGTGGCCGCAACTTTCCAGTTACCTGGGATTAATATGTCAGTTTTCCGCAATGCAGAATGCACAGTCTACAGAATTCCTGCTGATAAGGTAAGCAATCATCAATCGTGGCTAAAACTTTATTTTGTATTTTGCATGTTATTTTTTTCAGGCTAATATTTCTGTCCTTTGCTTAGTTTTTAAGAGAATGTATATTTTGTATATTGTATATTGGAAATGTACATTGTATATTGGAATGTATATTGGAAAGAAAGATTTTCCAAGTTACACCTGAAAATAACTCTGTATTGGGAAAGCCAGGCTCTTTGGGCTTGTTATGTTCCTGCAGATGCCGCTGCCCTATCAGGATCGGAGGATTTTGAGAGTCTAAGTCACACTGTTTCGTAGTGTTGCTAATGCAGCTAATGCCATTGCTTCTCCTGGATAAATAACAAGCTAGTTTTCTTCTTGGTATAAAAATAAAAGATTTGATAGACTCAGCATTTTTCAGCTATGAAAAAAATGCACGGCATGCCAAGCACTCCCTGGCCTAAACTATGCTTTGCTTCTCCAGGAAAACTGCATGGCGTGTGAATCGATGCTAATATACTGATAATGATGTTGCTAGCTTTACCTTGAGGAATGAACTCCCTTGCCTATGACCCAGGTGTCTCATGTCTGCTGTCATCACTCATGAAATGGTAATAGGATAACTTTGTGAGCATAAATAGAATGAAATAAAATTACAAAATCAATATTATGGTAGTAGGAAATGATGAAAGGTAACATTCTGCCATTTATTTATAAAAAAAAAAACCCCTGTAATTTGCCTTCTGTAGTCTGGGTAGCTAATAGGAAGCAGTTAGCATCTATCTTGGAGAGCCTGTCTCAGCTCAAATATCCTGGCATACTACTGTAGAATCTTTAAATATCTTCAATACAGTATCCTAATATCTTCTATCATTGGAATCTAAAGAGAATGACCATGGGACTATGGAAACTTCATGATTTCCTTATTTCTTAAATGACTTCCCAGTGGGAATTACAGTAAAATATCAAAAATCTTGGATCGTTTGGGATGGTATGGAGGGAAGCGGTGAAATAGTGATGGAGGTAGATATGGCGCCTACAGGGGTGATTTCTATTTCCTACTTGGATTCCTGTGATCGTTTAAGGGGGTGATTCTATACTATCTCCTCGTGCCCAGAGTCACTAGCTGTGTTTTCACCTGAAGTGAGAACTTGATTGTTAACCCCTCATGTTTTCTCTACAGGTGACCTCTATCATCACACTTTCTTATTGGTCTGTAGGTTAAGGAAACTTGTGACTCAAACCTTGCGTTTGACTCAATCCTGTCGTTTGGCAGCTAGTGACTCCAGAAAATTCACCCAATCCCTCCAAGACTATTTTCTCGTCTGAAATTCAAGAAAATAATACTTAACCAAAGGGTGCTTAGGTAATGCATGAAAAATCTGGACTTGAACACGTTTCACGCACGTGAAGCGTCTGTGTTGATGTGATTGTCTTCACTGAATCTCCTACTCAGATGGTCCTGTCCTGTCTTTATCTCTCAGATCTTATCACATCAGCGTAGTCTTGCTAACTTTCACCCACCTGCAACTGAATGGCTCAGGCTGAGGGGTTTCCTAAGAAGTGCTTGTTCTGCTCATGAATATGGCAACTTTCCAGAAACCCTTAGATTAGGGCTGGCAACAGCTGCCTGATGCTCAAATGGGATAATTTGTGATATTTTCCAGTTTCCCCATAAGATTAAGCTTGCATTAACCCAGTGAATGGGTGATTTATCCTTTAGTCTAGTGGCTTAAGTCCTCACCTTGAAAGCGCTGGAATCTCATAAGAGTGTCGTTTCATATCTGTGCAAACCCGTTTCTCATCCTGCTCCCTGCTTGTGGTATGGGAAAGCAGTCAAGGAGCCAAAAGCCTTGGAACCCTGCAGCTGCATGAGAGACCCAGAAGAGGCTCCGCTCCTGGCTTTGGATTGGCTCAGCTCCAGTCCTTGGGGCCCCTTGGGGAGTGAATCAATGAATGGGAGATCCTCCTGTCTCTCCTCCTCTCTGTATATAGACTTTGCAATAAAATAGATAAATATTTAAAAAAAATAAAAATAATGTGTTTGATGCTCACCTTGTCAAGTGGTGCTTTCTCTTTTGAGACACTTTTGATTGAGGACCATTGCCAGATTCCTGAGGCTCCAGCTCTCCTAAAAAAATATTGTCAGAGACACTATTAAGAGGTCAAATATAAGAGTGATGGGAGTCCTAGAGGTGCAGAGAGGGAAACTGGTTTTACAGAGGTATTTAATGAAATAATAAGGGAAAATTTGCCTGATCTAGAGAAAGAATTGGGAAACAAGATCCAGGAGGGACACAGAACTCCCAACAGGCTTGATCAAAAGCAATCTTCACCACAACACGTGATAATCAAGCTCTCTTCAATTGAACATAAAGAAAAGATCCTTAAATGTGCAACATGAGAAAAAAATCAACTGACATATAAAGGAATGCCACTTACACTCACAGGAGATCTCTCACAGTAAATTCTATAGTCAAGAAGAGAATGGAGTGACATATTCCAGATCCTAAAAAAAAAAAAAACAAAAAAAAAAAACAAAAAAAAAACCAACAAATTGTTGGCCTAGGATAACATATCCAGCAAAGCTTTCTTTAGTCTTTGCAATGAAATAAAATTCTTCCACAGTAAAGAAAAGTTAAAAGAATATGCCTCTTCCAAACTTGCCCTACAAATGATACTTCAAGACATTCTCTTGACAAAGAAGAGGAATAGCACCTACCAAAGCCAAAGGCAAATGAGAAGAACATCCAAGTAAAATGACAACAAAAGACTAAACCAATGAACAACCCATTGCTAAAACGACAGGACCAAAGTACCATCCATACATATTAAACTCTGAATGTAAATGGCTTAAGCTCAATCAAATGTCATAGATTATTAGCCTACTGGATTAAAAAACAAAACCCATCTATTTATTGTGTAGAAGAGAGACATGCCATCAACAAAAATCAGCTGAAGTTAGATCTCATGGATTTTGATATTTTTGCTTTTGTTAGTTTCATCTCTTCAAAGCAGCTTCATGTGACTCATAGATCATACAGTAGCATCATTTTCTTTGAGGGTTCTTGACTTTCTTTTTTATTTCTTCAGCGACACATTAATCTAGCAGTAGCATGTTATTAACTTCATGGTGTTGTTAATTTCTTTTTTTCTTCCTGTTGTAAATCATGTTTTGTGGCTTTTCAT
This sequence comes from Ochotona curzoniae, assembly GCF_017591425.1. Taxonomy (NCBI): domain Eukaryota; kingdom Metazoa; phylum Chordata; class Mammalia; order Lagomorpha; family Ochotonidae; genus Ochotona; species Ochotona curzoniae. The sequence goes on from NW_024466413.1 coordinate 1,747,875, forward strand.
TTAAAAGTATGTACAGTAGCTGTGTAATGGAGACTGTCATATCTAGTAACATGTTATTTAACTTCATGGCATTGTGAATTTCTATTTTTCTTCCTATTGTTGATTTTGTATTGTGACTTTTCATTTAAGGTGCTGGAGAGTAACTGTGAAATGGAGACTAAGATATCCAGATGTGAAGATACAATATATGCATCTCTACTTCCAGACAAAGATGGACTTACAATGAAACTGTTTACTATATCTTGACAATAGGATGCTGGACTCTCTGCCATTGTCCATGCCCGCAATGATGGACATATGACTTTCTCATTAGTTTATTTACTTTATAGTCAATTTCTATATGTTTATGTATTCTTTTGCTTTAATTTTAAAATATAGATTAGAAAAATATACATGTATTCAATTTTTCTATGTTGCTTTATTCTACAAAATATTTTTCTCTTACTCTTCTGTGAATAATACCCCATTTTTTAAAGATTTATTTATTTTTGTTGGAAAATCAGATATACAGATAGGAGAAGAGACAGAGAGAAAGATCTTCCATCTGCTGGTTCACTCCCCAAGTGGCTGAAATGGATGGAACTGGCTGATCCCAAGTCGGGAGCCAGGAGTCTCTTCTGGGTCTTCCCACATGTGTGCAGGGTCTCAGGGCTTTGGGCCATTGTTGACTGCTTACCCAGGCTACATGCAAGGAGCTGGATGGGAAGCAGGGCAGCCAGGATTCAAACACGCTCCCATATGAGATCTCAGCATGTGCAAGGCAAGGACTTCAGTCATTACGCTACCACATCAGGTCCAATATGCTATATTTAATTATTAATTCTTACACTGCATTTTACATTATAAATTTTGTTTGAAAATCTGAGAGAAAGACGGAAAGATAGATAGACACAGAAAGACAGAGAGAGAAAGAGAAGAAGTGCTCTCTGCATGCTACAGAACCATAGCCAGGAGTTTATAAGTCAATCCATATATCCCACATGATGACAGCTGAACCTGCTTCCTGCCACAATGTGCGTTCACAGAAAATTGGAATGAAGCCAAAGTTGGAAATTGTATCCAAGCACCTGATGCTGGATGCAGAAGTTGGAACTGCAGCTGGAACCTCTAAGCCATATGTCTGCCCCACATTGCTTTAAGAGGTTGGAAGAAGAATGTTAAGAAGAAGGATGATAATCTAAACATCAGTCATGTGGGGGAGGTAGAGAGCCATGGAAAAGCCCAGCTTAGCCTTCTTTTTTAGAGAAGAGATGGTTAGGAGCAAAGTCCAGCTCCTTAGTGCCAGGCATGGATCTTCCTGTTCACCACATTGCTTTGCAAGTGGAAGGCTTCAGAAGTAAGGAATCCTGTCTTGTTTGAAATAAATCCCTCAAACTGGTGCTGCTGTGGCACGATGACAGAGAGAGAGAGAGAGAGAGAGAGAGAGAGATCCTTCAGAAGATGGGCTTTTTTTCTCAGTGAACCTCAGGTGTGTGCTGTGCTTCTCCTGGTGGCACTCAGGTAACTCACTGATGTAAATTCACACCCAAGGTTGAGTAAATGATTATCATCTCCATTTCAGAAAGCTGGATGTTGAGAGGGGCATGGCAGAAAACATGAACACTGAGCATCTGAATGACATAGATAGCTCTGAAAAGGACAAGAGATGAATCCAGACTCCAGAAATGAACTTGAACTACCCTCCTGCTGGAGATTGTAAGAGGCCGATTTGACTCATTTGGGTTAATGGCCACTTTTGTACACTGAAGCTTTAAGCACTGATATAGGACAACAACAAATACTTTATTTAATTCATAGCATCCATACTTCCTCTAATTAATGCTTTTCATGAGCGTATTGTGTACAATTCAGTAGCAGTAACAATAATAAAAAGCTAGAATGTGAAAGACAAACATTTGTCCTCACTGAGTTACATTCTGGCAGTGGAAGAAAGACCAAGAGCAATCACACGCTGATTTTGTCACAGGAAGAAGGCTGAATGTGGACAGCATGTCCTGCAACAGGCAGGAGCCTGTGATGCTCTCAGGGAAGGCAGCTTGGACATATGGACTGAGAGTCAGACGGCACTGGATCCTGGTCTCCTAAGTGGTTGCAAAGAACCTTTGAACTTGAACTATGCTGCCCGTAGCATCTGTGTCAGAAGATAGATGGATCTGGAAGTGGAACTGGGACTGTAATCCAAGGCTGGAAGGGCTGGGGAGCAAGGCTGAGGGCCCTATGATGGAAACCCAAACCAGCAAGAGGTCAGTGTTGCTGGAGCACAGTGACATGAGCGGGATGAGGAGGGGGTGTCTGGAGGTGACCTGTTCAACATTGGGCCAGTTGTGAATCGGAGATGATGACATCACTAGGTTGCTTTGAGCTTTGATAGGACCTTCACATAAAGAGGGAATGTTCTAGATGCTCTTCTGGATAAAGTCAAGGTGAGAGGCTAAAGAGGAAACTGCTAGTCAACTGAGAGACTATTGAACATCTCAGGTAAGATACTGCTTGAAACTACAGTGAGAGTGGTGGTCACAGGATTGAGAAATTGTTAGATTCTGGGGACAATCTGAAGGTTATGCTGGTCAACTGGACAAGGCAATATGAAAGAAAGAAGGGGTACAGACTAACTTCCAGATTTCTTAGTGAAAATTCTGTTTCTCTTAATCGAGATGATAAATGAGTTAGAGAAATGAAGCAGAAACAAAAACAAAATAATTCCCACTAGATATGGTATCTCCATGCACAAAAGCATGTCTCCTAAAATATCTGACAGAGGCGAGTGTTTGGCTGCAGCGGTTGGGATACTTACATTACACATGTGGTGCTTGGATCAGAGTCCAGCCCCACTTCTAAATCCACCTGTCTGCCAACATGGACACTACAGGCAGCAGGTGATCACCCAAGCACACAGGTTCTTTCCAACCACCAGGAGCCCAGCATTGAGTTTCAGGTTCTTCCGTTTGGCCTGGCCCAGCCTCAGCTGTATCAGGTATTTGGAAATAAATCAGTGCATGGGAGATCTTTCTTTCTGTGTATGTCTTTAAAGTAAATACAAATTAAAATAAAGCTTTTAAACAAGTATGAATGTCTATTTAGGTCTTAAGGACTGTAAGTTGTCAATATGGTTAAAGGATGCTGAAAATTTTCTACCTCCTTAACGACATCCAAGATCTGCCTCTGAGATGACGTGGGGCTTTGCATGCTGAGCTTCAGCCACTGCTGAATGTCCAAACAGAGCTGCTGCTTGACAGCTCTTCAGCCTTGTTAGGGTTAGTTCATTTCAAAAGAAAAAAATTCTCAGGTTCTAGAGGGAACTGATTTTCTACACTTCTGTAGCATACAGCAGAGGAGGAGAAACAGCAATGAGTCAAGGATGCTCCAAGGGTTAACTGCAGGGGGAAAAGGATTAACTGGGCACTGCAGTTGAAAGAGAAACAGCAATCCACACTCTTGGTAAACCCTATGAACCCATCTAATTCTGTTTGCCTCCAAGCATAAAAAAACCTCTTTTCAAGACCCCGAGGCCTCACTGTTCAGCACAAGCTCCTGCATGTAAGATTATTCATACAGCCTCTTGCATGACAATTGCACATAATGCATAAATGCACTGCAGGCTTTAAAGATTCGAAACGAAATTATTCTTCCTTTTCCAAAATTACTCTTTCACCTGTACCACACTTTTCACTCTATTGCTCAAACAACACAGAGTGTGTGTGGAGGGAAAAGATGGGAAGGGATTAGCCACGATTAGCTTTGTTGAATCTGTGACACACATTTCTTTGCAAGTCCCGTTTGTATTCTTCCTTCTCCTCGAAGGCCATTGCTAATGTAATGTTCAGTAGGATGCCTGAGCATCTTTTGAGCCCATGTTAGACTCAGAAGTCAGAGGAACGATTCACCAATGTGATGATCCCTTCAAAAAGTTAACGCAAATGAACTCTACAGGGAAGTTTGTTTTGGCACAGAATCTTTTGAATTACATGTCTAGTGTTTCTCATTATGCACTTCTATTACCTTTTGAAGACTATTATTTAGATTGTGTCATACCCCTAATTAAAATCATCAAGTAGCTTCCAGTTTTGCTGTATTGACTTTAAGAAATCCATAGCCTAGTGAGTGATTGATCTCATGACTCTTGATTCTTTTTAAGTGTTGTTGATGTCCACACTGCATTGTTCTGCCCTTATTTCTTTATTTTAAACAAGTCAATGCATGAGGCTTCTGACCCAGGGCTTTGTTCTGTCCATTCCTGGCCTATGAGGCTGTCCCTCCTAGATTCCCACGTGGGATGTCAGGTAATGAGAAATCCCTGGCCCATGAAAGAGCACAAAATATCTCATCTGCCTATCCCATTAATCTAGCATGACATTCTGCTTTGTGAAACCTACATAGCACCCATTTGTCAATGAATCAGCTTCATCTTTTTGTTACTAATTTCCTTATTTTTTTCCCACTGTTTCATGCCTCCATCCCTCTATGACACAAGTTCCATGGGAGGATTCTTTTCTGCTGATCCTGTAATCTCAGGAAAAAGTATTCAGGTACCTAACTGAGGGTCTAGTGTGTATTTAAGCCATGCCATTGTGTATTTGGCGTTTATTAATTCCCTGCTGACGTGTGACATCTGGGGGATCTGTTGTAGACAGTCACAGGTACACAGGCCAGTACAATTCATTGTACTTATCACAGCAACAGATGAAAGGCATGATGGAGATACAGCAGGGAACATCTGGTCCTGAGCATGCTGGAGAAGTTTCCATAGAAAGGCTACACTGAAGCTGAGACTGGACGATGAGAATGAGTTTTACAGATGGTATTGTGTTGATCCCTGGGCCCAAGTTATATTAGCAAACAACATGTGCCTCGTTCCATGCGTGAGACTGAGTTAGGTACAGATGAAGAGCTGCAAGGAGCTCCTTGTTGTGTCTGAAGTTTTGTTGTGCCAGTGTCATCCTCATAGTCCAGTTCCAGTGAGGTCAGTATAAAATCAGCAGGATGATTAAGCAACAGGGAACAATGACAGGGTATGCACAATACAGTGATGCAGCTAGCCTGTGCATGCGTGAAAAGAAAAGATTCCAGCAAGCCAGGGGGAAAGAGAAGCCAAGTACAAGAGAACAGAGGCAGGTGAATAGGGAGGGGAGCAGAATTTATCTAGGACAAAGTTTTGAAATTCATGAAAGTTTACCCCTCAACCAGTGTCCATGTGGTCTGAAGGTCAGCATTTGCCTTCCCTAAGGATTTTCAGGAATGAAGAAGGGAAGGTATTCTTCATTGTAATAGCTCAACCAAACCAAATTGGATCTATTTGTGTCACAAGAAGCAATGGAGGTTCTCTGTGGGATTACATCATAGTCACAACTCTGGTTTAGGAATTTCATCATCATAATAATAGTTTTGGAAGCTTTGTGTTCTTGCTGTCAGTCTCAAAGAGAAAGACAGAGACAGCTGAGCCTCCATAATGTGAAGTAGAAAGCAGTGCACTCTGTTTCAGTCCTACATCTAGGCAGGGACATTGAGTATCTATTTCTTACTTTTGGTTATGTCATGTTGCAATTTTTAGCAGAAAGTAATGAAAACAACAAACAATCCTAAGCGAGGCTTACACCTAGGGAGAGGCAGACTGCTCACTGAGAGGTGACAGTTTCTTGTGCTAACTATGACTTTAACTTGATTTGTGTTCTGGGAAAATCCCTGACTTCTTGCTGGATTCCAATTTTCTGAGCATGAAATGAAACCCTGCATCACATGGTTCCTAAGTTCTTTCTGATCCTGACATGCTGTTGGAAATGTCCAGGTGCTATCAAGAATGTGAACATATGGATGTATTTCTGGCATATGAATTAGATACCTAAAATCTTGCAGATGTCTCAAGTCTTCATTAGCTAAATCATTTGAGTCACGATTTCTTAGTGGCTTTTCAAAATGTTTGTGCATGTCTCCTTTAATCCCTTCAATGCAGGCAATATAAAAGTTAAAGAAGAAATTACCACCGACACTTGCTAAGGACGTAATACTTCCCCAAGTAGTGTTCTCTGGAACATCTGAGAAAGGTAGTAAGTTCAGATCAAATAACCTTCAGGAGCGTCTGCTGGGTAATGAACTCCAGGCTAGGCAGGTAGGTGGTGAGGCTAACAAGGTTTTAGTCCCTTATGAGCTTGTGATTTGATATGGAAGAGAGTTGGCGGCCACTAGAACACTAAGTCAAGGTACTGTGCATCCTGGCTCTACGGGAATTCCAACTGATCTTTGGTTCAGAATGTTTGCCTCTCGAAATTCCCATAGTTGACGTGTGTATGGAAGTGCTATCTACATGAGTGATGGGAAACACATCCGAATCAATAATTATGATATCAGCCATCAGAAAATTTTACAACATGTAAGCAATGTGAACACGTTGCCAAGACTCTTCTCAGGCATCAGAATATGCACTTAAAGATGAAGCCACCTAGTGTTTAAGCTTTGTTAGTTTCTTTAACTAGTTTGTAGGATCCAGAACAGACTGGCTGCATCACTGGCAAGGCCCAGTGAAAAATACTGGGCCCTTCACCTCAGAGCATTATTGAATGCACCCAGGCAAACATCCAAAACACCTGCAAAATCATCAAGTCTGTATCCATGGGTATCACTGACAAAAGCTAGAAACAGCAGTGATGTTGCAATTGATTAGTCACTGGGATTCTTGGTCAATAGAATGGAGAGTAGGATATGTTACAAAAAAAATGGGTAAAGGCAACTGATGCACTCTTTATAGAAGCATAATTTGGAGACTTGAGCACCAGGTAGAAGTTATAAAATTTAAAAATTATGAAGCACCCCTTGAATCACCTGTGACTGGGTTTGAATTTGTTCATGTAAATAAGCGTCAATCAATCTAGTTTTTGGAAGCTGGAAATGCAGTGCCAGGAGATGATGCCTGCGTTCCAAGATCGAGTCAGTGGTCAAAAACACCTTGCATGCAACGAGATAGGTCGATTGGCTGCAAATCTTATAAGGCCCTGTAATGTAAATTTGATTTGGATTCTGGCTAGCAAAATGTTGTGATGTAGTACATTTGCTCAATAAGCTCTGTATAAGCTTTAGGTATTTCTTTTGTAAATTGAAGGCAGTTGGCTTGGCTTAGTCTGAGTTTTCCTAAAAGCAGAACCTGAAGCAAAATTCAGTTTCTATATGTTTTCTTCTGTAATCAGGAGCTAGCACACAACCAAGGTGACCAGGGGAGGGAAGTTAGTAGGGACCTGGTGTGCAAATACATGAGGGGCCGAGTGACTGCTCCCCTGGAGCCATGTCATTTTCTTGAAGAGCCCTATGGAAAACATCTCAGGATCTCCATTCAAAAAAAAAAAAAAAAGGTAAGGAAGCATTCTAATACTACGTGTCAGCTTTCTCAGGCTACACTCCAGGCTGAATGTTGTATCTTCTTAAAATTCCTTTGTCGGAATCTTAACTTTGAGAGGTACGACATTTGAACTTGATTTGATTGTGAGTGTGGGGTCCTAATGAATGACATTAATATCCTTAAAAAAGAAATTTGCAGTAGACATTTTGCCTGTGAGTGCGAGATCACAAAGAGGGCAGCATCTAACAGAAATACCTGAGTAGATCCTGAATCTGTGGGTTCTTCGTTTTGGATTTCCCTGATTCTCAGAGGATGAGGAATACATTTCTGCTATTTGTAACATCTTCAGCCTAAGGTATTTAGCTAAGGTGTCAGAAATGGTAAGAGCAGGCTGCTATAACAAAGCACTGGGCAGCTCAAACAGGAGACCTTTAATCCCACACTTCAAGAGGCTGAGAAATTCAACATGCATGTGCTGATCAAATAATGTGGTGACTGGTGATTTTTCTCCTGGCTTACGGATGGCTATCTTTGTATTATATCCTTTTACCGGAGAGCAAGTGAGCAAGCAGCTGAGCGACCCACCTCATGACCTTATCTAAATCCAGTCACCTACCAAGACGGTATGGAGTAGCACTTCGGCATATGCGTTCAGGGGATCATTTATCCCTTGCTGATGCACTACTTGCGATATTTATGTTTCCTCTATTTGCAACCTTATATGGAGAATCCCCAGTGGAGCTCTGTGATGTGGTGATGCCAGAAAAGAAACCCCAAGAGAAGAAGTGAAACTGCCAGGGATCTGAGGCAAGAGCATTGCAGGATGCTCCTCACACAAATTCCTGCAAACGTAACTGAGACAAAGGGCAGGCAAGGCTATGGGGGCTCACTTGCTACTCCAGATGTCACGAGGACAAGAAACCATAGGCAGGCTTATTCTCAGCATCATTTTCGAAAGTCACAGTTGATGACCTAGTTACAAAGGTAACTCCCTGTCAATCATCACCTCCTGTTTTCTTTACGCATTCCTCAGTCTTCCTAAGTCCATTGGAAGAGCCAACCTCAAATACTTTCAAATGACGGAGTCAACAAGTTCAGTGTAATCACACATTCCACACAGTTTGTCTTTCTTTTAAAAGTGTTCTTAATAATCGACACATTTGCTGAGTTTTAATAATTTTCCAATAGCTGTCACCCCAGGAACTTATATTAAAGCTACTTCGCTGTGGGCACATCTTCATGACTGTCCTCCGCCTCAGTTAGAATGCTTTCAATCCAATTAGTCTGTGCAATTTAATTTGTTCAATGAAAATCACTGGGGTTTAATTGAATTCATTTAGACACAAATCAATAGAAATCAATTCCAAGTGATTAGCTCTAACATTCATCAATCGAATTAACTTTACCTGCACAGCTGACACATTTTAAAAATTGTACTTGAAGTGATGACAATATCAGATTGTTGTGGGTTTTGAGAGGCTGGGCATTGTCTGCTAATAGGATGCTGTCAGTATTGGATCCAGGCAAGCATTCATGGGAAAACATAATGCAAACTAAACTCTGTTTTTTAAGAACTTCAAAAAGTGATGGTTCATCTTCCTGGAACTAGGAAAAAAATAGACTAAAATAAGTTCATCCTCAAAGACAAGGCTCACACTGAGCAACATTTGACACGGATTTACGACAGGACTTGGAATTGGTGGTGTGTGGGTGCCCATCTGATGGCATGCTGAAATGTTGACTTTCAGCACATGGGCTGGGTTTATAGCTGTCTCCCCGGTTCTGCTTTAGCTCTCCATCTATCAGTAGGACAGATGGGGGAGATTCTTTTTGCAACATAATTGTGATAGATAATTGTTTAGATGATTTGCAGTGAGCCAAACACCAAATATAAACAGATCACTTTCACATTCTTTAATATAAACAATTAGTACACTCAGATTTGCACTTAACAAGAAATCCCAAATTAAAGAATAGCCCAAAACAGAAAATTTCAAAAATGCGTAACAACTGGGTGTCTGTCTGGGATACTAACTACATTAATCATTCAGTCAAGGCATTTCACTGTGGGACAGGAAAGAGTATGAAAATGTTAATTATTTTCAAATATTTACAGGACTAACAAAGAACAGGGAAAGCATATTTAATAAAAGTTGAATATGATGTATTGAAAAAATGCCTTTGTCTTTATTCTGAAACATCACATTCAGCAAGTCACATGGTCGTCCTGGGTCTGTGTACAGCAGAGGCAGTGATGGAGTCGCATGGTTGTCCTGGGTCTGTGTACGCTGGAGACAGTGATGGAGACCCATGGTCGTCCTGGGTCTGTGTATGTTGGAGACAGTGATGGAGTCACATGGTCATCCTGGGTCTGTGTACGCTGGAGACAGTGATGGAGACCCATGGTCGTCCTGGGTCTGTGTACGCTGGAGACAGTGATGGAGACCCATGGTCGTCCTGGGTCTGTGTACGCTGGAGACAGTGATGGAGTCCCATGGTCGTCCTGGGTCTGTGTATGTTGGAGACAGTGATGGAGTCCCATGGTCGTCCTGGGTCTGTGTACAGCAGAGACAGTGAAGGACTCCCATGGTCATCCTTGGTCTGTGTACAGCAGAGACAGTGAAGGACTCCCATGGTCGTCCTGGGTCTGTGTACGCTGGAGACAGTGATGGAGTCCCATGGTCGTCCTGGATCTGTGTATATTGGAGACATTGATGACACATGCGCCTCACCTGCAGGGAACGATGATGTTGATGAGTGGTAAAGATAGATGTCATGCGGGCTGTCTCTAAAATTATCACCATGTTGCTTCTGACATTTCTGAATGGAGAAAAGTCAAGTTAACATTGAGGCTTTGTAACATTTTAAATTGCTCATTAACAAGCTGTGTTATCTCAACCAAAGATACTCCACATTTATATTTAAGGAAAATGGTCAAGTTGCTCTCATCCCATTTTTTTCCTTCTGTACATGATGCAAAAAGTGGTGGACTAAAAGGAGGTTAAAGTAATGAGTTTGGTATTGAAATTAATGTCAAATGGCAATTTTTAGCATATGTCTAAATATTTGCTTATTTTAAATTTTTGTTAATATGAATACAGATTTTATGCATTTTGTAAGTAAAGTTACAAGAAGACAGCTACACTTCTTAGCCTCTTGGTTTTCCACATCTCTCTTTCCTCCCCTTTCTTCATTAGTCTTTGTGAGGACATAATTTTAGTCAACTTGTTCACAGGTTTAATTTACCACTACACAGCATTCAACAAGTAAGAAGTAGAAAGACCACAGTTCTGCTGGAGTACAAATAAGGGCTAAACGCAACAATTACATCCCAAAAGGACCATTTCACTCCTAAATAAGTTCTATATTCTGTTAATTTGCACATGAGAAAAACGTGCAGTATTTGTCTTTTCGAGCATGATTTATTTCACGAAGAATAGTGGTTTCCAGTTGAATTTAAGAATCCATTTTGCTGCAAAAGACAAAATTTCATTCTTTTTTATGGCTAAATAGGATTTCATCAGACATGTATACCACATTAATTTTTACACATGCAACTCTGTATGCCCATATGAGAACAAGGAAAGGTCTCTGGTATCAAAAACTGGCTAACGTTATTAACACTTTGTATTAGAATGAAGCAGGAAGGGAGTTTTCAATAGGAGAAAGTACAGCTTTAATTGAGCAAATGTGACATCTGAGCTGAGGCGAGCAAAGGCATGGAAGGAAAGCAGGTAAGAAAAGAACAAGGGTACTGAGGGCTTGGGAAGGGTTTATTATCCCCCATGGATTTCTGTGGTTGTAACTCGGAGAAGTACAAGCTGGGTCACAAGAAAGCAGTGCTTTCTGTCCGTTAACTGAAGATCCCGTAAGACCCCGTTTGCTGTTGTTGGTTTCCAAGCAGCTGTATTGGTAGGAGGAAAGAATGAAAAAACTGGAGATCCAGCAAGGAGTTGCCTAGCCGATGGCGATTCTGTGATGGTGAGATCTAGGGAGCACTCACAGGGTAGAAAACTAGAAGGAGTGCAGGAGTCAAGGGGTTGGAATTGCTTTTCCTGGAATCCTCAGGGTCTCTGAGAACAGTAATAGGAAATGCTATCTAAAACTACTTTTCCATTCTCTTTATCTTATCATTTTGAGTGTCTAAATGCATGTGTTTTGGCTTACTTGACATAGTTTCAGTTCACTGAATCTATCAATCTACCAAGCTATTATCTATCAATCAATCAATGTAAAACTGTTCTCTGTGTGGCTCCTCCCCATTACAGATAGCAACATCTGCAAAGTTCTTATTATAAAAATGATGCAATTTGCATAATACCTGTGCATATTCTCCCCAGATTCCTACAGTCATTTCTAGGTTACTTGCAACTAATGTGTCAATACTATGTTAATAGTTGTTATACTGCAAGGCTTAGGGATAGCAACAAGAAACACGTGTACAAACTTACCTGATTGCATCTTTCCCCAAATTTCTTCTCAATGGTTGGTTGAATCCCAAGATGAGGATCTGGGGAAGCATCACAGACGTTGTGTGTATATCTAATGTGTCTATAGTAAAATCTGGTCTGTTCTGATCATGTGACCTGAACAGCTGTATCTTTGAAATTTTCCTTGCTGTCTCCAATCTCTTATTAAATCTTATCCAGTAAAATTTTCATTTTAGATATTTTATTTAATTATTTTTTTAAAAATACCTCTTCTTTTTGGAATTCCCATTTGCTTTGAGGTTTTCCATTTATTTATAATTTGCTTTGATCATTTTTTACTGTATGCCATTAGAATTGAGTTTGTTATAGGGATTTTAATAGTCTTATTTGCTCAAGAATGTAAAAATAGCTTCTACATTAAGAGTTGAACAATTTAATAATTTATAGTGTTAGGAACAGGTGATTTCTAAGAGTACCAAAGACAGATACTTGACATAATAAAACCTGAGCTAGAAATCAGGGACACACAAGTTAAAAAGATTATTAAATAAATGGTTAATCTGTAAGTTGAGAGAACATAAAAATTAATGAGGAAAAAAAGCACATTTTGGTGAAGAAATTATTGAGCTCCTGTCTCCTGGCTGGCCATGAATATAAAAAATGTAATTTTCAGAAATTCCCTTATAAGGCAGTGTGGCAGCATCTTTCAAATTCAAAATACATATACCGTTTTTAATTCATAAATTCCTTTTCATATTGCTTTCTACTCCCACTCCTCTTACTCTCATGGGGGTGGAAGAACCTGAAAGAAGACTGGAAAGTTTCTCTAGTTCTACTTGGAAGGGAAAGACATAATCCTCATGGAAATTACTGCTATGCTGCAGAAAGTATGAGCAAATGCAAGATGAAAGGGCTGTGAAGCTCTTGTAGTCACTTCAGTTTATTTCTGTTTGTCTTAGGTGTGTTGAACAACTGTTAATTATGGTGTTGCTTGTTTTTGTGAAGAATTTTATACATACCACTGTCTTTCTCCAATCTGTTGCAGGCATACGCAATGATACCTATTAAGCTAATTAGATGTGCTCCTCTGGTATAATTAATAAGCAATAACCATAGTGTTGTTTGAGGATGCTAAAATTTTAATGCCCTCTTGTTATCTGTCTCACATGAATACTGAGAAACATAACAGTTCCATACAGTCATAAAGTAGCCAAGGCCCTTTTTAACTTTATTGTTATTGCTAACTCTAGCCTATTTATGAATGTGGTATTAAACCATTTCTGATAATTGAGATAGTTAAGGGCCCTGGGTAAGATATAGCTATGACATGAATGTGAATACAAGGTTATTACATTTATTGCTTGTGTCCTCAGGATTATAATGTGAAATTTAGCATAAAGAATTGTCCTTAGCTTTAGCTTTTCTGTTTCTTTATGTTACTTCAAAGCCCAGAAGACCTTTAAAGCTTCATTTTGGTGTTTGCCAGTTGACAAATAAATTTGGGACATTTCAAGATACTTTAATTCCCTGTAGCTTGATATAAAACGAAAGTCACATCCAGTCATTGAAGGTAAAGCTGTGTCTTAGGGTCTGTCTCCGCAGACATCACTTCAGGCAACTTTCAGAGAAATAGATTCTCGGACTTGGAGCTAACGTAGTTCAACTCCTCACCAAACCTTCACAGAACAAGCCTGGTCATCTCACCTCCTGATGAGCTGAGAACGGTCCTTGGGCCCCACTTCTCATTTGGAAGTCTAGAATTGAACATCTCAACAGTGGAAGAGCTTGTTGCCTTTAAGTCAATCCTAACCTTTAACAAAAAATAATTATTAATGCACGGTTTATGATCTACGCTGCATTGTTTTACGTTACCAGTTTCTTTGGGGAACTACCCCCAGAGAATATTCTGTTATTACACAAGTATTATTTACACAACCCTGTTGACTTTTTGTTATATAATTTTCAATCCCTTCTGAGCTTTTAATTTACATAATCTGTCATGCTATGTAGCTTGAATAGTCTTTCCTTGATAGGATCTTGTCAACAGAGAAAGGGCCTACCAAGCTCTTACTATCTTATCCTTCATTCAGGCGAGTTTTTTTCTTTAATATAAATCATGTTTACATTAGAACCAATGGAAAAGTACACAGATAAACTCTGTGAAAAGTATCCTGATAGGGCCTGGCACGGTGGCACAGTGGTTAAGGTCCTTGCTTTGCACGCCTGGTATCCCATGTGGGAGCCAGTTCTAATCCTGGCAGCCCTCCTTCCCATCCAGCTCCCTGCCTGTGGCCCGGGAAAGCAGCAGAGGACGGCCCAAAGCTTTGGGACCCTGCACCTGCGTGGGAGACCCGGAAGAGGCTCCTGGCTTCGGATTGGCATAGCATCAGCCATTGCGCTCACTTGGGGAGTGAATCATTGGACGGAAGATCTTCCTCTCTGTCTCTCCTCTCTGTATATCTGCCTTTCCAATAAAAATAAAATAAATCTTTTTTTAAAAAAAGTATCCTGATAGGTGAATCGTCACAAGTGTTCCCGTGATTGTCACTGACCCTGAGAAGGAGCGTGGGGACTAGGTTGAGATGAGAGGGATGACTTCTCTGAACAACTCAGGGTAGTCAGGCATTAACAACAGGGATGTGTTGCTAGGTGGACACTTCTGAACATGCATGCTTTTTAAAAAATATTTTATTTATTTCTATTTGAAAGTCAGATTTTTTGAGAGAAGGAAAAACAGAGAAAAAATCTTCCCACCGCTGGTTCATTTCTCAAGTGGCTGCAACAGCCAGAGATGAGCTGACCCGAAGCCAGGAGCTTTTTGCAGGTCATCCATGCAGGTTCAGGGTCCTCAATGGCTTTCCCAGGCCACACGCAGGGAGCTGGAAGGGAAGTAGAATTGCTGGGATATGAATCAGCACCCATATGAGATCCTGGCACATGTAAAGCAAAGACTTTAGCCACCAAGCTACTGTACTGGGCCTGCAGTGTGTGCTTTTAAGGCATTTTGGAATTATCCCAAAAGACAGGTGAAATCAAAATGCAATTGTGATCCTGGAGCGTACAAAGGCCTCTCATGCTCTGGAAAGCTACACCAGTTGGTGATGAGTATGCAGAGACCTGGCTGAAAACGCCCCAGGAGTAGACTGCCATTAACTGTTGCTGCAACAACGTGAGCTAAGGGAAGTCAATTTTCTGTGGAAGGAATCAGAAAGACTTCTCAGAAGATGAAAACTCATACCAGTTACAATAGCTGTGATGTATTCTATACTCGTACTCTGATAGTGCTGTGGAAAGAGCAACGCGGGTTGTCTCTTGTTCCCTTCTTAGCCTCTCCTAGAGACAATTATTGTTGCTATTATTTTAGGGTAAGGAAAATTGGAAATTCACAGTGGTTTACGATTTACTAGGATCGCAAAGCAAACCAGTGATGTAGAGATGTAAGAATCAAGGAGTTCGGATTTGGTTCTGTGGTTAAGTTGTCCTTTGGGCTCCCTATATCCCATGTTGGCATGCTTTATTTGAGCCTCTGGATTGGTTGCTATTTTCATTTTCACTATTACGTCTTGGGAGGCAGCAGTTAATGCCACAAGTATTGGGTTAGAGCCAGATATGTGGGAAACCTGCATTGAGCCTCTGTTTCGTGGCTGTAGGCTGTCCCAGCTCAGGGTGTTGCAAGCATTTGGGTAGTACGCCAGTAGCTAGATGATCTCAGCTTGCCTTTCTTTCATGTAAAATAAAAACAAATATTTTTTAAAAAAGAATCCAGGTAGTTTGACTCAAGGGCCATCGTGGACTAAACACAGTACTAATCCTGTGTCATGCATGATCAAGCAATTATGAGTGTTTTGTGTGATTTCCACTAACTTTCAATTTTGTTACAATTAGTTTTGACAGTGAGTTATGACTTTAGGGCAATTGGAAGAGTTCTGCCAACAGCAAATCTGCTTTGTGCAGACTGACACACACACTCAGGCTGGACACACACGCTCAGGCTGGAGACACACGCTCAGGCTGGACACACATGCTCAGGCTGGAGACACACGCTCAGGCTGGACACACACACTCAGGCTGGACACACATGCTCAGGCTGGGCACACATGTCAGGCTGGACACACATGTCAGGCTGGACACACACACTCAGGCTGGAGACACACGCTCAGGCTGGACACACACGCTCAGGCTGGAGACACACACTCAGGCTGGACACACACGCTCAGGCTGGACACACACGCTCAGGCTGGACACACACACTCAGGCTGGACACACACGCTCAGGCTGGACACACACGCTCAGGCTGGAGACACACACTCAGGCTGGACACACACGCTCAGGCTGGACACACACGCTCAGGCTGGAGAAACATGCTCAGGCTGGAGACACATGCTCAGGCTGGAGACACACGCTCAGGCTGGAGACACACTCTGGTCTTCTGAGAGTCACAAACATCAATGCCTCCGGGACACTCAGAAACACGAATCTTGATCCCTGCCACAGCTGTGCGGAGCTAGAATTTCCCTTTTTAAAAACGCAGCTGGCATTTTGTATACACATTGAATTTGGAGGAAAAACTGCTACTAAACATGTGTGAGAATCCAGGCGGTGAACACCATAGTGTGTTCATCCTGACAGACTCACTTTCTGTGCGACAGGCATGCTACCAGAAACAAGGAGCTCGAGATAACAAGGGTGAGGAGTAGGCATTGTGTATAATGGCTAAAACAGTGTTTGAGATGCTGCTTTTGTATGGAAATGTCTGAGTTTGTGTACCAGCTCCTCTTTTGATTCCAGCTTCCCGTTAATGTGCACTGCCAGGGCAGCAGTTGATGATTCTAGTCCTTGGGTATTTGCCTGTCATGTGCAAGATCTGAATGGAGTTCCTGGTTCCAGGTTTAGACCTGCACAAGTCAAGACCTGGATAAGTCATAGCTAATGTCAAGGTGTAAACCTCTGCATGGAAGTTTTCCCTTCCTCCTGGCCTTCATTCTTTCCTCTCTCCTTTCCTCCTTGACTCTTTCCCTTCCTTCCTTTTTTTCTTTCTCCCTTCCTCCATAACTCTATTCTTTCCTCCTTCCTCTCTATTCCTTCCTTCTTTCTTTCCTTCCTTCCTTCTCTCCTTCCTTCCTCCTTCCCTCCACTCCTCCCTCCCTCCCTCCCTCCCTTCACTCTTTCCTTCCTTCCTCCCTCCCTCTCTCCCTTCACTCCTTCCTTCCTTCCTTCCTTCCTTCCTTCCTTCCTCCCTCCCTCCCTTCACTCCTTCCTTCCTTCCTTCCTTCCTTCCTCCCTCCCTCCCTCCCTCCCTCCCTCTCTTCCTTCCTTCCTTCCTTCCTTCCTTCCTTCCTTCCTTCCTTCCTTCCTTCCTTCCTTCCCACCTTCCTTGACCATAATAGTCCTTATTTCCCTAAGTGCCATCATTGCACCTGTTTGGGATGGAACATGTAAGATTCAAAGTTGATATTTGTCAAAATGCAAAGCAGCAAAATACATTTGTGTTATCACATTGCAAGGAAGACCCTGAGCATGCAGAATGTGGGTTCTCCCCAAGTTTAGAATATGCCCAACAAGTCACTCCCATACCCCACGGGTGCTTTGCCTCAGACCCCAAAATAGCACCCAATGTGCCACCTGCAGTGTGCGGGAACTGGGGGCATCAGTTGCAAGCTCCACTGCCATTCCCAAGTCCGTCTGTGGGATCTCTGCTGCTGTGTTTTGGCTTGTGAGCACATAAAAATAAAAATCAGCAGAACCTGCAATTCTATTGCTTGATTCACACCTTGAGTCCTTAAGCATCTCCTCTTCTCACGTGTTTGGCCAGTGCAGCTCCAGTTTATGATGGTGTTTTTCTTTACTGTAGCACCATTGCACTGTCCCTGCTGTTTCCTGTTTCCAAGGATTTCCATCTCTTGGTAGACTGCCCACCTCTAATACTGGGAATTGTACCCTCTCAGCCTCTCTTCTCTTTTTCCTTCTCTTCCATCTTAACATGTTACTACCCTATCCTGCTATTTTTCTCTAAACACTGCATATGATCAGAACATTTATCCTCTGACTTAGAGAGATGTCCATTAGACGATTTGTCCTCTCTTCCATCTCCTTCATAATGGAGGACACATTTTCACTATGCTAGCTTAAATGCTCATGTTTGATTAATGCGTAGAGTCAGTGTGCCTTAACACAGGAACCAGACACTATTCTATCCCATTTTTAAAAAGATTTATTTTATTTGAAAACCAGGATTATGTGAAAACAGAGAGAGGTAGAGACATTCTCTGAATGATTGTACCGACCAGATCTGTAGTAAGGAACTTCTTTCTGGGTATCCCATGTGGTTGCAGGGTCTCAAGGACTTGCACCATCTTCAACTGCTTCCCCAGGCCACTAACAAGGAGCTGGGTCAGCAGTGAAGCAGCCAGCACTTGCTGGTAAAGGATTGGCCTATAAAGGCACCATGCCAGCCCAGTATTCTGTCCCAGTCCTATTCTTTATATTCATTCAGTGGGTATTTTGAATTGCTTATTCAGTGCAGCCACTCAAGATTTTAAATATGCTAAGAAGAGTAAGTCAGATTAGAGAGGTTAGGAATGGTCTTTAGGGGAGGTAATATTGGCAAGGACAACCAGCAACATGAGGAGACCATCCTATGGTCCAATGGAGGAACACAAGAACGGAGGCACCACAGTGGTGAAGCATCTTCAACTGAGGCAAGAGTGATGAGTTCTAAGAGCAGAGGTCTGAGAATGGTGAAGGGGTGGAGTTCTGGGAGATATGTTCAAAGATATGGATTCTTGCCTAGCAATGTCAGGATTTTTGCCACAATAAGGACATTGGGTAAATTTTCAGTTTGATGGGTTGTCAGTGGAGTTTTTTTACTGCCTAGTGAACAGTCTGGCATGAGGAATGGTCGGTGGCCATGTGCACATCAAAGCAGAGACACCATGGTAGAGGCTTTGTCAAAGCCCATCTACAAGGTGATGATGTCTTGGGCTGTTAGTAGTGGTCAAGGCAGAAGGAGTGACATCGCTAGGGTTATGAATTGAAGCTTCCTGCAGCATTATTTACTGACATTTTGCATGCAGAGGGTGAGAAGACAGTAGTCATGGGGACTGAGTGAGCTTGGTCCTGAAATGCAACTGGATCAGAGGAGGGAGATTACATGTGTTATAAAACTCTTCCCAGAAATCCATGTGTTGAAACATTATCCCCCTTTCCAGGAGTGATTAGATCACAGGTTCTGTCCTTGTGGATGGATTAGAGCTTAGACAAACGCTGGAAGGAAATAGCTTATGCTGTCAGTGACTCTGCCTCCCGACATGTGGACCAGGGGTTCTTCACTAGGCATTGCATGTGGCACCTTGATGCATTTTCAATAAATTACTTATTCCATGAAATTTCCTACTATTGTACAAATGGATTCAGAGGCTTCCTTTTAAATGAAGAAGATGGTAGCAAGTGGACTCTCAATATGTTTATGTTTATTGAGTTCAAGATGCTAATTAGAGTACACACTATATATCATAGAGAAAAAAAACACATTTAGTTTTTTGTAGGCATGGCTCTTCGACTTAATCTGTGACCATCAAGAGTAACTGCTTTTACCAGGCTCATGTGAATAGCACAGATTCTCATACATAATTTCTTTCCTTTAACATCTTTTTCTTTTTCTTTTTTTCAAAGTTGGGACTTAATAAAAATCTGAACAACCTCTTCTGAGTATCTGATGGATTTAATAATGGTAATGGATTGAGAATATCCTGTATCATTAATCTTGGACCCATACCCCTATTCTGCTTTCTGGGTCTGGGATAACTGATTTTTTTTTTTTAATCTACCACCGTGACTCTCCTATGTGGCCTAATTCTTGTCTTTTGGATCTTTTATTTCCAGTGTTTCACTTATTTTGAGTGTGATGTTCAGACTCAGGATCTCTGTGTCAGTATCAAATGATGCTGACTTAGACATACGAGGCTTTACCCATCTTCCGTGTACAGGTTCCTCAGGGTTGGTGGTATTCATACTAACTCAGTCACACAATGATGGGAGTGGATACACAGTTGCTCTCCCTGCTTATTGATCCTTCCAAGATATTTGATTTGTTTTGTACCTCTTTTAAAAAAGGTCGAGTCTCATTGGAAGGCAGATTTACAAGGAGAAGGAGAGACAGAAAGATCTTGTTTCTGTTGGCTTCCTCCCTAAGTGACTGCAATGGCCAGAGATGAGTTGATTTGAAGCCAGGAGCTTCTTCCAGGTCCATCCTCTGCTGCTTTCTCAGATCACTAGCAGGGAGCTAGATGGAAAGTGGAGCATCCAGAGCATGAACCAGCAGCCAAATGGGATCCTGGGGATACACACTCAAGGCAAGGATTTAACCACTGATTCATCACTCTGGGCCTTGCCGTGTGCCTTTTACCTTAGTCCTACAAATGGTCTGTCATTCTGTGAGTCATTTCTGTGGACTTACATCTTTTCTAAAGTCTTCAAGACCGGACATGGACCTGTGAGAAAGATTCGCTCCTTATGAATCCAAGCAAAATTTCTCCAAATGCCCTTCTCACCCTGAGGACTTCTCAGGTTTGGAGCAATGTGATTGGTCCAGCAAATGGAGGCTTAGGGCATTCATGACTGAATGTATGGCAGTGGGTACCAACACCAGTGTTGGGTGAGCAGGAGGAGCAGGAGATTTCTGATATATGTCTGCTGCCAGAAATTATTCCTATTTGAATATCTTGTTTAAAATGTTTATTTTTTTCTATGTAAAATACAGAGTGACAGTGAGGAAGAAACAGAGATCTTCAATCTGCTGGTTCGCTCCTCAAATGTCTCGTGGGAGGACTGGGCCACACCAGAAATCAACAGTCTAGAATTTAGTCAAGAGCCCTAAAGTGAGCAGCAGGGACCCAAGTGTATGGGCATGTTCCTCTGCTTTCCCAGACACAGATACATGGAGCGGGATCAGAGGAAGAACAGGTGGAATTGAAAGCATCACTCTGCTAGGAAGGGAAGGTGTTGTAGTTGGCAGTATAACCCACTATGATGCAATGTTGATTTCTGCCAATACTGTAGGGTAAACAGGTCAGCAAGATATGCGAACTTTGCCATAGTCAGATAATCATGGAAGATTATTCAAATCAGAATAGCTAATGCAAGAAGATAAACCATGAGAATGCCACGAAGCACTACAGAGAAACTCTGGGTATTTTGGGTAAGAGCTGCTCAAAATTATGCAAAAGATTATGCAAGTTTTACAGCTGAGTTTTAAGAACATTTCGATGTAGTTAAATTTAATAATCAAATTCTCACATTTTCTTCCTCTATAAAACCTCCACAATAATGTTTGGGAATGAGACTTTGTCTGGGAATAGTTGAAGTTCCTAAGGAAAAAGTTAACCATTACAGATTTGTGCATTATATATTGAGCCACAAATTGAACTCAAAGTCTCTTTTCTGTTTAGATTAGAGTCACTAAGAAGGAAGGAAAACAGACTGAAGCACTACCAGGACAACGCATGGGACACAGGATCCAGATCCTTGCTCTGATACGCTTTACAATGACCTTGCTCGAGTTCTTCAGTCCATGCTAACCTTAGTGTCGTTGCCTGCAGAGGAAGGACGGAGCCGGTATCCTTCTCACAGAAGTGCTGAGGATCTGCTACCCTCTGACGTCACTTAGTCTACAGTCCTTCAGAGTAAAGCTCCACTCGGCTTCATCAAGTGTGAGCCAAGCCTCTGCTGTGTCTCAGCCTCTGTCTTTCTAAACTTCAGGGGCATCTGACTGCCTCTTCCAGCTCTGATGTTGAATGCTGTGAGGAATCAATGCATCAATACATACACAACCTTGAATGAAGAATAAAAACGAAGTGAATAAAGCCCTGGTAGCCCAGGAACTTCTTGCTGCTCAAATGCTCATGCCATCACATAATTACCATATCATGAATGCTGAAGCAATGAATTTCTGTTTCCCTCTAGGCAGGCTGGATGATTTAAGTTCAATTGAGGGCCAGAGTAACTTTTCAAATATCAAAAATTGGATGATATTGGGATCCAATATGAAATGTTCATCAGTCATGTGTAAATGTGGAAGAAGAGTTGGTGCTGCAATGCTGGCCATGAACTCTCTAGGTTCAGTTTTTTTTTTTTTTTTTTTTTTCCAAAGGAAATAGAAGAGTGAGTAGGCTGGGAATGATGTTTCCACTTTTAGATGATAATTTCATACTTCCAGGATTTACCACTTAAATAAAATGCTAATCGAGCACTTAACATTTTCAGCTATGAAAATGAAAGAGAAAACCACATTTTAAAGTTCTTTGAGTATCTCAGGGAGCTTTGCTAACATTTGTTATAACCCCTGTCTTCCCTTTGTGAGCACTCCACCATTGTCTTTAGGAAATGAGTGTAATTCACGATTTCTTATTGAGGAAGACGCTCCTGAAGAACTTTCGAACAGTAGCCACCCACCTTTTCTCAGCTTTAGAACTTTGTCCCTCAACTCTCCCAAAGCTTTCTTCATATCCATTCGCCTCTGCAGGTCAAGTCAGCAACCATTCACGAGGCACGCACGGCTTAATTCTGTGTGGGAAGAGGAGGATGTGATGTGCAGCCAGCCAGAGCCACACAGCCAGAGCCAGTACGAAGCCTGTTGTGCTGTGGCTCTGTGTACGCGCGTGTTGGGAGGGTCACTAGCAGGGTTGTGGTGAGACTCTGAGTCTTCGTAGTTTGTAGAATAGACTCTTGGGCCAGTCTTTGTCTTGTCAGGACAGCCGGTTGTGTGGAGGCTCTGGGGGCATATCTGTCAGTATTCCACCCCTCCGCAGACTCTCAGACTGCTTTTAGCGAACTGCTCATTTTCCTGAACCTATAATTCAATTTCCTGGCGTTTCATCTAGAGTTCTTCGCTTCTGCCTTCCCCTCAAAATATCATGACATTCAACTCCTATAACTTCATTTCCAAACATTTTCCCATCTTCTCAGAATTTCCAATAATCTCTCTCTTAATACTTACACACTTTCTTGTATGTCTTTTCACTCTACTCCAAGACTACATGTATGCACATGCGCACACACACACACACACACACACACACACACACACACACACACACCTGTTGGAAAGTATATTTTGGCATATCACTTCGTATTGTTTCTTTCAGTCATCATTTACTAAGTGCTATTTAAGATACTGGAGTATTATACTAAGACACTGTATGTAAGATCTGTAGGAAATCCTAAGTGACTGAACAGGTTATAGTCCATGCTAATTTCAACTCCCTTGGGATATGACAATAAAGAAAGGACTGTGTTTCCAAAGATTCTGAAGATGGAGGTACCGATTCAGCCAGCTGCACAGCTCAGCCACTTCCTGGTTGTGACCTACCATCTTACCAAGTCAGGCTTATAATAAATGGGTGTGTGCTCTTCCACTTTGCCTGAGAGCCAGTTTGGTCCCCCAGGAACTTCTGGCCCAGCCTGGGGGGTGGGGCGCTTGGGGCCTGAGTAGCTGCCAAGCTAATAGAAGGGTGGTACTTGCATTGCTTTGTTCCCTTCTCCCACTCCCAACCCTAACCCCGACTTTGGGGAAAGTCACAGAGCAGGCCTTTGTGCCTCCAAAATCAATAACAGTCAGAATCATGCAAAGTTAGGACAACACAGATTCTCTGTTTGCTGCAACTGTGGGAATTTGTGTGTGTGCGGCAGGGGTGGGGGGGGTGGGGGAGGGTTGTTAGCCCTAGAGTGATGGTCACACACTCTACATGAGCTAAGAGGGTGGAGTCTAGTACCAAGAGCAACTCATAAAACAATTCACCTCCCGCACACTCTGGGATACATAGGAATGACTCCATTTTTCCTTATATATTTCCATCCTGCAGCAATCTGCTGGTGGCCATGGGGAAGTGCCTAACTCAGTTCACTTGCCCAGATCCATACTCTCCAGAATGATGTCTCCCGTGTATCAGGTAGTTACCCTGTAGAACTAGAGCAAGGTTCAATTCTCATGCCCCAGTCCCAGGAATAGAACTGCTGATTTTTGAAAAGATTTATTCATTTTATTGGAAAGGCAGATATACTAAGAGGAGGAGAGATAGAGAGGAAGATCTTTTGTTCAATGAATCACTGTACAAATGGCCAAATTGGCTGGAACTGAGTGGATTCAAAGCCAGGAGCCAGGAATCTTTTTCGGGTCTCCAATGTGGGTGCAGGGTCCCAAAACTCTGGGCCATCCTCGATTGCTTTCTCAGGTCACAAGCAAGGAGCCGGATGGGAAGCACGACTGCCAGGACATGAACTGGTACCCCTAAGGGATCCCAGTACATGCTAAGTGAGGACTTAAGCCACTAGGCTATCATGCTGGGCCCAGGGTTTTTCAGTGTTGACACCAGTCAAATCTTCTAATAGGACACAAGGAAGGACTCATCTATGTCACACTGTCCTAGAACCACAGCAGTTAATTCTAACAGTCCCAGCATTGCTCAGGCTTGCCTATGCGACAAGGGTACTGCCACCTTTGTCTCGCTGAGGACCAAGAATGAGGTTGCAGTGATCACAATCTCCAGAAAGATCAATACCAAACTCTGTGGACCAAAAATACACATCCTAGGAAACAAGTATTCATCTGCAAGTCGCACATCTGTCCTGACCAGATGGCTTTGTCATAGACACAGCTTGATCACCAGATCACACATGACACCACACATTCACTAATAGAGCAGGTGTAATCAATATCCAATCCACAAAGTAACAGGTGTTAGTGCTTAGCTGTCCATATTGTCCCCGAATTCAGTGTCAGTCATGTTACCAGTCAACTGATATTTAAATATCCCAGAGAATAGACTAAATTCTCCAGCAAAGACTTCAGTTAGCTGAGTGGATAAAAAACAAAGATTCCACTATATGTTGGCTAGAAGAAACTCATTTCACACACACATTTATCTCTCTCTATCTATCTATCTAGATATTTAGGTATATACATAGATATATCTATATATATTTATACTATCTATAGCTAGAGATAGTGACAGACAGATATAGAATAAAGGGCTGGGAAAAAGATAAACCAGGTAAATGAAAACCAAAAACGAGCAGAAGAAGCTATTTTGCTGCCAGATAAAATGGGTCTGAAAACAAACGTTGTAATAAGATATATTTATGAAGTGCTCAATGAAGCAAGAACACTCAACAATCATAGGTACTTACATACCCAACACCAACTGGAAAACGCAAAGAAAAGCACAAGCTTTGGAATACAGTAATGTCAGGGAGACATGGCAACCTGCACAGGTCCCTGACTGAGGCAATAATTAAATTCCTCCATCAGGAAGACATCCAGGACTTGATGGTTTTAACAAACATTTAAAGAAGAACTAACTGCAATGCTTTATAAGCGTTTCACAATATTGAACAGGATATTGTTCTGCTAAACTGCGTGAAGCCAGATATCACTTTGATATCAAAACTGAACACAGACTTGACACCAAAGAAAACCAATGAACAACTCACATCTTTTACAAACCTAGAAGCGAAGATTCTCAAGCAAAACATTAGCAAATGTAAGCCAGACCACTTAAAAACATCTACATCATGAATAAGTGCATGGGTATAACAACACTATCAGATCAATAAACATCATAAGTCACATCAAGAGAATCATGAATGAAAGCCATATGGCCATTGCAATGCAGGCAGGGAATACACTGATAAAAACCACGCTGTTTCATGAAAAAGATTCCCCAGCATTCTAGTACAGAAAGAATATACCGGGAAATCACGTCTTTTTTTAATGGATAAGGGCCCAGCACAGTTGAATATACCAGAATTTCATATGGATGCCGGATCATGTCCCAGCAGCCCCACTTCCCATCCGGCTCCCTGCTTGTGGCCTGGGAGGGCAGTAGAGGATGGTCTAAAGCCTTGGGACCCTGAGCCCTTATGGGAGACCTGGAAGAGGCTCCTGGCTCCTGGCTTTGGATCGGCTCAGTTCTGGCCATTGCGGCCTCTTGGGGAGTGAACAAATGGATGGGAGATCTTCCTCTCTGTATCTCTTTCTCTATGCATATCTGACTTTACAATATAAATAAATAAATCTTTATAAAATGGATAAAATTTTCCTGTGCCTTTCAAAAAATATACAAAAACCTTCAGAATTGATAAATTAATTCCGCCATTTTGCAGAATATAAAATAAACATACAAAAGAGTGCCTTTTACTAATGCTGACCTAACAGAAAGAAAAAGCCAAAAAGAAATCTCATTTATAACTGCCTTAAAAGATCAAATGTTTAGTAATACATTTGATCAACAAAGTGAAAGAGCTCTACAACAAACAACATGGGCCAGTGACAGAAATCATCCATGACACACAACATGGAAAGTTCAGAATCAGTGCAATCCCTATGAAATGCCAATTCCATTCTTCACAGAACTTGAGAAAAGAAACTTCTTACAGACTCAGAGAAGAAACAAAAATACGGAAGGTGATCCTGAGCAACAGAAGCCAAGTTGGAAGTGTTACATTAGCAGACTTCACAGGCAATAAACACCCCGAGACCACTGGGATTCCACAAGATGAGAAGCTTCTGCAATGCAAATGAAGCCCTCCCAGAGTAGAGGCAACTCACGGAGTGGAAGCAAAGATGTGCAAACTCTGTAACTGCTAGAGGGTATCATCCAGGACATCAAGAAAGTTCAGGACACCACGTAGAGACAGCCAACTGACTGGGGAAAAGTTATTCTCCTCACCATGTGATGTTGACAAAATTGAGTATATACATTCAGAAAAATTAGATCAGATCCTCAATACTCAGCACGTACAAGTAAGTCAAGAGAGATCAAAGACCTAAATTTGAAACTGAAATGATGAAGTTATTGGAAAGAAATGTAAGAGAAAGACTCTGAGACATTGGTGCAGGAGGTGGTTTTTTGAACCCAATGTGGACAACAAAAGCAAAACTTAGCAATGGAACTATATCAAATCCATAATCTTTGCACAGCAACAACAACAATAAAAACAATCATTAGAGAGATGAGACACCAGAGTGGGCAAAAATACTTGCAAGCCACATATCCAACAAAGCATTACCATCCACAATATATCAACAACTTTAAAAATTCAGCAACCTAAAGTAGCCAATCCAGTTAAGCTATGGGCAAAGGCATCCATAGATAGTTCTCAAAAGAACAAATAAAAATGGCATATATATATATATATATTTCATAAATACATGTGCATATACACATATGTTAAAAGTTAAAACCAAAGGCAAGTCCAGAAGATAAACCTGTTTCTTAAAAATATGAAGATTTACTGGTAGCTGTTAGAGGGCCTTTGCCTTTCTGGGTGAGATTGATGAATGCAGTTGAGATTTGTAATATTGAGAGACAGGGAGTGGTGTGGACAGAGAAGAAAGAGCTGGGGGAAATTAGCGTTATATAGGATCAGATGAGACCCCATCCAAGCATTTTCATTGGATATATGTGAAATGCACTTGAGAAATATTTGAGGTGAAATATTTGTTGTTGACATAATATGAAATCTAAGCACCCAAAATGGTAGCTTATTGGCTAAAGTCCTTGCCTTGCACATGCTGGAATCTCATACAGAAGCCAGTTCTAATCCCAGCTCCCTGCTTCCCATCCAACTCCCTGCTTATGGCCAGGAAGAGTGGGAGAGTACAGCCCAAAGGCTTGGAACTCTGCACCTGTGTGGGAGACTTGGAAGAGGTTCTGGGCTCCTGGCTTAGGATCTGCTCAGCTCCAGCCATTGCAACTGTTAGGAGAGTGAATCAATGGATGGAAGATATTTCTCTCTTATCTCTCCTCCTCTTTGTATATCTGCCTTTCCAATAAAAAATAAATCTTATAAAAAATAATATGAAGTCTAATGGAGAAAGCATGACAAAAAATAAAAAAGATGGTCATGTGGTTTCTGGCATGAGACACGCCACAAGGAGCACAACATGAAGAACTTTGCAGGAAGATGGTGCATTTGATATAAATTCTTTACTATTGTTGTTGTTGTCATTATTGTTATTCCATTTTATGACACAGTTCCATAGGCTCTGGGGTTCCCCAGCCCCTCCCCAAGCCCTTCCCCCCATATTTATTTCCTCCATATTATTACAGCAGTACAGTTCATAACCAGTAATAATTCCATCATTGCGGGAATGGATCATGCAGAGAGTCCAGCATCTTGTTGTCCAGATAAACTCAGCAGTTTCATTCGGAGAGCATCCTTGATCTGAAAGTAGAGCTGGCAGAATATCATCCTCCGCAATGAAAAGCCACCACACAACTTCAACAATAGAAAGAAATATGGAAATTTATAACATCACAAAGTTTATTGAGATGGTACCGAATGACCAATGTGTTAGAAAATGCAAGTTCTTGACATTTCAATTTTAGTTTATGCATAACCGATTGCTATAAACCTTAAAATGGTTATAGGGCACTATTCAGCTGTCTTGTGTCTTTTTTTCCCTTCATATTTATATTTATCAGCTTATAATATTCTAGTGTGATTTTTATTGAACTTGGCAAATTTTAGGATAGTCCAAATAGGCTTATAACTGTAACAAGCCATATGTTAATGATTGAGGATCAGAACAGATTTAGGAGGGGTGTGCAGAGAAATCTTCAATACCTTAGTGAGGAGTAACTAATCTTTGCATCCTACCTAGTAAGGTTTAGGGAGTCCAAGCTGACTTTGTTTTGTCTGTTGTAAGCTTTCCTTATTGGTCTCTCTCTATTTTATCTAATTTTGGGGGCTCCAGAGCTACCCTGATGGTCATTGCAAGAGATGGTGGCAAGTCAAAGTCGGAGCTAAGTAATTACCAGAGAAAGCTCCTCTCCCGAGTCTGGAAGAAAGTTGACTGTTGTGTTTCTGAGGACTGCTCTGGGCTCCTGGTTGTTGTTCCGATGTCATAGACCCTTTGAAGAGGTTCTGGGTTTCTTCCATCCCACGTGGGAGATGTGATAGGGAATGGTTGACCTCCGAGTTCTCGGCCTATGAGGGCACTCTAGTTTGCTGTGATCTTGGCAGTTGGAATATTGTCCTTGGCGCCCACACTGATAGTCCTCGGTGAGGTGCCGGGAGTCTCTGGGGTTGAGATACAAGCCTCCTCCTGTCTTTCTGCTCCACTCTAGGATCCCCTCCTGCTCTGTGCATAAACTTCTTTGAGACATCATATTTTTTTGAAACATCTATACAGTAAATAAAGTCACAGAGAAGTGACCGAAGAGAGCTGTTTCTTGATCATTTTGTCTGAGAAATAAACACAGACCGATAGTTTCCATCTACTGATTCACTTCCTACATATGTTTATAACAGCGAGGCTGTGACCAAGGCCACAACTTTGAACTGAGAGTGAATTCCAGGCCTCCCAGTTGAGTGATAGGCAGCCAAGTTCTCAAGCCAGTATCTGCTGTCCCCTGGGGTGCATGCGCATAAGCAGAATCGTGGAATTAGGAGTGGAACTCGAACTTGAACAGGCATCCACATTTGGGCTGCAGATACCTCAACCAGTGTCCTCACTATTACAACTATCAGGCTAGATGTTTTTATACATTTATGTATGTTTAAGCAGAGAAGACAGATCAAGAGAAAGACTGCCCGTGTGCTGGCTTATACTGCAAGCTCCAACAATGGCTGAGGTGGAAGAATGCTTAAGCCCAGAGTCAGAAACTTCCTAGTGAGTAGCAGAGCCCAGTGTGCAGCCATCACTCCTGCACTAACAGGAGGGTGTAGTTAGGTGTAGGGCTCAGGTATTGAACCCAGGAATGCTGATGTGAGACACAATTGCATTTACCCACCCCGGAAGAATGTTTTGTATTACTGAAACATTGATGAAAGAATGGTGCGGATACTAGCAGCCTCGGGTGGATACTCTTGGTGCTTTCGTGATTTCCATTGTATGTGTAAGGCTCTCTTATTTCACTAAAGTCATTTCAGATAATAGGTCCCTGCTCTTGATATTTCAGAATGTGTGTAATGTCCCCCTTTCCAAGCTGGGACATTTCATGGTTGTTAGCCCATCTTGCTGATCATTTTATTATGAAAGGATGACTTATATTAAAAAACAAAAAGGATTGCTTAGAAGAAATAAAATCATTTCTAGAAGATGAAAATGAATCTGCAAAGCATTCTTCCATGTGTCTCTTCACTCCTTTCTTCTGTCAAGGAAACACAGGGGAGGAACAAGCCCTCGTGGTTCTCGGGGAAAAGAAGCTGACAAAAATGACAGGTTAACAACAGAAGCACAGACAGCAGTAGTCATACAATGCCCCTGAAATTGATTTTCTGGGCAACACAGGTTACAAACCGACTAGAAGGAACTACAGAGGCAAATTATATGCCCTTGTAAGAAAGAGAAGGCAAGTCGTGCCCTTCAGGGACACTTTCTCAGATTGAAAGAAGGATCTTAAAAGATTATGGTGGTTGTGGTTGATATTGTGACACAAAGGGTTAAGCACAGCTTGGGATGCCACCGGAAGTCCCAGCTATTCTGCTTCTGATCCAGATTCTTGAGAAGATGCCTGAAAAACAGCAGACAATAAAACAAAGGCTTGACTTGCTATTATCCATGTGGGAGACTCGGATGGAGCCCCAGTGCCTACCTTCAGCCTCGCTGGCGTGAACTGTCTCAGCCAACTCGACTGGACAAGCTGCACATTGGTGCCTCTCTGGGTCAGTCCACACTCCAGGTAAAAAATAATCTTTAAAAACCTCATAGTTTCTTGTGTGTGTGTTGTTTTTTGCCAAAATACGTTAAGATCAATATAGGGACATAAAAGCTTAGATTGAAAATCTCCAGCATGGTAAGGATTGATCAACAAAGGAGGCTTATGAAACAAAAGAGATTTAAGAAGCTAAATACTTACAAAAATGTGCTCTGAAAGCTTCATTTAAGTTACAATATTAAAACAGTAGTATATACAAATGTATAAGATATAGCCCTACATGTATGCAAATATATGTGCATATATAAAATACCTCCCCCCACACACACCACTGATCAAACCAAATTGCTTGCACAAACATATTCTTTGTTGAAGTCATTCTCTTATTCAACACACTTCTTCCTGCCATCGCATAGACTCAGTTCCTCTGGGATTCACCCAGATCAAGCATTGGTTTGTACAAGAGCAATTTCTAAATGCGTGCCGACAATTTGTTCTGGTGAAAGAAGCAGAAAATCTCTGGGAATCCTCGGGAGTGTTTACTCTGTGATGGATGCATTTTTGGTCTCATTAAACTGACTAGGAGCACTATTCCCTCCTGCTCGTGTGCTAGGCACCAGCTCTTCTATCCGTCTCCACCAAAGACAAAAGAAATCATTGCTTGCCCTTCCCAGTGAAACTTTATTCAATCCCTGACAGTTTGCATCTGGCAGTGACTCAGAGGTGCTGGGGAAGATGGGAGGGAAGAGTTTATTATAAAACAGTGTATGACGCCAAATCCTAATGGTCTAACATAACAGAAGTTTTTTCTTGTACTTACAATGTCGTCTGCTGATCCAATCAGCTTGGGAAAACGGTTCTGTATGCACTGGTTCAACAGCTGGGAGGCCCAGTGGCACACCCTTGCGTTTGGGCAAGCAAACGTGAAAGTCATGCATGCAGATATAGACTCGATAAAGGAGAGGACTGTGCATGTGAAGGAGATGCAGTGTGGTATGGGGATGCAGCCCTCCTGTCCACAGTTTATTTTGGAAAATAATGAGAACATCAGTTGCCAGTGTAAGTCTTTTGGAAATAGGATGTGAGACAGAACTCGGAATTAAACAGAAAGAGTGTTAGGGGAAGAAAGATAGAAAATTAAACATTAGGAGTATTGAGGATACTTAGAAGTATGGCCATTTGTCAAGGAGCATTTTTGAAGGGCTATTTACTTACTTGCAAGTCCTAGCAACACACAGAAAAGAGACACAGAATGATCTTTCATCTGCCCTTCCTCTTCAAATGGCTACAACAGCCAATGCTGGGCCAGGCTGAAGCCAGGAGCCAGGAGTCCCCTTTGGTTCTCCCCAATAGATGGCAGAGGCCAGGTCAATTCAATCCCAGGCCCCTAACAGGGAGCTGGATCTGAAGTGAAGCAACTAGGACACCGAGTAGAGCCCAAATGTGACAGTGGAATCCTGGGAGAGCGTTGCACCTGCAATGCCGCAACGTCAGCACCAGCAAACAACTGTTAATCAGAACGCATTTCAGATCTCTCCCTAGTCAGGAAAGTCAGTATTTCTATGTGGTCAAAGATTCATTATATGGGGACACAGTTGGAAATGCACTAAAAGTCATGGCTTTGCATTTCGGTAGCAATGGAGGTCTGCGAAGAACGAAGGAATGTCCTAAGGAGGCAAGTGGCCAGCAGTCCCAGGACCATGATGGGAACTGTAGTCTATCTTCCAGGCGCAGTGGCCCTCACTTCACCTGAAGCCTGCACAGTTATTATGAAATGTCAACATCCGATTTCTCTAATTGTGATTTTTTTGGAACTTTGCTAGCTCAAAGAGATGACCGAAATTTATGGGACCCGGAGTGTCTCGGCAGGAACACCCTAGTGTTGCAAGGACAGGGGCTTTTGGCTACCAATCATTTTCTCTGCTGTGGCTGACATCTGTGTGGTTCCGCAGGGAAAAGCTCTGCAGAGTTTGCCAGCTGGTTTTTCAGGTGGGATACAGCATGACTCAGGTGGTATGATTTGGACTAACAGATATGTAAATGAAGCAATAAACAAGCAACAACCTGTCCATCTTTTCAGGGAGAACACCAACTTCAGGAGCTGCTGTCTGCAGAATCTACACGTCTAGTTGCTTTCCACGCTCAGCACTCTCACTCCAGGGTATTGTGAAATAGTTGAATCAACTCACAGGAGCCTCTCATTTATATCCCTTACTGATAGTATAACTGGTTTTCTTAATATATTAAGGAAACTGCCCATACTACACCTGTTACAGGTGAAAAATCTGCAAGTATATGAATAATTCATGAGTCTTCAATACCAAAGAGAGAGTTGCAAAGACGTGTTAATTGCTTAAATGCCAGTTTGTATGCCAACATCACAGATGTAATTGAAGATTCTAGAGAAGGCACCTGGTGTTAGGGGCTTTCTCATTATTCCATATCTAAGGCTGTTTCCCAGGCTTACGTATTAGCCTAAGTGTAACAACACCACTTTATTTTCCCACACCTCACATCAGAGTGCCTGCATTTGGTTTCCATTTCAGGTCTCTGGCTTCGGATATCTGCTAATGTGGATTCTGGGAGGGAGAGGTAATGGCTCCAATCATTTGGTCCCCGCAGTCCATGAAGGAGACTTAGAAAGCCCTAATCCAGCTTCAGTCATTGTGGCATTTAGGGAGTGCATCAGTGCACGCCAGCTCTCTTTCTTCCCCTCTCTCCTCTCTTTGCCACTCAAGTAGATATGTTTAAGAATAAGTAATTGGCATTGGACAAGGCAAATGGTGCCTCTGAATTTCATCCCTTCCTCTCCCCTCCTTCCAGAATTTCATCAGAACAAGTGCACTTTCAAAGTAGAACAAATGTGAGTAGACCTGAATTTATGGTAAAAGTTTGTGGAGGTGAAAGCAGAATTGAGATTGATGTAGGAAGTTGAGTTCTTTGCAAGCACGAAATACAACATGTGTTTTATATATTATATATTTTCCAGAACTTGTATAAGTCAACATGGGAAGCTTTAACATTTTGTTGACAATGCTCTTAGTGTCTGAAATAGTGGTGCAATATGTCTTTCTGTTTCTTTTAAATATGATTCATTTAAAGTTTTATTTGTAATTTTATCTCAATTAGCTAAAAACGAATATATCTGGGAAAGCATTCTCACACTAATGGTGGAACAGATACAGCTTCTCAGTGGCTATACTCTTAAGTGTGTTCACTGTTCACTTGTATGCATCCTCCTAGGCATCCAAGATGCCTATAATAATCTGTGTATGTTATATGAGCAGGATATTCTTGCCATTGATTTTTCTTCATTTGTTCCATTTACACAGTGTTTTTTAAATTTAAGAAGCATTTTAAGTTTATAGAAAAAGTGTGAAGATAGCAGGCATTTCTCGTATATTGCACATCCAGGTTTCTCCTACAGCTAGCACTTTGCATATCATGCTTAAATTCATGACCGTTTCCTTTACATTACCATGAACTGAAGCTTCAAAAATCTGCTCATGTTTCTTTAGATTTTTTTCTTGATGACCTTTTACTTTTCCAATTTGATGTTCTACTACTCGGGGTCTTTTATCAGAATACTTAGGTTATTTTTGTGTGTTTCTCTTGCTTCGTTTTTTTTTTTTCTCCTCACAATTTAGAATGTGGAAATAATAGCATCAGCTAACATGGCTAGGATGAGAGTTATATGAGTGTGTTGTAGAATGTGTGCAGAAAGTCCCTGAAATCAATTAAAGATAAGAACAGAGGCCAGCCTCGTTGAGCTGCAGGCTCAGTCATGTATCAGATATGGGAGATGTGTCTCCCATATGGGAGCCTAGAGGCTGCTAATGCCTTGCGGGGCAGGAGAAGATGGTGGGTTCCTGTGACATGTCAGGGTGTGGGTGGAGTTGCTGGCTGCTGGCCTCAGCATTACCTAGCACTTGCTAGGGTGTGAATTTAGGGAGTGAACTAGTGCAGGGAGGCTCTCTCTCTGAATTGCTTCCCTGCTCTCTGTCATTCTGCCTTTCAAATGCCTAAACCTTATAAACTAAAAGAAATGTAAATACAGTACTGCAACTGATATATTTCTCCAGAAGCTTAATGCACTTTGAAATGGAAGTCTTTAGTATTTCTCACACTTTATGTGCAATACACAGCAATAGTGTTGTGTTCAGTAGGCTGGAGACAAAAGCTTGCTGAATTGACTGTGAGAGAAGAGCTTGGTGGAAACATTTGAACTCTAAGATTTTGTGATTTTACCCTTTAAATGAGAATAAGATGATGTCATAACAGGTAACACTTTATATGTTTTTGGTCAACAAATATTTATTATTTATGTACCTTTGATGCAACAGGAGCATGAGACAAAAAAAAAAAAATAGAACGATTCCTTTTAGTAAAATGTGTAATTCTGTATGAAAGGATATTTAAAGACCAAGGTTAGAGCAGACACGTACAGAGTAAAGATGGGAAAAGTCTGGTGCGTTCTAGATTTGAAGGAGATGGATGCCCTGCAGGCCGTGTATGCAACAGCCGAGTTTGGGGGCAGCTTCACTGAGTACATGCTTTTATGTGAAGCAAAGACTATTGGCCAGATATAAAGATTAAGCCTTGAACTCACACAGCCTCTGAACTCAAGAGACCGATATATCAGAAGATACGCTGCAAGCTACTTACTGCAAGACCAAAGAGAAGGACGCGTATGCCAATAAAACAAGGGTGATGCATACCAAGAGCCTGTTGGATGCTTCTTTGGAGAAGTTCCTTGATTTGAATGTTCCCATTGCATCTAGCCAAGGTGCAGACCTTCTGAATCTGGAGATGGGCCTTTCATTCCCAGTTCTGATGCAAATGCAAAACCCACTGTGGCTTAGCTGCTATTTGGGTTCTATATTTATTACTCATGCCTACAGCACTACTTAGTCCAATGCATACTCAATGTACTGCAGAGCTGCCAGACCCCAATCTCTGTGTTGTCGCCTGTCCTAGTTAGCTGTGCTAAACCCCGTGAAAACCTTAGGGGAGACTCTCACAGCAGCACATCTTCACATAGACTTCTGTTACAAGTGTCACTGAACTACAGGTGTATTGCTGTGATTTGGGCCTTTGTCAATTGGCGTTTGCCGGGGTGTTCCCTAACTCTTTCTAGACTAAATTCCAAACTTTGATGAATTTTAGTACAAGGCAGAAATTGTCCCATTACTGTGCAGGAAATCCTATTTCTGCCTTCTTGAGCTCTCAGAGAATTATAACGAGGCTTGAGCAACCATTGGTACCTAAGCTGTATGTGATTCAGAGCCTGGCAAGCCTGAAGGATCTTTCTGGTGAAACAGGCCGCTTAGTGCCATGACAGCAGGATTTCCACTGCAAGGTCCTTACTCTTCACCCAGGTGTCGGCAGCCCTGCCCGTGCCCAGCAGAAGCAGTGATCGTCCTCACAGGACCAGCACACTGCCCCGCTCCTGAGGCGACATTTCCAGAACACGTAGTCTGCCGTTCTCTACCTTCTAGCTTATCACCATCTGCATTGGTTGCCAAATTTGATTTCGGCCACTTTCAGGTAAGCCGAATGATGCAGAGCAACTCTGCAAATGTTTATATTTTTTCTATTTATAAAAATGCAATGCACAGGAAGCTGAATATACAGAAAATGGCCAGAGGACATTCGAGTACAGTAGTCAGTGTTAACATTTGATGCTCTCACCCCTAATTTGAAAAGGAGGTTTCTGACATTTGACATTTTATTCTAAATATGTCAGAATGCTTCCTGGGCAGTGTTCTCTAAAACAGAATCCATATTCAAAACCATTTTTTTTTTTTACTATTTTTTTCTTTATGTTTCAGAGGCAGAAAAACCAAGAAAGGCAGATACGGAGAAGGAGACAAGCTCCCATCTGTTGGTTCACACCCCAAATGTCTACAACACCTCGGACTGAACTGGGATGAAGCTAAAAGCCCAGAAAGTAACCCAGGCTCCTGGGTGGACGGAAGGAACCGACTGCCTGAGCCGCTGAGCCGTCGCCGCTGCCTTTGAAGATTGTCATTGGCAGAAAACTGGAACCAGGAGCCAGTTCTAAGGAATCAAACTCAGCTAGTCCAATGAGGGATGCAGGCAGCTTAATTAAAGACATTTTCAAAAATCTTTTTAAAAAGTTTTATTTGTTTTATATACAGGGTGGAGGACAGAGAAAGGGAGAGAGAGACAGAGAAAGAATTTCCCAGCTGTTGGTTCATTTACTTAATTACCTACAAGAGCCAGGGCTAAAATAGGAGAAAGACTGGTTCCAGGCAGTCCATCTGGGTCTCCCATATGGGCTTTAGAGATCCACTACTTAGGCCGTCATCTGCAGCCTTTCCAGGAGTATTAGGCGGAGGACCTGGGATGTAGAGTGGCCCTGCAATCTAGAACGTGTGCATCCCAAACCGATTTCACATGAGACACTGCGGCACCACTCCCTAACTGAAGTCTAAATTTCTGGCACAAATGC
Organism: Ochotona curzoniae; assembly: GCF_017591425.1. Taxonomy (NCBI): domain Eukaryota; kingdom Metazoa; phylum Chordata; class Mammalia; order Lagomorpha; family Ochotonidae; genus Ochotona; species Ochotona curzoniae. The sequence goes on from NW_024466413.1 coordinate 1,784,763, forward strand.
ACATGCTCTTTTAAAAACAAACCAAAAAAATCAAAACCAAAATCCACCTCCAAAATCCTTTCATTTTACTCATGTAAGAGCATGCATGTGGTAAGAGTATAACAGTTTGGTACATATGGGAACACAGTTTTCCAAAAAGTTATATTAATTTATACTGCTACAAATTTGATTCATATTCTTGCCAATGCTTGATATTTTCAGTGATTTTACAAATGTCTGTTTAACTTTTGTCCAAATTTCAATTCTCCATCATGTATGGTAATCTGTTTTCGTGTGTTCTTAATGTCCTTTAATCTGAGACACTGTCTCATCGTTACACATTTTAGTGTTCTGGAATATTGCTGTTTTTGAAGCATCTAGAGCACTTGTTTTGGACTTTGCCACGCAGATACCCTGTGGGAGTGTTCACTTAGGATTGCATCCAGCTAAATGATGTTTGACACAAATTCAGATGATGCTGCACCTCACCACTCATCAGACTCAGGACTCGTGGTGTAACTTGGCTTAGTTTGTGGCAATGGTGGCAGAAGCTGGCCAGTGCTGCCTGCGGCAGGGGGCACAGCGAGAAGTGGAAAAGGTAGAAATTATAAAGTGTCTGGATAAAAAGACTTGATCCTGCAGAGTTAAAGGGGAGAAAGTAATGGGGGAGGCAGATACGCTAATTTTCTTGACTGTGGTGATGGTCTTTCAAGGCATGCTTATAATAACACCAACATGACATTATTTAAATTGCTACACTTTATTATATATCCACTATGCCTCAATAAATGGTCATAAAGCACATGTGGTAGATATAGAATATATTGATCAAAATGTGTGCTTAAGCATTCAATAAATTTTAACTAAAGATGATTTCTTCCATCCAGCAAGGGAACTGAAAACACGTGTTTTTAGGTCTCCAAGTCTTTCTTAGTTCTAGGAAACAGTTGAACTCTCGGTTCTGGAGTTGTGTTGCCCAGTACATGAGTCGGTAAGGTTCACGCCAGGCTTTCTGCGGGCTTTTTGATGCAGTGGCAATGCTGCATCCTGGAATCTGAGGACAGAAGAACTCCCCCGGCATCTGCTTCAGAAAACTCAGCTTTGAAGAAGGATAGTATAGCCAGTTTATTACGAATAAAGCACAGTTGATCATGCTATAGCTGTTCATTTAGTATCTGTAAATCACGTCTCTGAGAATTAGGTAGCTCTTGCCACACTGCAAATCACTTCAAACATAATAGCCTAAAGAACCAAAGGACATTTAATTTGTCTATCTGAAAATTAAGTGACGTATGATTGATGGAGATGGCTTGTCTCTGTACCTGCCGGGGTGCAGCACTGGAGGATGAAGTTTCCATTTTCAAGAAAGTGCACGAGCAAGGCTGGGCAAGAGAGTGCTGCCCAACGCTGAACAAACTGATAATGGCTGTGTCTGTGTGCGCATGCGCGCCATGAAAGTGCCCTGTTTACTTCTCACAGTTATCACACATGTAAAAGGTAAACATACCCAACAACTACAGTATGGTGGTTATAACACAGATTTGGAGTCAGTTAAAACTTTATGACAGTTGGGCCTGGCATGGTGGCGCGGTGGTTAAGGTCCTCTCCTTGCACGCCCGGGATCCCATATGGGCACCGGTTCTAATCCCGGCAGCCCTGCTTCCCTTCCAGCTCCCCGCCTGTTGCCCGGGAAAGCAGTCGAGGACAGCCCAAAGCTTTGGGACCCTGCACCCGCGTGGGAGACCCGGAAGAGGCTCCTGGTTTTGGATTGGCATAGTATCGGCCGTTGCGCTCACTTGGGGAGTGATTCATCGGAGGGAAGATCTTCCTCTCTGTCTCTCCTCTCTGTATATCCGCCTTTCCAATAAAAAATAATAAAAATAAATCTTAAAAAAAAGTTTATGACAGTTGTCCTTATGCATGTCACTTAATTCTTATTGATGTAATTTTTCCCAATAACATGGAAATAACATGATCTACTGTATTGAGCAACTGTGTAAAATAATTGAAATACTATTTCAATATCCTGATTCAAAGTAAATGCTCCATATGCATTGATTTCTTTGCTGTCACGCCATTCTGTCAACAGTTTTCTGCTGACATTTTTACCTCTGAGTTATATATATGTTATATATTTTAGTATATAACATACTGTCCCTGTATCTTCTGATATCTAAATTTTTGTAACAACAGCGATGCCCATGAAGGCAGTCTAGAATGTAGCAATAATGAATGTTTGGTTGTTGTTGCTGATAATAATTATTTCTTTCAATATTAGCTAACATTTCAGTCGTCACCAACTACTTGAGAAAATTCTGTTTCCGTGCTACAGCACAGAACTCTGCATTGGTTTCAGCTGAGTGTGTACAAGAAGCAAGTGGGACTGCAAAGCTGCATCATGGCTCAGAACATGCAACTGGGAAAGGAGAGAGTCTCATTTAGAATCTAATTTGCATTGCTGTGCTTGCATCTACCTCCTATTTAAGGTTAAGTACAAAATAGGCAACTGCCATACGAAATTAATATACAAAATTAAACCATTGCGTGTGATAAATTCCTTACTAGTTATTTCAGAAGAGTTGGCAGGGGTCAGGAGATTTGCAGAGGGCAAGTCATACCACGAACAAATTAATCCCAGGACAGTGTCCCTTTTCCCTGCCACCGACTGGCACTTCTGAAGGGCACATCTTGGGAGCAAAACAGCAAAGAAAACAGGGCTTGATATCATCAGAGAACTCCGAAATGGTTCATAAAGACTCCATAGAAGAAGGAGGAGATAAAACTGCCCCAAATGACCTCTTTGGATTTTCTCATAATGGGGAGATTATAAATCCAGATGAAACAGAATGAAGATTTGTCTTTTGAAAACCCAGAAAGGCCTCATCCACATCCATTGCCCCTATCTGATGCCGCGTGTCCCGAGCCACTTTGCACTTGAAGAGGAGGGAGGTTATCAGATCATAGAGGCAGGGCTGCTGTGCAGCCACCCAGGGCAGGAAGCCAGCCAGAAGGCTTAGCAGCAGACCTCTGCTCATTGGAAGAGCTCAGCCAGACACCTTCACAGGCTGGCTGCTCTTACAGTCTCCGACCGACTGCCCTGTGACCACAGCAGGTCAACAACATACCTAACCTCAATTTCTGTGGGGCAGGTAAATGTTACACACGGTAAACACATAAATGCTGTGGAAATTCTTTGTAATTTGCTCAGCATTATTCAAGATTTTTCTTAGAAAACCGTTTCCTATTTAGCTCAATGCTAAAAATGTTCATTTTAGAATGCTAGAAAATAAAGTTGAACAAAAAGAGAACATGAATATGTTTTGCTCAAGAAGCCCTGTCCCTGTGTATATTGTGGCTGGCAGGGCATCCTCCCAACAGAAGATGCTTTGAGGAATACATTATATTTCCCTTCACCACTCTATGTTTTCTTCCAGTAATTTCAGCTCTCTTAATTATATTCCCAACTCTATCTTTACTACTTATGTGCCCAGTGGTATGTCAGTGTGTAACATATTTGTATATAAAATACAGAAAATGACATCTCTATTTGATATGCGCATTTTTGTATTCATACAAATGCATATATATATATATGTATATATATGGAGAGAGAGAGAGAGAGAATAGATTTGCAGCTATGTACATCCCTCCACCCCTAGTGTTCGCTGTGTACGGAAGGCATGGCTTTACTATTCTTACCTGCTCATAATGCACTTTCTTACCAATAGTCGCATGCAGAGGAAGCTTGCTAAGGGGTCGGTGGGCTTGCATGCCTTAGCAAGCCTCTTTTCATTCTAGATGCAAGGGTTATTGCATCTGATTTCTACCAGAAAGTGCGGGCTATTTTAGGAGCATTTTTCCTCCTCTCCTCATCCTCCCCTCCTCCTCCTTCTTCTTTGGTATTCAATGATCTACGTAGTTTTTTTCTAGTTGGATGTATCTTAATTTAAGTGAGTGAATCTCCTATCTGTGGTAAGCACCACTGGCTCCTGCCTCTGTTGGAGCAGACTCCAGGCCCGGGGGCTCTGTCAGCTGCTCTGTCAGCTACTGCGTTGCATCCTGTGAGAACAAGCGTAAAGGAAACATCTCATTTTGTAGACCACCCAGACTCAAATATTCAACACGTCATCCCACATTTTCTTCTAATAGTGGCGGAGTAAGAGACTTCTCATTCCATGTGCACAGGTCTTACATTCCAACTGTCTTTCCCCTTGAAGGGAGAGTTGAAGACATATTCAGTGCTGCTTTATTTCTCCATATTTTGTCTGGCTGCAGCCAATTCCACACAACACTTGTAAGTCTCCCCTTTGGGTCTCTAGTTCCTGTTGCCTTCTCCATTGCTACTGTTCTGATTATAGAGACAAACACTGACATTTTCACATGTAGCTCTGTGGGTGCATGCGCACATCTCTCCAGTTCTCCCTGCCATGTTTCCCCTTCAATCCTGTCATTTGTATGTATTTTAAAACACAGGCACCTAACAGCATCCATCTAGGAAGTGCTAATGCGTTTTAGCAGACACCTTTAGGGTAAAGGAAATCACGCCAGGGGAAAAACAAACAAAACAAAACAAAATAAGATCACATGATGAGCCAAAGAAATGACTTGTAAATTCTAGAAAGTGTAAAGAAAATAGGAATATTAGTGATCCATCAAGAAATGTATATAATTTAAAATCCTGGAGTTAATTTCACCCATAAAATCTTTTTATGGATTTTCTTTTATTTTAAATAAATATTTTTTTTTGATATAGCTCCTTAGGGTCAGGGATTTGCCCTTCCACCCTCCCTCACCCTCTTCCTCTCACTAAAAATAGTTTAGTCCTTCAACAACATTCCCAAGTCCATCATTCTGCTATTTAAGTGTATCCTGACACTGTAAGAATAGAATGGTATAAAGTCTAGCATTCTTTTTGTTTTTAAAAGAGTTATGCATGGGCCCGGCGCGGTGGCGCAAGTGGTTAAAGGTCCTCGCCTAGCACGCCCGGGATCCCATATGGGCGCCGGTTCTAATCCCGGCAGCCCCGCTTCCCTTCCAGCTCCCTGCCTGTGGCCTGGGAAGGCAGTCGAGGACGGCCCAAAGCTTTGGGACCCTGCACCCGCGTGGGAGACCCGGAAGAGGCTCCTGGCTTCGGATCGGCATAGCATCGACCGTTGCGCTCACTTGGGGAGTGAATCATCGGACGGAAGATCTTCCTCTCTGTCTCTCCTCTCTCTGTATATCCGCCTTTCCAATGAAAAAATAATAAAAATAAATCTTTAAAAAAAAAAAAAGGAGTTATGCATTTTTATTGCAAAGTCAGATATACAGGGAGGTGGAGAGCCAGAGTGGAAGGTCCTCTGTCTGCTGATTCACTCCCCAAGTGACGGCAGTGGCTAGAGCTATGCTGATCTGAAGCCAGGAGCCAGGGAACTTCCTCTGGTTCTCCCAAGCATGTGCAGGGTCCCAAGGCTTTGGGCCGTCGTTGACTGCCTCCCCAGGCCATAAGCAGGGAGCTGGACGGAAGCAGGGCTGCCAGGAATAAAACTGGCACCCCTATGGGATCCTGGTGTGTTCAAGGCAAAGACATTAGCCACTAGGCCACCATGCCTGGCCCAAGTCCAGCATTCTATTGTCAAAATATATCTAACTTTCCATTGGGAGTCATGGTATACTTGCCTACATTTTAAACCTCCTCTAGGTAAGTATATGTATATTTATACTGACATATGTATCTGTTGATCTTATATTTTACAGGAAAGTTGTCTTGTAGCAGAGAACATATGATATTTGTCCTTCTGGGATTGGCTTATTGGTTTATGAATTTTAAAATTAATGACTGTAATTCTACTCTTTGAGAAAATCTGCTATGAGCTGAATTACCAAAGGAATTGAGTCATAACCCAAAGAAGTTATAAAATCTCACAATCTCTATAAAGAATTACCTTCCACAGGTGCCGTGGGGCTCCACTGGGGCACAAGCACCATAACCAGAGTTACCAAGACAGTTTTGTAGAAGTGACAGTTTTAATCCCAAATGGACATTTTTACTTCCCAACATAATGCCAAGTCAGTTTAGTTCATTGTTTTAAGCTTCTTTATCTTGTATTCCTGGGCCGCCATTGTTTGTAATTGGATTTTACGTTGTCTGCTACTAGGACAGGGCAGAAGTCACACCTAACAACTCCTAGGGTGATTTTGACTTGCTGGAAAAGGCTGGAGAGAGAGATGGCGTTATCTCCTCCAGCAATACCTTTGACCTGGACACCTAAACGCGCTTATTCTGGCCTCTGTGGGTCAGCTATTAAACCTTAAAGCACCTATGAATCCCCTGCCTGGAAGCCTGCTGAGTAAACGCATACCTGCCCTGTATCCAGACTTGGTGACTCAAGGAGGCCTCTCTAAACCTTCACCTGGGCCTCAGCCACCACATCTTCTCACTCAGGGTTTTCAGATTTAGCAAATATAACACAAGGTGCAAATGTTCCAGAACAATGGGATTTTAGATAAATATGAAGGTATTCTCACAAAATACAAGGAATTGCATAAAAATTTAACTCTTTCTAGAGGCTAAGAACTTTTTTTTTTAATTCATGCCTATTTTTTCTCCATAATACATGCTTCCCATGAACTTTCTGTGTGTTGAAACTTGCATGCCTGGAGCATATGTTACGTACTCAAACATAGTATACAAGGTGCTTCAATGGCTGAGGAATGAAATTAACTTAAAGGGAAATGAAAATAATCAAAAAACACCTCAGAAAGACAGCCGGAGTCCATCCACAAGCTCTGAAAAATGTGCACTGCGAAGGACACACTTCCCTCAGATGTCAGCTTTCTTTAAAACTTTTTTAAACTATGGAATCGTAAATTAATATCCAAACTCGTTAAATTTATTCATTTATTATTTCAAAGGCAGTTACACAGAGAAAGCCATAGAGAGATCTTCCATCTAATGCTTCATTTCCCAAATAGCTGCAACAGCTGGAGCTGGGCTGTTGAGGACTGGAGACTGGAGCCGGAAGCCAGCATCCAGGCACTTCCTCTGTGTTTCCCACATGGCTGCAGACTGGAAGTGCAGCAGCAGCTAAGCTATTTACACCACAGCGCTGGCCCCAAAATCTTTATATGGAGACAACCTTGCAGTCAGAGACTTACCTAAAGGTAGCCACTAAATCGTCCAGGTCAGAGTTGGGAGTATGAGAACTCATGAATTCATCTCATTTTCTGTATTTTGTTTAATAAAATGTATGTTGGAAGAATCCCTCTATCCATACTTAAAAAAAAAAAAAATCAGTGTTCAGGAATATGCAGGTGAAATAGCTCCGTGACTGACTCTGAGCTCTCTTGCTTGTTCCCCTCACCCAGTGTGTTCATACAGACGCATTTAAAAGAGAGCTGCAACCCTGGATTCCACGACCCTGAAAAGGAGATTTCATGGCAAAATGGCCGAACCTTTTCTCCAGCTCCTCCGCTGTGAGACGCAGCGCTTGGCTGAGGATTCCATTTTTCCTTCCGTTTGACAGCGGCACGGGACGGGTCATGTGACACACATATCCGGTTGACTGAGGGTGGTGCAGGTTTATCTCCTAATTCACCCTACTACGCCTTGCCATGATAAAGTCAAGTTCACCCCCCCCCCCTTTTTTTTTTGGTCCGTGGTCTGAAAGCACAGGACCCTTGGGATTTAGAAATGAAGTACAACAAAATAAACACATAAAGTCATGGCCGAAGGGATTCTCTGTGGCTGAATCTTGTGACCTGAAACACCTACACTGTAGTACAAGCACGGATTGAATGCAGACTGCTTTTAAACTGGTTCCCAGACTAAAGCAAACACACAGCCCTGCATCATTGTGCTAGTCAATAAATCGGAGCCCAGGTGAGTTTTGTCTTCCTATTACTTGACAGAGACTCTGTGCTATATACATAGTGTGTGTGGTAAATCGGGAAAACTGAAGGTATGTTCCTTGTCGAGGAAGGAGAATATATGCCCATCTGTGAGTGGACACGGATGACTCTGCAGGCTGAGATATGACAGAGAATCAGGAGAGAGGATCTGAGATCGCTGGATTGCTAGATACTCCTGAAAAGGGAAAGAGACTGGAGGGAGGAAGCCCCCAGCTTAAGTGCAAAGAAGCAAGAATGGTTGATTAGAAAACAGGAAAGAGACAACCTTGTAAAGGATAAGGGCTATGTAAGGATCTTGTGGAGTCAGTTGAATTGAAAACATGCATATGATGGACACATGACCATATTGTACTATACTTTAGTAACAATACAAGGAAGCTCATGGGGAGAAGGTTGGGGTGGGGGAAGCGAAATGCCAGGGCCTATGGAACTGTATTATAAAATGATAATAATCATCATAATAATAGTAAGTGTATTCAGTTTTTGAAGGGCTTTAAGAAGGGATTGTTATAAAAATACTATTTTAAAATATCACTAAGGTTGCTATGTATGGTACTATTTATAAGGCATTGAAAGTGGATGTTCAGAAAAATAAAACATCTATGTTGCCATGGTAAAATGAGAGCTGCTGATGTAATACATTTTCTGAGATGGCAAGGGACGTAGAGAAAGGTGGGCATTTAAAACAGATTTTCGATGTAGTCTGTGAAATGAAAGTTACATATGGGGTTTCTGACAAGGAGAAGTTAACAATAATCTTTACTTTTTTTGTAGGATGGTCATGTGTCAAAGTGGTACCGTTTCCGGAGATGGAAACTGATAGAGAGATTTCAAGAAGAGAGGTTAGTTTTGGATGCTGTGAGTTAAGAGACTCAGAAGACTCCAGCAGGGGCAGCAGGTGGAATTTGGAAAGTAGTTCAAGTGGAAGATAGAAATACAGGAATTGTGAATTTTAAAATATTTAACAGCACTTCAGAAAGTTTCTGAAAAGTGGAATTGAGAGGTAAACTGATTTGGGTGCAAAGTAAGTTTCAGATCCATGAGTTGTTTTCAGGCACGCATGAGCTCTGAAGAGATTTCAGATGCATTGATTTTAAATTCTCTTTTGCAAATAATCATAGCTTCAATTTTCTGCTAACTTTTGAAGCATCCCCATGTTTCAGGAATTGAGAAAGGATGAGGTTGCTAAGGAAGATTGTCGTGAGCTGGGGACCCTGGGGTCCAGACCCATCCTGGGTCTCAGGTGAAACCCAGCGTCTGCCTATCTTCTCCTTCGTATCGGGCCCCACGGCAGGAAGCCAGGGTTTGGCAATCTTGCCCTGTTTCCTATACCTCCTGTGCAGTCCCAGCAATTGGTAAGCTGCCTCTTCCATGACAGGCTTTCAACTAGTAATAGGCAGATGGTAGGGTAATTAAATCTTCATGATTACACCTGCTTTTACACTTCTCCAATAGTGTACCGTCTTTTCTAAATTAAAGAATCTTGAAAAATGACTGTGCCCTTACTAAGATCCAACAAGGAGTACCAGATACACAAAACCTCATTTCTTTCCTACGTATTCATGATGGAAACTCAAAAAGAAATGTTCTTATAAACGGGTGGGTTTAAAAGGTACCCAGGAAGTTCTTTGGCATTCTAGCCCTCTAGAACATTCTGTATTTCTCAATTCTATCCTTCAGTTTTGGTATAATGCAATTGCACTATCAGCCGGGGTAATATATGTCTTGGAGTACTAAATGTACTGTTACTGGGTAAATGAGTAGATCGGTTTAAGGTTGAATGATTGGAACCAAAGCATTCATTAAAGTTTCTATGTCAGCCCTGGTGGGAGAGGAACCACATTGTAGTCAGTTCTGTTCAGAGCATCCGCCAGAGACGTGAAGAAGCAGTATCTTTTTATGACTTCTACTTGAAAGATTACCCTTGGGGAAAATAAACAAAATCTTTGGCCTCATTCTCAGAATTTGCCTCCGTTAGTCTGACTTTCTGTCTGTGCAGGCTACAAAAAAGGCTTGATTTATTTCTTTGTTGGATAACCTGCAGTCCCATTAAGCTGTAGAAAAATCAAATTTTAAACACTTTCTCTATGCCTGATACTTTACTAGCAGCAGCACATAATTGGAAATTCCAATCTTTATTCAGGAGAGATATGGAAACTGCCCTGAGAGGCACAGGCCTAAGAATATTATTTTAGAAGGTAAAGAATGCTGAGGGCATCTAATTATATGTCTGGATGCATATGCTAGTTATAGACAGGCTATGTGCCAATAGAGGCACAGGACTAAGAATTCTGTTTTAGAGAACAGAGAAGAATTTTGTGGGTTCTAACTGCACATCTGGATACATATACCATATATGGATAGGCTGTGGCAGATTAGAATGTTATTGATTTGAGTACGATATAGGGAGATAGTTCATTTCTTCTGTTGTTGTAGGTCTTTTCTTAATTGTCCGTATCAAGACTGTGAGTCCAGAGTACTTGGATGGAGTTATCCCGTATTTCCCTGTATTCGTGACACGTGGGGATGGTGATTTTGGACACAAAGCTGATGAGGGCAACAACTCCACATGGAGAAACAGTAGAGAAAAGAGATGATGAAAGTGGAAACCGTTAAGATTATGAAACAATCCAAAAATAGCCTACTTCTTCCTTGATCTGTGGCAGCTAATATATAAATGTCTAAAATGCAGTGTATCTCTTTTTGATGCTTATGAGGAAGAGTGGGTTTTACACACATGACTTATTGAATTCTTCTCTAGTGAAAGGTTAAATGTGATTCTAAAGATAACGAAAGGAATGCCATTATGAAAACTAAAAGAAAAGTAAGAGTAGATCAAGCAAACTGGGAATTATAATTGGGCTCTTAAAATTGCATAGACAAAATATATAACATTTGTTCCCTTTTTATGAATAAAAAAGTATAAAAGAAAATAGATGCAAAAATAAACTCAAAAAATATTTTTCAGTGCACTTTCATTTCCATTCTTCAGTCTTGTATGAAACGCTGCCAATAACAGGAAAGGAACACTGCAATTAATCATCACGGGTCAGCATGTGTTCTAGTGGTTGATGATGGAGCTTTGGAAATATAAAATATTATAGGCCATGATTCACAATTTTCATGAGATAATCACTTACTATACAGTGTTTTATTGTATCCAATCCTTTTGGGGAATAGATATGTTAAGAAAATCTATGGTTTCTCACTTTTGAATGAATGATTGAACAGACACATCATTATTAATAAAATTCATATGTTAAGGCGCAGGCATGTAGTGTAGCAGTTAAGACCTTTTAGGGGTGAAGGCCTCGATTTGTCCCCAGTTCCAGCATCCACATCGTGCGCATGGTGTGAAATAGCAGGACTAGATGCAGCTGCTCTGGCTTCTGAGATGAAAAGGCCCGAGGACTGAGAGATGAATGGACTTTCTGGATTCTTCGTGACTGGTGATTTATAAAGATGTGGAGTTTTCATTTTAGGCTTTTCAGTGAGGAAATCTTAGAGTAGGAGACAAAAAAGAAATGAATTCTTGAAGGTTTCTCTGTGTGTGTATGTGTGTGTGTGTGTGTGTGTGTGTGCAGTGCGTGTGTAAGTAAAGGGCCCACAGAGCAGTTGATAAAAACGATTCCGCGTAGAATGAAAGAATCAGTGTAATGTGGCACACTTTAGCAACCTGTGGCTTCAGTCAACTCCACGCAAACCATGCTTCAAGATTTTTTATATTTGCCTTCCGTTCATCAATAAATATACTCAGCTACACGTTTACACAGGACTTGGACTTTGACACCTCCATCTTCTCAGGACCTTTTGTTAGGTCTTACTCTTATGCGGCCCTCCCCGCCACAATGACAAGCTGAGCTTTCTAAACTGCTAGTGAGATCATGAGACACCTCTTCTGAAAGTCCTTTATAATCAACCATTCCCTGATTCAGTTATTCTTTGAACTGCATGTTGGACCATTAAGAGTTGTTTGACAGACTCAAGCCCTTGCCAAGTATTGTGTGTTCATGAAATCCCATTACCCTAGATTTTTTAGGACTCTTTCTTAGGAAAGAGTTTACAGTTGGCAAGAATTCAACTAATGGATCTTGTTATGAAAGATCGATAACCCACTTCTCCAGTACAAATCATTCTTCTCTTGATGCTGTGGTCTTCATGTGAATTTTCTCACAGCAGTGTGAGAAAATGGTTTGTTTGGGAGATGATTCATTTAAGTTAGATTGAATGAGTCTGTCTTATGGAGAAAGAGACAGCCAATAAACGGGATGCTTTTGAGCTATACAGTGTTTTGAAAAGCTGGGATTCAATTCCACTGCAGGTCTCATGGGATTAAGGGAGAAGATGCTTCATCATTTACCATAAAAACAAGAAAGTAGGACATTTATTGATTGATTGAGCATCTGAAGTTCTGTTCGTGGGATAAATGAATGTTCATGCTTAAAGATTCTACCGACTCCAAATCCATGCCCTCTGCAGCAGTCCTTCAAAGCATCTGGATGAGCACAGGTTCCTGATTTTGGAAGATTTCGTTTCCAGGATCCATCCACCTGCAATCCAGGTTCCCCTCCAGGACAGGGCATTACATCCTCAACACTGAATCTTCTGGAACCAGTCCTTCAATAGCTTTTGACAACTTACAGCTTCTGTAGTATCTTCTTGCCTATGTATAAATGCTAGTCTTAAAATAAATTGGCATCATATCTGGTTCAACAGTCTAGTGACTAACGCCCTTGCCTTGCGTGCTCCAGGATCCCATATGGGCACCAGTTCTAGTCCCTGCCTGTGGCCTGGGAAAACAGTAGAGGATGGTCCAAGGCCTTGAGACCCTGCACCAATGTGGGAGATCTGGAAGAGGCTCCGGGCTCCTAGCTTCTGATCAGCTCAGCTCTGGCAGTTGTGGCCCCTTAGGGAGTGAATCAGCTGATGGAAGAGCTTTCTCTCTGTCTCTCCTCCTCTCTGTATATCTGACTTTTCAATAAAAAATAAATAATCCTTTAAAAATAAACAGCGTCAATGATGCTGTCTTTCTAAGACTGTACACAGTATTGGAAATAACATCTCATGTCTAATAATCACTGACCAAAAGAAAGTGAAATAAAAAGAAAGAAAAGCATCCCTTACATAAGTTAGTGTACACTGTGTGGCTAATTACTATGCATAAATTATCGAGGTCTTCAGACACAGACCTCATAATGTTTAATCCCCATGCAGAGATAAGGACATTAAATCAGAGGTGGACAAAATTTGTTCAAAATTATGCAGACAAAAAAGAAATGGACTTGATATTTAAACTTCAGAAGTCCCAATTCAGAGTCCAAGTTTCTATGGAATAAGTTAAACCGCCAAAGCAACAGAAGAGAAAGGAGACCAGGAGTTTTAGCCAATAGGAAAAGATAGAGAATATCATTGTTGTTGACACCACAAAATAAGGTTGGAAACAGTGAGAAAGGGGAGGGAGGGTGATTAAAAAATTGGACTACGTTAGCTTAGAATTGTGGATTTTACTGATTTCAACTACATTAGGATTTAGCTCTCTGTAGCTCAGAGAGCATGTGGATACTACTGTGGAATTCTGCTATTATAAATGAAACTCTAACTCACTTTATACTTTCTTGAAGTTATCTATAGAGTTTTGTACAGAACTTATAACCTATTGGGTCCTTGTTTTGAAATTGGAAATGCTGATCTCATTATTTTTCCATTCTGTGAGATACGCATAGTCTTAGTGTCACGGTGAAGGAGGAAAGGAAGAGTTTAGCCACGTGCTCGTCATGCAGGTGGTATTGTCAGAGGTGATATTAACAGCGATTCTGACCCCTCAAGAATGGTGAAGAGGCATCATATTGAGTGATATCTTAACAAGAAGGGGCTTGTAATTCCTAATTTGGCAGCACAGGTTGCTGTCTGGAAAGTGACTTGTCAAATTATTAAGACATTTTATTCATATGAAAGGTGAATTGACAGACAGAGAGACATAGAGGGGGAAAGGTCTTATCTTTTCTGGTTTATATCTCATATGGACACTGAAGCCATATCTGGACCAGCTCAAACTCAGGAGCCTGAAACTCCATCTGGATATGTCGTGTGGATGGCAGGGCCTGGATACTCAGTGCATTTTCCAGTACCTTCTCAGCTGCATAAGCAGGAGACTGGGTCAGAAGTGGAGCAGCTTGGACTGGAATTGGCACCACAACGTGGGATCCTGGCATCATAAGTAGTAGCTTAATGTACTAATGCACAAACTGGCCTTCATCAATAGATTTTGAATATGAAAAATATTAAATGAAAATGGCTTGCTTAGACATTTATAAGGCTTTTCACCAGTTAGAGCTTTCACACATGTTTACATATATGTCCATGTGCATGTTTGGGTCAACAGGTAAGTTAGAATCGTGGGATGATCATAAATAAAGAAAAAAGAGTAAATAGTGCATGTAATACATGATGATCTGGGCGATATGATGAAGTCATTACATTCTGAAAGGAAAAAGAATCATTTGGAGGCACTTGACAACTTTGATGTCATTGGAAAAGTAGTACTTGATTGTAGGAAAATGATGTTCATTCATGTAATTTTGATACCTATTATTATCAGTAATCAGCCGAGTGACTTTGGATAGTTTATTCAATCATTTTTACCCTTAGTTATTTTACCACTCGAGTATGAACTTGAATGGACTATAAAGTGTCCAGATATTTGGTCAAGCATTCTAAGAATGATAGTGAAGATAATTTGGGTGAAATTAAAATTTAAATAGACAGACTAAGGGGAGTTCTCTCTCCCATGTTTCATTAGTTATGTTCAAAATCAAATACAACAGAAAGTCTCAATGAAGAGGAGTTGAGTTCTACCTGAGTTACCCGGAGCTAAGGCTTTGGTCTTCTGCTTGGGGAATGAAGGTTAGCTGAAATTACACCATCGGCTCTGTGGCAGCCCTTGAAGTACACCAGGTGTCCAAGCTTACAACGTGCATGTCTTAGCATCTCTCAGACTCTAAAACTCCATAGGCAGAATTTGCATTATTAAATTGATTGATAATAGATAGGTAGACAGATAAATTCTGTTTCTCTTTTCTTTGTATGGCACTGACAGATGAATTCACCTGGTGTAGCAAAAGCATTAAGTTCCTCCTGAATGGAATGAAACTTCCTGCAGGTAGCTTGGTTCAGAAAATCGTCCCATATGTAATAAGAAATAGGGGTGAGCTAGGAAACATGAAAGAAGATTACAGGAAAAGCCAGCACAAGGGTGAATGAAATGGCATGTTGCTATTGAGGAAAGTTATTGTAAATTTTCATTGAGAATAATTCTCAGGCCATGTTTTCCCATCAAACCCCATGCCCTGTTTGTCAGCATCACTCCAGA